>NC_067427.1:28142500-28778608 GCF_009764475.1 Pristis pectinata
GCTGCTGTCTGTGTGGAGTTTACTCATTCTCCCTGTGACTGTGTGGGTTTCCTACAGGTGCTCCGGTTTCCTCCCAAATCCAAAGGATGTGCCAGTTGGTGGACTAATTGGTCAGTGTAAAGTGTCTCCAGTGAGGAAATGAGTGGTAGAATCTGTGGGGAAGCTGATCGGAATGTGGGTGATTGATGGTCAGCGTGGACGGCGGACTTCACACCTTCATCGCACCACTTTGCCCTTCAGATAGCCAAGGACAGCTTGGATGGGCACCTTGGTCGGCATGGACCAGTTGGGCCAAAGGGCCTGTTTCCATGCTGTATGACTCTATGACTCGATAACAGCAACCAGCCTACCTGAAAGGGTAAAAGGCACCAGGCAGTGGGAAAGGGAGGAGATTGAACAGGAACACACTCGGTGTCAGGTTTTTAACAGTGCCAGCCACCAGCTCATTGGTGTGATTAGCAGCACATGGTGAGTCAGTTGGTGTGAGCAGTCAGGCAGTCTGCAGCCTGGGCAGGAGCACTGGGCAGTGCAGGTGCCAACCTGTCGGAGGGTGGGGATCACACAAGAACTGCTGCAGATGGTGGGCTTGCTGAGGAACTTCCCCTGGAGCCGGTCACATGTGCACACTCAGCTGGTGCACTGGCAGGCCTCCAGAAAGCCTGCACACAATGCAAGGTACACACAGGAGTCCATGCAGCCTGATGCAGGGCATTGTACAGAGAGTAGAGGACTCAGCCCAATACATCAGGGGCACACCTCTCTCTACCATCGGTAGTATCCATAGGAGGCGCTGCCTCAAGAAGGCAACATCCATCATCAAAGATCCCCACCATCTGGGCCATGCCATCTTCTCACAGCTACCATCAGGCAGGAGGTACAGAAGCCTGAAGTTCCACACCACCAGGTTCAAGAACAGTGACTTCCCTTCAACCATTCAGTTCTTGAACCGACAACTAATCCTAATCACTATAATTTAGCAACACGATGACTTTGACTTTGACTTTGAGCTTGGAGCCCATTGCAGTTACTTGCTGAGGCTACTCCAACAGAATATTCCAGACCACAAACCTACCACCAAGAAGGGCAAGGGCTTTGGACATGAGAACACCACCACTGCAGGTCCCTCACCATCACACACCTTCCCGACTTACAAATACATCACTGATCTTTATTGTCACTGGATCTAAATCCTGGAACTCCCTCCCCAACAACACTGTGGGTGCGCTTTCAGAAGGGCGGCAGTGTGTCACGAAGGTGGCTCACCACTACCTTCTGAGAGGCAATGAGGGATGGGCAATAAATGCTGGCCTTTTCAGTGACGCCAAGAACTGAAAACATGAGCAAGTTGAAGAAAAGGTCTCTTCTGATTGGGATGTGTGAGCAATACCATCAGCAGCCTTGTGGATGTAACCACAGTGCTCCGCACTACCACATGACCGGTGTCTCAGCTCTCTCTTCAGCCATTCAATCTCAGGGCACTGCAGTGCAAACTCACACTGCCATCTTGCAAGCCCACCATGGCTCAGGCCACCAGGGTGGCAAAGCACTTCCAGAGGTGTCACAGTGGTCGAGCAACCTGGCCCACAACAGGTTACTTGGACTGTCCCAGGGGAGGCACAACAATAACCACAGGATAGAGGCACTCTGATTGCTGCCAGAGTATCAATGTATTGTCTGTCATGGCAACTGGATATTCCACTACATCTTTAATCCAAATACAAAGCAGAGCGCATGCCACCAATGCCATTGTCCACCTGCAGTCCCTGTGGACTATGTATTTCCTCTGCTTGTTGTTGTCTAGAAAAAGAGAATGAAATGTACTTAGTATCCTTGGGCAGTGTCCAGTGGGTTAGCTGGTCGAGCCGCTGCCTCACAGCTCCAGTGACCTGGGATCATTCCTGACCTCATGTGCCACCTGTGACCATGCATGTTTCCCCTGCGTGCTCCGGTTTCATCCCACATCCCAAAGCCGTGCAGGTCGGTAGGTTCATTGGCCGCTTTGGATTGTCCCTGGTGGGTGGGTGAGGGGTAGAATCTGGGGTGAATCTGGGGAGTTTATGGGAATGTGGGGAGAATAAAATACAATTCATGTAGGATTGGTGTAAGCAGGTGATTGTTGGTCAAAGGGCCTGTTTCCCTGTTGGATGGACCTTGGACGGGGTGGGGTGAAGTGTGGGCAGGGAGAGAGGCAGGTGAGTGGGAATATTCCATTACACTTTGTTACCTTGTAGATGGTGGAAAGGCACGGGGCATCTGATTGGTCATCAGTGCACCTTGATGCTGCACTCGGGCAAATACTCCCTTGATGTCAAGAGCAGCCGCTCCCACCTCAACTCTGGAATCCGCTCTTTGGTCCATGTTTGGGCCAAGGCTGTGATGAGACCAAACTGAGTCTCCGGAAGCAGGTTGCTGGTGAGGAACTGCTGCTCAAGAGAACTTTCAATGCAGTTTCCATCACTTTGCAGATGATGGAGAATGGACTAACTGAGCTGTATTTTGCCATGGGTTTACCTGAGCAATTTCCCACATTGCTGGATAGATGCCAGTAGTGGAACAGATGGCTGGAGGTGCAACTGGTTCTAGAGCACAGGTCTTAGGTTCTGTAGCTGGGACGTTGAATGATACCAGAGTCTTTGATGTGTCCAGTGCTCTCAGCCGGTTGTTCATATCACATGGAGTGAATTGAATTGGCTGAAGGCTGGTTTACGCAATGGTGGGATCTCAGGAGGAAGCTGAGATGAGTCATCCACTTGGCACTTCTGGCTGAACACAGTTGCGAAAACTTCAGCCTTGTCTTTAGCTCTCACAGGCCAGGTCCCACCACCACTGAGGGTGGGGATGTTCTTAGAGCCTCTTCCTCCAGTTAACTGTTTGCGTTCCACCCCCGTAGGACTGTAGAGCTTCCAAGTGATCTGCTCACGAGGTTGCTTGGCTCTCTCACGAGCAGAGTTATAGGGAGAGGTCGGACAGGGTCGGACTTTATTCCTTGCAGCGTAGGAGACTGAGGTGATCTTATAGAGGTGTATAAAATCATGAGGGGCATAGATAGGGTGAATGCATTCAGTCTTTTTCCCAGGGTTGGGGAATCAAGACCTAGAGGGCATAGGTTTAAGGTGAGAGGGGAGAGATTTAATAGGAACCTGAGGGGCAACTTTTTTACCTAAAGGGTGGTATCAATGTGGAATGAGCTGATAGAGGAAGTGGTTAAGGCAGGTACAATAACAGCATTTAAAAGACAGTTGGGCAGGTACATGAATAGGAAAGGTTGAGAAAGTTTGGGCCAAACACTGGCAAATGGGACAAGCTTGGATGGGGCATCTTGGTTGGCATGGACCAGTTGGGCCAAAGGGCCTGTTCCCATGCTGTATGACACTATGACCGTCTACAGCATACTGGTCAGTGTGCAAGTAGTCCTGTGTTGCAGCTTCACCAGGCTGGCACCTCAGAACTATTAGATATGCCTGCTGCAGTTCCTAGCTTCTCCACTGAACCAGATTTGACCTCCTTGCTTGACAGTAATGGCAGACCGAGGAGGTGCTAGACCACCAGGTCACAGATTGTAGTGACATACATTTCTGTTGCCACAGAGTTCCACGGCACATCACGGATGCCCAGGTCTGAGCCGTCAGATCTGATCAGAGACTATCCCATTGAGCACAGGTTTAGTGCTACACAACACAATGGAGGACGTCCCTGGTGTGAAGACGGGACTTTCTCTCCACAAGGGTCGTACAACAGTCATTCTATCAATGGTGTCATGAACGGATGCATCTGCCAAAGGTAGATTGGTGAAGCTGAGCTCAAGTAGGTTGATCACCACCTGCCCAGGCTGGCAGCTATATCCTTGATCAATGGCAGTGCTACCAAACCACTCTCGGTGATGGACATTGGAGATCCCCACCCTGAGTCCATTCTGTGCCCTTGCTACCAAGTATTGGTATTGGTACTGGTATTGGTTTATTACTGTCACTTGTACCGAGGTACAGTGAAAAACTTGTCTTGCATACCAATCGTACAGGTCAATTCGTTACACAGTGCAGTTACATTGGGTTAGTATAGAGTGCATTGAGGTAGTACAGGTAAAAACAATAACAGTACAGAGTAAAGTGTCATAGCTACAGAGAAAGTGCAGTGCAATAAGGTGCAAGGTCACAACAAGGTAGATTGTGAGGTCAGAGTCCATCTCATCATATAAGGGAACCATTCAATAGTCTTATCACAGTGGGGTAGAAGCTGTCCTTAAGCTTGATGGTACGTGCCCTCAGGCTCCTGTATCTCCACCTGATGGAAGAGGAGAGAAGAGAGAATGACCCGGGTGGGTGGGGTCTTTGATTATGTTGGCTGCTTCACCAAGGCAGTGAGAGGTAGAGACAGAGTCCAAGGAGGGGAGGCTGATGTCCGTGACACGCTGGGCTGTGTCCACAAATCTCTGCAGTTTCTTGCGGTCCTGGGCAGAGCAGTTGCCGTACCAAGCCATGATTCATCCAGATAGGACACTTTCTATGGTGTATGGATAAAAGTTGGTGAGTGTCAAAGGCGACGTGCCAAATTTCTTTAGCCTCCTGAGGCAGTAGAGGTTAAAGAAGAGGAGGTGTTGTTGAACATGGAAGAGCACAGCTTCATCAGCTGAGGGTGGACAGGAGGTGGTCTTCAGAAGGAGGTCTCCAGAGGGCATGCATTTAAGGTGAGAGGGGGTAGGTTCAGAACAGACGTGAGGGATATGTTTTTTACTCAGAGAGTGGTGGATGCCTGGAATGTGTTGCCTGATAGGGTGGTGGAGGCAAATTCATTGGGGGCTTTTAAGAGGGGCTTGGATGGGCACATGAATGAGAGGAAGATAGAGGGATATGGGCATTCTGTAGGCAGGAGGGAATAGCTATGTTGGCACAACATTGTGGGCTGAAGGGACTGTTCTGTGCTGTACTGTTCTATGTTTTATGTTCCTGGTCCTGTTGTACCTGATGCCATGGGACTTCATGGGGTCCGGAGTGGATGTTGAAGGGCTCCAGGGGCTGCTCGCTCCAGCCTGCACACCACCGTACTGCCCTCCTCTGGTGGGTCTGCCCTGCCAGTGGAACAAGATGCACCCAGGGGCTGTCATACAGTGTCCATAGAGTGTAATTCTGTGAGCATGTCTACCGTAGGCTGCCGCTTGAGAGGTCTGTGGGACAGCTCTCCTGATTTAGACACCAGCCCCCAGATGTGTGTGAGGAAGACTCCACAAGGTGCACTGGGCTGGAAGTGACTCTGCCGAGTCCCAATGTGGTGCTCAGATTGACGGCTGGCAGTCTGTCTAGTTTTATCCCTGTAGCAGTACTGGTACAATTGAGGAACTCGCTGACCCACCTCAGAGGGCATCAGATGTGGTGGGTCTGGAGTCACCTGCAAACCATACTGGGTAAGGACGGCAGATTTCCTCTCCTGATGGACATAGTGATCTGTCAATACTCATGTCAGATAAATGCTGCACGCTGATTGGCTTCACGATCTTCCTGCATGGCTCCACCCACACTAGAGTCACTGACAGAACAGCAGCCAGTGAGCAGGGCACCTCAAATGAGAACAGGCGCCTCAGGTGACACATTGGAACTGAATCAGCATTGGCAGCACCTAAATAGTGTTACAAAGCCAACTGGGCCCAGGTACAATCAAGGCAGGTAACAGAGTCAATACAGGAAATGAAAGTCCAGAAAGTCCAAAGACCAGAGTAAATCCAGACAGCACTGGCACCATACAGAGTAAATCCAGAGAACACTGAGACCTTATAGAGTAAATCCAGAGAACACTGGCACCATACAGAGTAAATCCAGAGAACACTGAGACCTTACAGAGTAAATCTAGAGAACACTGAAATCTTAGAGAGTAAATTCAGAGAACACTGGCACCGTACAGAGTAGATCCAGAGAACACTGGTACGGTACAGAGTAAATCCAGGTAACATTGGCACTGTACAAAATAAATTCAAAGAGCATTGGAATTTTACAGAGTAAATCCAGAGAACAGTGGCACCGTACAGAGCAAATCCAGAGAATGCTGGGACCTTACAGAGTAAATCCAGAGAACACTGGGACCTTATAGAATAAGTCCAGTGATCACTGGGACCAGACAGAGTAAGTCCAGAGAACACTGGCACTGTACAGAGTGAGTCCAGAGAACACTGCATTTGCAATGACTGAGACTAGGGAAAAAAAGGCTTTGTACGGATTGAAACCAGTGAACAAAGGGCTAACACACACTGAGGTGAGAGGACACAGGTTCCACATGAGTGAAGTCAGGAAGCACAGGGTCAACACAGAGTAAGATCAGGGAGCACAAGTTCCATACAGATTGAGACCATGGAACACAAAACTCTCACAGTGAAAATCCAGGGAACACGCCTCAACCAGCATGTCTGCTTCTGTCTGGATTGTTTTATTAATCACCTCAACTACATTGTTATCAAATATGTAAAAATTTCTCAACAAATTCCATGTCTGTGCTTTTGGAAAGCATTCCTGCCGAACATTCCACTTCATGTTTTCATGGAGTGTTCAACCAGCATGACCTTTGTGGAGATTTGTTCAGCTGAAACCTGCTCAATGCTTGGTGTGCAGAGAATGCATGTGGTCTTGTACCCCAGGAGACACTTTAAATACCCCTCCTATTACCTAACCATTATTATGCAGGGCATTTGTGGAGTCTCAGTGCATCGGGCTGTCATGTACAGTAACAACTTCAAATATTTTTCATTTTCTGTTGTGGAACTTAGGGCAGAGGTAGTCACTGCCTCACAGCTCCAGTGACCCGGGTTCAATCCTGACCTCAGGTGCTCTCTGTGTGGAGTTTGCACTTTCTCCCTGTGACCGCCTGGGTTTCCCCGGGTGCTCCCGTTTCCCCCCCATGTACCAAAGACATGCAGGTTGGTAGGTTAGTTGGCCACTGTAAATTACTGTCAAGTATGTAGGTAAGTGCTTGAATCTGAGGGGAGTTGATGGAAATGTGGAGAGAATAAATTAAAATTCATGTGGGATTAGTGTAAATGGGTGCTTGACAGCTAGCACGGACTCAATGGGCTGAAGGGCCTGTTTCCAACTGTATTACTTTATAATTCTGGGAGTAAACTTTCCCTTTTACAGCCATGTTACACGCTCTGTAGTTCAATAACATAAGATACGTCCCAACCACACATGGTACAGATTAGCACTAGTTTAATCTCAGTTACACAGCACACACCTCTGTCACATTTGGACATAGTTCATTTGTAACCCAGTTAACCAATGGACAGCTCAGGGTATAGTACAGCTGCATTGCACAATCCATTAGTTGGCCGTGTTTGGAACTTCCTCAAATTTACAATGGACTCAGAAAAATTGCAAAAATGTGCAGTGAAGGAAATAATTCTTTCAGTGTAAGATATATTTGGATTAAGTTACAAGGCTGGTTTCCTTGTACCCTACTTAAAATTAAGTGATTGCATGAGTGGTGGAAGAGTCATCAAAAAGCCTTCTTGATCCAACCTGGTGATTAATTGAATACCTGTTTGACAGAACATAGGCCCAGGCAGCCTTTGTTCTATTTTAAGGGTTGGTAACTGCTACAGATGGAACGTAATCCCACTGAGGGTTCACAGTGGGTTGATATCTAGCCCACCAGCACTGAACCAACAGAATGGTGAGTCTCCTGTCTAGCAATAGGCCCTGCCGCAGGTGAGGTGAAAATGACAGGTGTACCGGCCTCAGTGCCAAGCAGATTACTTGATCTCCTCAGCAGCTGCATGGAGGGAGGTTCGCGGGTGCATGCTTCGTAGATCAGAAACTGACACTGATTACCTGGTCTCCGTTACAAGAATCATGGATTCACACATAGAATGTGTCCATTTAGCTCATGGTGACTATACCTGTTTTGTGAGGAAGCTCCTGGCTTTCACCCATAATCCTGTCACTTTTGAATCTGGTTCAGTTCTCTCTCAGACAACATATTCCATGTCACATCCTTCACATACTTCCTGTAATGGGGCGACCAGAATATACAAATGAATTACACCAGGAATAGACCACTCAGACCTTCGAGTCTGTTCTACCATTTAATAAGCTTGTGGCTGATCTAATTGTAATCCTATTCCTGTGTACCCATGCTAATCTTTCACCCCTTCGCTTCTAAAGAATCTACCAACATTGCCTTAAAAATATTCAAAGTCTCAGCTTCCACTTCCCTTTCAGGAAGAGAGTTTCAAGGATTTCTGATGTCAAAGGCAGTCACTGCCACCTCACCTTTAGAATTCAGTTCTTCGGTCCGTGTTTGGATCGAGGCTGTGATGGGTTCTGGAAATGATCTGCGCTCACAAAACTCAGGAATCAGTGACCAGGTGGAAACACAGGAGACGAGAGATGCTGGAATCTGGAGCAAATGACAAACTGCTGGAGGAACTCAGCGGGTCAGGCAGCGTCTGTGGAGGGAAACGGCAGCTGATGTTTCAAGTCGAGACCCTTCATCTTGGCCAAGTTATTGGCTGGGATCAGGGTCACAACTAGACTGGAAAAGCTCGGCTAGAGGCAAGGCCAGCTCTGGGGTTCCTCTTCTGCAGTACATCTGTAATGCGGTCTAGTCCGATAACCCTTGCCCCTTACAGTGCTCTCAGCCACTTTTTGACATCACATGGAGTGAATCAACTGGCTTCTGTGACAGTGGGGATCTCAGCTGGAAGCTGAGATGGATTATCATTGGAAGCAGGTCAGAGGTGGGTTACTAGACTAACCTTGAAAGGGCAGGTTGTCTCAGAAGGAAAGGCTGGACAGGCTAGCCTTGTACCTGCTGGGAGTTTAGAACAGTGAAAGTGGATTTGATTGAAATATATGAGGTTGGGCCTCAGCAGGGTGGATGCAGAGAGGATATCTTCCCTTGAGGAATAATTTAGAAAAAAGGCTACTGTTAAAAATTAAGGGGTCGGCCATTTAAGACAGAGACGAAGTGAAGTTCTGTTCTCAGTGGATCATGTGTCTTTGGAATGTTCTTCCTCAAAAGGCAATGGAAACAGTCTGAATATTTTTAAGGCAGTGGTAGATAAGTTCTTGATAAACAAGAGGGTGAAGTGGGAATGGTGAGGTTATAAATGGATCGGTCATGATCTTATTAAATCAAGAGATCTGTACCTTCTCCTAATTCGTATGTCCAGAGGTATATAGACACTCAGTACTTCTGGCTGCAAGTGCTTCCACTGTGTCTAGAACTCACTTGTAGGCATACCCGGCACACCCTTCCCTACAGTATGTTTATTGAGTTGTTCCGTGATGTGGCCCAGTTCAGTTCAATGGGATGAATTTTCACGGTCCTTTCGGGTGAAACAGCAATTCACTTCCTCCAATCTAGTGCATCGCATTCTGTGCTCAGAGAACGATCAGGTGGGGTGACTACTTTGCAGTGGACCTCCGTTCAATCTGCAGAGGCATCTTTGAGCTTCCTGTCGCCTGTCATTTGAGTTATCCATCTCACTGTCACTTTCACCTGCCTGTCTGTGACTCCCACGCTGTTCCAACAGAACCTGGGGAACGGCACCTCATCTTCCATCTGGGTATGCAACTTCCTCCATCTCCTAAGGCCCAAGAATGACCTTTCACTGCAATCAGGGTCAGAGTCAGAGGAAGGTACCTACTCTGACTCCCCATGTAGTTAGACCCTACATGCTGTGTAACAGAGATAATTGGCATGCCTGCAACAGTCTCGGCTAACCTGCTTTCTCTGTTTGTTTCAGAGAAAGCATTCATTTATCAACCCGACAGCTTTGTAAACAGCCTATCACCACAGCAACCCTGGCCTCACCCTCTCAGGAAGATTCCCTTTGTCCTATCCACTTCTTCTCCACCACCTCTGCAACTTAAAACTAACTTGTTTTCTAACTTTTTCAGTCTTATGAAGGGTCTTATACCTGAACATTAACTCTGTTTCTCTTTCCACAGATGCTGCCTAACCTGCTGAGTGTTTCCAGTATTTTCTGTTTTGATTGCAGATTTCCATCATCTGTAGATTTTTTTCTATTTATGTCTTGTGCCCACCATGGACTCTTTCTGTTTATTTTCTACCTCATGACTGCTGGAAACTGCAGCAACTGCAAACCATTGACACTGTCTGAAACGTCCTCCATCTTCCAAGGCCCAGAATGGCCTTTCACTGCAACCTAGCTCTAACCCAGCCTTTGTGATGGGAGGTCTCTGTCAGAGTCAGGGGAACATATGTACCCTGACTCTCCATGTAGTTAGACCCCAGAGGCAGTGCCACAGAGGTAATTGGCAGAAAGATCTATTTCCCTTGACAGAGAGGTTGATAACTAGGGGACATAGATTTAAGTTCATTAATAGGATTAAAGGGGAATCGAAAAATCGTTTCACCCACAGTGTGTTTGAATGAATTGCCCAAAAGTTCACACCTTAAAGAGCACTTGAAGAGCTGGAGCCTACCAGACTGTGGACTGTAAGATAAGATAAGGTCTTTATTAGTCACATGTACATCAAAACGCACAGTGAAATGCATCGTTGCGTAGAATGTTCTGAGGGCAGCCCGCAAGTGTCACCACGCTTCCGGCGCCAACATAGCATGCCCACAACTTCCTAACCCGTACGTCTTTGGAATGTGGGAGGAAACCAGAGCAGCCGGAGGAAACCCACGCAGTCACGGGGAGAACGTACAAACTCCTTACAGAAGTAGCAGGAATTGAACCCGGGTCGCTGGCGCTGTAATAGCGTTATGCTAACAGCTACACTACCGTGTCTGCCCATTTTCTTTTACTAGCACAGATATCACAGGTTGAATGGCCTCCTTCTATGATTCTATAAAGCGGCATCTTATTTTTCACAGCAGAAGGTTTTGCAGGTGGGTTTCTAAAGGCTGGGAGCGAAGTGTGTGCACCTGATATACTGTAAGTTAAGTAGGATGGTCTGACAAACTGTGGCAAACAGGGCTCATATTGTTCTCCAGGAGTCACCAGTTAACTCTGTGGCACCTCCACAGATATTCCCCTTCCCTTTAAGTGAATGCTGGTGGCCTTTTACAGGAGAATGGTTGGTGATTCGAACCCAGCCCCCACCTGTACAAATGGGCAGCCTGCCATGGTTAGACTGGGACCTACTTCACATGAAGGTCACAAAGTGCTGATGTCATTAGCACCACAACATAACCTTAATCCCTGGGACTGGAGAACCACAAATGAAATCAGTCCCACCCAGTAAAGCTGGCAGCAATTGGCATCAGATGGCCTGCTTTGCTCTTTCTTGTTACAGCAGTGGCTCTTCCTGGTCTCAAAACCAAATCCCAGTTCTCCACTGTCTGTGGCTTTACCTCCCATTTCATTAACCTAATCAACATGTAGCTTGTTCTCACTACCCCTCTGAACCATCCCGACTTAACAGGGGGACAGTCACCTTCTGTAGAATAAAATGAATGGGACATCAAATGCAATTAAAATGGTGAAACGTGTTGTCAATGCAGTTTCCCAGCTCCTTGGGTGGCTCCTTTGTGTGCCATGCTCCACTTCACAGTTTCTGCACCATGCCTCAAAAAAAAAGTTGGCAGTTTGCGGCACAAATCATTATCTAATCTACCAGATGAATAAAGTACATCATGAAACACATCTGGATCATCACCTGGAGTATTGCTTGCTCTCAGACTGAAATTTGGCAATGGATTGGAAAGGATTTGTTCCATTAGGTGTAAATGGGAAATGATTTATTCCATTGGAATTCTGCTCAATAATAATGACTGGAAATGCTTAGAAGCAAATGCGATGGGTTTCTTCCACAGAAAGTATGCAGTGGGAAAAGGTTTATACCATAGGCTGTGAATGGAGAGTGGCTATTTCATTTCAATTCTATGCAATGTGAATTGAAACAGTAAACAATCTGCTGGAGGAACTCAGTGGGTCGAGAAGCATCTGTGGAGGCAAAGGGGTAGTCGACAATTCGGCTCAAGACACTGCATCAGTTTTTTGCTCCAGAATGTAGCACCCGCAGTCTCTTGTGTCTCCAATGTGAGCTGAAAGGTACCCAAACCACAAACAATTAATGGGGTGTAGGTACAAGAGACCGCAGATGTTGGAATCTGGAGCAACAAACAATCTGCTGGAGGAACTCAGCGGGTCAAGCAGCATCCGTGGGAGGAAAGGAATTGTCGATGCTTCAGGTCAAAACCCTGCCACAAGAAACTGCAGATGCAGGGATTTGACCCAAAACGTTGACAATTCCTTCTCCCACCACAGATGCTGCTCGAGCTGCTGAGTTCCTCCAGTGGATTGTTTTTTTGCAATTAATGAGGTTTGTTTAGTCCATTGTATTTCAATGTACTACGTACAAATGCAAAGCATTTAATGGGATTGATTGGGAATATGTTTGGTCCATCTGGAATGAAGGAAAAAGGGTTTAGTCTTTTGCAAGTACGTGGGAATTGCCTCATCGTTTGGGACCAAAGGGAGAAGGGCTCGATCCCTAGGGAGTGAATGAGAAGGTATTTGATCCACGTATGAGGAAAATACAAGCTTTGCATATCTTTGTAATGGGAGTGGTTGTTTTCGCTGGCACTGGGTGGTGATATTAATTACAGTGAGGGTAATTTATGCCGGGAAGTTGCCCCTCTGATCCTGCACTGTGTCAGATCAGTCCCTGGACCTGGGACCCATTGGTTTCAATGGAGAGAGTAGGTCTGTGGATTTGCAGGCAAAGGGGAAGGTAAATTTGAGACACAAGAGACGCTGGAATCTGGAGCAACAAACAATTGGCTGAAGGAACTCATTGGGCCGAGCAGCATCAGTGGGCCAAAGGAAATGTTGACGGTTCAGGTTGAAACCCTGCACCGGGACTGCGAAGGTAAATTACCTTTATTAAATTATTTTGCTTCAGCTTAATGTTTAGATTTATTTATCAGTGTTAGGTGGCTTCAGTTAAGTTTACAGACAACAAAGATGGAGTGGGGCAAGGTGGGCCTTTGACATCCGGACCAGCAAGTATGGACCTGGATGGTGATTCTGGACATTCAGGGAAACCGGGTCAGCAAGGTCTGGCCAGTTTAATCCGAAATGACAACGATATCTGCCAGAAAATGTTTAACCCATTCATACTAAAGTACCCTCTATTGTTGCACAGGAACTGTTCATGCCAGGTGGTTGCTAAACAGATGAACGGAAGAAATCAATATTGGCAGGCACGGTGGTGTAGCGGTTAGCGTAACACTATTACAGCGGTTCAATTCCGGCCGCTGTCTGTAAGGAGTTTGTACGTTCTCCCCATGTCTGCATAAGTGTCCTCCGGGTGCTCCAGTTTCCTCCCACATTACAAAGACGTACAGGTTAGGAAGTTGTGGGCGTGCTATGTTGGCGCCAGAAGCGTGGCGACACCTGCAGGCTGCCCCCCAGGACACTCTATGCAAAAGATGCATTTTACTGTGTGTTTCGATGTACATGTGACTAATAAAGAAATCTTATCTCATCTCATCTTATCTTATCTTACCTTATATCTTATCTTGGTTCATCCACAGGTATCGGTGATAGTTTGCTTGACTCTCCACCTCTGACAGATGAGCTGATGGGAGGCCTTTGCATAATGGAACCAGAGCTACAAAATACTTTAGTAAAAGTAAGCAAATGTGGATCTCAAAAAGGGAAAGGGAAAGGGCTGGCTTTCCATTACTTAGCGGTATCCCAGCACGCAAGCTCTGAAACATATACAGTACCTGCAAAGCTTACTAAACCATTGTGTCAAATTTCTAGCTTTCTGTTAGTTGATCTCCATGAGAAAATAGGATCTGTTGGCCTCCTTCATTCCTTGCTGACATTTTGCCACATGTTTCCTTGCTTACAACCTGGAAAAAACTCAACTGCTTGCCCATTTAAGGTGTTATAAACCATTCCATTCATTCGAGTCATAGAATAATACAGCAAAGAAACAGGGCCTTTGGCCCAACTGGTCCATGCCAACCAAGATGCCCATTTGAGCTAATCCTGCGGTTGGCCCTCTAAACCTTTCCTACCATGTACCTGGATAGGAATTTAAGAGTCCAAGTGCCCCTTAAGCGATGCTAATGTACCTGCCTCAACCACTTTCTCTGGTAGTTCATTCCATGTATGGACCACCCTCTGGGCGACAAAATTGCCCCTCAGGTTCCTATTAAATCTCTCCCATCTCACCTGTGCCCTCAATTTCTTGATTCCACAACCCTTGGAAAAAGACAGTGTGCATTCACCCTGTCTATGCCCCTCATGATCTTAAACACCTCTATAAGGTCAACCATCATTCTCCTGCATTCCAGTGAATAAAGTCCCAGCCTGCTCAACCTTTCTCCATAGCTCAGTACCTTGGGTCCAGGCAACATCCTCATAAATCTTTTCTGCACTCTTTCCAGCTTAATGGCATCTTACCTCCAGCAGGGTGACCAAAACTGACACAATATTCTAAATGCGGCTTCTCCGATGTCCTGGACAACTTCACCGACACCTGAGACAACATGTAGCGCCCAATTCGATACCCACTAATGGACTACTCACCAATCATAAACTTTTCCACCCATGGCTGACCTGTGAACTATGTGAAAGGTCAAAACCACTGTAGGCTGAACTCTTTGACCTCTTCCCACAACTCTCAACAGCCAATGAGCAGGTTCAAGTCAAATCCCCATTTTACATTCACAAAGGAGTGTAAAATCAGGGTGACCAACCCAAGACTGCCCCATTTCAAAGCAGAAGAAGCAAAGGGTTGGAATAACTTTGGGCCCAGAAGGGTCAAATTGGGGGAACGATAGCCCTTTAGCCAAAGGCTGTCCTGGCTACAGTCGGTCAAACCTTATTAGCTAACTTGTGTGTTGCCAAAAGTTGAGGCACTGCAAGTCACAGGCTGGAAAGCAAGGTCTAATTTTGAAAGAACAGATGTGAATGGAGATTGAAAGTGATGTAATGCATTTAGTTTTGATTGAGTTGATCAAACAATACTCAGCACCAAGAGGAGCCAGTACATTTGCCGGGCAATAAAAGATTTACAAGGTAACACCAGCAGGTATTTTTATGATGTAGTAAAAAAAAGGATTTGCCTTCTGTTTAATGTTCTTTTCAGCCTGTTGATTTCATCACATTGAGACGTGAGGTAACAGTTTGTGTGTGCGCATTACTTGTGCGTAATGTCTGACAAATCCATGCCCAGAGCATTGATCTGACCTTTCCCTTTTGTCAGGTACTGATGGAGCTGTAACGTTTCTCCAGTACAGTGTGTCTAGTCAGGGGAGGATTTTTTGGAGCAGGTTGAGGGAGTGGTCAGACACGTCTCAGTGGGCAGTTGATGTATTGTCCACTAGCTATCTATACCAGCAGCTCGAGAGCTGTGGGATGACTCCTGTTTGAAAACAGAGCTCCTTGTGGATTTGGTGACCACCTCCCTGCCCCACCCCAAGCAGAGCTTTGAGGTTGAAGAGTGAAACAGATGGCATCCCTCACACGGAGCCAACAAAGTGATGTGTGACAGTGCCCACCTCCTTCATAGCCTGCACTTGTCAGGGGCAGCTGTCAATATCTGCCAGTAGGCCTGACCACTTGCCATCACCAGGGAGGTCACTTACAAAGGCACCACTTGTATTAAAATCGCCAGCTGCTTCATACCACTCAGCAAGTGCCTGATTATGGTTGGTTGAAGCTGCCCAGAATCCTTGCTTTTCAACTTGCTTCTTGAGGCTGTAACTAATGAAGATATCAGGAAACCTCAAACATACTGTCTATGTCAGAGTCGGGAAACTCTGTCAGTGCAAGCACTCCAGCGGCATATGGTGTAGGCTGCAACTATTTCAACCCTGGATCCCGGTGGCCCCCTCCATCCACAGCACATCCACGGCGTATTTCTGTGTTGATAAGGGTTGTCTATAACAGCCAGCTGTGTAACAATGCACCCAACACTGAAACCAAGATGACTAAATCCGCTAGGAATGCCTAGAATAGATTGCAGCGAAGTAAACTTCATCTTCTCACACTCGACTGAATTCAGATTTTTGGTTCCTATAATGAATGTTTAGTCTGATAACCAGATGTTACTGTCATTGTGGTCAGCCCTTGCCCCCAACTCCATAGAAACAGTACGGAAGTAACACAAACTAAGGGTAAAGTAATAATGCATTAGTAGCATAGCAATGGTTCACCTGGACTCAACCTGAAACATTGACTGTCTATTTCCCTCCATTGATGCTGCCTGACCTGCTGAGTTCCACCAGCATTTTGTGTGTTGCTCCAGATTCCAACGTCTGCAGCCTCCTGTGTCTCCTCTCTGGGTCTAAGCTGTGCTTGCCCCTCCCTGGAACACGTAGAACATAGTTTGTTTCAATGCTTCTCAGGTTCCCTTCACTCCTTCTCCATTACATTGATGACTAAATCAGTGCTGCTTCCTCCTTTCTGAAAACTAAATTTTCTTTTTTTAAAAATTTTTTTCAAGTATCCAGATAATTTCCACTCTTCCCTTACCTTCACTTGGTCAGCTCTGATGTTTCCCTTCCTTTCCTTGGATTCTCCTTCTCTATTTCAGAGGATAGATTAGTAACCAGTCACCTCTACAAGCTCACTGAGTCCCAAGTATTAAGTACCTTGACTACTACTCCTCCCATCCACCCCCCTCTCAGGATTCCAGTCTATTCTCCCAGTTTCTCTGTCCACCACATCTGTTCTGACCACACGACCTTCCACACCAGTGCTTCTCATCTGTCTTCCCTGTTCCCCAGCTGTGGATTCCTTCCTCCAGAATCACCAAGGGTTCTTGACCATCTCCACTCCATTTCCCACACTTCTGCTCTCACCCCTCCCCCTCCAAAATCTGGGACAGTTTTCCCTTCGTCCTCACCTTCCCCTACACCAGCTTCCATATTCAATGGATCATCCTCTGCAACTTCTGACATCTCCGACATGGTCCCTCTACCAGTCAAATCCCCCTCCCCCAGCTCACCACACAGAGAGATGATCCCTTCAGTCGATGTTCTCACCACAAACACAGCTTCCCCTTCTCATGGCATCTTCCCATGCATCTGCAGGAGATGCAACACCTGCCCTCTCCTCCTCTCACCTCCCTTCCTGCCATCAAGGATCCAAACACCTGTCCAGGTGAGACAGGGGTCCACTTGTACTTCAAGTTACTGGACTCCATTCTGCTCATTATGTCTGTCCTCTCTACCGGCAAGATAAGTCACCAGTGATTGGTGATTACTTGGCAAAACAGTTCCATTCCACAAGGAGAAGCCTGAGCCTCTCAACATCTATCATTTAAATTCTCCATCCCACTCCCAATGTGACCTCTCTGTCCTTGTGTCTTTGAATCAAGGAACATCACCTCAACCTTTAACCCAACACGTTACAGCTGGAAAACTGAATTACAGTGATAAAGTCATAGGGAGACACAGCACAGAAACAGGCCCCTCAGTCCACCACGTCTGCACTGACTAACAACCACTCATTTACACAAATCCTACATTAATCCCAATTTTTATTCTCCCCACATTCTCATCAATTCTGCCCATTCACCTGCACACTAGGGGCAACTTACTGCGGCCAATTAATCTACCAACCTGCACGTCATTGGGATGTGGGAGGAAACTGGAACACCTAGAGGAAAACAGGGAAGATGTGAGAACTCCATACAGCTCCATACAGACAGCATGTGGGGTCAGGATTGAACCCAAGTCTCTGGTGCTGTGAGGCAGTGGCTCTGCTAGCTACTCACCCACAACCCATGAGCTGAGCCTGAAACCATTTTCCTCCATTGGCTCCACAGTGGCAGGGTCTATGAGCCGGCTGATCATAGAGGGCCCGTTCTTGGACTTCATCCACATTAGAATGTGCAGCGGTGGGTCCTCAATAAAAGCATTTCTGGGAGTGCTGAACAACGCACGTTTAATGTCTTTTCTGGGCATTGAGGAATTTACCAGGTCATCAGCTGTAACGGTGCATCATCCCCTCAGTATGGTCCTGCAGACTTCAGCCTCAACTTCCTGCTGAATTTCTCTAGAACACTCTACTGAGAACACTTGACACTCACCAACTTTTATCGATGCACCATAGAAAACATCTTTTCTTTTTCAATCTTTTTATTAGTTTTCAAATTAATACAGATTAATATATCAATGTTTATACATGTAATACAAAGAGATCAGGAGAACAATCATGACATGGATAATCATAAAGAACAATAAAGTATAAAAAAAATCTGTAGATCCAACGATCTGTTAGTGAATGAATATAATATAAAAGAAAAAAATTATTATAAAATATAAAAGAAAAAAAACCAAAACAATAAGAAAAATTATAAACAATATATCAAACCAAACTAAGCGAAAGAAAAAAAAATTCAAAAAAAAACAGAAAAACAAGCTGGACTAAAATTTCTCAATAGAAACAGAGCAATATTATGTCATCAACTCCGTTTCTCTAAATTGAAAGGTTATTATAAGGGGATCTATATCATGTGAAAATATTGGATAAATGGACTCCAGACTTCCTCAAATTTAAGCGAAGGATCAACAGTACCACTCCATAGAAAACATCTTATCTGGATGCATCATGGCCTGGTACGGCAACTGCTCTGCCCAGGACTGCAAGAAGCTGCAGAGAGTTGTGGACACAGCCCAGCACGTCAAGGACACCAGCCTCCCCTCCATGGATTCTGTCTTTACCTCTCGCTGCCTTGGTGAAGCAGCCAGCATAATCAAAGACCCCACCCACCCGTGTCATTCTCTCTTCTCTCCTCTTCCATCAGGTGGAAGATACAGGATCCTGAGGGCACATACCTCCAGACTTAAGAACAGCTTCTACCCCACTGTGATAAGACTATTGAACGGTTCCCTTATACGATGAGATGGACTCTGACCTTAAGATCTACCTTATTGTGACCTTGCACCTTATTGCACTGCACTTTCTCTGTAGCTGTGACACTTTACTCTGTACTGTTATTGTTTTTACCTGTACTACCTCAATGCACTCTATACTAACCCAATGTAACTGCACTGTGTAATGAATTGACCTGTATGATCGGTATGCAAGACAAGTTTTTCACTGTACCTCGGTACAGGTGACAATAATAAACCAATACCAATACCAATGCATGACATAACCTCAGGTGAATCTCTGTTGCTGCTATCACTGGAATCACTGGAAAAATGGAATAGCTCCAGTGCCCAGGTTCAGTCCTGACATCAGCTGCTGCCCGTGTGGAGTTTGCACGTTCTCCAGGTGTTCCAGTTTTCTCCCATATCCCAGGGACGCAGCCGGTGGGTTAATTGGCTGCTGTGAATTGCACCCAATGTAGGTGGGTGGTAGGAAACTCAGGATGGAGCTGCTGGCAAGCGAGAGGGAATAGGTTACAGAGAAATAAGTGGGAGAATGGGACTGATGGTATTGCTCTGAAAGCCAGCATAGACTCAAAAGGCCAAATGGCCTCCTTAAAGTGTAAGGGCATATGATTTGATATAGCATTACTGCAGTCTGAGGTTAGGGTACAGTGCTACTTTAATATGATGCCATTGTACAGCATTACTGAAGTATAAGATCTTTGTAGTGTTACTGGAGTATCTTGTCCAATGTTATCGTAATGCAAGTCCATGGCACAATGTTACTGTAGCTCAGGTCTACATTCCAATATTCATGTTCTCAGTCTCACTGAGGAGGGGTGAAGTGGCTCTGCTATCATCTGCTCCAATGTCCCTAGGGTCAGGAGTAGGTTCCTGCTACTGAAGCCAATCCTGCAGAATGCAACTAGACTTGGCCAGGGAGTGCAAAAACTTAACTGCAGATACTCAGGTACGTATAGGAAGGTGTGCTGGAATCAGACCTCAACGGAGAACATTGAAAGGACAATAGAAACTGGCCGACACTGGCCAGCAGAGCTCCTGTCTCACAGCTCCAGCGACCCGGGTTCAATCCTGGCCTCTAACGCTGACTGTGTGGAGTTTGCATGTTCTCCCTGTGACTGTGCAGGTTTCCCCTGGCACTCCGGTTTCCACCCACCTCCCAGTAATGTGCGGGGTGGTAGTTAACTGGCCAACTGTAAATTGCCCCTAGTTGGAAGGTCGAATCTGAGGGGAGTTGATGGGAGCGTGGGGAGAATACAATGGGTTAGGGTAGGGTTAATGTAAAAATGGAAGCTTGATGGTTAGTACGAACTCTGTGGACTGAAGGGTCCATTTCCGTGCTGTATCCCTTAATGACCATTGACTGCATGAATCCACTAACCGTTCCATTCATTGATATCATGGTGGTCTGAACCAATACTCCATTTACCACCTGTGTCCTGTATCCTGTAATGTACTCAGCAAATCAAATTCTATTGATTTCGGCCTTGAAAATCCCTATTAGCCCCACATCTACAGGGTCTGAGGATAGAAGAGGAGAACTTTTATTTTTTCATTGTCCAGGATTTTGGCAGTGCTCTCAAAGCCAGAATTCATGGCTCGTTCCTAGTTGCCACTCAGGAAGTGGTGGTAAGCTGCCTTCTTGAACCTTTGCAGTCCTTCTAGTGAAAGTGCTCCCACACTGCTGTCAGGAAACGTTCCAGGACTTAGAGCTAGTGATGATAAAAGACAGTGACATCCCAGCCAGTGTAAAGTATACCATCATGCTCCTGACTTGTGCTTTGTAGATGGTGGAAAGACCTTGGGTGTCACTGGCCACAGCATACCCAGCCTCTGACCTGCTCCTGTAGTCATGCCATTTATGTGGCTGACCCAGCTGAGTTTCTGGCCAATAGTGATCCTTCCGCACACCCCTTGGTGTTGACAGTGGGGTCTCTGCAATGGTAATGCCAAGGGTATGTCAAGGGTAATTGGTTAGACTCTCTGTTGTTAGAAATGGTCATTGTCTTGCATTTTTGTAGCACAAATGTTCGCTTCAGCCACTGGCAGCTGGTGCCTGAATGCTGTCTTGGCCTTGATGCACTGTTTCATTGTTATTGTTTATCCTTTCGTACTACCTCGACTGTACTTATGCACGGAATGATCTGTCTGGACGGCATGCAAACAAAAGCTTTTCACTGTACCTGAGCGTGTGTGACAATAATAAACCAATTACCAATCGCTGAGGAGACGTGAATGTAATTGAAATTGTGCAATCGTCAGTGAATATCCTCATTCCTGACCTTATGAAGGAAGGAAGGTCATTGTTGAAGAGGTGATTGTTAGAGCAATAACCAAACTGCTGGAAGAACTCAGCGGGTCAAGCAACTGAAGTTGGTTGGGCTAGGACACCCCGCTGAGGAACTCTGCAGCGATGTCCCGGGACTGGACTGATTAACCTCTGACGCAGTCATCTTCTTTTGTGTAAGAAGTGACTTCGAGCACCATAATGTTTTACCCCTTGATGCCCATTGACTTCAGTTTTACCAGGTAGCCTTGAAGCCACACTCAGTTAAATGCTACCTTTATGTCTAAGGTGGTCACTTGCACCTCACCTCTGCAGTTCTGCTCATTGTTCCATGTTTGGACCAAGGTGCAATGGGGTCAGGAGAAGAGTAAACCTGGTGAAACCTAAACTGGGCCATGATGAGTAGGTTACTGGCGAATAAGTGCCACCTGACAGCAGTGTCAACGACAGCTTCCACACTTTGCTCAGGACTGAGTATAGACTGAGAGGCAGTAAAGATCAATCTAGTGAAGACTGAGAATTTCAATGCTCTTTTTGCAGTAAGGAAGTTAATGAAACGTGCGGGGAACTTTTCCTGTGTTCCAGGAGTACATAATGTGACCATCAGACCAAGAATGAAAAGAATCTCTGGTCTGGGGCATCGGGTGGACTGCAGTAGGGGAATGCACTTTCCCAAGACGCAAGAGCACGCAAGTGAAGAAACATGACAGTAAAGTAAGCTTCACACACACGCACACACCTTCAATAGAAGTCCTCATTTGATTTGGCTCCCTCGCTGAATTTTTGTTCGGTAATGTTGCTCACGGTTATGCAAGCAGTTTGTGTCATCGGAGTTAAGATACAGGATTATCTCTGATCTCGTTTTATGTGGGAACACACATGAAGGGCTGAATGGTTTGACCCTGTTTATGAGGTTCTCAGAATGGTTAAATACCTCAGGCTGTGCATCACTGACAATGAAACCAGTGATGGAAAGTGAATGATGAAAGGATTGTCTGGTGGAAACATCCTTCTGGAGCACATTTGGCTCCAACACAAAAATGTTCCTCTGCTCCTGGGCCGTATCTGACTGAGATGTAAATCAAAGCTTCAGTGACTCACAGCTGCTGGAGGTTTTTGTTCAGCCACTCTGAGCTCATGCAAATGGTTTGACAGCACCTGCACTACCCCTTTCAGCCTGGGCTTGTGGTTGCTCTGAGCTCTGTTAAATTCCAGCTGAGTCTCAACAGTTGACACTTTTAATATATTGAATGACAGCCTATCATTCAGAAATGCAGTGCAATTGTGAAACTCCAGGAATGCCATGTGAGGAACTCACTGGGCCAGGGCTGAGTAATGTAGATTGCAATGTCAGATTGCAATTCTATGGTTTCGGCCCATTGTTTTTGGGAGGGAAAAATTGTACAGGGTTTCTTCTTTCAGCTGACTTTCTTCTCAGTGTATTCTGCCGCGGGCTGAGAAGATGGTGGTGAGCTGTCTTCTTGTATCACTGGATCCTTCTGGTGAAAATGGTCCCACAGTGCTATTGGCAGGAACATTCCAGGATTTACACCTAACTATGATAAAGGACTGATGATATATTTCCAAGTCAGGATGGTGTGTGACTGGGAGGGGAGTCTGTAGTGGTGGTGTTCCCCTGTGCCTGCTGACCTGTTCCTTATTGGAGGTTGTGTTGGAGTAGCCTGGGCAAGTAACAGCAGTGCATTTTGTGGATGGCTCCCTCTCTGGTGTCCCCAGACTCTTTTCATTCATGCTTGTAATCTTAGAATGCAATGAAAATCCTCTATCATCTTTTATTATCTTCTTTCCTGTTGCCACTGGGTGCTAGTGGTGGAGGGAATAACTGGTTAGGGTTGTGGGTGGGCTGTTTTGTCCCGGATGGTGTCAAGCTTCTTGAAAGTTGTTGGCTCTACACCCATCCAAGGTATTCTAACATGCTTCTGAGGTGACTTGTAGATGATGGAAAGGTTTTGTGTGTCAAGGGGTGAGTCATTCACCACAGGATACCCAATTTCTGACCAGTTGTAGCCAGACTAGGTACGTGGCTGGTTAAGTTGAATTTCTTGTCAGTGGTGATTCCCCAGGATGCTGATGGTGGGGCATTATGTGATGCTAGTGCCATTGATTGTCCAGGGTAGGTGGTTAGACTCTCTCCTGTTGTAGATGGTCCTAACCTGTGGTGTGATTGTTACTTACCACATATCAGCCCACACCTGAATATGGTCTATGTCTTGCTGCACATAGGAATGGGCTGCTTCATAGGCTGAAGAGCTGTAAGTGGAACTGAAAATTGTGCAATCATCATTGAGCATCCCACTTCTGACCTTATCATGGACAGAAGGTCACTAATGAAGTAGCTAAAGATGGTTGGGCCCATGACACAGCCCTGAGGGACTCCTGCAGTGACGTCCTAGGGCTGGTGTGAGTGACAACCACAGCCGTCTTCCTTAGTGCAAGGTGTGCATCCAACCAGTGGAGTGTCTTCCCCTTGGTGCCTATTGACTTCAGTTCTACCAAGGTGCCTTGATGCCACATTTGGTCAACTGTTGTTTGACACAAGATAAAGCCCGAAGTCTAACTGTAGTACAGGCCAGATACAAGGTAAAACTTGCTTCAAGTCTAAATATACCTGGTTCAATCTCAGACATTGGTGAAGAAGAGGAATGAAGCTGGATGAAGGAACAGAGTTCATTTTGGGGACCAGACAGTGAATTTGACAGGAATTTTTGTTCACACATTATTGGAGGTAAGGATTGTAACAAAGAGGAGTCAGTAGAGGGGTCATGAGAGATGGTGGTGAAGAGCTGGTTGTAATCAGCACAGATGTGGAAAGTGAAGTGGGCTTTTGATGAGGTTGCCATGTGAATGAGATATTGGAGGTGGATCAAGTGCACGATATATCAATCAGCTTCTGAAAGAGGAGTATAGATTAATGACCTGAGTGAGACCCCACCCTAAATTACAGGCGTGGGTCTGAAGCTGCACCGTCTTATTTCTCATTTTTGTTACCTCTTCCCTGAAACCTGTTCACTTTGGCAAGATGATGGAAGCTGAAATAACTGCAGGCTTTACAATGATGCTTTATGCATTCCAGGCCAAAGTGATCTGTGGGTTTCATTTTACCTCAGTATGAAAGGTGATCATTCATTTATCTGTGGGACAGTATGTGTCAGTGTTGGCTCCTGCACCTGTTACATCAGAGGAATGTAAGTTAGTTTGGAGTCCATGCCTACAACCCCAATGCAGGCTCAAGGGGCTGAGAGGCCCACTCCTGCCCCCTAACCCATACGTTCATATAACTTCTCATATTTGATAGGACAAACAGTGGCTTCAGAGAGATTAAGGGGATTGGTCTGAGGATCACACTGGAATCTTGCCTGAGACCATCATCATTTTAAACTGCAGACAAATTTCAGATCATATCCCAAAGTTGCAAACAGTTCTAAATCAGTTCAAAATTTCAGCTATCGACACACTTACAATGAGTGGATGGAGAGAGGAATTGTTAACTTACGCCAATAAGAACTGGACAAGTGATGAGTCTACACTGAGCAGTTCTGCTGTGAATGTGGAAATTACTGCATGGCTTGTAGATGAATGATCTTGACTTAGGAGGCAAGAAAACCCCTTCAAGAGAGAAAAGTATCTGCACATCTTCCCATTCTGCAATTCCAAGAAAAATACCTCTTCATAGTGCTGTCCGCAACATACCTAAACTGAATCACAGTAAATTCTGTGTTTTAATAATGTAGCAACTATAACAGGACAGGAAGGTGTGATGGGGCACCCAGCAAGATTCCACAAACAGCAATGAGTTAAGAAGCAAGTGACCCTTCAGTGTTGATGGCTCAAGTACAAATAATGGTCAGGGTACCAGAAAGACATCTTCGTCCTTTTTAAAACAGCGATCTGGGATATTTTATACCAACCTAAGAGTGCAGACAGAGCCTTGCTTAACATTTCCTCTGAGAAACAAGATTCCAACTCCTTCCTTACCCAGTTAAAGTGTCACCCAAATTTGGTCTCAGGTTTCAGGTGTCTGAGGGTACAAGAATTCCACCAATGAGTCAAGACAGACACTCGGTAACTCCAGCTTCATGGTGAAAGACTCACCATGGGCCCTTTGATATTTAGGACAGTTGCACAGATCTTTTGGGTGTGACTTTGAATTCTTTCTCTCTTGATTTTACTTTGAACCTTATGGTATTGCAGCAATTTAAGTGCATCCATTGCTTAAGTCATTACTGAAGAGATCCTTGACACCCAGATGACAGACACCAAGCTTATTGTTGAACAGACAGTCTCATTGTTCAGCCCTGGCCCTACAGTCCAGACTTTGCAATCAAGGAGAGCAGCTTAGAGTTTCAGAATGTGCATCGGTGCTTGCTGGGAGATGGTAAAGCCTGCTCCGGAGAAGTAATGAAACAATGAGTGATTCAGCTTTTAAAACAACACACATACCTGACTGTTGATGTTAAAAGCATCACTCATTGAAAACGTGTCCTGGATGTATTCTTGTCCAATTCACTTCTTGAAAGCGAAATTAAGGTGAGTGAAGTCTTGAGGAACCTTGTGGCTTATTGATTTGATGAAAGACGAGGGAGACTGTTTCACGGAGCATTCGTACAACAGCAACCAAATTTACCTTATAGGTGCAAGGTATGTGATAGTGTATTAGAGTCATGGAGTTATAGAATCATACAGCAGGGCAACAGGCCCTTTGGCCCAACTGGTCCATGCTGACCAAGACACCCATCTAAGCCAGTCCCACTTGCCTGCTCACAAAATTGGAAAGTCACCCTTGATGTCTTGCACAGTAACCTGCTAAGCCACAAGGACAATCATTTTCACCTGACCACTTGGTGGAAAACTGATTGCATCTGATAGGCTGGCTGTTTAAACCTTCTGTACATTTCTGAAACTGTATTCCCTTAGCTTCAATAGAAAGTAAAGCCGAGCAGGTTATAAACCAGACAATGGATCTGATCTGAATGGGCAGGTGAAAATAAGCCTCAGAGTGCAAAGATGAGCAGTACACTGCTTGGGTAGTTACTGCTTTTCTGAGGACTTTCTGATTTGCTCAGGAGCGCCATTGATACTGGTTCTCAGTAGGTCAGGTGGCATTAGTAGAGAGAAAATCAGAATCGGCGTTTCAGTCAGATGAAAGGTCATTGGCTTTGCTTCTCTCTCCACAGATGCTGCCAGTGTTTCCAGCATTTTCTGTTTTTGTTTCAGATTTCCAGAATCTGCAGTATTTGCTCCCTTTCATTGTGGGATTTCCGAAGGCAATTATCACTTTGCAAGACTTTGCCCATGTCACTGGGGAGGAATTTAGATCATTGTGTATTCACATACTTATTAAGTTAAATTTGACACAGAGTGAAGCCCGCACAAAATATAACATTCTGAGAATAACAATTGGAGAAGACAAGACACATATCGGATGACCTGTCCTGGGCCCAGCACATAGATGCAATCATAAGGAAAGCGCGCCAGCACCTTTACTTTCTTTGGAGGTTAAGGAGGTTTGCCATGTCACCGAACACTCCAACAAACTTCTCAAGATGTACTGTTGAAAGTATCCTGACTGGTCACATCATGGTCTGGTACTGCAATTCGAATGCACAGGAATGCAAGAAGCTGCAGAGAGTGGTGGACTCAGCCCAATATATCATGTGCACATCCCTCCCCACCATCAGTAGTATCTACATGAGATGCTGCCTCAAGAAGGCAACATCTATCATCAAAGATCCCCACCATCTGGGCCGTGCCATCTTCTCGCAGCTACCATCGGGCAGGAGGTACAGAAGCCTGAAGTCCCACACCACCAGGTTCAAGAACAGCTACTTCCCTTCAACCATTCGGTTCTTGAACCAACCTGCACAACCCTAATCACTACCTCAGTATAGCAACACTATGACCACTTTGATCATTTTGCACTACTTTGGACTTTTTTTTTGTTCGAATTGTGTTCTTTCTTGAAAAAATTGTGCGTTATTTATGTTTAATTTATGTTTTTTTTCTTGTGGATGCTGTGTATCTGATGCTCTGTGCCTGTGATGCTGCTGCAAGTAAGTTTTTCATTGCACCTGTGCACACATGTACTTGTGCAGATGGCAATAAGCTCGACTTTGACATTTTTCAGGAAGAACTTCTCCTAAACAACAGTAATTTGAAACAAGTATTGCAATAATATTCACACGTAAGATGTTATAATGGTGGGAAAGAGATGGAAAGCAGGGGAGAGTCCTTCTGGAAGGTACCTGGCTTATTCCAGGTATAGAGAACCAGAGAATGTCAAAAGGTAGATGCCTGGGAATACCTGGTTTACCACTGGACTATATTGCATTTAACCCATGGGCAAAGTCTTTGCTGCAGGAGTTTCAAGTCTTATTAATTAATGAGGTTTAATGGCATTTATCTTGGATTAACTCTTTTCATGGTCATTTAACTGAATTGGTGAATACTTCACTCTTATAGATTTAGTGAAACTCATTTGAAATTCATGGCTTCTGCCAACTACAGAAATATCACAAATGACATGTAGATAAGATATTTATTTATTAGTCACATGTACATCGAAACACACAGTGAAATGTGTCTTTTTGCGTTACTGGGAGTGTGCTGGGAGCAGCCCACAAGTGTCGCCACTCTTCCGGCGCCAACATAGCATGCCCACAGCTTCCTAACCTGTACGCCTTTGGAATGTGGGAGGAAACCAGAGCACCCGGAGGAAACCCAGACAGACATAGGTAGAGCATACAAACTCCTTACATACTGCGGCCGGAATTGAACCCGGGTCGCTGGCGCTGTAATAGCGTTACACTAACTACTACACTACTGTGCAGCAAAGCTGGAAGGCAAAGCACAGGGATATGTGCAGGAGAAAGGTCCCTCTCCTCTTTCCCAACCAGACCACCCAGGTTAGATACAGCACAAAATAAAGACATAAAGCCCCCTTTCACCGCCCAGATTGAGAAAGTACTTCAAAGAAGCAAGGACTTATTTACTTAGCACCAAAGAATACTATAGATCACTTCTAAATACAAATTGTTACTTTAATGTGGGGTGGTTACTGTTACAGAGGGGAAAAATGTATGCAGCCACTTTGTACAGTGGAAAGTCCCACAGAGCATGGGATGACTGGCTGATTGTTATTCTGGCAGGTGGAGGTTGAAAATGGAACATTGGACAAGGCACAGTCCTGGTTTTCAACAAGAAGCTGAACCACAGAAAAGGAATCCAGAGGCCAGATTTGAGTCCGTTACCATCTCACTGGGAGGTGGATGATGATGAAGTATGAGCTGCAGAGGATGTTAGATAACAACAAAGAAAAGGAAATGGAGCATGAAGAGAAGGCCAAGAATTATAGTTTCCTGAAATGCTGTCAGGACTCAAAGGCCTGAGTTATAGGAAGAGGTCGGGTAGGCTAGGATTTTTATTCCTTGGAATGTAGGAGAATGAGGGGTGATATTATAGACGTGCATAAAGTCATGAGGGGTATAGATAGGGTGAATGCACACAGACTTTTTCCAAGGGAAAGGGAAACAAAAACTTGAGGGCATAGGTTTAAGGTGAGAGGGGAAAGATTTAAAAGGGACCTGAGGGGCAATTTCTTCACACAGGAGGGGTTTAGAGAGGAATGGGTCAAGCTCAGGCAACTGGCACCAGCTCGGTGGGCACTGTGTTCGGCACTGAGGTGTTGGGCCGCAGGGCCTACTTCCATACTGTGTTACTCTATGACTCTATTTGGGCCTGAATTCATAACTGATCCAAGCCAGTATGAATGCACATGGGGACCCATTTGCCCGTTAATGCCTATCTACAATAGCTGGAGGAGAAACACCAATTGAAGTTAAACCTACACTATCTCAGTCAGAACTCTGGGCTCCAGGGTACATATTTCTTAATCATGCTGTTGTCATTGCATAGTGACTTGCATTGCAAGCATGCATACTTGCAGAGGGTAGTGCAAGTTTCAGATATTGAACAAGCTGAAGCACAAGTGCTCAATTGGACCTCATCTTGGATGGAATGTGAAATATGATACCAGTGGCTCGAGAACAGGTCCAGAACAGGCCCATATAAGTGGTAATATTGGCTCAAATGCTGCGTTCTAATTCCAGTTTATATACAGGGGATTATTATGGATACACTAGAGCCTTAATGCAGGGGACATTGGCCTGGGAAAGAACAATGACATTGGCTCCTTTATCCCGCCAGTGAACTTGGAAGAGTTTGTGGAGACAGTGTTGGTGATACCCATTGCCTTGAGGTAGTCTCAGAAGCATACACAGGGCACGGATCACTAGTGAACTATGAGATCCATGCCAGGTCTGAAGACTTGATCTTCAAATGCCCTTTTCCTCAATTAACCCAAGCCCATGACGGTATGCAGAAGGCAATGCCAAATGTCATCATCGATGTCTGCCTTTTCTGAGAATCGGCTGCCCAAGGGATGTGATTCATGTTTTCCAGACACAGATCATGTCACTTGCATGCCCGATGACAGACTTCCTACTCCGAGCTCTGTCACCGGAAGAGATCACCAGGCAGACAGAGCAAATGGTTCAAGGAAGTGCCCAAAATCTCCTTGAGGACGTGCAACACTTGACTCCTGGAAATCCCTGGTCCGTGGGTGCTCAAAGTGGAGAAGGAGCTTTCGGGATGTAATTGAGAAACTCGAGGCCATCATTGGAAGCACACCATGGAAGAAGCCCACAACCTCACAAACTACCACCACTCACCCACTCACCGATCGAGCACTTCCTGCCCATCTGTAGAAGGGTCTGTACTTCCCGCATTGACCTTATCAACCATTTCAGAACCATACCACTGGATTGAAAGCAATTAGTAATTGGTTTATTATTGTCACATTACCGAGATACAGTGAAAAGCTTTGTTTGCATGCCATCCAGATAGATCAATCCATACATAAGTACATTGAGGTAGTACACCAAGGAAAAAAAATAACAGAATACCATCCTCCATCTCAATGGACAGCCTTAGAAAAGAAGGGGAAGATAATCAAGACATCTATTAGATTGGCTCCAGGAATGAAGGATTACAGCAACATGGGAGATGTTTAAGATCATTAAAGGTTTAGATAGAGGGGGACATAATGGCTACAAGAAAGCATAGATTTAAGATGAATAACACAATTGCTGAAGTGACTTGGATTAGACTTCCCAGGACATGTATCTCTCAGTCTCTCACTCCAATCAACTCACACTCCAGAACAAATCTTGCACAAACTCTTTCAATATCTTTCAACATCTCTTACTCTTGCACACAAGTGGTGTGAACGTGGATTTCACTGCCGTAAGAAGTTGCTGAGACTAAAAGTGGAATACATTTGAGGGGAAATTAGATAATTTAGGATACGTTGGTGGGTTAAATGATGTAAAGTGGATCATGAAAACTATCTTAGAGCAGACAGCCAAATGGACTGGTCCAGGCTGTAAGAGTTGTGTGTGCACAGATCATAGAATTAACTGAATGCATCTTGAATAGACTGAACAGAAGTCAATGGAACCAAATTTTAGGAGCAAAGTATAACACACAGCTTTTCCTGTATTCCACACTGAGCAAGAAACCATGGTCAATTTTCAACCTCTTTGCTTCCTTGCAAAGAAACTAAACACTTGCCTTAGAGGTACTTCAACCAATGTTCAGTAGATTGACTTCCGGAATGAGAAGGTTGGACAATGATGAGAGATTAACTATAACAGACTTAAAATTCTTTATGAAAACTGAGTGAGTGTTATTGAGAGATTGACAACAATGGACATACAGTATATGCTTTGGAAAATGCAAAGTGATCTCATACAAATGTAGAGAATGTTTAGTCTCAGTCCATGAACACACTTGGTTGTTCGGTACTTGGGCACCAGGAGTATCACAGGATGCGGTCCAGAAAATTTAGCTATGATCCTGATAAGTAACAGAGTTGACTCAATGGGCCTTATTTTACAAGTTGGAGGTCACTTCCTGGCACACGTGAACTGTGATTGGCTAGTTTGGCTGATTAAGTATTAACTGGGGGTCACTTCTGTAAGACCCGTGGGCCAAGTCTAATCCCAATCACCATTCCAGCTGGATCCCCCACAGACATTGACTATTATTAATGTTTCCAAAGGAAAATCTGGAGACTGAGTCCTCTGGTTACTACCTGCATCTAAGGAGAATTGGAATACTGTGGCCAGAGCTTCTGCACTTTCCACCTTTATCTCCTTCAGCAATCTCAGATATATCCATATGGTCAGGATGACTTTAATACTTTGAGAGATAACATTATTTTAATTATCTCAACTTTATTCTTATCCCATCCAATATTCTCACCACTCCCTTTACTTTGGTGGAATTCCTTTTTCTGGTGAAAACTGACACAAGGCATTAATTTATTAACAGCAGTCATCCTCCCTGCTTCAATAAGCTCAAAAGATGGAGTCGCACTTCTTTAACTACCCTTGGCTGTGTGTATCTTTAGAAAGGAGTTTTGGCTTCTCTTTTATGATGGTTGTTAATCTACTTTTTCTCTGTCCCTCTACTGATGTAGGCCAAGTGTTTCCACTTGTGTGGGAGAGCAAGACCAGAGGCTATTAAAATAAAACCATCACCAATTATATAAGACTGAGGATTCAAAAAAAATCCTCTATACTGGGCTAGTAGTGAAAATATGGAACTCAATAATACAGAGCATGGTTAAGACAAATAGTATTGTTACTTAAAGTGAAGTTAGACAAGTGGATAAGATAAGATCTTTATTAGTCACATGTACATCGAAACACACAGTGAAATGCATCTTTTGCGTAGAGTGTCGTCACATTTCCGGCGCCAACATAGCACGCCCACAACTTCCTAACCCGTACATCTTTGGAATACGGGAGAAAACCAGAGCACCGGGAGGAAACCCACACAGACACGGGGAGAACGTACAAACTCCATACAGACAGTGGCCAGATTTGAACCCGGGTCGCTGGTGCTGTAAAGTGTTACGCTAACCGCTACACTACCATGTCTGCCGTGTGTATGAGTGGAAAGGCAACAGTGCATTATGCTGATTGATGAGGAAGGATAGGAGAGGACCTTAGTGAGGCACAAACACCAGAACTGAGTAGTTGTGCCAGAAGAACACAAGAATTAAAAGCAGATGTAGGTCCTGCAAACCTGCTCCACTGTTTATCGATACAGAAGCTTGAAGTCCCGGACATCTGGACTTAAGAACAGCTTCTTCCTCACTGCTATCGGACTCCTGAACCAATCACCTCTTTCACATCCCCTTCCCGGGGGTGCTGCCACGTTCTCAGTCTCTTAATTCCACCTCTCCCGGTTATTCTGTTATTGTCACTTTAACATTTCTTTTTGCACTACTTCAGATTTGCACAACTATCTTTGCACCATCCTGCTGTTCTCTGCTTGTTGCTGAACTTAATTTTGTATTTATTATTACCAGGTATACTGTTTACTCTGTGAGCTTCACACAGACAAGGAAATTCATTGCACCCTGGTGTATATGACAATAAACTAATCTGATCTGATCAAGATGATGACTGATCTTCTAGCTCAGCTTCATTTCCCTGCACTTACCCCTACACACCTTGCTTACCTTAATATCAAGAAATGTATCAGTCTCTACTTTGAATGAGATCAATGATTGAGCCTCCACAGCCGTTAAGAGTTCACTACTCTCAGTTCTAAATGATCTATCCTTTATACTGAGACTGTGATCCAAGGGGTTAGACTCCTCAGCCCAAAGATACATCCTCCCTGGACCCACCCCGTCAACCCGTGTAAGAAATTTCAATGAGGTTACCTCTTATTTTCTTCGAAACTCTAGAGAATACAAGCCTGGTCTACTCACTGTCTTACAGAGTAAACCCGCCATCCCAAGAATCAGCCTTGTGAATCGCTGTTGCACCCTCTCATGGCAAGTAATCCTTTTTTTAGGTAAAGAGATCAAAACAGCACAATATTCCAGGTGCAGATCACCTAGGCCCTGCGTAATTCCAGTAAGACATTATACTCCTGTATTCAAATCTTCTCTTAATAAAGGGCAACATGCATGTGTCTTCCTAATTGCTTGTGGTACCTAATTGTTAGCTTGTGTACAAGGAATCTGAACATCCATATTTCTCGATCTCGCCCCATTTAATAAAGGCACTGATTTTCTGTCGTGTGCAGTGAAGTGAACAACCTCACACTTTTCCATATTGTTTTCTATCTGCCTTATTGTCCCCCACACACTCAGCTTGTCTCTGTCCTCTTGAAACCCCCTTACATCCTCCTCCCTGCCACAATCCTATCTTCAGAAAGACCTGTTTTTGCACAGTATATTCCACATAATTCTGCTTCTTTGAATTCAGTTTGGTTTTCTATTGCGTTATCAACCACACGTTTGTCCTAATCCTCTTTGATACTTGATATAATTTAAAAGGATTGCCATTTGCTTGGTATGCCTTCAGCAATGTTACAAACACTTACATCACCTCATTTTGTAAATCCCTCTGTGTGATAACACTGAGCTTTCAGCACACATCTGTCATTGAATCTTAAAAGCTTCAAACACACCCAGATTATGCGTTCATTCCCTTGTATATCTTAGACTTTAATTTTCTTGGGAGTTAAAACACTGTAGCTATGTAGTGATGGACCTTAACCACATCAGGACTTGTGTGGTGGCAGTATTATTGTTCGGAGTTCAAGGCTGAGCCTTTGCCAGACACTTCTTGCGCTCTGCATAAAAAGCCACGCTAATACAAGCACAGGCTCTCTGCACACTAAGTGAACAAATTATCCATTATTGTGTTAAATCCCAAATCAGAGGCTCCATGGTACTCTGGTCCATGTGTCGAATCGTGCCAGCCACGTCCCAACCCTAGTGTGTGTAACGTGGAAGGATAAATACTTGAGCAGACAGCAGGGTCGAATTTATTTTTTGCCACAACTGGCTGCGGATCATACACACATTACACACCTGCCTGTTCTGACTTCACTGGAAAGGAATCTTGGACAACAAGTCTGCTACATCTCCCACCATGCTCCCAAAGGATGTAAACAGAAAATCGTTCCCCATCACTGTAGAAACAAAATATAAAACAGTTTATTTCAGAAAATATAGACTGCAGCAGAAAACTGGTACTGTAAATTTATCTGATTGAGGAATATTTAACTCACAGCTGAAACATGAAGACATGGTGTCAAACCCAGGCTATAGGAGCAAAGCAGAGAGAAATCCTGTACCGCAGTGTGCTGGGAATGAAGACTTGTCCATGGTACTGAGAGCGCCGTAAGTGAAGAATTGTCCATGGTACTCCACGTACCATGAGCTGGGACTTGTCCATTGCATAGCGTGTACCCTGAGTGAAGACCAGTCCGTGTGTTCCACTCTCTTGAGTTTACAAGTAGTTCTATTGTACTGGGTGTACTGGGTGTACTGGGGGTGAAGGTTTGTTCCATTTGCCATGGTGCACTGGGACTAAATGCATCAACTTCATGATCAGTAAGAAGTCCGTTTTTTTTTAAAGTGAAACAATTCAACTGCCTCTGTCTACTTTTGTCAACTGTACCAGACGTGTGATCTTCTCCCAGCACTGCTTTGTGTCCCTGAGAACGGTGGCACCACGTGTGTGGGAGCTGCATTTTTGTAGTCTCCCTCTCAGTGATACAGAGGGAGTAGGGAAGGAATGTGAGGTTTATTCGAACAAGGGCAGGCAGCTGAGATCAGCTGCCTCCAATTCCTGCAGCACGTAGAAAGTGCAGGACACTTCGAGAGTCATAGAGTAATACAGCAAGGAAATAGGCCCTTCAGCCCAACTCATTCATGCTGGCCAAGGTAATCCCATTTGATAGAGTCATAGAGACCATGGGAAAAATATGTATCGGAACCTTGAATACAAGCATGTGGTTTCTGAGCTTCAGAGGCAGTTGGAGCTTGTACAGAGCATTAGGGTGTCTAATTCACAATTGGTACAATGCATCCATTACTGGTCTCTGCACATTCGGAAAGATGTTAAGGTCCTTGAGAGGGCACAGAATACCCAAGAATGTATCACGTTTCATATATGTCATAGTTCCTTCCATCGTTGAGGGAGAACATTCTACCCATTGAGTCCATGCCAGCTCTCAGGACAATCCAGTCACCCTGATTTACCCACCTGTTCTCTCACACATGCCCATTAACACCCCACAGATCCATCAACTATTTTGGTTAATAGTAGCCACATCTGTGGAGTGTGTGGAGCTTCTGGGAAAACCCACATGGTCACACGGATAACATGCAAACTCCACACTGACAGCACTGGAGGTCAGGATTGAACCCAGGTCACTGGAGCTGTGAGGCAGCTGCACTGTTCTGTCCAGGGATGAAGGAGGTTCAGCTATAAGGTTAAGAACATAGGATCATAAGAAATAGAAGCAGGAGAAGGTCATTTGGCCCCTTGTGTCTCTTTCTCCAGTCAATAAGATGATCTTTTACCTCAGTGTCACTTTCCTTCACTAACTCCATTTACCTCAGATCCAAAATCTGCCAGTTTCTTTCTTGAATATGTTCAGCAATGGAGCCTGCACAGTCCTGTTGGTAGGGAATCCCAAACATCCCAAGAGCTAAAAACATCTCGCAGTGTCCCTTAAAGCATCCCAACGTGGTAGCAGTTTGGTGATCTCATTCAAAGACGTTCTCTTCTTAGCCAGCCCTGGCATTGGGTCTAGGAGCATGTAATGTACACGGAGTGTTATGTGACTCTATTACCATAAGACCATATGATATAGGAGCAGAATTAGGCCATTCAGCCCATCGAGTCTGCTCCACCATTCAATCACGGCTGATTTTTTTCTCAACCCCATTCTCCCGCCTTCTCCCCATTACCCTTAACCCCCTCACCAATCAAGAACCTATCAATCTCTGCCTTAAATACACCCAGTGTCTTGGCCTCCGCAGCCCTCTAATGGTAACAAGTTCCATAGATTCACCACCACAGATTACCTAGCAAGGCAGGCTTATCCAGATCACTTTAACATGTGAGCCATTTACTGTATCTGGACCACAGCTCGATGCAGAGTGAGCATGCAAGCGTTGCAACAGTGACAGGACAACAGCTGTGTGAGATGCATCCAGCTGTTTCACCTTGCTGACATAATGGACAATTTAATATCCATCTCCCTGTCACCTGCTGAGCATCCAATATACCAGATGTGGAGATGGAGCATTTGGCACCCACACCTACCTATCCATCCCAGTACAATATGAAAGTGAATTATTACTGCTTCCTTGATGCCTATTGTATGAACAAATGAGGTTAATTGGCTTATCCTTCTGACAGATCATTTACAGTAGACACTGAGGCCCTGAGGACATAGAGAAGAATCTGTGATACTTCTCCTCGAGCAGTAAATAACTGAGATAAAATTCCATCACATCTATGCAATATTAGAACTGACAGTCATTCGACCTGATTACAGTATTCAACAGACACCTCCCCCACCTGATAAAATATAGAAGTTGAGCCATCTCCAGTTGAGATCATCAGCATCTCCAGTCATGCATCAAGGTCATCCAAGGCTAATGTTGAAAACCCCCATATCAGAAGGGATTAGGTAATCACTTGAAGGAAAAAGCAAAGGAATGTGACTGAATAGGTTACTCCACTTGAATCTAGCAAAGACTCGATGGGCTGTATGGCCTTGTGTGCTGTAATCCTTCAGCACTGAGAACATCAGCCTAAATTTTCTTCTCGGGCCTCTGGAGAGAGACTTGAGCCAGTAACCCTCCAACTCAGAGGTAAGAGAGTGATGTGTGGAGCCTAACTTCCTCTGTTCCTGGTGGGGATCAGTCAGAATCCAGGGCACAATTTTGTGGCATGTGAAAGCTCCCCATGCACAATCGAGACAAATCAATGCTCTGCACCCTGAAAAAGCAGAGAGGGGCGGGCTTTATGACTGGAAATTTCGTGCCTGCAAACCTGGTCCAAGCAACTTGATAGAGACTGTCAAAGAGTTAAAAAAAAGTAGAGGGCAATCAAGAAAGAGAAGTGTGACAGATTGGATAGTTCTTTCAAAGTGCTGGCATGGGCCCAATGAGGTGAATGACCTCCTTCAATACTGTTCGATTCCATGGTCCATTAATTCAATTATTAAGACACTTTCAGAAGGCCAGGATAAAAAAGGGCAAGGACTCTGACAATGTTCATCATTTAAAATTACCCTGATGGTGAACAGGATAAAAAAAAACACCTTGAAATGTTGAAGTTAATTGGAGATAGCTGGCATGGTTTCAGTAGTGATTAACTTAATGACTGGAGTTTCACACCAGCAATTTCAGGATGGCATTTGACATTACCTTTCGTCATTGGCTGCTGGCCATCTGCAGAGTTTTGCACTCCCCAGTTGGACCATGAAGATTCAAAGGCAGTGAGCAATCAGTAAGCATACACTCATGTTTCCTTGTGATATAGAAGGAGATCATTCGGTTCATTGAGTCTATGCTAGCTCTCAGAGCACACCCATCAATCTCAATTCCCTTCCATAGAATACAATCTATTCTGTCTCACATACCCATCAAGTTGCCTCTGATTCTCCTGCTCTCCTGCCTCCTGCCCACTCTGGGGCTGAGTTTACCAGGGCCATAAAGTCATTGAGTGATAGAGCATGGTACCAGGCCCTTCAGCCCATCAAGGCCGTGCCAACCACACACACACATTTATGCTATCCTACACAGATCCCATTTTGTTCTTCCCAGCAATTCCTCCCAGATTCTACCACTCACCTACACACTAGGGGCAGTTAACAGTTTCCAGTTAACCTATCAACAGTGTCCAGTTAACCTACCAACCTGCATATCTTGGGATGTGGGAGGAAACCGGAGCACCCAGAAGAAACCCATGAGGTCACAGCACCAGAGATCAGGATCGAACCCAGGTGGGTGGAGCTGTGAGCCAGCTGTACTACCTGCTGCATTGCCATGTCGACCCCCACCCCCCCCCCCCCCACCGCCCCCCACCACCCACCTCCCCCACCAGCTATTGCCTGAGGAGATGCTTGGGAGTTTGGCCTTTGATACGGAACGGTGGAACTGTCGGCATTATGGACGCAGGGTCAGGACAAGGGTGGGGTTGACTGAATTGGGAGCAGGCTGCTGAAATTACAGCTGAACCATTTCACTCAGCCTGGGTCTCCCTACTTTAAGAAGACAATTGCACAAGAAGATGCAAAAGTGACCTACCTGCCTACATCTAGTATCAGGGAAAGTTGTCAATCCTGGGACTTTTCTCTCTGGAAATGGGAAAGCAGAGAGATGAATGGTAGATATATTTGGCGAATATTGGATGCAGAATTGTGTCTCCATAATATGCAGAGTAGGAACACGAGAATTAATTGTTTCACATTAGGGACAACCAAAAATGAGGAATTCAGGAAAAGTCTTTTCAGAACGAAAGAAAACTGGAGGAATGGAAGGAGAAACTAAAACAGGAATCAAAATGACTGAGCAAACTCCTGTCAGCAAAATAAGGTGACTCAGGTTTGCAAATACATTCAATCTACTTTTATATAATCTATTTTTACCTGAACGTTATTATTATTAATCCGAGTGCTTTGTAATGAGATAAAGGTGTTACAATGGATGCCTTATAATTGAGAGTTTTGTAAAAAGAGTGGAATGTACGAAGTGTAAAACAGAACTCTACAGTGAAGATACGTTTAACAAAATTTCCTCCGGGTGCACCAGTTTCCTCCCACAGTCCAAAGAAGTACAGGTTAGGAAGTTGTGGGCATGCTATGTCGGCGCCGGAAGCGTGGTGACACTTGCGGGCTGCCCCCAGAACACTCTACACAAAAGATGCATTTCACTGTGTGTTTTGATGTACATGTAACTAATAAAGAAATCTTATCTTATTATATCATGAAGGTAGTGCTCTAGGAAAGCAATATTAGTATCTGGAGCAACAAATAATCTACTGAAGGAACTCAGCGGGTCGAGCAGCATCTGTGGGGGGAGAAGGAATTGTCAGCATTTTGGGTCAAAACCTTGCACCAGGACTGAGAGTGGAGAGAGGTGATGGCCAGTATCAAAAGGAGAGGGGGAGTGGTGAGAGAGGAGCCCGAGGTGATTGGTGGACCAAAGAGGGGTGAAGGATGACGGGCAGGTTGAGCCGGGTAGGGGAGGGGGGGAAGTAGAGGCAGGTGGATGAAGGATGGAGGCAGAAAAAAAAAGGAGAGGCAGATGGAGCGAGGTGGGGGAGTGGAGGGTGAAGGTCTCTTGTGCATCCAATACTGGCATCTGTTGGGTGATGAGACAGAACAGGAGGAGTGATGGTTAGATTCTCTTGGCAGGTTTATAACCCATTTCACAGCAATTTCAAGAGTTAAATGCACAGTATTAAAACTCATAAACTCTCTTTATACTTAAGGCAGAATTCGTCATTGAACACACATGGACACAGCTGGACAGTGAACTGCCCTAGATGTGTGCCTTGCAGACTGTGCAATGATATCACAGCTGTGTGTGAACTGGGAGTTGACACAGCTTCTGCCCAGCCCCAGTTCCAGGGAAATCATAGTTTACCCAACACCACAAGGGGTAAACAGCATGTTTGTTACATTCTGGCTCAAGACCAGTCCCTGAGGCAATTGTTCATGAAACCTTTGAGGAGACTGCCACCCCTCCAGTACATTGTGGTCTCCAAGAATTCAGTGCACCATCTCTGGGGCATTTTTGTGAACAGTTCAATAGAGAAAAAATATCTAAGCATAAGACAAGAAATTTGTCTTTGGGCATTGTCACTAAATATGTGTGAGAGTATCAGCATTAGGTTGTATCCACTTATATTGATTGACATCCAGTTCCATTGAAGACAGGAGCCTGGTAATAAAGAGACCCGGACCATTCAACCAGAGGCATAGGTGTAATCTCAAACTGGAATAAAAAGCTATTACCAACAATGATGGCCATCAGATTACTGGATTGTTTTAAAAACCCACAAGGTTCACATCAAACGAATGAAGTACACCGTCTTTCTGCAGACTGGCCTTTATGTGATTCCAGACCCTTCAACATCACTGAATCTAATTTCTGAAATCCCCTCTGAAATAGCTCAGCAAAGCTGTCACTTCTGGCGCCAAATGGGGAGAGGCAATAACTTCTGGTTTGCCGGTGACATTTACATTCCATAAACAAATTAATGAGAAGACTGTGGTTTTTATGTGACAAAACCACCGGGAATAAATCCAACTAGAATTAGCAACTCTGAGGAGAATGGAATTGAGATGAGCCCACAACTGTAGCATATGTGAAGTTTAGGTTCATAACTCAGGCAATGAAAGTAACTTCCACTGTGCCACAGATGTTTCTCTTAAGCAACAGAACACAACATTTGATAGGGTTACTGCCATAAAAATGTGCTATTATACAAGAAGGTACATAATTATGATATTTATAAGGGCAGCGAATGAATTCCTGAAAGCAGGAGATTGCTGGTTATTCAAATGTAACACAGTCATATATCACTGAGATTGTGGTTTAGAGAGTTAAAACATAAATTGGCAAATTAGTTTATCATAGTCATATGCACTGAGGTACGGTGAAAAGCTTAGTTTTGCATTCTATCCATAAAGATCATTTCATTACAACATTGCATTGAGGTAGTACAAGGGAAAACAGTAACAGAATGCAGAATGTAGTGTTACAGTTACAGAGGAAGTGCAGTGCAGGTAGACAATAAGGTGCAAGGCCATAACAAGGTGAATTGTGAGGTCAAGAATCCATCTTATCGTTCTAGGGGACCATTCAATAGTCTTATAACAGCGGGATAGAAGCTCTCCTTGAGACTGGTGGTACATTCTTTCAGGCTTTTCTATCTTTTGCCCAATGGGAGGGAGGAGAAGAGAGAACGTCTGGGGTGGGTGGGGCCTTTGATTATGTTGGCTGCTTTACTGAGGCAGCGGGAAGTGTAGACAGAGTCCATGAAGGGGAGGCTGGTTTCCTTGATGTGCTGGGCTGTGTCCACAACTCTGCAGTTTCTTGCAATCTTGGGCAGAGCAGTTGCCATACCAAGCCATCACACATCCAGATAGGATGCTTTCCATGGTGCATCGATAAAAATTGATGAAGGTCAAAGGGGACATGTCGAATTTCCTTAGCCTCCTGAGGAAGTAGAGGTTTTGGTGAGCTTTCTTGGCCGTGGCATCTGCATGGTTGGACCAGGACAAGCTATTGGTGATGTTCACTCCTAGGAGCTTAAAGCTCTCAACCCTCTCGACCTCAGTGCAGTTGACATAAATAAGGGCATGTGCACCGCCCCCCTTCTTGAAGTCAATGACCAGCTCTTTTGTTTTGCTAACATTGAGAGAAAGGTTGCTGTCATGACACCATGTCACTAGGCTCTCTATCTCCTTGAGTTAGATAGTTGAAGCACAAGGTTATACCACTTGGTCTGGGAGTTAGTTAAAACATGGCATTATGCTACTGGAAATAGGTTTAGAAATTAAGACAGCCTTACGGTACTGGGACTAGGGGGTTAGACAGTTAAAAGATGGAGCTATACCAGAGAGAATGAGGGTTATCTAGTTATGACATGGTTTTATGTAAATGGGAAAGGGGGTTAGACATTTAAAAGTGGTATTACATCTCTGAAAATGGGGTTAGGCAATTAACACATGGCCTTATACCACTGGGGATGGGGATCGGACGGTTAACTGATGGCCTTCTTTGACCATTTGATTATTTCAGTACACTCCTTGTTGCTTCCCGTGTTCCACAATCTGCACTCTTCTAAAATCCTGCAGCTGGATTCCTACTTCAGTTGTTGCTCATTCACTATCCATCCACGATACTTGGTCTTCCGATGCCTAAAGTTTAGAATTCTTATCCTTGCCTTTAAATCCCTCCGTGACATTGCTCCTCCCAATTGAAAGCAACCTCCAAGCCTAAACTCCATGTCTTGGACACCAGCTTTGAACCTTCCCTGACACTTTGACCCATTATAGGTGACTACAGCTACATCCTGCTCCATAGAGTTCTTTCCTTAAGCCTTTCTGTTTCTCCAATTCCTTCTTTTCCTTTAGGATCATCCTTACAGCTGACTCTCGAGCCAAACTATTGCTGCTCAGGCTCTTAATGTGGGGTCATTTAGGAAATGTTTTGATGTGAATGCGTGTTACACTGCTGTAACACTGCTACCACATTAAAGCAAGAAGAAATGTGTAGATTGGGGTGTTGTACAGAGGGAGGCTCATTGATCTTTCTCCTTCTTGATAGAAGTATATAAGATTATGAGAGGCATAGGTAGGATAGATAGTCAGAGTCTCTTTCCCATCGTGGAAATTTCAAATACTAAAGGGCAAAAAAGGGGGAAAGTTTAAAGGAGAATTGTAAGTTAAGTTTTTTTTACATTGAGAGTGGTAGGTGCCTGGAACACATTGACAGGGGAGGTGTTAGAAGCAGATACAATAGCAATGTTTAAGAGTCACTGAGACAGACACATGAACAGGCAGGGGATAAAGGGATGCAGACCATATGCTGGCAGATAGAAGTAGTTTAGATTGGCATCATGGTCAGCACATACATGATGGGCTGAACTGCCTATTCATGTGCTGTACTTTTCTATGTTTCTATGAAACCAGAACCTCTGTCTAAGATGCACAGCACAGCACAGAACCAGTGTTAACATAGAATATAGATCACAGAACATAGAACAGTACAGCACAGGAACAGGCCCTTCAGCCCACAAAGTCTGAGCCGAACATGATGCCAAATGTTATAACCTGCATTTCTGAAAAGTGTGGCACTGTCTGTATGTCTGATGTAACCATCCAATGCTATGCAACATCATTTAAGTACCTCCACAGAAAACAAGACCTGCCCTTGTTGAGCATCAGCAGCCCTCCTTATCCTGCACAAATTGGCTGGCTGGCAAAATCCCATGCCTGAAACAACACAATAAACTGTAGACCGACCCTACTGTACACAGACATTCCTAAAATCTGCCAGACAGACTTGAATTCTAACCAACATTTTGTAGAACTCCCAAGAATGATAGATGAAATTCCAATGGTTTATAACGTTCATTTTCTTTCCATAACTGTGCCAGCAATTGTTTTGCAACATTAAGATCTGAGCATAAGTTTTTGACTATTTCCCGGCGAATGGATTCTAAGCTGGCCATATGAGGACTGTCAGAAGATTAGTATCCCCACTGGTTCCTGAGGAGTGCTATTTTAGAATTATCACATGCAGACGGGCTGATACACAGAGTCATTTCCTGGCAGATCGGCAGAAGTGAAGGTTGGGAAATGGTTTCGGAAACTTGAATTGGTCAAATGTGCGCAGAGATGGAATCCAAGACCTGTGAATCATTAATGACAACCATGTAGCCATTCAGACACCAGGGTCCTTCTCCTTAAATACCCACTGCGATTCAGCCTGTCCTGTCACCCCACACCTGAGGACTGAGTCCTCCAACTCTGTGTTAAGATTTTAGGTATTGGCCAATGATACTGTGTGGTGGCGTACTTACCTTGACAATTAACAGGAAAGGAATACATATGTTGGGTCCAAGAGACACCTTCAAGTAGACCGTAAGAACATAAGACATAAGAGTAGGAATAGGCCATTCAGCCCTTCGAGTCTGCTTTGTCATTCCTTAAGATCATAGTTGATCTCCTATCTCAGCAGTACTTCCATGCACTATTCCCATGTCCCCTGATTCCTTTTATATCACGTAATGTAGGGATATCTATTGGTCTATGTTTCGAGTGAACACAGCAACTAGGTCTCCACAGCCCTCCAAGGTAGAGAAATTCAAAGGTTTACCACCTTTTGCGTGAAGAAATTTCTTCTCATCTCAGTCCTCCTTGTACTTGTACTGCTCAGCCAGGAGGTATATCATTGTCCCATCAAGCCTATCAAGCTCATTAAGAATTATGATTAATTAAGAATATCACATGTTTTGTATGCATTGAGAGGTAGAGAATACAGACCTGGAGAATAAACACCTGGGAGTAGTGATAGTCGTCATAAAGCTGTTGATTCTTTGATGGGCAATTGAGTGCTGGCTCTGAGGCCCATAGCCCTTGAATGAATGAAAAAAACAGATTTTTACCTTGATTTTAAGATTTATTCACTTCATGAGTGGCACAATGGTGCAATGGTGTTGATATCACACAGCTCCTGTGGGCCAGGTTCAATCCTGACCTTTGGTACCATCTTTGCAGAGTTCTTCGTGTAACTTGCATGGCTTTCCCCAGGACTCTCCAGTTTTCTCCCACATCCCAAGGACACACTGGAAGTAGGTTAATTAGTTGTATAAATTGCCCCTCATGTATGTGGGTGGTAGGAAAATCAGGGGGATGTTGATGGGTACATGAGAGAGAGAATAGGTTTCAAGGAAAATAAGCAGGGGCATAGGAATTACCCAGTGAGCTGGCATAGACTTGATGGAATGAATGACCTCCTATGTTATAAGAAACTAAAAGAAATATAAGAGTTGTTTGCGGTGTAGCTATCTACATTCCCTCCTTGAGTAAGTTCTGCTGTTTGACATTATTTCATTTTATCTGGAAAAGCTTTCCAGTTCAAGGTCACGGAATAATCCTGAATTCCTTCCATCCCAATACATTTTATCTGCTGAACTTCAGACAAAACAATCAATGTTGTTCTCTTTCCCACAATGCATGCTGAGGCAACAACTTGGAATTCATTGATAAAATATAAAAAAATAAGTGTAGCACCGAGGTGGAGTGGGGTCAAGCTATGTATCCAAGGTAAATCCAGATGAAGACAAGGCCAAATTGGCTGCGCTTAACGCAAGGAGTCAAACCAATCCTGTCTGTGGAGAGTCCAGGACAATATACGTGGCATCAAAATGAAAGCAATTTGGCTAGAGATGTTAATGCATCCAAAAAGATGTGCTGGAAGGAATGACTAGTTGGGTGCCAACCACAGTTTTGGTTGAGGTTGTAAATGTGCCATCTGACTATCCTTCCTGAGGCCAAGATCCACTGGGCCATTGGAGCTTAAAGTCGTAAAATCGTCTTAAAATCGTAAAATGCAAAATTTATTCTTCAATACTGTTAAGAACGGGAACCTGGTGCAGTTTGATAAAACAGCTGTCATTGAGCTTGTTACTGATAATAAGCATTTTTAATCAGATTGTCAATATATATTTTTAAATGACCTCATTTTAAATTACTAAAAATGAATTGTAGAAAATACACAGAGCTATTTGCTAGTTAGATTGAGATAGAGTGCTCAGAATTGTTTTTTAAGATATCATTTGGAAGGATATAAATACTGTCTAACACTTTTGTGGCCAGAAGTTCCCACTGAAGTTTAGAAATTCCCCAAAGGAATGTAAGTGAGTGCAATTAAGCTAAACCCCTGATATTGACTAATTCAGGCTCAGAAGCAGCATCAGAATCCAGCGTAATGCTTTTTGAAACTCACACAAAAACTCATGGAGATTCAATTTGCACTCAACACAACCCGCACTTAAAATTCTATGATCTTACAGATGGGTTAAACTGATTCAGTTCAGTTCAGTTAAGCAGAAACACTGCCACCAGATATCACTCTCACCTCAGCAACAGCATAGTTGCAATCGAGCTCGAAGTAACGGTTCAGGTTTCACTCCAGAGATTTGGGTGTATGTTCTAAGCTGCCAGTGCAGTACAATACTGAGGGAGAACCGTGCTGTCAGAGACACCATCCTCTGTATAACATGTTAAAACTGAAGTTGCCTCCAACATCTAATGGGACTTAGCTGTGTCCATGTTAAGCTGCCTCAAGATGAACACGCTGCGATTCGAGGCGGTTCAGGAGGACCCTGGCCAGGACTTTCCCTGTGGCAGGCAGCAGAGAGACCCCTCTGTAGTTATCACGGTCGGATTTCTTTCCTTTCTTGAAGATGATCATGACTACAGCATCTTTGAGGTCCCCTGGAATATCCTCCTCTTCCCACATATGAACGATGAGTTAATGGATTTATGACTGAAGCTCTACACCAGTGAGTTTTAGAACTTTCACCTGAGATCTTGTTATTCTTTTGTTTGGGATATGGCCTTTTCAACTTCTGGTTGGTCAGAAGTGAGCATAAGGCTTCAGGATGGATTCAAGGGTGCTAACATCAAGGACAGAGTTACAGTACTGGGAGCATTCCTTCCAGTGAGCATTAACTCTGACCCTGATGCATTCACCCTTGATCTTGGCTCTCAGTGGGGAGGTGCATGGGCGTTTAAACTGTAGATAGCCCAGACACTGTTGAGGAACCCACACCTGTCATGGCTGTCAGAGAGTTGCTGGGTCTCCTGTGTTCTCTCCATCCACTATCCATTCTCTGGGTCACAGGTTTTCTGTTGGGTCCCTGACTTCAGGTCCCCGTCGATCTGTTTCCTTTCCCTTGAGGAAGGGTGAAGCTTCCAATCCACAAACACCCGTAATCAGCTCCTGATCATTCTCACCCAACAAGTTCTGGTTCTTCTTGTTAGAGTAGACATGAGTCTCTTCACAGGATCCAGTTACGGTGAACTTCAGGGCAGCCAATAAACTGTGGGCTCTCCTGCAGTTTGAGACTCATACAGTCATAGAGTAATACCACACGGAAACAGGCTCTTTGACCCAACTGGTCCATGCCAACCAAGATGCCCATCTAAGCTAATCCCATTTCCCCACATTTGACCCATATCCCTCTAAACTTTTCTTATCCACATACTTATCCAAATGTCTTTTAAATTTTGATATTGTATCTGCCTCAACTACCTTCTCTGGCAGCTCGCTCCATATACACACCACCCTCTGCATGAAGAAATTGCCCCTTGGGTCCCTTTTAATTTTTTCCCTCTCATCTTAAACCTATGCCCTCTAAAAGGACTGTGTGCATTCACCCTCTCTATGGCCCTCATGCTTTTATATGCCTCTATGTCAGCCCTCAGCCTCCTACACTCCAAGGAATAAAGTCCCAGCCTGCCCAACCTCTCCTGGTAACTCAGGCACTCAAGCCCTGGTGACATTCTCGTAAGTTGACAGGTTGTCTTTGAAGCGCTGTCTGAGAAGAGCCACCTTTGCAAGCTTCTATATTGATATTTTTGCATCAATGCTTCTATTGACACTGATGTTTTGGGTCTAGTTTGATGGAGTTAATAGAGCAGATCAAGCCAGGGTCAGTGCAGTACTGACTGATGGGTGGGTGATGCAGACATCTTTACAGTCCCTCTCATGGATGATGATATAATCCAACAGGTGCCAGGGCTCGGATGGAAGATGCTGCCATGAGGTTCTGAGCTGGTCCCTTTAGTGAAGGCAGACATCAGTGTTGAACGTCACATCACCTTCAATGCTCCAGCACTGCCTTCAGCTGATTGAGGAAATGGAAGGTAATTGGTAATTGGTTTATTATTGTCACATGTACTGAGGTACAGTGAAAAGCTTTTGTTTGCATGCCACCCAATCAGATCATTCCATACGTAAATACATCAAGGTAGTACAAAAGCAAAACAAAACTGAATGCAGAATATAGTGCTCCAGTTACAGAGAACCTACAGTGGAAGTACACAAACAAAGTGCAAGGGCCACGACGAGGTAGACTGAGAGATCAAGAGTTCATCTTTATCAATTGAGAGGTCCATTCAGGAGTCCTTTAACAGTGGAATAGAAGCTTTCTTTGAGCCTGGTGGTACGTGTTCTCAAGCTTTTGTATCTTCAGCCCGATAGAAGGGGGGAGAAAAGAGAGACCTCAGGCCTGGTACAAAACTCATGGTCCACTGAGCAGCAGTGAACCCTGTTCTCTATTATGCTCCTGAGACCAAGACTTTCTACAGCAGGCACCTCATGGCACTGGAAAGATACCACCATGTCTCTGCAAAATCCTCCAAATTCACTGGAAGGGTAAGTGAACCAATGTTAGTGTCCTCTCCTTGGCCAATATCTGTGCATTGAGACCCTAGTTACACTTAGAAGGCTGTGCTGGGTGACCCATGTCTCACATGCTCGACACCAGACATCTTAAACAGATGCTCTATTCCGAGTTCCATCAGGGGAAGAGATTACCAGGTGGACAGAGGGAAAGATGCAAGAATGCATTCAAAGCCTCCTTGTAAAAACGCAGCATCTCCCTGACTCCTGTAACCTCTGGCCCCTGACAAGTGGAGAAGGAGCATTGGGGATGGTATTGAGAACCTCGAGGCCAGGCATCAGGAGCATGCAGAGGTCCAGCATAAGCAGCTGAAGCAACATACCATCTCACAAACCAACATCGGTCACCTCCTGCCCCATCTGTGGGAGAGTCTGTGCTTCCCATGTTGACCTCATCATCTACCTCAGAACCCACAAAACCAGAGCAGAAACAAGTCATCCACAATCCTGAAGAAGTATTTAAGAAGATATTAGCTGCCACATTCCCTACATTACAACAGTGAAAACACTAAGAATGGGAGGAAACTCCTGGGTTTGAAGAATGTGTTACACAAAACCATGTTTTTTTTCTTTCAGTGGTAAGTTTTTGTACTTGCTGTGATTTGGTTGTTTACAGCCATAACTGTTACACAAGACCCTGTCAGCTGAAAACAAACCACAACAACATGACATTTTAATTTAGCACATCGTTCTTTCAGTATTCTGCTCTACCATAGTACAGCTTCTGATCCTGTGGTCAGGGCTCAGACAGAAAGTCCATCAACTCAGTCAACACCCCACCAATCCTAGATGATCCATGAATATCATGGCTCCAAGCTAGTATTGGTTTCATGCCTACGCTGCCAGACTGCTACAAACTTCAATTCCAAGTTAAAGGAAACGTAGCCACCACATAAAGAGCAGAGAGCAACTTTAGGACTGCTTCCAAAGTGAGATGCCAAGTATCAGACTCATTTTAAAGGGCTCAGCCCTCGTATTGAACGGAAGTCTAAATATCTACATGTGTCTGGCAATTAGGCACATGATTACCAACATGGATTTGAACTGTGCAACAGCAGATGGCAGCAAATTGTTCATTCTTACCCATTCTGATTTGCACATGGGCAAGTGGTGAAGTTAAAGCCTCGATTTTTAATCACGCTTGCTCAGCTGATTTGAGACAGGTTGGAGTTTGGGTCAAACTGTAACCACCTAAATGGACAATTGAGCTGAACCACATTGACCCAATCTGACTGGTTACAAATCAGAGCATCAGACACGCAGGCAAAATAGAAAATGCTGGAAGCACTCAGTGAGTCAGGCAGCATGTGTGGGAAGAGAAACAGTCAATGTTTCAGGTCCTGGAATTTGCACTTTTTGGCCTGAAGTGTTAACTCTGCTTCTCTCTCTCCACAGATGCTGCCTGACCTGCTGAGTGTTTCCAGGAGTCTTTGTTTTTATTTCAGATTTTCAGCATCTGCAGTTTTTTGGTTTTCAATAGACACGATGGACAGGAAAGGATACCCCTTTATCTGCTGCGCATTATTCAGGCCTCTTCAGAAAGACCGTATGCACTAAGGATAGTTGCTAATGGTCTCCTCAGCAGGAAGAAATGGGACTCCAATCCTGCACCCGGCCAGCTTCCAGCCAGATAACTTTGCAGGGAATTTATTAGTATCACTGCAGGCCTTAACGTCACTTCCCCTCCTATCACCACTCTTCAAATATTTTAGTGAGATCCATAAAGGTATTCACAGTACAGTCAGGCTTCTCAGCTATCATGTTTCTCACCCATCATTCTCAGCTGCCTACATCCTTGATGACTAATAAAGATATCTTATCTTATCTATTGCTTTGTAACCCCAGGACTAGATATCTTTCAGGAATGACCAAAGGGCAGTAGAGTGATGATGTGATGATTCTCATCCCACACCCAGTATTACTGTGAGGAAACCCATCAGCACAGAGGAGAGCTGCTTCTCTACACCTCTGTTCGGCTCCTTGTGATCAGGAACTGAGCAGGATCAGAACTGTGGACTGCCCTTGCCTCTGCTGAGAATGCCCAGAAACCTGCAGGAGAAAGAGAAGCCAATCTAGGGGAAGGAGACATGTCACACATAGTGCAACATTACAGAACTGAAAGAAGCGTCATAGGTAGACAGGGTGGTGAAGAAGGTGTTTGGCACACAGGCCTTCATCAGTCAGAGCATTGAATATAGGAGTTGGGATGTTATATTGCAGTTGTACAAGACATCGGTGAGGCCACACTTGGAGTATTGTGTGCAGTTTTGGTCACCTTGTTATAGAAAAGATGTCATTAAGCTAGAAAGAGTGCAGAGAAGATTTACGAGAATCTTGCCAGGACTTGAGGGCCTGAGTTATATATAGGGAGAGGTTGAGCAGGCTAGGACTTTATTCATTGGAGACAGGAGACTGAAGGGTGACCTTCAACAGAATCATGACAGGGCACAGATAGGGTGAATGTACACAGTCCTTTTCCCAGGGAAATGGAATCAACAACTGGAGGGCATAGGTTTAAAGTGAGAGGGGAAAGATTTAAAATGGACCCGAGGAGCAACTTTTTCACCCAGAGGGTGGTAGGTATGAACGAGCAGCCAGAGGAAGTGGTTGAGGCAGGTACAATAACATTTAAAAGACATTTGGACAGGCACATGGATAGGAAAGGTTTAGAGGGATATGGGCCAAAAGTGGGCAAATGAGACTAGTTTAGATGGACATCTTGGTCGGCATGGATGAGTTGGGCCGAAGGGCCTGTTTCCGTGCTGTATGACTCTATAACTACTTTCATCAGTGCATATCTCCTGGGTTGTGCAGCTATGCTTTTGAATTACCCACCATGTACACTATCAACATCACACATACTGGATTCACTCAAACCACATTGCTCTCCATCCTTCAAAGGACGGACATGCCAGCAGATGTAAATGCTGTAGGGCCTGGGAAGTCTCCCGCACTGATGGGGAATCATCTAAGACTGCAACACAAGCTCTGTAGATCAGCCTCACACTCTGGTGTACTGGAAAAGTTAAACCAACAAAGGAGTGGAGTGGAGTCTTTTCAACATGCCGACTCTCCGACAGGCAGCTAGTCCGAGTCAGTTCAGTGCTCACAACACATATGACCATAGTGCTATCCTTGAAGGGATACACACCCAATATTACATAAGCCACACATTGCCACTGCCTTCTGCCAAGAGTCTGGCGTTGGTCTGACGCTGGCTTCATCCTCACTGTGTCTCCAACTCTGAGTGGGGCCAGCTATGTGGCAGTGGTGAGCCGGTCTTCACCTCGATGCCTTTCGGACCCTGTGATGCTGCACCTCATCATTCCCAGCTGTTGAGCCGCACTGTCTACAAGCATGTGTGCCACAGCTTTCCGATTCACCACCATGAAACCCACATCTTCATTCTTTGGGTTCACTACCTTCAGAGAGCATCTCCCAGCTAGTGTCTGCTCACCTCTCACCCCTTCCCTTTCCCCTTATGACCTGCCCATCCATTCCCCACCTCCTTCCCTTTATTCCATGGCCTACTGCCCTCTCCTACCGGATTCCTTCTTCTTCAGCCCTTTGCCTCTTCTACCCATCACCTCGCAGCTTATTACATCTCCCCCCCTCCCCCACCCACCTACCTTCCCCCTCTCACCTGGACTCACCTATCAGCTGCCAGTTTGTGCTCCTCTCCTTCTCCCGAGCTTCTTATTCTGGCCTCTGCCCTTTTCATTTCCAGTCCTGATGAAGGGTCTCAACCTGAAACGTCAACTGTTTATTTCCCTCCATAGATGCTGCCTGACCTGCTGAGTTCCTCCAGCATTTTGTATTTGTTGCTCTAGATTCCAGCATCTGCAGAATCTCATGTGTGTCCCAGCTGGTGTCAGTGTGGTTTTGCAGGGGACTTGTTGGGCTCAACTCCACACCTCAAGTTCGATGGCTTGCTTCAGGAGGGCATAAACTGAAGCACAGACAAATTGGGCTGAATATTCTCTTGTGGTGCTGTGTATTGGATGTTATTCTTTGTAAGGCAGGCTTTATGTAGCAAGCTGAAGCAGCCTGGGACCCAGGTCTGATCCAGCACACTCTCTGATAGGCAGTGAAAGCACTGTTAGCAGAGGTCGGGGTTTAGCAAAGGAGCGTCTCCCAGACCACCTTTCCCAGTGTCAAGGCTCTGATCGTGTTCCAATGGACAGATGACATTGTCCACATGCCAGGAACCAGACTCCGGAATAGATGCCGTGCTCCGAGCTTTATCATGCGAATGGATTTCCAAAACTGGGATGATCATTGGCAGGACAGGTGAACCAATGTCAGCATCCTCTCCCAAGCCAGGTTCCCCAGTGCTAGGCCTCTGATCACACACACAACCAGGTCACATCCCACGCAAACCTAACCCCAGACTCCCAAAACCAGTACCCCAAACTCCATCACAGCACGAAATTTCCACGAGGACTGAGAAAATGCTTCAGGCAAAGTCAAACAAATGTAGCTGATTAATGGAGCTCTGACTGCTCATGAAGGAGAAGAAACATCTGGTCGGCCTTTCCAAAAATTTTTTCACCTAAAGGGTCCTGAAACTGTGCAATTCACTGCAAAGAGGGCTGTGGCGCTTCAGTCACTGAGTATATTCAAGACAGAGATCGATAGATTTTTGGATACTATGATAAGTAAGAAATAATGAGTTAGTGCAGGAAGAGGCACTAAGGTAAAGATTGGCATGATCTCATTGAATGTAGAGGAGGCACAAGATAGGATGAGATAAGATTTCTTTATTAGTCACATGTACATCGAAACACACAGTGAAATGCATCTTTTGCATAGAGTGTTCTGGGGTCAGCCCGCAAGTGTCACCATGCTTCCGGCGCCAACATAGCATGCCCACAATATCCTAACCCGTACGTCTTTGGAATGTGGGAGGAAACTGGAGCACCCGGAGGAAACCCACGCAGACATGGGGAGAACGTACAAACTCATCGCAGACAGCGGCAGGAATTGAACCTGGGTCACTGACGCTGTAATAGCGTTACACTAACGGCTACACTACCGTGCCTTACTTTGAGGCAATGGATGTGTCAGAGCTGGAGGTGCTGCTTTAGATGGACCTACCAAAGGCCACCAGCTGAAGGTAGTGACATTAATGGAAGTGTCTGCTCTTCACCTCTCCCCTAATGGTTCCCATTATCTCCTTCCTTACTTCTCACATTCCGGTACTTGTTGCCTTTGTGTCTCCATTTATCACCATCCAGCCTTTGTCTTCACCTCCGCCCTCCCCCCTCCTACCTGACTCCATCCGTCCTTTTGTCCTGGTCAGCTTCCACCTCTCACCCCGCCTGCCTCAGTATCCTAGCTCCAGCCCTGCCCCTCCTCCACTCCACCTGGTTCCTTCCGCCCATCATTCTCCACACCTCCTTGGTCCACCCACCAGTAAATTGGTTTATTGTTGTCACACGTACAGAAGTACAGTGAAAAACTCTGTATTGCATGCCATCCATACAGATCATTTCATTGGTACATCGAGGTAGAACAAGAGAAAAACAATAACAGAATGTAAGAGAACATTCAGCCCCATCTGTCTGTGCTTCAGTTTATGCCCTCCTGAAGAAAGTGCAATGCAGGCAGACAAGAAGGTGCAAGGCCCTGACGAGGTAGATTGTGAGGTCAAGAGTCCACCTTATCATACAAGTGGTCCATTCAGTACTCTTATAACAGAGGGATAGAAGCTGTCCATGAGCCTGGTGGTACGAGCTTTCAGGCTTTTGTATCTTCTGTCTGATGGGAGAGGGGAGAAGAGAGATTCTGTCTCAACCGTTCCCCTCTTGGCTTTATACCAGATATCTACCCTCTCCACTCTCAGTCCTGATGCAGAGTCTCAACCCAAAACATTGACTAAGTCCCCCCACAGATGTTGCTCAACCCACTGAGTTCCTCCAGCAGCTCATATTCCAGAATGTGCCTCCAGCCTTACTCCTGCTTCCACTTCGTATGTCCTTAGGTAAGACTCTGAGAACCTTGAGTCTTTACAACAGGAGCACACAAAGGGTATGCACAAACAGCAGAAGGAGAACACCACCTCCCAAACAATCCTGGAACTCCCTGCCCAATGTAACTGAGTGGACCTTCACCAGAAGGACGGCAGTAGCTTAAAGAAGGCATCTCACCACCACCGGGGCATTGAATGCCAGCCTTGCCAACATTGCCCAGTTCTCAAAAAATGAATACATTTTAAAAATATCCCTCTGAGAAACAAGATTTCAGTTGGGGGGGAGGGGGGCTTGTTCCTGCTTTGATTAACGGCAAGGCAGACCGTTCACGTACCAATTGGCGTTGACATTCTGCCTCATCAATCTTTCTGCTTCCAGTCCTGCCAGCCCGCCTTGCTCCTCATGCAGCACTCAGTGACGATGAGCAGTTAGTTGGACTGCTGCCAGGTGTCCACCTTCTGCATTGCAAACAGGATGAGGCAAGGAGAACAGTTCACAACACAGTGCCAAAATGTAGCCTATAAAATAATGAGGTCCTAGTATAATTAGTCCTGATCGAAATGAAACAGTTTCTCTCTCTGTAGATGCTGCCTGACCTGTTGAGTTTTTTTCAGCATTTTCTATTTTTGTTACAAGGGTAAAGATGTCTTGCTCCAACTATACAGAGTATAGTTCATTGAGTGCAGGTTTCATCTCTGTGGTCAATAGCCTTGAGACAGGATACCCTGAAATCCTCTTCATTATTGCAGATGACTTCAGCCAGGTCAACCTCAAGAGTGTGTTACCAAAGTACTGCCAGCACGTCTCCTGTCCCACCAGGGGTCCTAACACCCTTGACCATTGCTATACAACCATCAAAGATGCCTTCCGACCACCAGGCTGTGCTCCTCCTCCCTGCATACAAACAGAAACTGAAATGGGAGGATCCACTACAGAGAGTCGTGCAGTGCTGGTCTGAGAAAACAGACAAACTTCTATGTGACTGCTTTGAGTCCGTGGACTGGTCCATGTTCAAAGACTCAGCTGCCAGCCTTGATGAGTATGTCACCACCATCACAGATTTTATCAGCAAGTGTGTTGAGGACTGTGTACCAAAGAGGACAATACGGGTGTTCCCAAACCGGAAACCACGGATGAACCGGGAGATCCACTCCCTACTGAAGTCAAGGACTGCTACACACAAATCTGGTGACCCTGACCCTTATAAGAAATCAAGATACAACCTCCGTAAAGCTATTAGAAATGCCAAGAGACAATACTGGTTCAAAATAGAATCCCAGACCAGCCGTCAGTTGTGGCTATAACGGGCTACAAAATGAAGTCGGGCTGCATAGTCAACAACAGCACATCCCTTCCTGGTGAGCTTAACGCATTCTATGTGCATTTTGAACAGAAGGGGAGTGGATTGTCACCACCCAGCCTGACGGCCTCCAATGCAACTGAACATGCGGTCACCGTCGAAGACGTAAGATCAGCCTTCCGGAGAGTGAACCCGAGGAAAGCATCTGGCCCAGATGGTGTCCCTGGCTGTGTCCTCAGATATTGTGCTGATAAGCTGGCAGGGGTTTTGCAGACATATTTAAACTCTCCCTACTTCAATCTGAGGTTCCCACCTGTTTTAAGAAGACCACTATCATCCCGGTACCTAAGAAAAACAAGGTAACATGCTTCAATGACTACTGACCGGTGGCTCTGACATCCACCACCATCTCCCTGGCCTTACACTCATCTCTGGAGCATCTGGACAGTAAAGATACCTATGTTAGACTATTGTTTATTGACTACAGCTCCGCCTTCAATACTATAATTCCAAGAAAACTCATAATGAAACTCCAAGACCTGAGACTCAACATCTCCCTCTGCAAGTGGATCCTTGACTTCCTCACCAACAGACCGCAATCAGTGAGGATAGGCAGCAACACCTCCAGCACGATTATTCTCAACACTAGTGCCCCACAAGGCTGCGTCCTCAGCCCCCTACTCTACTCCCTACAATACTCATGACTGCATGGCCAGATTCTGCTCTAACTCCATCTACAGGTTTGCAGATGATATCACCGCAGTGGGCCATATCTCAAATAATGATGAGTCGGAGTACAGAAAGGAGATAGAGAGCTCAGTGATATAGTGTCATGACAACAACCTTTCCCTCAATGTCATCAAAACAAAAGAGCTGATCATTGCCTTCAGGAAAGGGGGCGGTGTACATGCACCTGTCTACATCAATGGTGCTGAGGTCAAGAGGGTTGAGATCTTCAAGTTCCTCAGAGTGAACATCCCCAATAGCCTGTTCTGGTCCAACCACATAGACACCACAGTCAAGAAAGGTTACCTGCACCTCTACTTCCTCAGGAGGCTAAAGAAATTTGGCATATCCCCTTTGACACTCACCAATTTTTATCCATGCACCATAGAAAGCATCCTATCTGGATGCATCACGGCTTGGTATAGCAACTGCACTGCCCGGGACCACGAGAAACTACAGAGAGTTGTGGTCACAGCCCAGCACATCACAGAAACCAGCCTCCCCTCCATGGACTCTGTCTATACCTCTCGCTGCCTTAGTGAAGCAGCCAGTATAATCAAAGATCCCACCTACCTCAGTTATTTTCTCTTCTCCCCTCTCCCATCAGGCAGAAGATACAGGACCCTGATGACACATACCACCAGGGTCAAGGACAGCTTCTATCCCACTGTGATAAGACTATTGAACGGTTCCCTTATACGATGAGATGGACTCTTGACCTCACAAGCTACCTTGTTATGACTTTGCACCTTATTGTCTACCTGCAATGCACTTCCCTGTAGCTGTGACACTTTACTCTGTATTCTGTTATTGTTTTTACCCTGTACTACCTCAATGCACTGTGTAATGAATTGATCTGTATGACCGGTATGCAAGACAAGTTTTTCACTGTACCTCTGTACAAGTGACAATAATAAACCAATACCAATACTAGTCTCAGATTAAGAGGTCGGTCATTCAGGACAGAGAGGAGAAGAAAGTTCTTCACCGTGAGCCTAGTGAATCTTTGGAATCGTCTACCCAAAGTGGATGTGGAGTCTCAGTCTCTGAGTTTTCAGGACAGAGATATAACAGGAATCAATGTACATGGAGTTAATGGAGGAAAGTGGTGCCAAGGTGGAAGATCAGCCAGAATCTTATTGAATGTGGAGGGAACACAGGGGGCCAAATGGCCTACTCCTGCTCATGCCCCTGTAACTGGGCCAGGACAACCTCTTTTATCGCCGGCAATGAGGCACACAATATCATGAGATCAGAGCATGGAACAGTTGGCTCCGAGACACGGAATGCAGCACCAGATGGGAATGCATTGTATTGTGTTGCACAGTGTTGGGGGAGGGGTGACCGAGACGGATAACCAATGGAGAAACAGTTGGGAGGTGGGACAACTACTTGATTCTTACTCTGCACAGGAAAGTGTTGGTGGTGCAATACAGAAGATTTGCACTGTAACGGGCTGGAGTGAATAGTCCCTTTTTTTTACCTTCTGTGCCCTTTACACATGCAGCGTCCAACAGTGGAGCCATACAACACCAGACAGGAATCAACTGTTCTCCTTTACCCTGTAAGTACTATATATGTACAGGAAGTGACACTGAGACGTAAAGGAACCCTACAGTATGAGATGGAATGAATCAGTCCCTTTTGCCCTGTATGAGTGTACATGGAAGAACTTACACTGACGTATGTTAACCTTCCTGAACTGGACTTAATGTTAGAGCCAAAACAGCTTAACATTGAGGCCTGATTTCTGATGTTCCCTGCCTCCAGCACGTTTCAGAAGGTCACTGGCAATGATTTTGATCGGAACAGGATGTGATACCATGTTTGATCAGTGGAAGACATGAACAATGTTAACATCACTCAGCCAGGGTTCAGGGTTCAGATTGTGAAGGAAGGAACGATCCTTCTGTTGCTTTAGGTGACGTCTTAGTTTAATAAACACATCAAGATTAATGATCCAATTAATAAAGCACAGATGGCAGTTCAGCAAGTGTGCCAATGGATTTAAATTACTAAACTCCACAGCGATGGATCCAGGAACACTGCAGTTGGAATGTCTAGACCTGTTCGACAAAATTCCCCACAAATAAAACACCTTTGCCTGTTTGGGCTCAACTGCAGCATGTTAGGGTTTTTTTTAAAGGCTCTTTGTGCCCAGTCAGTGCTTGTGTCTGAAATGAGTATGATCGTTGTATTCTAAGCAGGCTTTCTTCATCAGGAGCCAAAGCTGCTCTCTTAATGACTGAAGAAATCATATCAGTGAGTTGGGGTGGGGGGGGGGGGGTGTACCAGGCATCTATAGGAATGAAGAAGTCTTTCCTTATAAGCAGTTTTCCCGAAATGTGGGGTGGAGTGATTGGGAGGGGGTGCAGAGTGTAAATTTTGACTCCCAACATGGACAAAAGATAAATGGAGGCAAAATATATGCTGTAGAAAGCACTGTTGTACCTGTGAACAGGGCTAGGCATTCCTAGATCCATCACCACAGCTTAATAACTGGAACACCTTGGGCACATTTACTGCCCTCTCTCGATTCTTTATTAATTGGATCATTTGTCAATTCAGAAACATGGGAGCTCTTAAGTAGCTGCACACTGAAAAGAGACATATATTTCTGTTGAATTAATGGATAACATGGTTGAAGCAAGTCTTTGAACTTTGTTGAATAGTTTCAGAGGTCTTATCAAAGGCAGTGGCACTGGGGACAAGGTCGTAGCTGATATTCTCTTGGCTTGAGTACCTCCTGTAATTCTGAAGGCAAACCTTGTGTCCTCTAGGATGAGAATCATAGAAAAATTACAAAGCTGAAGGAGACCATTCAGCCCATCATATCTGTGCTGATCAAAGCTACCCAACCTTAATCTCACCTTCCAGGACTTCCAGTCACAGTTCTTCAAGTATTCTTTCTGCCTCAATCCCCTTTCAGGCAGTGAGTTAAAGGCACTTACCACCCTATGGGGGGAAAAGGTTCTTCCTCATCACCTCCCTGATCCTTCTACCAATTACTTTACATGCCTGCCCCCTGGATTCTTACCTTTCTGCTAAAGGAAATAAATCCTTCCTATTTACCCTAGCAAGCTCCCCCCTCCCCAATAACTTCATACAACTCAGTTAAGTCTCCCTTCAACTTTTGTTGTTCCAAAGAAAATATCTCCAGCCCATGCAGTCTTTCCCCATAACTAAAATTTTCCAGTCCTGACAACGTTCTCATAAATCTCCTCTGCACCCTCTCCACTGCAATCACATCCTTCCTGTAATGTGGTGACCAGAAGTGTCTACAGTTCTCAAGCTGTAGCCTAACACGTTGTACACAGTTCCATAGCCTCTCATGCTCAGTGCCTCAACTAATGCAGAAAAGCATCTCGTGTGCCTGTTTAGCCCCTTTACTGACCTGTCCTGCTACATTTGAGGATCCTGTGGACGTGCCTTTCAAGGTTCCTCTGTCCCTCCACACACCTCAGCCTCTCCCCATGTATTCCTTTACCTCGCTGCACCTCCACAAAAGCATTACCTCACATTTCTCTGAGTTAAAATCTGTTTGACATTTTTCTGTCCAGTTGCCCATATCCTCCTGCAGAATAAAGATTCGCTCCTCTCTGTCAACCATATGCTCAATTTCTGTATCATCTACAAACTTGCCTCCTACATTTAGGGAAAAATCATTACTATGTCCAAAAAAAGCAAAGGACTCTATGGAACCACCCCCCCCCCCCGAACTATTCTTGCAGGCAACTATCATTTCCCTCCACAGATGCTGCCTGACCCGCTGAGTTCCTCCAGCATCTTGTGTGTTGCTAAAGATTTCAGCATCTGCAGTCTCTCATGTCTACCATTATACTTTGCTTCCTGTCAGTCAATTTTGGATCCAATTTTTCACTCTCCCCTGGATCCCTGACCAGCCTGTCATGTGGATTCTTGTCAAGAGCATAGGTAAAATCCAGGTAGACCACATCAAACACCTCACCCACATTGTTACCTCCTCAAAAACTTCAATCAGGTGAGTCAGACATAACTTCCCCTTAATATATCCAGCCTACTGCCCTAATTTCTAAACTAACATATGTACTATCCCTCAGAATTATTTCCAATAAATTTTCCACTAGTAAAGTTAAACTAACTGGCCTGTACTTCCCTAGTTTCTCCCTTCCTCCCTTTTTAAACAACAGAACAATGCTAGCAGTTTCCCAGCTCCCCCACCCCCCCCCCCCCCCCAAGACCATTGCTGTGCCAGGAGGATTGAGAGATGTCACTGACCTTCATTGAATAGAAATACCTCTGGAGAGAATTCAAACAAAGAGTGTTGACATGGAGGTCCTTGTGCTCAAGGGGGGATTCCAGAATTGCCACCAACAGGGAGATATTTGTCTCCTTGCACTGCACCTTCTCTGTAACTGTAACACTATATTCTGCATTCTGATTTCTTTTTACTACTTCAATGTACTTATGTATGGCATGATCGCCTGGATGGCAATGGAAGACCAAGTTCTAGGCTGCTGGTGGGTCACAGGACCTCTCAGTGTCCTCTTCATCCATCACAGCAGGACTGGAGATGGAACATTCTGATGGAGCCCAAGGTACAGGCCTCAAAAGGGAAAGCAGTGGATGAATTCATTATAGAGGCTTAAAAGGTAATGAAGGAAAGGAAAGAAGCATGGTTTGGGTATTGAAAGAGGAAAAGGAAAGTTAGGATTAGATTCAATGTGAACACAAAGACAAGAAGGCAGTGAGGGCTAAAAGACAGCTAAGATAGTGAATGTTACCACTGAGTTCATAATATCTATTGGTGTGCCAAATACTTGTAATTGTGTATAAGTTCCTTCCATACTTCTAGCTGTTGTTATTAATTAGAGTTATTATGCATTTGTGGTGAGGTTTATGTAAACCGTGTACTGCATACAGTTCCAGAGATGATTATGTTAATAGAACAGTTATATAGAAGGATGCCAGATCAAATGTGTATAAGATCCAAATGAAGACATAATTTACTGAAATCGTTAGTGCCTGAAGTGGACACTTCTCAAATGTTAAGTAAAGCTTGTAATAACGAGATTTAAAGATGAGAAGACAAAGAATATGAGTCAGTTTGTATTTGGTTAAATTTTTAACTGCACAGACATATATCTCTGTACATTGTTAGATGACTGAATAACTTCATATATGTGAATAATCTGATATAATTTTATGTATGTAGCTAGATCATGGTTTGTATGGGTTTATTACTTTCTTTTGAAGTGTTGTATATCTGATTGTAAGGGTCCCACACAGTATGACCTTGATACATTGCTGTATCAGAAACTGCTGTGGATCTTAAGATAGGTTTCCATCAATAAAGGATGTTCTATTGTTAGCTCAGTCTAGTCAGAATGATACTACTTTTAAGCAACACCAAAGAAACCCTTAGATATTGCATCAAATGAAGTTACGTTAGAAAGAGTATAGATTCATTCTGCCCTTCTGGAGCCTGTGTATGCCTCTCTGAATGTATCCAGAAAGGAGAAGTACCAGTGAGATGCACAAGAGCCCAGAGTGAGTGGGAAATGGTTGCAGGGTTAAATGCCAGCAAAAAACAACAAATAAATTAAGGAAAATGATGCTGAATTGTTCTAAAACCAACGGAAGGAATCACTTTAAATGTATTTCCATTCACATCCCAATGGTTCGGGAATCTTCTTGACACGAAGCCCAGGGGAGGCTTGGGGAATCCCATCTCTTCGTTTATGCCTTATAACATTACAATAACGTTGCTGTCTGTTTCAGGCAGGAGTTTCCTCCCCACACTTCCTGGATACCGGAACAGACGCCAGGCCTGGATGCTATGCTCAGTTGTAGCCCATTGTGAGGAGGAGTAAAGACACAGGGTACATCTGATTTGAAGTGCCGATGTGGGCTCATGGGAACAGGAGTAGGTCATTCAATCTCTTCAATTTGTTCAGTCATTCAATTAGTCATGGCTTATTTGCATCTTACTTACATCGACTGATTCTGGTTCCTCAACCTTTCCTTCCTTTTCCCAGCAATCACAAGTTGGAAATTTTCTTTTGAGTGAGGCTCAACACCAATTTGTGGAGGGAGATCCTGATTTCCAAAATCCTTTCTGTGGGAAGTGACTTCCTGATGTTGTGCTAAAAAGCACAGCTATACCTTTCCTCTGGTATGATCTGCTACACCAGACTAAATACTTTCTCTCTAATCTCTCCAATATTTTAATGAACCCACCCATCTCGATCACATCACCCTCTAACCTTCTATATTCTGCAGAAATCAAGCTTAGTCTATGCAATTTGTACTACCGGAGTGAAACATTGACTCTGATCCTCTCTCCACAGATGCTGCTTAACCTGCTGTGTGTTTCCAGCATTTTCAGCTCTTTAATCCCATAATTTAACTCCAGTTGTGTTGGTCTGGTGCTGCAACCCCTACTGTCCCGATAACTCCTTCCTGAACTGTGAACATGGTCCTCAAACCAGAAGCAACCACAGCCTCACATCAGTTTAGCAAAGCAACTACCCATCTTCAGCCTCCTTGAAGTATAAGCCTTAATACTGTGCACCCACTAACATTAGCACACTTCCCCTCTAAATTTCCCAGCTTCTCCACAGTATCCAACTTGTCACAAATTTTGGTCTATATTTTGATGATAAATAATTCTCCCTTCCCCACTTGAATTCTTCCTGCCATAGTTTAATGTCCCTTTGCAAATTTATGCTCTGGGTTTCTCAATTTACTGTACTCCAAATACTGCAAATGTTGGAAACCTGAAATCAAAATAGAATGCTAGAAATACTCAGCATGACAGGCATGTTAAACAGAGTTAACAGTTCAGGTCATTCCCTGAAGCATATACAAACTGGACAAGGAAGACATGGCCATCTTTCGTAACAGGGGAAATTCAACTCAAGTTTAACTACAAAAAAAGAAAAGCACTGGAATATATTGCCAAAGGCTGTCTTCTATGATCTTTTCAGGAACACAGGGATGACATTCACACAGCAGCACAAAACACCACAACCTGCTCCAAACCGTGGAGATTAACCGATGGATACCAGTTGCTGCCATTGCCATGATAAAAAGGACATCTGCAAACTTGGATCAGTGTCTGTTTCTTCATTGTGATACAGAGAAAACATAGATAGGTGGGAGCAGGAGTAAATCATCTGGCCTTTAAAGCTTGTTCCTCCATTCATTTGTTCAGTTAAGAAGGCAAATGGTGTGTGGGCCTTCATCACAAGACCATAAGAAAATAGGAAGAGGAATAGGCCTCCTGTCCCCTTAAACTTGCCCCGCCATTCAATATGCTGATTTATTCTGGCCTGAGCTCCTCTTCTGTGCCACTCCTCCACTGAGTGATTGGGCCTGGGTTGTGGGGAGGGGTCTGGTGGCGAGGGTGGTGAGAAGGCACAGGGCGAAGTGTTATCGAGCTTCCGTCACTCTTCTATCATACTGCGGGAACTGACGTTGCCTCTTTGCAGTCCACACCAGAACCACCCTCACCAGCCCTCCGAGGCAGGTTGGTTTGCTGAGCTCCCAACCCATGCTTGATGACATTTCCAGAAGGGTAATATGGTAGATTGGTGGAGCATTCCCATTGGTGGGAGCAATGTTCCAGAAGTAATTCTCCTTGTATATATTCACAAGACACTTTTAAAACAGCTCCCGGATTGACACCGGTTCCTGGTCAGACAATAGCTTAAAGTTCTGATTTGGATGCATATCTCTGAAACATCTCCCAGTCTGACACCCACTGGAACATTGGCACTCTTCCAATTTTGAACTCTTTTGCATCATCAATTTTAACCTCTTAATTATTGCACTCAGCCCCAAATTTCCCTTTTGAAACCTATCTCCTCTCCTTTAAGATTCTCTATAAAACTGATCCCTTTGACCAAACTTTTGATCACCTATCCCAATACCTCCTATCTGTTATCATTGCTGTGTCTACTAGCACTCCTGTATCTTGCCTTTGGGCACTCTGTTACATTACAAGTGTAATAACATTCAATTTGATGTTATTAACTTGATAATCATAACTAGAATGCTACATTTATTGGAGTAGAAGTTCAAAGTCCCCAAAGTGAATAATATTCTACTAAGTTTGCAAAATGACAGCAGCTAAGATTCTTATAAGAGAAATAGGAGCAGGAGTACACCATCCTGTCCATCAAATCTGTTTAGCCTTTCAATATGATCATGGTTGATAATCTCAATACCATTTTCATGCCCTCTCCATTTCCCTTGATGACATACATCAATGCTCTTCCTAAATATATTCAGGACTCAACTGTTTGGAAACAATTCAGATTACTGTCCCTTTAAACGTAGCTGCGCAGGTTCCAGAGGGAGATAGAGTGAGCTCATTTGTGTTCCACTTCACTGCCAGCATCAATTCAGCACAAATAGGGCTGAAGTATTTCACATTGGTTTGCCTTTAATGAAAATTCCAGCCGTTTTATGCTCGATCAGGGACAAGGATTTGTGATTAAAAGCCGTGGCGCCCATTGCCTTAGCTGAGCATCAGGCACGCTGCTGGATTCATTATGACCATTGGCAATGAGGCTGTAAAGGAACCTGAGGTCATCCAGGAATGTGGGCTTTTACAAAGAATTACATCATGGTGAGATTAGCACCAATGCCATTGTAAGTACTTCAGTAACAGACAGCGCAATGTTGCAATTCTTAATCTGTTCGAATTGAGTTTCCAAACAGGATCCAACGTGTAAAATAAATGAGCAAGTGTTTATGTACCAGGATTCACACTCAAACAATGGCCAACAAAATAACCAAGGTTTCAACAAACTTTGCTTACTGGAGCCAATTCCTCAAATGAGGAAATTAAATTAACTCATAAAGTGGGTCTCAGGCAAAGGCACCTGCCATCTCCCAACAACATTAAATGAGGTAGGAGACTGAAAGGAAAAGATACCGAAGAACGAAAGGCTGACTTCCATTGAGATAGCACCTGTTGCAGCCTCAGGATGCCCCAATACACTTTACACTCAAGAAAGTACTTTTGAAGTGTGATTATTGCTGTAATTTAGCAAATTGAGCATCTCATTTGTGCAGCACCTTCTCCCACAATCAGTAATGTGACAACAATCAGGAGATCAAACTTAGTGAAGGTGGCGATGGGTAAGCATTGAGCCGGATACCCAGGGCAACCATCCTACTGTTCTTCCAATGTTGCCAGGAGCCTTTGATGTCCGTTGGAGGCAGAGGGCTAGAAATTCCTTCACGCAACCAAATAAAACAGTGAACGCTGTGCTGCTGAAACAAGTTAACCTGGAGTCTGCTCACAGAAAGTCTGCTCACGTTTCCGAGTGTCCATCAGGAAATTTGTTTCCCCATTTTTCCACAGGATTTTTGTTCTGTCGCATTTTTTTCTGGCTTAAGTGACTATAGGAGTACAAGATGCAAAATTCACCTCGGGTGAGACTTTCAATCTCACTGGTCTGAAAAATACTCGTTCTTCCTTACTCACAGAACAACCAGGGTTAACTCACCCTGTTACTCCCAAAACCATGATATTTAAAGGCTAAACATTCACCTTAATGTTGAACACTATCCTGATTTAGAATCATTCAGGCTGAATCCTGGAACCTCTCTCCAAAAGCATCTTCACCAGACTGACCATAATGGTGCAAGACCACGCCAGCCTTCCCAAGGACTGGGAGGTTACAATAATGTAGCCTTGCCCGTGACACTCAATTCATATAACTGAATGTTAAAAATCTGCAAAAAACGTACTTTGTCAGCTGTAAATCACCTTGAGATGTGCTAAGGTTGTAAAAGGTGCAATATGCATGCAAGATTTATTTTCTTTTAATGAACAGGACTCAATTAAACAGATGATTACCCAGTCCAGGGAATGAGACTCCATTATGCAGACTGTCACCCAGCAGAGCGAATGTCTGGATTTAACAGTCTGGCACCATGTACAGCAAATGTGAGCTCAGTTGAATAAACCCAGTTAGCACACTGAATGAGGAAGCCGTTAACCAGGCTCCTATTTAACAGTGTGAATGAACGAAAACTCAGCCCTATAGGGTGCAACGGAATGAAGGTTTGGTTGAATAAACTGCCACCTAACACAGTGAAGTCAGCTGAACCAGTCAAATAAATAAATGGACAGATTCTTGATTCAACATAGAGCAGAGGGGGCAGAAACCTGGTGCCAGTGCTGAAGGAGATGAGATGATTTACATGAGTCTTATAAATGGACCTTTGCATTGGGAATGGTTGAATGATTTCTTCTCATTTTTGGATTCTAATGAAACCAAAAATGTAGTGCACCATTAGCATTGAAATGGCTTTTGGGGTTGATGGCAGTTCTTCCTCTCTCTGTGCTGCCTTGTTCTGTCCAGGAATACAAGACCAAGCCCGAATGCGGTGAGTTATTTTACAAGGTAATGCACAGTGGGGATGAGAGTGGTCCCGGGAGATAAAGCCCTTACACCAGAATCTCAGTAAGATCCCAGTTTACCTTGAAGTCATTGGAATGACCCATATCTTGATCTCCTGCTGCAGTGTGGAAAAGAGTTCCTCAAAATATTTTTCCTCCTTGCTCAGGTTTGTGATCGCTTCCCACTGAAAGGAGGTGACTCAATCCCTTTGGGAGAAGGGATTAGCAAAACTAACAGGAACACCAATCAGGAGAGTTCAGACTCTCTCTGAAAGGAGGCCAAGTGCTAACCTTTCATCTGTTGTCATGTGAGTCAATGGTCTGGAGTGGAGCCTACCCCATTATGTAATGTTCCAGTGATGTGTAGAGCAAATCAGACACACACGGGGCCCATATACAGAGAGCCAAAGGGCTATAAAGGAGTTTTGTTTAATATGGTGTGTCACAGAATGTATTTAAGGTAAATTGTAATTTGTTTTTTGTGGTTCTGAAATTATCATAGTGGTTTTAATAAATGGCCATCATTCCAGCATTGTGGCTTTGTCTAAATATCGTAACCAAATTAACCCATTCATCACCACACCAACTTTTATTTTACACAATGCTAACACACGTCTTTTCTGTTATTATTTCTTAATATTTTAAAAATTGATCTTAGATACTTCTGAATGAATGAGTAAATTAACAACTGTATGAGAGCAGGAGGAACATACCACTGGATGATACATCGCAGCACAAATTATTTTAAAATTACAAGCACGATAATCAGGTAGTCAATGGAGCAGTTACCTTCCAACTGCAGAGTCCTGCAAACTGTAAATGAAATGAATGATCACTATATTTTCTCAAAGAACTACATGAATTAAGTATAATTTGGGATTCCTACTTTTTTTGTTTTAAGTAGTCAATGGGTTGGGTTTCACCCATCTGAACACAGCCTCCAATTCACCATCGACCTCTGGAATGTGGCTCCTCCACTGACACAGAACTCCCTCTGCACTGCGTTGGTGACAGCCTGGATTAGTGGCTGGAATTTCATCCCCTCCGCCTTGGCAGGGTGACACTCAGTGATGTGCCATTGTACTCTGTTCAGACACATGCTCCATTGGAGTCAATGCAATAATTTTTTAAGTACAACATGCTAACATGGCTATAGTACCCTTAGTAATACAGGAGGAGATGAACTCAAGAGACTGAACAGGGCTTGAACCCACAAGGTGTTGATTCCAAGCCAACATTACTTTCACTGAGCCAAAGTCAATACCAGTTTTTAATTCATTCTAGGGATATGGGGATAACTGGTAAAGCTGTATATATTACCCAGTAGTTCTTGGGAAACTGATGATGAGTAGTCTCCTTGAACTGCTGGAGTCTGCACATTAAAGGTACTCCTAAGTATTTCAAATGATCTCAGCTGAACCAGAGGTAGGACTGGTCTCAATATCCTTTGGTTATGGAAGGAAACAAAATCATCTGAGCCTTTGCTTCTGGTTGCTGTCCAATAACAGCAATAGGTTGCTTTTATACAATTAACATATCAAAGCATTTCCCAGAGCAGAACCAGATGCCGGGCATGAATGGAAGATGTTTCAATGACAGGTAAGCTTTTGAAGATGTGATACAGCTGAGGAACTTAATGGGCAGAGTAACTACAGGGTAATTACCTTTGAAGGAGCAAAGCCAAGACAATGTACGGTAGGAAAAAGATGGAAGTTCAGGGACATAAAGTGGGATGATGGAGTCTCAGAAATGGTTTATAAAGATGTTTATAAATGAGATTGGGTGGCACAGTGGTGCAGCTAGTAGAGCTTCCATCTCACAGCTCCAGTGATCCAAGTTCAATCCTAATCTCCAGTGCTGTCTGTGTGGAGTTTGCATGATCTCCCTGTGACTACGTGGGTTTCCTCTGAGTGCTTCAATTTCCACCCACACCCCAAATATGTGTGGGTCAGTAGGTAAACTGGCCACTGTAAATTGCCCCTAATGGGTAGGTGAGTGGTAGGATCTGGGGGGAGTTGCTGGGAATGTGGGGAGGATAAAGTGATATCAGTGTAGGATGGTGGTACATGGATGGTTGGCATGGATTCAGTGGGCCGAAGGGCCTGTTTCCATGCTGTATTACTCTATGACTCTGTGAGACTGAGAATTTAAAAGCTAATACACTGGGATAGAGGAAGTCAGTGAAGGTTAGCAGGGGCAGAGACAAGGTTTAATCCAGTCAGTAATTTGTTAACTGGGGTCTCAAAATACTTTGAAGAGCAGAAACAGATGCAAAGCAGTAGCTCAAGAACCGGAGAGGTGAAGACTGACAGAACGGACAGAGGATTGTCAGCAGCAAAATGAGTCACCAACCAGAGGTCTTTGGTTTAAAGAAACAGACAGAAAACCTAAAGCAGTTTTTTTCTCACAGAGGCTTACATAATAGTGAAAATTATAGCCCTTCAAACCTGTTCCATTACTCAAAGAAACCCTGGCTGAATTGTGGCCAAACTGTATGATATCTCCACTTCCTACGAAATCATGATGTTACATTTCGGTTATTGATTTAAGGTCATTGTTGACAAGGTCAGCATTTATTGCACATCCCTATATGCCCCTGAGAGGGTACTGGTGAGCCACCCTCCTGGTGAAAGTATCCTGCAGTACTGCAGAGGATTGAGCTCCAGGATTTAGACCCAGCGGTGATAAAGGAACAGGGATATATTTCCAAGTGAGTGTGTGGCTTGGAGGACAACTTGCAGGCTGTGCGTTCTCAGACACCGTCAGCCCTTGCCCCTCTCGATAGCAGAGGTCGCAGGTTTGAGAAGTGCTTTTGGAATAGGCTGGGTGAGTAACTACGAGCAATACACAAACAGTGCTGCAGGAACTCGGCAGGTCAGGCAGCATCCGTGGAGGGAAATAAACAGTCAGTGTTTCGGGCCAACACCCTTCATCGGGACTGGGAAGGAAGAGGGCAGAAGCCAGAATAAGAAGGTGGGAGGGAGGGGGAGGAGCACACGCAAGCAGGGGACAGGTGAGTTCAGGTGAGGGGGGGAAGGTAGTGGGTGGGGGAGGGGGGAAGATGTAATAAGCTGGGAGGTGAGAGGTGGAAGAGGCGAAGGGCTGAAGAAGGAGGAATCCGGTAGGAGAGGGCAGTGGACCATGGAGGAGGGGAGGAGAGGAGATGGGCAGGTCATCAAGGTGGGGGAAGGGAGCCACAGGAATAAGGGAAGATGAAGGATTGTGGGGGGAGGGAGAAAAAGAAGGGGTGGAGTTACCGGAAGTTCGAGAAATCAATGTTGAGGCCATCAGGTTGGAGACTCCCCAGGCGGAATATGAGGTCTTGTTTCTCCAACCTGCACCTGGCCTCAACTCACCTGTCCCCTGCCTGCGTGTGCTCCTCCCCTCCCCCCACCTTCTTATTCTGGCTTCTGCCTTCTTCCTTTCCAGTCCTGATGAAGGGTCTTGACCCGAAACGTCGACTCATTTCCCTCCATAGATGCTGCCTGACATGCTGAGTTCCTCCAGCACTTTTTGTGTATTGCTCCAGGTTCCAGCATCGGCAGAATTTCTTGTGTCTCTGTGAGTAACTACAATGTACTTTATAGATGGTACACACTGCAGCTCTGTGCTGGTGATAGAGGGAATGAATGCTTGGGGTGGGTGATGAGGTGCCAATCAAGTTGTTTTGTCCAGAATGGCATCAAGCTTCCTGAGAGTTGTTGAAGTTGCACTTAACTAGGCAAGGAGGGAGTGCACTGTCACACTACCCTCTTACGTCTTGTAGAAGGTGGAAAGGCTTCAACCGCAGGTGATAAATTAACCGCAGGATAACTCATCTCTGATCTGCTCTTGTAGCCACAGTATCTATTGGCCCAGTTAGAACTCTAGTCGAAGGCAACCCCCACCACCCCCCAAGGAAATTGGGTCTCAGTAATGACTGACAAGGGAGGAGTTTGAATTTCTCTTGATGGAGTTGGCCCTGCTATTGAATGTCAAGGCTGGGTAGTCAGATTCCTGCCAGAAATAGCCATTGCCTGGCACATGCACCACTGATGTTAGTTAGCTCCCCTATCCTTGAATGTTGTCAGTGCTGCACTTAGGCATGGACTGCTTCACCTGCTGAGGACCTGCGACTGGAAATAAACAGTGTGATCGTCAGCGGATCTCCCCACCTCTGACATTATGATGGAAGGAAGGTTGTTGATGAAACGACTGAAAGTAGATGGGTCTAGGACACTGCCCTGTGGAACTCCTGCAGAGATGTTCTGGGGCTAGGATAGTTATCCTCCAACATCTACAACCATCTTCCCTTCAGCGAGGGACAATTCCAATCAATGGAATAGTTTCCCCTTTTCCCATGATTTCAGTTTTACCAGGGCACACTCAGCCAAATGCTGCCTTTGTATCAAAACTATCAAACTCATCTTGCCTCAACTTTTCATCCATGTCTGAATGAAGACTGCTGTAGGTATAAAGCTGAATGCCCCTGGCAAAATCCAAACAGAATCAGTGAGCGAGCTGTTGGTGAGTAACTGCAGATTGGATCTGTCCTGTTTTTTAGGGAATTGGACATGCCTTTCCCACATTTCTCACATCACATCACTGAATCATCCTGCCAAATGAGTTAATAGGGCAATTAGATGGCGATTTCTTTGTCTGTGTTATGTGTTACCAATGGCAGGGCTGTGGAACATGCCCAGCCACTTTCATTTACTGAAGCATTCACAATCACCCTCGGCCTTACGTGCCAAGTGGATGGTGTACCCCATCCTTCCGGTGAGGTCCCCACCACCACCACAGCCCAGTCTTCAAACATTTTCGTTCACTCCCCATGATAACAAACCTACAGCCCGCAAAGGAGGGTGTGGCGAAAGATGCAAGGGTCCTTGTCACGGTCCATCCCCAGCAGCAGCGTAACAGAGGATTCTCTGATCTATGGGCTGTTCCCGGGGACACACACAGAGATGGACATCAACTGCTGCTAGAAGGTCATCAACTCGGTGAAAGACGCTCATCGGTCTGCTCGAAACTTGTTGGTCTTCCAGCACTGCAAGATGTCTGTAGGGGAATGCTGCTGGCTGGCACATTCCAGGCTGCAGGAGTATGTGCTGAGGGACGCACTGAAGCTGGGTGCAGCCAACGCAAGGGCTGGGTGGGGAAGGACAACAGTTTAGGGTTCTTCTGCCACTGGAGAGGGAGGGGCGGGGACAGGCAGAAAGCCCCTAAATATTGTAAATACGGGACCAGGTGGCTTCCAGGGAGCCACACGCGTGACATCGGTGCTGTTTTCTATAATAAAAAGGTAACACTAATGAATGACCTGTACAAGAATGTAAAGGTTTGCACTGTTTTGTAATTGTATATAGTTTGTCTTTTATTATGAATAAAGTTTATTTTGTAAAAAAAAAACTCCCCATGATAACAAGCAACAGCTGAGTGCCCTGGATTCAGCAAGTGCCTGGCAACATCCCAGCTGTAGGCCTGCACTTAAAAACCAAAGTCTTAGAGTCATAAAGTAGTAGAGCATGGAAACAGGCCCTTCGGCCCAACTCATCTGTGCCAACCACAGTGCCCACCAAGCTAGTCCCATTCGCCCGCGTTTGGCTCATATCCTTCTAAACCCTTCCTAAGCACGTACTTATCCAAACATCCAAACCAGTTCCACCTCTAGCCAAGCTCCACATGGTTATTACAAAGCAAGTGGACAGATGCATGTCCACAAAGAGATGGCCAAATCCAATCTGGCCAAACACTGTCCCGTAAGTGGATTGTCAACAATCAGCAAATCAGGCGTCATCGAAAGTGCAGTCAAGTATCTACTCTCCAAAACCTGCTCACCGATGCTCAGTTCAAGTTCCACTTGGCTCCAGACCTTTTGATGAACTTGGGGCAGAGGGACTGGATTCCAGAATTCAGATGATCAGCATGTAACCAAGGTTTGTAGTATGGGCAATCCACAAAATATACAGTAGCAACTTGTCAAGGCTTTTTCAGTGGGAGCTCCCAAACTGAAAGCCTCTCCCACCTACAATAACCAAGGGAAGGAAAGGTATGGAAACATGGAAGTCAAGTCAAGTCAAGTTTATTGCCATGTGCACAGGTATGGTGAGGTACAGGTACAATGAAAACTTGCAGCAGCGTCACAGGCACATAGGTACAGACAGCACAGAGCATAAATTATACATAAATTATACAAGATAGTGAAGAGAGAGAAAAAAAACTATGCAAAAACAAGACCTTGGTGCTCCCTTCAGGTCCACACATTATTGGAGACTTTGAAACGCTACGAAGTGCCATGGGAGGACTGCAGGGACTCAAGAAGGCAAGTCACCTCTACTTTCTCAGGGGGATTTAGTGATGGTGCATAAATATGGTGTGAAAGTGGCACCCACAGTCCATTAATAAATTATAAAAAGGAAGAATTGGAGGAAGAGCTTCAATGGCAAGTGACAGATTATCAGCAGTGTGCAACTGAGCCCAAGGATAAGCTTAGGCTTTCTGATATAAGATCATCAACCTGAAACAGTAACTCTGTTTCTCTCTCCACAGCTGCTGCCTGACCTGCTGAGTATTTCCAACATTTTCTGTTTTTATTTCACGATAAGCTTAAGTACTCTCTTAATCTTACTATATTTTTGAAGCTATTACTATTTGTTTTTACATTATATCCAATACATTATTCTGCTCCTTTCTTTGCTGCTTTCTGTATATCACCTCGATCACTCTACCGCCACTCTTGCTGGTACTTCTGCATGCCATTTCCTTTAGTTTTATACCCTGTGTTACCTCATATGTTGATCATCAGTGCTTGACTTGACAAGTGGGGACTTTCATCTTTATGGATCTCGCATTATTCTAGACACTTCTTTGACGACCTCCCATAATTTTCCCTCAGACTGCTTGTTAACATCTCAGTCCAGTGTAACGTCACATTCCTTCAAGGGCAGGGGCAGCACAGTGGTGGTGCCGGTACAGCTGCTGACTTGCAGCTCCAGCCACCTGGTGCTGTCTGTTTGGAGTTTGGAAGCTGGAGTAAAAGGAATCACTTTCTGTGTATTGTGCTGCACGCAGGTCTGGCAGCCTGTGAGAGCAAGATGTGCAACTGTGTATCTCCCTAACCAAGCAAACTGGCAAATCCTTACTGAGCCACTCGGAGCTTAAAGCAGGAGGTGTAAGTCACACACTTTAATTAATTGCCGATGTGTGTGCAGAAAGTGAGTTCTGGCTATTAGTCAGCGTGACTGATGGTCCAAAATGAGCCATATAGACTCTTCATCAGTAATGAATTAGTCAGAGTAAATCTGCTTTATGCTAAATGATGAACTCTTGACCTCACAATCTACCTCATCGTGGCCCTTGCACCTTATTGTCTGCCTGTACTGCACTTTCTCTGTATCTGTAACACTATATTCTGCATTCTGTTCTTGCTTTTCCCTTGTACTACCTCAATGTACATATGCTTTGAAATGATCTGTACGGATGGCTTGCAAAACTAAGTTTTTCACTGTACCTTGGTACATGTGACAACAATAAACCAATTCCAATTCCAACCTGCTTCTGTCACAGACTTATCACCAGGCTCAGAGAATATGAGGAGTGTACTCCGAATAAAATAATCACACCGTGCAGCCAATAATGACGTCAGAAACTCAGCACTACACCCAGTCTCAAAGCCATAGAGATATAATTCACCCCTGCAGAGCTATCAAACACTATGGACATGTGTCTGACACCGATACAAGGCACCCCTCTGTTCTACTGTTTCTCTCAGCTCACGTTCAGTTCTAATTTGCCCCTCATCCCGCTGGTATTTAACTTTCTGTTTACCATTGCTTACCTCTTTCTAGCTTGGACTTTATTCATTTTCTATTACTTTTTGCTCCTGATACTTATGGAATTTGCCTTTAGTTCTACGGAACTTGTGTCTCTTTCTGTTCACATTTACCCTATTGATGCTGATAGGGTTTCTCGCTAATGGTGTCCCTCTGTTTGTACCTACCTCTCTCATTGTTGGTGTTAGCCCTCTTAATTCTTGTTTCTGTTTCAGACATCTCTCATTACAATGGTTTGACATTCTGCTGGTAACTGTGCCTATATGTGAACCTTTAATGTATGTAAGTGCAGGTATACATTTAACACTATCATGTGCTGCGACTGTTGCACTGTCGTACCATGCACTGCTGTTAAGTTGAGAGTTGCAGCCTTCTTTAATGGATGTTCAGTTGATGAATCTACCTCTGCTATTTAATTATGCAGGCAGCAACACAGACAACCCTATAGATACTACAGTCTCTCAGTCTTCTGCAGAATGTGTGAGAAAGCTTAAGTAAACATTTTTACCTGCTTATCAATCGCTGTCTCTTGCTTCTGGTTCTGCTGGTACCTCAGTCTCTCTTCTGCTGTTCTTCAGCTCTTTCCCATCTGTCTCTCATGCTGCTGGTGCAAAACCTCTCTGCTGCCCGTGGTTTAACTTTTCATTCACCTGATGTTCATTCTCATATTGATTAACATGTCCTTTCTCTTCTGGAATTTGGCCACCCTGTAAGTACCTTCGCCCGAATCTGTCAAGTCAAATCGAGTTTACTGTGATGTGCACAAGTACAGTGAGGTACAGGTACAATGAAAAACTTGCTTGCAGCAGCTTCACAGGCACGTAGGTACAGACAACAATATAGAATATAAATTAAACATAAAAATTATATCTCACAGTAAAAATTAGACTGTGTAAAGTTATACCATACAGTAAAAAATAGACTGTGAAAAAGCAAGATATTAATGCAAAAAAAAAGACAAGTCCTTGGAGTGCAAGAGGTCCATAGTGTTCCGTTGCTGAGGAAGGGTTAGGGTTGTGCAGGCTGGTTCGAGAATCTCATTGTTAAAGGGAAGTAGCTGTTCCTGAACCTGGCGGTGTGGGACTTCAGGCCTCTGTACCTGAGACACAAGAAATTCTGCAGATGCTGGAATCTGGAGCAACACACAAAAAAGTACTGGAGGGACTCAGCAGGTCAGGCGGCATCCATGGAGGGAAATAAACAGTCGACGATTTGAGCCGAGACCCTTCATCAGGACTGGAAAGGAAGAGGGCAGAGGTCTCTGTACCTCCTGCCTCCCTCTTACAGCTAGAATTTGGCGGCACCTTAGCTAAAACTCAGCTCTCATTTTTTTGGTGTTTGATTAGTTTCCCTGGAATTTGTCACTTTCACCTCGTATTCGTCTCTCTGGCAGAGTCTTCCCTTTGCTCTTTTACTTGTCTCACTGGTGTGTGGCTAATAACAGTGACCAAATTGCTTATATGAAACACCTCCAGTTTAGCATAATCAGTGCCAGAGTAAATAGTGTGTGTGAGCAATGTTAAAATGTCTGGAAAAAGTCACTCTAATTCTTTTAACTAATCAATCTGCTGTGGTACTGCTTATGGAAAGGCCTGGTCCCACTCTCACACATTTGGGAAGTGTGCATTCCTCCTCCAATTTCACAAGTAACATCAACCGTGCATTAAGGTTCATCACTGCCTTCAGTTTGCCAAGCACAGCCTTTGACCATTTGGAGGAAGGGGATCTTTGAAATCAGGACCTCAGATCTGGCAAAAGGATCATAATCTATTGGGCAGCAGTGATCCCTGCCCTCCTGAATGCATCTGAGATATGGGTGACTTACCTCAAAGTCCTGGTGAGACACCATCAGTGCTGCCTCCACAAAAGTATCCAGATTCACTGACAGAAAAAGTGACCAACATCAGTCATAGAGTCATGGAGTTACACAGCGTGGAAACAGGCCCTTTGGCCCAACTCGTCCATGTCGACCAAGATGCCCCATCCAAGCTAGTCCCATTTGCCTGCATTTGGTCCATATCTCTCCAAACCTTTCCTATCCATGTACCTGTCTAAAGGTCTTTTAAACATTGTAATTGTACCCACCTCTACAGATTCATGGAACTTAGAACACAGAACAGTACAGCACAGGAACAGGCCCTTTGGCCCACAATGTCTGTGCTAAGCATGATGCCAAATTAAACTAATCCTATTCTGCCTGTACATGATTCATATCCCTCCATTCCCTGCATATTCATGTGCCTATCTCAAGGCCTCTGGAATGTCACTATCGTATCTGCTTCCACCATCACCCCTGGCAGTCCATTCCAGGCACCCACCACTCTGTGTAAAAATTTTGCACCAATCATCTCCTTTAGACTTTCCTCCCTCAGTTTAATTCTATGACCTCTAGTATTCGACATTTCTACCCTGGGAAAATGTTTCTAACTGTCTACCCTGTCTATGCCTCCTCATAATTTTGTAAACTTCTATCAGCCTCCGATGCTCTGGAGAAAGCAATCCAAGTTTATATGGTACAAGCTTCCTCTGGCAGCTTGTTCCACATACCCACTACCCTCTGTTTGAAAAAATTTCCTCTCAAGTCCCTTGTAAATCTTTCCCCTCTCAGCTTAAACCTACATGTCTAGTTTTAGACTCCCCTACCTAGGAAAAAGACTGTGACCATCCCCTTATCTATGCCCCTCACAAATTTATATAGCTCTGCAAGGTCACCTCTCAGCCTCCCTCACTCCAGGGAAAACAGTCCCAGCCTGTCCAGTCTCTCCTTATAACCCAAGCCCTCCAGCACCAGTAACATCCTCGTTAGAGTCCTCCCCAGTCCAAATCACTGGCACCAACATCAGTCATAGAGTCATGGAGTTCCAATTGCGTTCAGACATCTCCAATGGGCAAAAGAAGTCACTCGTATGCCCAACACCAGACTCTCAGCACAGGCACTCTACACCAAGCTCAGTCATCGAAGAGCTTACCTGGAGGACAGAGAAAATGATTCAAACCTGTTCCCAAAGCTTCCTCAAGAAAGTGTTGCATGTCCATGACATATGGGCAACCTTTGCCCATAAGCCAAAGTGGAGAAGGAGCATTTGGGATGGGGCTGAGAACCTTGAGTCCATGCGTCGGGGACACACAAAAGCCAGCTGGACACAGCAGAAGAAGCGCCCCATCACACAAAGTACCCAACCACCAGGCAAGCACCTCCTGTTCCACCCATGGCAGTGTCCGTGGGTCCCACATCGGTCTCATCACCCACCTCAGAACTCACAGAACAGAAGGGGAAGGAAGTGTTAGTTAGGAAGAAGATCAATGGATGTTTGTGCTGTGTGCCCTCAGCACATCACACCAAGTGGTCCTGGACCTAACATTAAGATGGACCAACAATGTAATTCCCCAGTAAGTAGATGAACTTGATGTTATGTTGAGTACCACTTGGTTTTGTTCAGCTAATCAAGGTCATGAGATTAGCTTTGACCCCAGAGTTTGACATAATGGAAGCTCCAGTGGTGGCTGTCGGACTAGAAGCAAATTTCCTCCAATCAGGGTGAAAGGAAAGGATTTGTGAGCCCAGCAGCTGCAGGAATGCTCCTGCTTCCTCCAGAAACACTCCAGGTCCCTGTTGCCCCAGGCTGCCTCCCTCGCCGCTTCAGCAACCATGAAACCCCATGACACTTACTCTCCCCCACTGTTGCCCAAAATTGGCCTCTCGCATTCTACCAGGTGATAGCAACTGACTGGCTTCATATGCCAACGCCTCTTAAAGTGCAATCCACCAGCCTCCCCTCCATGGACTCTGTCTGTACCTCTCGCTGCCTTGGTGAAGCAGCCAGCATAATCAAAGACCCCACCCACCCGGGTCATTCTCTCTTCTCTCCTCTTCCATCAGGTAGAAGATACAGGAGCCTGAGGGCACATACCACCAGTCTTAAGGACAGCTTCTATCCCACTGTGATAAAACTATTGAACAGTTCCCTTATATGATGGGATGGACTCTGACCTCACGATCTATCTTGTTGTGACCTTGCACCTTATTGCACTGCACTTTCTCTGTAGCTGTGACACTTTACTCTGTACTGTTATTGTTTTTACCTGTACTACCTAAATGCACTCTGTACTAACTCAATGTAACTGCACTGTGTAATGAATTGACCTGTACAATCGGTATGCAAGACAAGTTTTTCACTGTACCTCGGTACAAATGACAATAATAAACCAATACCAATCTTTCTCCTCCATTTACCCATCAATGCCTTGACTGCTTGGACCTTGGAACAATGACAAGATGGCGAAACAGAGAGACAAACAGCACAAAATCCTTGAACACAGCAGTGACACGTCTGCCAGAATGTCTCCCGGCCACACATTCATCTGGAGGCTGTGAGATCACCACACTGGACCTCAGACAGGCAAGAAGGATGCTTAGACACCATCAGAAACTCCAAACTGGAAGGTGCCTGACATGAGGATGCAGAATTTTCCTAGATGCCACAGCCACATTCCTTCTGGAATAACTGTGTCACTAGCCTGGAAACCTCAGGGAGACCGAGCTCAGCGTATCTCGGAGCTGGCACACCTCAGGTCACTGTGCACTCATCTCCAGTTCTGCAGTCCCAGTAGCTGGAGATGCATGAAAGCCACATCGTAGGGAGTCTCTGTCCTCACCAGCTCTGCTCCTGCTGCAACACAGAAGTCAGAGATTCTTCCCCTAACAACGGAGCCTGGAAATCCCGGAAGTGGTGGAAATGTGAACTGTAATGGGTTGAGCTTGTCTTTCCACCAAGCACCAGATAAACAGGAATGCATAGCTATTGAGGGTTACCTTTATTCACTGACTACAGTCAGTGCATTCTACCTGTTTTGTGCGTGTAAGTGAACATTTATAGAGTCATAGTGGTGTACAGCACAGAAACAGGCCGAGTTGCCTACCTGAGTGAGTCCCATTTGGCCCATATCCCTCTAAACTCTTCCTATCCATGTACCTGCCTTTTAAGCATCCTCTGCCACTTCCTCTGGCAGCTCGCTCCATGTACTCACCACCCACTACGTGAAAAATTTGCCCCTCAGCTCCCTTTTAAATCTTTTCCCTCTCACTTTAAACCTATGCCTTCTGGTTTTAGATTCCCCAATGCTGGGAAAAAGACGGTGACCATTCATCTTGTCTATGCCCCTCATGATTTTATATCCCTCCATAAGGTCACCCCTCAGCCTCTTACGCTCCAGGGAAAAATGCCCGAGTCTATCCAGCCTCTCCAGTAACATCCTCATCAATCTTTTTTTGCACCATCTCCAGGTTACATCTGTGCCTCGGTGCATTTTGTTCAGGGAGGCACCGCTGCCTCTGATCAGAGGCTTGTGGTTTCAAGCCCAGCTTCTGATCAGATGCACAGAATGCAAACTGACATTGCCAGGCAGCGCAGCGGAAGTGCTGCACAGCTGGAAGTGCTGCACAGCTGGAAGTGCTGCACAGCTGGATGAGGATTTAAATCATCTGTCCTCTCAGGTGAACAAGTAAGACACTGCAGCACAATTGGTTAAAAGAAAAACCACCTTCTTCCTGGCATCCTGGCTAGCAGTACAACCACTGCCTAAAACAAAAGATTATCTAGTTTATCGCATTGTGGTTTCTGGGAGCTTGCTTTGCGAAGATCAGCTACCTGGCATTAAAACAGTAATTGTACTTAAAATTGGATAGAAAGCTCTTTAGGTTATCCTGAAGCTATGCACTGCATCAAGGCAAACTGTTGTTTTATGTACAACTCTATTTGTCTGTAATTGTGTGTAAGAACACCTCTGTGTGTGAATGTGAGAGTTTATGTGTGTTGGTGTACAAACAGGAGTATCTGGATGTTCCTCCCCACAACACGTACTCCCGGTCTGCCGGTGGCCTGGGTCTGTGGGCAGAGCTGGCGAGGGGAAGAGTTACAGCTTTGATTGACTGTTTGTTCCTGAGACCTTTAGGTAGATGGCTGGTGCCTGAAGCTGAGGCGCAGGGGTGGGGATGGAGGTGGCATGGGGTCAGCTTTGGCAGAATAAACAGCACCTTTCAGCCAATAGTCGTCCCGTCCAAAAGAACATGTTGAGAAATTGACATAATCACGCAGGAGCCAACTGGGGCTGGAGGGTGATGTCACCATATGATGTCACCCTGTTAGGGCACCTCTCTGGAGGTTGAGGGGGCAACACCACCAGCCAAATGCCATAAAGAACGGCTTCTGCCTCATAAAACTCCAGGAACTGAATGGCTTCTTGTTTTTGTAGAGTGTTTATTGAGACAGGGCAAGGAATAAATTGTTATCCTTACTTAATGTTGCTTAAAATTAGGCTTTGCCTCCAGGACAAATGAGGCTGTTGCTCTGTCTCATTCCATTAAAAAGCTGGGTGTGAAGTATTACATCAGTTAATTGGCTTTCAGTGAGAAAATGCTGAACCCAGAGTGTTAACTCATTGGTGTCCCTGCTGCTGCCGTTCCACTCTTTAAATGCCAGAACTCTCACTCAGCAAGGCTGATTGGAGAGGCTACCAGCATCTGTTATCTCCAGAATCAATGCTGCTTTGAAGCACCAAGCAAAATGTTCTACTGGAATTGCATCCGGAGAATGCCCTTTTCCTCCTTCTGTTGTGAAAGCCTAACTTAATGTTCCTTGAAGTGCCACAGCCGAGGGCAGTAAAACACTGATAGTCCACCATCCAACGATTCAGAATTCCCGACAGCTGGCACCTGGCTCACCAGTGAGTGTTTGCCGACTCACTGAAGCCTCTAACACGTCAGGGCCTCAGTTCCCACACACCCTTTCGACACACGAGGCCCTGGTTCCTGTGCTCTCTTTAACAATGCAGGGTTCTGACCCAAAACGTCAACAATTGCTTCCCCCCATCCCCGCGGATGCTGCTCGACCCACTGAGTTCCCCCAGCAGGCCATTTGTTGTTTAGGTTCTAGCATCTGCAGTCTGTTGTGTCTCTCGTTAACTTACCTGGTTCACTCAGTAATTTATGATCAAACTGTGTAACATCTTAAAATATGAATAAATGAATGTTGAGGTGTTAGTGGAAATAAGATCCATCTGTCTGGCACCACCAAAGTCTCCGTTGTGGTGGATTAACAGAGTTTCACTGTACTTTCCAGATGGATCAGCTCCGTTCTCCCTTTATAATGGACCATTTTTGAAACTTCCAATTCCCTATCTTGCCCATCCCTTGTGATTAATTGTGCCCTGTGCTTCTGGTAGTGGACAGACACCAACCTGTAACTGACTGCTAGGTACAACAGTTACTGGCAAGTGTTAGTGTTGCCAGTGGAGTGAAGGGCTGTGAATGCCCAGCTCTAGAAGTACCTCAGCTATAGGTATCACTGCCCCACTGCCAATGTTACATTGGTCTTTTAATGCTTTAAGTCAGCTGTCCCAGCCCCTTGGAAAAACAACCAGCAACACTGCCAGCCACTTGGTGTGATGCACATTACGAAGCAGACTGTCTCACTTTGTAACTAAGAGCTGTTCTCTGGGCAGAGCAGAGCCAAGAGAACCAGGTGTTTGGCACGGACCCTTCCAGCAGCTGCAGGCACACCAGTAAGGAGCCACTTGCTGAGAAGAAAATTAGATTTTGCCTTCTTTGAAATGTGCCTATGTTGCTTGATTTCTGCTTAGAAATGAAAATTAGTTTTGAGAAATCATGACCCAGTCCATGATTTATTAGGTACAAGGTAGCAAAGTGGCCTTTTGCCATTGAACAATCTGTTCACAGACATGCGAGGTAGCTGGGAGTTACTCTCAAGGGATATTGTTGGCCGACACGGAAAGGGGAATGAGAGGGTGAGGTCGCTTCTCTCCCATTATTCCATTTAATAATTTATTAATCCTTCTGGCTAGTGGCTGGATTCTTTGGTGAGAAGGGTGAGCAGGACAGGGTGTGGTGGACAACACAAACTTGGAGAGGGCATTCCAAGACGAGTGCTGGTAAATGGGATTAGTGCAGGCAGGTACTTGATGGTTGGCTAAAGGGCCTGGTTCTGTGCTGTATGACAGGAAGTTTATTAGGAAGTTCGTGGAATTAAGTGGAACTCAGACAAAATTGGCTCGACCATAAGATATAGGAACAGAATTCAGCCCATCGAATCCCAAAATGGGGAGCTATGTAGGAGGGAAGGGTTAGATAGATCTTAGAGCAGGATAAAATGTTGGCACAACATTGTGGGCTGAAGGGCCTGTACTGTGCTGTAGTGTTCTATGTCCTTTGAGTCTACTCTGCCATTCAATCATGGCTGATTTTTTTTCAACCCCATTCTCCCGCCTTCTCCCCGTAACGCTTAACCCTTTAAACAATCAAGAACCTATCAATCTCTGCCTTAAATACACCCAATGACTTGGCCTCCACAGCCCTCTGTGATAACGAATTCCACAGTTTCACCACCGTCTGGCTGAAGGAATTCCTCAGTTTTAAAGGGACAGCCCTTTGTTCTGTAACTGTGCCCTCGGATCTTCGACTCTCCTGCCAATGGAAGCAAAGAGGCTCAGAGATAGGAAGCAAAGATTAGTGATTCATGGCAGTAAATCTCAAGGATCAGGTTTGAGTACGCAGCTCTTTTAACTCTCTATAAACAACTTAGAGCCGGCTGCAGGGAGCAGGAGATGATGAGATATCTGGCAAAGCATTTGATGGTGATGTAGAGAGTCAAAGGTTTCAGTGTGACTTAGACAGGATGGTGAAATGGGCAGACAGACTTCAATGCAGGGAAGTGTTAAGTGAACCACTTTGAAGGAACTATTGTGCAAAGTTAGGGTGTGACAACCTGGTTATGAAAAGTGTAGATGAGCAGAGGGATCTTGGCATCCATATATAGAAACCCTTAAAGGTGTAGGATAAATTAATAAGATGGTTAAAACAATACGACTTACTTGTACTAATGCACAGAGAGTAGAATATAAAAACAAAGAGATTCCGTCAGAGATTTTTATTGTTTACGTAGTTCTCAGAATAGGCATAGTCAACAATTCTGGAGAGCACATTTAGAAGACAATAAAAAAAACCTTAGGAAGAGTGTAGGGTAGGTGGCAAGGTAGAAGAGGTAGAGCTGTTTTACTAGGCACAGTGAAGATTAAGAGATGTCTGAAATGATGTGAAGAAAAACCACTCCCTCTGTAGTGGTGATGTAAGGGACGGCACCAGACAGGAAATTAGGTCCACATGTAACAAGAGTGCTAAAGTAAGGTGGCCAATCTAACCGAGTTATCAGTACTACTGGGGAGGGTGAATCCATTGACTGTGTATGGGATGGTTTCTGAGACCAGTAGATTCAGGAGCCAACAAGAGAACAAGCTGTCCTAGATTGGTTACTGCACAACGGGAAGGGAATCTTAATAATCCTGTTGTACGGAGTCCTTCAGCGGAGAGTTACCATAACGTGATAGAATTCTTCATGAGGATAGAAAATGAAGTAGTTCAATCCAAAGCTAGGATCCTAAATCTAAACAAACTATGAAGCCACAGTGTAGCCCCATGTTGCAGCAGTTCAGGCAATGGAAATTTGCCCTTATGTAATTCAGAAATCACTACCAAAAAATTTGAGATTTGGAATAAAAAAATCACTCCTACAAAATGTATGTGATGAATAAATAAATAAACACAAAATGTTCATAAAGAACTGAACTAGTTTATCAAGGACAATGATCACAGACTGCTGGTTCACAGCGGGAGGCCACTTAAGAGACTTGCTTTGGAAACCGACAAGGCAATCTCTTCTATTGGTAGAGACCCAAGAGACTGCAGATGCTGTGATTTGGAGCAGCAAACAAACTGCCGGAAGAACTCAACGGGTCGAGCAGCATCTGTGGAAGAGTCCTGATGCAGGGTTTCGACCCAAAACGTCAACAATCCCTTTCCTCCCACAGATGCTGCTCAACCCACTAAGTTCCTCCAGCAAGTTGTTTGTTCCTCTTCTATTGATACTCGTACAATGATACTTTATTGAACAATGTAACACCCATTTCTTGTAAATTAAAACAACAAGTCTGTCTTTTCTGCTAACAATACAATCAGAATTCCCTTGCGTATAGACCGCATACATGAAAGAGCATTAGTGTTGAGAGAAAAACTTCCCGCAGAAATGCATTTCCACTTACAACATGGGATTCAATGGGTAAAAAGGGTTTGTGTTATAAACAGTTTTCTCGGAACACAACCCATCTGTACACTGTATGAGGAATAAGATAGATTGGGAGCTTCATTAAAAGAACTGCAGATTGCAAATAACTAGCATTTAAAGAATGTTCTGCAACAGTTACGTTCTGCTTTCATACAAAATCACAGAAGAAAAGGCAACCCAACCACAGCTAACTAGATAAGTGAGGGTAATATTAGATCTAAAGAGGAGTTATATAAAGTTTCCAGAAACAATAGTGAGCCCAAAAATTGGGAGCAGTTTAGAATTCAGCAAAATTCGATCAAGAGATTGGTTAGGAGAGCAAAAGTGGTTTGTGGGAGTAAACTTACAAGGAACATAAAATCAGACTGTTAAAGCTTCTGAAGCTATGTACAAAAAACATCAGTGAAGACAGATAAGATGAGATATCTTTATTAGTCACATGTACATCGAAACACACAGTGAAATGCATCTTTTGCATAGAGTGTTCTGGGGGCAGCCCGCAAGTGTCGCCACGCTTCTGGCGCCAACATAGCATGCCCATAACTTCCTAACCCGTACGTCTTTGGAATGTGGGAGGAAACCAGAGCACCCGGAGGAAACCCACGCAGTCACGGGGAGAATGTACAAACTCCTTACAGACAGTGACCAGAATTGAACCTGGGTCGCTGGCGCGTTACACTAACCACTACACTACCACTAATGCTGGTCCTTTACAGTTCAGAAATTGGAAAATTAATAATGCGAAACAAATAAATGCCAGAGCAATTAAACAAATACTTTGGTTCAGTCTTCACAGAAGAAGACACAAATAACTTCCCAGAATCATTAGGGAAACAGACGTCTAATAGAAAGGAGGGATTAATGGAAATTTATTAATAACAGAAAGAATGCAGGAGAAATTGATGAAACTGAAAATCTCCAGGGAACTAAAAGAGGTAGCTGTGGAAACAGTGAATGTGTTGGTTGTCATCTTCCAAAGTTCTATTGATTATGGATATAGATTCTTGCAGGTCGAGGGTGCAAATTGGTATTGGTTTATTATTGTCATTTGTACCGAGGTACAGTGAAAACTTGTCTTGCATACTGATCGTACAGGTCAATTCATTACACAGTGCAGTTACATTGAGTTAGTACAGAGTGCATTGAGGTAGTACAGGTAAAAACAATAACAGTACAGAGTAAGGTGTTACAGCTACAGAGAAAGTGCAGTGCAATAAGGTGCAAGGTCACAACAAGGTAGATCGTGAGGTCAGAGTCCATCTCATCGTATAAGTGAACTGTTCAATAGTCTTATCACAGTGGGATAGAAGTTGTCCTTAAGCCTGTTGGTACCTGCCCTCAGGCTCCTGTATCTTCTACCTGATGGAAGAGGAGAAAAGAGAGAATGACCTGGGTGAGTGGGGTCTTTGATTATGCTGGCTGCTTCACCAAGGCAGCGAGAGGTAAAGACAGAGTCCAAGGAGGGGAGGCTGGTTTCCATGACATGCTGGGAAATGGAGTGGGAAAGACATTTAGAGTGGAGATGAGGAGAAATTTCTTCATTCACAGTGTGGTGAACCTGTGGAATACACTACCACAGAGGACAAGTCATTGGATAAATTTAAGAAAGCAATAGATAAGTTTCTTGACACAAAGGAGATTGGGGGCACTGGGAGAGCAGGAATATGGTCTTGAGATAGAAGATCAAGATGGTACAATAATGCTGCAGGTAGTGCAGCTGTCGCTATGCTCCAGGAACCTAGGTTCATCTCGGGTGCTGTCTGTGTGGAGTTTGCAAGTCCTTCCTGTGACCACATGGATTTTCCCACTCACTCCCACATCCCAAAGGTTAAGTAGCTACTGAAAATTGCCCCTGAGGTAGGTGGGTGGTTAAAGGGCAGGTCTGAAACAAAAGGTTATAGGAAATAAGTGGGGGAATGGGATTGCTATGAGAACTAGTATAGCATTGATGGGCCAAATGGCCACCTTCTATGTAATAAGGAAATATGAGAAGCCATCCATGATTGGATTGAAAGGGGGAGCAGGCTCAAAAGGCTTTCTGGCCTACTCCTGCTCTTATCTTCTACGTTTCTGTTCAAGTAAAGTGAATGACTCAAAATCCTCAGCAAAAGATCCAGAAGAGAGTTGAGGAGCATTTCTTCTGTCAGGTTGTCTCTGGGATCTGGAACACTCTGCCTGAAATGATTGAGGAAACCGATTCCATGAAAAATTTTAAAGAGTTTAACAGAAAGCTGAAGGCAAGAAATTGAGAGGGTTTGGGGCAAGAAGCAAGGAGGCAGAATGAAGTCTGAGTGCTGCTACAACATACCATGACAAGAAGCCCTTGTCTTAATGGCCAGCTCTGTGCTATAGATTCCTTTGATCAATGATTCACACATAACTCCCTGTAGGAAATTAAGAGCAGTTTTAACAGGTGGCCTTGGAGCAGTCACAGAGGATTTCAGCATGAAATGCATGAATTATCTGAAAGTATCATTACAATGGTCAGACAGGGAGAAAAATAAAAGCAGCAAACCACTGACCTTCCCCTTACAAATGGAGCTGCTGAATAATGACTGCACAGTGTTTCGTTCCTTTGGCAGTTCCTGCAAGGAGCAAGTCCTGGACAACATTCATGGTAAGTGACGGATAACATCTCCGTCAAGAGGGAGTCTAACAAGTTCCCTTTGGCAAAAGCACTACCAGCGTTGAATATCACCCATCACAGGTTTGGGAGGTGGGGGTCACTCACCAGAACCTTAAGTGCAACAGGTACTGCCTCACATCCATTGGTTACAAGAACAGGTCAGGATCTTGCTACTCCTTGCCAAGTGACAAATTCCTCAAAGCTTCTATATCATCCATAAAGTACAAGGTATCTTTATTAGTCACATGTACAACAAAACACACAGTGAAATGCATCTTTTATGTATTCTGGGGGCAGCCCACAAGTGTCGCCACGCTTCCAGTGCCAACATAGCATACCCACGACTTCCTAACCCATACGTCTTTTGTAATGTGGGAGGAAACCAGAGCACTCGGAGGAAACCCATGAAGACACGGGGAGAATGTACAAACTCCTTACAAACAGCGGCGGGAATTGAACCCAGGTCCCTGGCACTGTAATAGCGTTACACTAACCGCTACACTACTGCGCAAGCCAGTGATGGGATGGAATACTCTCCACCTGCCTGGATGGGAGCAGCCACTTGATCAACTTAAATGGCAGCACACTGTAGCTGCCATGTGCTGCCACCTACAAGTTTCACATTGCACCAACTCACTGGGGCTGCTGCAACAATTCTCAGATCTGTTACATTTCACCACTTGGAAGAACAAGAACAGTAACTGCACAAAAAGTACCTGCACTTCTCATCCAATTCACCATCTTGACTTTAAAACACACGAGTTTACTGTCATTGCTATCCTAAAGCTGCCTACATAGCAATAACATGGAATGAATATCAAAAGGAAAACTGCAGACCCTGGAAATCTGAAATAAAAATCAAAAAATGCCAGACACTCAGCAGGTCAGGTTGCACTCTTTTTGGTGAACATCCAAACTCTGAGAAAGATCTCAAGGCAGAGCTGTGTGTTTGTGAAGCCATAGTGAAAGAAACAAAAGCTGTTAATATTGGCACCTCATGAACTGCACCTAATTTCTCCACCCACTCTCTAGTTTGGCCAAGCCATGGAGGACCTCTTCTTCCTTCCTACACGTTCCCACCAAGGAAAAGCCAATAGAAAGAGCAGAGGCTCTATTCCCTTACTGAAGCCGTAGATTTTGGTATTTTCTGTCCTTACTTCAGATTTCCATCATTCACAGGTTTTTTATCTGGTAATCTCTTAGGTTTTAGAACCATAGAACAATACAGCACAATACAGGCCCTTCGGCCCACCATGTTGTGCCAACCTTCAAACCACACCGAAGACTATCTAACCCCATCCTCCCACATATCCCTCCATATGCTTTATCTAAAAATCTCTTGAACCTGACCAACGTATCAGCCTCCACCACCATCCCAGGCAGCACATTCCATGCACCAACCACTCTCTGGGTGAAAAACCTCCCTCTGATATCTCCCTTGAACTTTCCACCCATTACCTTAAAGCCATGCCCTCTTGTATTGAGCATTGGTGCCTTTATATAGCTATTACTCTTCCCTCCCACCGAACTTCACCCCCTAAAGTTATGCTGAGTTCAGGTGAAGAACTCCCTGCTGTAAAGAAGCAAAGGAATGGAATATATTGACAATAGAGAAAGAGGAGAGATTCAAAAACATTGAAAATTGAATTTTTGCCTTTTATCTTTCTAAATCCTAATTGCATCAATTTCAAAAAAAAAGAGAGGACGATTATGGAGGACACTTGATCCTGATATTTGGAATTTCCATCATTGCTCATCCACCTCCTGAATTCAATCACTTACTCATCTTGTGCTGATTGATCAATGTTGATTCCCGATCCAACATTGCTTCAAATTTTAAACTTAAGTGTTTAAAAGCTCCCCATGGTCTCAACTCTTATCAGCTGCCAAGGCCCTAAACTCTGAAATTCCACACCTAAATCCCACCATCTCCCTATCTAATCATCTCCAGCACTCTAAATTTTCCCTCTTTTGAGACGTTTTGTAAATGTTTACCAATTTGACCAAGCTTTTCTGCATCTGTCTCACTGGATTATCTAGGTTGCTATCTAATTTTGCTGAATAGTATTCCTTGGGACATTTTACCTGATTAAACTTGCTCTATATATGCTGGTTGTTATTGTTTTTGCTTGACTATCTTGGGCCTTCCCATGCACATAATGACTCAACCAAGATGACTAGCAGAAACTAGTGACATTGGGGAAGTGCACATCAGTACAATACATAGCCAGAATGTTCTAAATGTGAAGGCCAACGTAATCTTTCAAAAGTTAAAATGATTGCATTTTTTTAATGGGCATTCTTTGCAGATTAGCACAGCCTTCACCACTCAGTAGAGCACTTGACCTAAACTGCTCCTCCACTGAAACAAAAACACCCAATGTGTCAGGTAAGAAACTCTGAAGGTTACACATGAGATTAAGTGAGACTGTTTAGATTCTGCACTCAGTGAGGGAACAAAGGCTTTCCTTTGCTTCAATCCCTAGATTTGTTCTGAAAGCATAGTCCATTGTGCAGGAAGCAAGCAGGAAGAGATTGAAAGAGGTCCTTAGTGTCATGAGAGGCACAGATAATGTTGATGGGCAGACTTTGACTAACAGAGGCTATGAACTTGAGCGATTCTCCACCACCACCCACCCTCAACAATGTCCTGGCCAATATCTGATGCATGAAAATTGCTCACATTGTTTCCAGGACTACAACTGTGTACAACAATCTCCAATATCCTGAAAAGTGCTGTCTAAATCCAAGTTTCTTTCAAAGAGCATATCTCAAGTAAAAGAAAAGATTAGCACAGAGAGACGATACGAGGAATGGTCTTCTGCTCTGCAAACATTTAAAATCCAAAAGCCTGCCAGGCAGCTCCAGGAGTCAAATAAAATACAGACTTGTTGGTAGACAGGCACAAAAGTATACAAAAACACTGATGGAGTGTGGATGGTTCTTGTGGAAGATAAGATGAAGAAAGTTACACTGCGGTTTTATGTCTCAGCTGGTCAGACCCCATCTGAAGTACTGCCTTCAATTAGAGACTTCAGATGGACCTCAAGAAGAACTTCTTGGGCTTGGAGGTGTGGAGCACAGATTCATCAGCCTGAGGCCAGGAGTTACAGGGTTGTTCGGAGTTGAAAACAGTACATGGAGTTGCAGCATTTCATTCGGCAGATTTAGGGGGCACACAATTTTTCACAATGCCATTTACCACCTCCACCCTATCACCCTCACCCCCACTCCCAGGAAGTCTCAAAACACTCTTACAGCCACTGAAGGCTTGATATATAGATAATGTTGTAATCCAGAAAAGAGCAAACGCCTACAAACTGCACTGTGATAATAACCAGATAAACTACTTCACTGAAATTTGTTGGTTAGCAGCCAAGTCATAAGGGATAAACCTCCTCTCCTTTAAAATGGTGTTATAAGATCCTTTGTGTTCACTTGAGAGTAGAAAAGGCATCAGTTTAAAATCTTATCTAAAAGGTGGCACCTCTGACAATGAGGCTCCTCCACAGAGTGTCAGGTTAGACTTGTGTGTCCTGGGACAGGAGTGGGACTTGCATACTCAGTCTTCTGACTCAGAGGACAATCCAATCACAGCTGACATCACAGAGCTACCATCTGCTCCTGTGGTGCTAATGCTATCTTTATCTCTGTGGTTACTAATGTCATCAACCCTATTATTCAACAGAATATCCACTCACCTTAACTTAAATTAGATATTTCCAAATGTCATCTCTCTATGATGCAGCCCTTGAAAATTCCCTTTTGTTTAGCAGCATGATGCTTCTGGAAGAGAGACAGAAGACTCTGCAGTATTACACACTGACAGAAAACACAGTGCAACAATGAGGAAAATTATCACTGCCAGAAATTCAGACCAAGTTCTGACTCCACAGATCCGTAATTCATTATCCATTAAGATTATTGAACAAGAACCAGTGGAAGAGCACACTCAAAGTTCTGGATTAAATCATTTTCCACCAACTCTCACTGCATAAATTTCAAACTGGACAAATCCATTCACCATTCTTTCATGTTATACTGACTTAAGGTGGACCAAACTTTCTCTTATGTGCTATCAAGCCCTGAGATCGAAAACATGTTCCTCAGCACTCTGATTGGTGACAACCTGTGTGTTCTTCAGTGTCAAATCCCTGAATCAGCAGCACATCCTGTTTTCACACCACCTTTTCTGCTTGCAAGTTCTGCTGTTAACCAAATAATCACAGAATTTGTGGGAGAAAATTTTCAATTTTTTTTGTTGAGATTTCTGTGAGTAGTAAATGTTTCAGAGTTGATTTTTCAGCTATGGATTTGACTGCTTTAGAAGTTGGAATTAGCGCTCGTAACAGCCCTCAACCAACACTCTACATTGGCCATTGACAAGTTATTTTATGGGTCCTGCTATGAATAAAATAGCTGTTGCCTCCAAACCACAGTCACTCCAAATTGAAATAATTAATTGCAAAGGTTGCCTCGTTCAAGAATGGACTCCTAAAATTTGGATTGAACCCCATAAACTCCAACTAACAGGTAATCAAAACACAACCCAAGAGTGTCAGCAGGTCTGGAGGAGGTTCACATGCCCAAAATTACATGACCAAACTCTAACACAGGAAAAGTTGAAGAGGGGCAGGCCATTCAGCCCAACAGAAAACATGGGCTCCTGTGTGCCTTTGGATCTTTAGTGCTTGTACCATTTCATCATTTAGAAAACTCTTTCTTCAACTATTTTAGGTCCAAAGTGAAAGGCTTCCAGTTTGCTCATGTTGAAGTTCATTTGCCAATATTTTTCCTGGTTCCTCATTCTATTTGGACTTTTTTGTAATTTGAAGTCCGCATTGTTTATCACATCACTGATTCTTGTGGCACTTTTAGTCTTAAAGACATGGCTTTCTCACTCATCATTTATAAACATAGTCAAAGTTCTGACTCCACAGATCCACCACTAGCATGGTTAGCATAACGCTATTACAGCTACAGTGACCCGGGTTCAATTCCAGCCACTGTCTGTAAGGAGTTTGTACATTCTCCCTGTGTCTGCATGGTTTTGCCGGGTGTTCCAGTTTCCTCCCACATTCCAAAGACGTACGGGTTAGGAAGTTGTGGGCATGCTATGTTGGCGCCGGAAGCGTGGCGACACTTGCGGGCTGCCCCCAGAACATTTTAGGCAAAAGATGCATTTCACTGTGTGTTTCAATGTACATGTGACTAATAAAGATATCTTATCTTATCGAGTCACATTCTGCCAAATTCACCATCTGCCCATTATTCCTAACATCAGTCTTCTGAGGTTCAGGTAATGTCCAACCAGGGCAATAATTTGGTTTCAATTCCATGAGCTTCAGCTGTAACTAACCAGAGTCAGGGTCTGCATAATTTGTTAAGGAATTGGTCATATCTGACCAAAAAAAAATCTCTATGGAGGGACTTCATGAAATGCTTTCCAAAGTCCATATAAAAGCATCGTTGGCATTTCCCTATCCACTACTTTTGTCTGCTCTTCAAGAAAATTCAAAACTGAAAGATTCCAATCCTATCCTTAATTATCTCCCAACAACCAGAGCTAGACCAACAGGCCTTTAATTCCCGATTTTCCCTTTTCCACCTTACCTGTTCCTGCAGCAACCTAAGTCAAAACAAACCAACATTAAAGGGATCAGGCCACTGAAGTGAAATGCAATTTTGTGGCCTTCATGGCTAAAAATTGACTAAGCTTTATATTCCAGTGTACTTTGAGGAACCAACAAGACTTTTACATTAACTTTTTTAAAAAATGCAGTGAATTGACGAAAACGTTGGAAGAGCTGTTCACACAGGGACGCTAGCAGGATAAACCTCACACCTCACACTACCCCAAGGAAATACAACCAACCTCGATATTTCCATCAAATCTGCCGAGGAGGCCGGTGCTGCTTTGGTTTGGTGAATTGGTCTCTGAATTGCAGAGGCTGAATGTCAGCTCTCAGTCATCTCCTCTGGTCCAGTCCCAGAGGGTGGAGAAACAAAGGACTGCAGATGCTGGAATCCAGATGAAAGACACGATGATGCTGGAGGAATTCAGCAGGCCAGGCAGCATCCGTGGAGAAAAGCAGGCGGTCAACGCTTCAGGTCAGGACCCTTCTTCAGGACTGAAGATAGGAAAAGGGGAAGCCTGATATATAGGAGGGAAAAGCAGAGCAGTGATAGGTGGACAAAAGACGAGAGGCAGAGTGGGCACAGGGTGGTGATAGGTGGATGCAGGTAAGAGATAGTGATAGGCAGGTGCGGGGGAGGAGGGGAGCAGATCCACCGGGGGATGGGTCAAAGGTAAGGAGAGAAAGGGAAAATAAGGTGGAAAAAAAGTGGCTAGAAATGGGAAGAAGAGAAGAAGCATGGTGGTGGGGGGGTGGGTGGGGGTTGTGGGGAAGGGGGTGGGGATGACCTAAAATGGGAGAATTCAATGTTCACCCAGAGGGTGGTCCATATATGGAACAAGATGCCAGACGAACTGGCAGAGGCAGGTACAATTACAATATTTAAAGACATTCAGACAGATACATGGATAGGAAAGGTCTGGCGGGATATGGGCCCAAACAAAGCAAATGGGACTAGCCCAGTTAGGGATTTTGGTCGACATGGATGAATTGGGCCAAAGGCCTGTTCTTCTTTGCAATAATTTGTTGGAGGAACTCAGTGGGTCAGTCAGCATCTGTGGGAGGAAGGGATTATTCAATGTTTCAGGTCGAAGCCCTGCATCAGGACTCCTTGTTGTAGTAAGAAGAAGACGGCTTTAAGACCTTCCTGATGGGGGATAGAGGTGACTAAAGACTGGACATCCATGTGAAGATGAGGCGGTGGGGGCTGGGGAATTGGCAGTTGTCAAAATGGTGGAGGGCGTGTGAGGTGTCCCAGATGTAGGTGGGAAGGGACTGAACAAAGGGAGATGGGATGAGAGTCAAAGTATGTGGAGTTCAGTTCAGTGGAGCAAGAATAGGCAGGAACAATGGGCCTACCAGGGCAGTCCAGTTTGTGGTTCTTGGGTAAGAGATAGAAGTGGCCAGTGCGGGGTTGGGGCACTATCAGGTTAGAGGCTGTGGAGGGGAGATCTCCTGATGTGTTTGTCTTCCTTGCTGTTTAGCTCTATGACTCTATGAGTCCGGGATTTACCTTCAGAACAAGCTCTCTTTATTACAAGCTGATGTCTACAGGGGAGCCACTTGTCCTAGGACAAATGCTCCCCAATCTGAAGTTTACGGTATTTTTATACTATTTCTTATCCATGTTTTCTCCCTTATCTCTACCCTTCATGCGCTATGAATACATCGGGTGATGCAAAGCAGTTTGCAGTACCAAGCTACAGTGTCTTGAGTGCTACTTTAGCCATCTGCAGTTCTGCTTTTACCTCATGGTAAGTTTCCGCCCTGGAGTTTATGGGATGTTTGCTCTGCCAGTAACCAAGCATGGGTTCACTATAGTTCACGGGGACCTGCAAATTCTAAGTAGGGCCAGCTTGAACCAGGCTCAACCAACCCATCAACCTAGGTCTGCAGTCATCCTATTAACCTGCCTACTTCAAACGTTAACACTCCATAGATGCTGCCTGACCAGCTGAGAATCTGCAGTATTTTCTGTTTTTATTTCAGATTTCCACCATCCGCAGCTTTTTTTTTGCTTTTCAAAATAGGACCAGTGATCATTTATATCTAAAGGTCTTGCTCCACCTCTTCCCTCCACCTTTTTGTACAGGCTACATGCTCTCTATCTTTCAGACTAGATTAAGGGTTTTGACCCGAAAGGTCAATTGACCATTTCCCTCCACAGCTGCTGCCTGACCTGCTGAGTTCCTCCAGTGCTTTGTGTGTTGCTCCAGATTCCAGCATCTGTAGTCTCCTGTGTCTCCAGATCTAAAGCTATGTCTGTCTTCTCTGATCTCCTGTGCTGTGTCTCCTCACAACATTCGCCAATCACAGAGAGATAATGGAGACACAAGAGAGTGCAGATGCTGGACTCTGGAGCAAAGAAAAACAAACCGCTGGAGGAACTCAGCGGGTCAGGCAGCATCTGTGGAGGGAAATGGACAGTCGACATTTTGGGACGAGACCCTTCATCTGGACTGAAAGATTAGAGGGGAGAGATCCAGTATAAGGAGTTGAGAGAAAGGGGTGAGACAGGGGCCGGTAGGTGATAGGTGGAACCAGGTGAGGTGGGGAATGATGGGTAGGTGGAACCAGCTAGGGGAGGGGCAGCAATTCTGAATTCATCCCCCAAAACCCTTGAAAACATTAATGCCCAAATCCTTGCTGAGTGAAATCCATGCATTAGCATTTCAAAATGTGAATAAACCCAGAACATTTCCCATCAAAACACCTTTGCGTGATAATTGTCAATGCATCAAAGAGGATGACCTTTGCTTGGGAGAACAATTGGCTAATTCAGTGACACAGGAGTGAGAAGGAACCATTTCACAGACTTTCAGCAAACAGACAAGACAGTCAAATAGTGGGTCACGTCAAACAAGTGGTCACAGGTGTGATTTTTGTATTATGAACAAGGAATTTTCAGGGTGAGCTTTGTCAGCTTGCTCTGGAAGTACAGACAGGATTGACAGCTGTATACTTGGGAACAGACTCCTATGAGGGACCTGTGTTCAAAATCAACTGGAGTTAAAGAGTTGTAAAAGGGAACAGTGTGTTAAAGGAAATAGCAAATTAACCCTTGTACTGTATTCATGAGTACATTGAAATATGAAATGGGCATTGTGAATTGCTGTGTTTTGTGAACCTTAACCAGTTTTAACCAACCCAGAAGGATTCAGATCAGACCTTGGTGTGACAGTGGTGTGAGTTAGCATCATCTACCTTCCTCACATAGTGGAGGGACACATACAATTGTTTAATCCTTTCTGGGTCAAGAGAACTTTGGAAGATTTGTCTTAGGGAATGTGCAATGTTCTTACCCATTTCCTTTCAAGTTCTGAGATTACTCTGTTTCTTAATTTTGGGAATCTTTTTTCAGTTTGAATTTCTTTGGAATATTCAGGACGTGATACATTTTGTCACTTCTAAAAACCAATGCAAAATAATTCGCACAATATGGCTTCGGTTTTCTCACACTTGTTTGCAATATCATTCTTTATTAAGGGCCCCAAGTTGTTCCTGACCTCCCTTTTACTCCAATATAATTGTCTGTACCTTCTAGAGTCATAGAGTCACACAGCACAGAGACAGGCTCTGCGGCGCACCATGTTCATGCTGAGTTTTTTGTTACACATGTAAGTTTTCATACCTTATTTTCCATTTAAACATCATTTTTTCACCTTCTGCTGCATACCTGTCTCTCTTCTCTAGTTATACCATGAGTGAGCTGCCAGAGGAAGTGATAGAGGCGGGAACATTTACAACATTTACAAGATTTTTAGACAGGTGCATGAATAGGAAAGGTTTAGAGGGATATGGGTCAAATGCAAATGAGACTAGCTCAGGAAGGTACCTTGGTTAGCATGGACAGGTTGGGCTGAAAGTTCTGTTTCCGTGCTTTATAACTCTGTGACTCTATGTTGTACTTGTCCTGGGAATGTTTGATGGAGTATTCTAATGATTTGCCCTGCAACAAGTCCTGTCGTGACCATTTCGCAGAACACCTGCGCTCTGTCTGTAACCGCGACCTGCATCTTCCCGTTGCCAGTCACTTCAACCCCCTCCCACACTATCACTGATATGTCAGTGCTCAGCCTCCTCCACTGCCAGGAGAATTCCAAGTGCAAACTAGGGGAACAGTACCTCATTTTCCATCTTGGAACCTTGCAGCCTAATGGCATGAACATTGAACTCTCCCACTTTAGGTAATCCCCACCCCACTTCCCCACAAACCTTCCCCCCCCCCCCCCCCCCCGCCCCACCATGCATCTTCTCTTCTCCCCTTTCCTAGCCCCTTTTTCCCTCTCTCTTCTTACCTTTTGCCCATCCCCCGGTGGATCTGCTCTCCCTCCCCCCCCAACACCTACCTATCAATATCTCTTACCTGCTTCTACCTATCACCTCCCTGTGCACATCCCGCCTCCCCTCTTTTGTCCACCTATCACTGCTCTGCTTTTCCCTCCTATATATTGGGCTTCCCCTTTTCCTATCTTCAGTCCTGAAGAAGGGTCCTGACCTGAAACATTGACCGCCTGCTTTTCTCCACGGATGCTGCCTGGGGTGCTGAGTTCCTCCAGCTTCATTGTGTTTTTCATCTAGATTCCAGCATCTGCAGTCCTTTGTTTCTCCAACCCTTGTTGTAACTGGCCTAGGAGTCACCGCTGCGGCAATGTAGGGAGAGTTTTGCTCTGTGCATCGCCCGAGAACATTGGAGCTGGCACCATGACAAGGAATGATGACCAATTCCTGATGGAGGATGGGGTCCACAGATCCCCCAGACACAGAGGATTCAGCGTCAACCTCTGGAGTTGTTGGTTTGATTTAAGATATCTTTAAACAGCATTTCTCTACAGGAGCAAGTTTACAAACTTGACAAACCAAATACCAAAACAAAACACATTTCCTATACACTATGTTCCACAGATATTACAGAAAGTTTCTCTTGTACACAACACCAAAGGGGTGTTACAGGTGTCAGCTACAGAGCCCACTACATCTACATCAGAGGGCCTGGTTCAGGTCCCACGGCAGAGCAGTGAGAACAAAAATGGACGCTGACACTGCAGTGCAGTACTGAGGGTGTGCTGCATATCTAGAACATAGAACATAATAGCACAGGAACAGGCCCTTTGGCCCACCATGTCCAAGCTAAACAAATCCCATTTGCCTGCACAAGGTCCATATCCCTCCATTCCCCACCTGTTTACGTGTCTGTCTAAATGCCTCTTAAATGTTGCTAACATATCTGCTTCTACCACTTCCCCTGGCAGTGCATTCCAGGCACCCACCACTCTGTGTCAAAATCCTGCCTCATAAATCTCCTTTAAACATATCCCCCCCCCCACTTTAAACCTATGCCCTATAGTATTTGGCATTTCCACCCTGGAAAAAAGACTCCAACTATCAATTCTATCTACTTTTGATTTGATATACTTCTATCAGGTTGTCCCTCAGCCTCTGATGTTCCAGAGAAAACAATTTGTCCAACTTCTCCTTGTAGCTAGCACTCTCTAAGCCAGGCAACATCCTGGTGAACCTCTTCTGTACCCCCTCCATAGCTTCCACATCCTTCCTGTAATGGGGCAACCAGAACTGCACCCAATCCTCCAAATGTGGCCTAACCGAAGTTTTATACAGTTTCCTGACTCTTATATTCAATGTCCTGACCAATGAAGGCAAGTATGCCAATACACCTTCTTTACCACCCTAACTGCTTCCAGGAGCTTGGACCCCAAGATCCCTCTGTGCATCAATGCTCCTAAGGGCACTGCCATTTACCGTATACTTTCATTTTACATCTGTCGTCGCAAAGTGCAACACCTCACACTTGTCCAGTTTAAACTCCATCTGCCATTTCTCTGCCCATATTTCCAGCTGATCTATATCCTGCTGTATCTTTTGACAACCTTCCTCACTATCCACAATTCTATCAATTTTTGTGTCATCTGCAAACTTACTAATCAGCCCACCTACATTTTCGTTTGGTATTGGTATTGGTTTATTACTGTCACTTGTACCGAGGTACAGTGAAAAGCTTGTCTTACAAACTGATCGTACAGGTCAATTCATTACACAGTGCAGTTACATTGAGTTAGTATGGAGTGCATTGATGTAGTACAGGTAAAAACAATAACAGTACAGTGTAAAGTGTCACAGATACAGAGGAAGTGCAGTGCAATAAGGTGCAAGGTCACAACAAGATAGATCATGAGGTCAGAGTCCATCTCATTGTATAAGTGAACTGTTCAATAGTCTTATCACAGTGGGGTAGAAGCTGTCCTTAAGTCTGGTGGTACATGCCTTCAGGCTCCTGTATCTCCTACCCGATGGAAGAGGAGAGAAGAGAGAATGTCCCCGGTGGGTGGGGTCTTTGATTATGCTGGCTTCTTCACCAAGACAGCGAGAGGTAAAGACAAGAGTCCAAGGAGGGGAGGCTGGTGTCCGTGATGCGCTGGGCTAAGTCATTTATATCACAAACAACAGGCCCCAGCACTGATCCCTGCAGAACACCACTGGTCACAGACCTTCAGTCAGGATAACACCCCTCCAACACTTATTCTCTGCTTTCTATGGCCAAGCCAATTTTGAATCAAATCTACCAAGTCACCATGGAGTGACTTAATGTTTGGATTGGCCTACCATGAGGGACCTTGTCAAATGCTTTACTAAAGTCCATGTAGACAACAATTGGAGGTGATGCCCTTGGAGAAGATCAGGTGAGTTATCCCAGGTGTTCAGCCAATATTAATCCACCCCTGAACGTTATTAAATCTGATCATCCCTACACTTTTAGATGTACGTCGTTAGCTGTGAAATACATTGGGGCATCCTGTGAGGGAGATGTAAGCTTCTGTGAGATTCACAGTGCTGTTCTGTAGAGTGAGGACACAGATGCAGGTTCCTCCACTGTCCCTGGTCTGATTTAGTGCCAGACCTTGCTTAGTGGAAATGCTTTTTGTTTTGAGGTAGAAGTTGTGGGTCCCAGATCCCCTGAAGAGGCCCGAGCAAATTGCTTTGCTTGGTATGTGGCTGTAGCCTTGTGCTTTTATCTTTATTATCGGAAGTATCATTAGCAATGGCACTTTCGTCCTCGAGTCAGAAGGCCATGGGCTACAGTGCAGAGACCTCAGCGCACAACCTGGGTCTTCATTCCAGCTCAGCGCTGGGAGAACACTGTGATGTCAGGTGACCTTGCCTGTCCTCTCAGAGGGATGGAAATCACCCCTGAACCAAGTTCACAGAGCGGGGAGTTCTTCTGAATGCTAATGAATATTTATCTCCCAACCTCACTAAGAAAAACCAGATTATTTGCACATTGTTTGTTGGGCTCCATACACAGGATATCTGCTCCATAACACAGCAACGTCCACACTTCGAAAGCACTTCATTTATTATCAAGCTCCTTAGTGAGTCCTGAAGGTGTGAAGGGCATTATTCAAATGTAAGCTTGACTCTCTGTTAGGGAACCAGCATCAGCTTTCTTCAGACAGAGGGATATAAGATCAGAGGAAGAATTGCTCCCCAGATCTTGGGGTACTCGTGTGCCCGATAGAGAGACAGAGAAAGAGACCAGGCTCCAGTATTCTCTACTGCTCTCCATCAAGGAAAGGAAAAGAACTTGTGCCCCTGTTCAACCTATGTGCTCCCTTGGAGATACTATCTAAGGACATCATTGAAGCAGAAAGGAAAGAATCATTTCTTCAAGCCATCTGGGCCAAAGCCTTGGGGCCCTTGAGCTCCAATTTTTTTGTCAGATAAGGATTATAAAGAGTTAAGGAACAGCAGAGGGTGAGGGGGAGGGAAATGCACTTGAGGTCTAAGCTAATCAAATGGGGAACATGCTTGAGAAATAAATGGCTGCTTTTGTTCCTATATTCTAAATCAATTTGTTGCCTTTTTAAGGACTTTGTGTACCTAATTTGCACACTTAGGTTAAAAATTAAGAATGAGTTTTCTGTAACTTTCCAATGTCTCACTAACATTGACTCACAAACACCTTTATTTTGATTAACACAGAGCCTTCACACAATACGAATCGGGCAAAATGCAGTTCAATCCCATTCAAGTCATTAGGACTTCTGTTTCTTTAGATGAATTTGTAGTCAAGACAAGGGATTCTTCAAAAGAAAAACTGAGAATGTTGAGAATTCTTATCAGCCTTGGGCCTCATCTTAGAACACAAACTATTCTTCAATGTGAAAATATTGAGGAGCTGAGGAAAATGTGGCCAGGTTGCTATCCTACGCTTGTTACATGGTATTCCCCCACTCATCCACTCGTCGTATAAAATATTACACATATGCTCTGGATTTGCTCCTCAACCCTCTGTCTCAAAACCACATATCCCCATTGCATCTTTAAAACAGTCACTTTCACCAAGTCATCATAGAGCACAGGCCCTTCAGCTCACTGAGTCTGCACTGACCATCGCACACCAATTTACAACAATCCCATTCTACTCTCCACACATTCCCATCCAGCTCCCCCACATTTTACCTACACACTTGGGGCAATTGACGGCGACCAATTGCCTACAAACCTGCACATCTTTGAGATGTGGGAGGAAACCAGAGCACCTGGAGGATACTCAAGCGGTCACAGGGAGATGTGCAAACTCCACAAAGACATCACCAGAGGTCAGGATTGAACCAGGGTCTCTGGAGCTGCGAGGCAGTGGCTCTACCAGCTGCGCCACTGTGCTGCCCTATGTCCCAACTGCAAATATATCCTTTCCTCTCTTAATTCTCCCCATCTTGTGGTAATTTTCTGCTTTAAAGGCCATACATAAATGCAAATTGTTACTTGTTTTATAATATGAGAGCAAACTCTGGAGATTTCCTGTGGAACCAACATCTTCTCTTCCCATTTCACAGGGTGCCTGGAATAGCAACTCGTCAAAGGGAACAGAAGCAACCCAGGATCTCACAGCACCTTGTGTCAGTCTCCTTGACAACTGCAAGGTCTAGCTGCACCAAATGGGTGCTCTCGCAGGGCATTTATGGGGCTTCAAAACAGGGCTGATGGCCTTAGAGAGATGTGGCTGACATCATCTTGATAGGAGCTTAATGGGCAGTAGTCCAAAGCCTCTGTATCAGGTGACAGGCCCTTTATGAACTGATACTTGGGGCCCTATGACACCATTTGAATCTTGCTGCCATTTTTGGACAGGACTCAAGGTTCCACATCGCAAAGGCCAACCGATTCCAGATTTGGTGCCACATTCCACAAGTGTGCATTGAATTTATAACTGTGGTCCCAGAGGAAAAGGTGCCCACTTCTAGGATCCGTAGCTCAAAGCACGTGAAGTGGTTTTGAGTGTTATGGATCGATATGTCTGTGAGGCTATAGACAATAGCGTCCAGTGAATAAGGAGATGCTCGACCAGTGATAGGAGTAGATGCCAGGCTATGTAGACAAAGCAAAAGGCATTGGAAGCAGCTGATGGGACATATTACACAATGTCCGACTGGTCCAAGTTACTAAAGGGCAGGTACACACTCAGGTTTCTAAAAACAACCCGGTTACCTCAGGGTGAGTAGCAGAGACACAGGTGGATTGATGAATTCCAATGCAGTTGTAGCCCCCACCCACTTCCCCCCCCCCACTCCTCCCAATCCCTTCCACCCCTCACCCCCAATGCACACAGACCATGTGCCTTGCTGGCAGGGATTCTGGACAAAGATATGCAATGCACTGGGATGCCAGTAGCTCACCTGCCAAGTTTCTAAATAGGACCTTTCCCCACTGGAATGAGTGATAGCCAAGAGACATGCTGATCCTCACTGAGTTAGAATCAGCGGCTGCAAGCGAGTCCCATGGCATCCCCCCAGAAGCAGCAACCTGCTACCCTGAGTCCCATCTGCCTCTTACACTTTGGTGAAATCAGCCCTGCCGTGGACTGGATGGACTAGCCAAGGCCCCGGTGCTTTTCCAAGGCATGGGAGATGGAAGTCAGCCAATAAGCATATCAATTACCTGCTCGATCCACGTAAGGGCAAAAAAGCAGCTGATCCCTATGCTGGCCTGGAAGGAGAGTGAGAGAGAGAGAGCAAGAAAGAGATAGAGAGAGAGAGAGAGTGAGAGAGAGCAACAGAGAGAGAGAAAGAGAGAGGAAACGAGAGAAAGAAGAAAAAGAGAAAAAGAGAAAAAGAGGAAAAAGAGAAGAGAGAAACTGAGAAAAGAAATGACTTTAACCTTAAGTGCTTTGCCACTGATAATGCAGCTAAATCTTACTTGTTATATAATAATTTTAATGTTAAGGCGATGTTTTTACTTTAAGATCCACATAAAAATTACTAACACTCACAAAATTGGACCCAAGGATTTTGATATGATAAGCATAGTTTCAAGTGTTTTGGGCCTTATGCATAAACATGTGAGCCTATGGATGATAGAGTGAGATGCTTGAACAGTGATAGAAGTAAATGCCAGGCTATGTAGACAAAGCAAAGGCATTAGAAGCAGCTGACTGGACGTATTACACGGTGTCCAACAGGTCCAATTTACTAAAGTACATGTGCATGCTCAGGTTTCTAAACACAATCTGGTTGCTCAAGGTTAGTTCCAGAGACGCAGGCAGATTGATGAGTTCCAATTGAGCATACAAGTGCAAGTGCAATGGAAATCCTTTTCCTTAGCAGCAGGCCAGATATAAACAGTTCTTCTGTGGTGTCTAAACGACAGACACCTATGGAATGCCAAAACCAAACAAGGCACATTCCAAGCATTCAGCATCAGAACTCAGAGTCCAGGCATGGAAACTAATTGCCTCTATGCAGCAAAAGAAATTCAAGTTATCAGTTAACCATATCACCAGCACTTACACCACTCAGCTTTGTAAAGGGTAGAAGATTAATCCTCAGACCTCCCTCCTAAACATAGGAGCAGGACCCTGCATCCAGTCCCTGGAACACCCTCTGCCTTTCAATAAGATCTTGGCTGATTGGTGCTTCATCTCTATTTACCTGTCTTTGCTCCATATCACTTAATATACTCACCTTATAAAAATCCAACATTCCTATCAATGAATAGAAGAGGATTAGAAGGGTATGGGCCAAACGCAGGCAAATGGGACCAGCTTAGATGGGCATCTTGGTCAGTATGAATGAGTTGGGCCAAAGGGCCTGTTTCCTTGCTCCATTACTCTGTGACTCGAGGGTGTTGGAAATTCCAGTTTAGATTCCATAACTCTTCATGGCTTAAAATTGCTTCCTGATCTCCATCATAAATAGCCTTCCCTCAATTGTAACTTTATACCCTCTCATCTGCTTTTCTACATCTATCTGTTCAAACTCCTTTTAGCATCTTAAAGAACCACACTGATCAGATTCCTAAGCTCAAGGGAGTACAAGACAAGCTTATTCTACTTGTCCTCATACTTAACGTTCCATGTCCCGGTTTCATTGTAAACAGAACTCTGATACCTGGATGAAATTATTTTCAGTAAGTTGTCGGTGTCTGTAAGTTCAGTTCTGTGGAACGTTGGAAGTCTAATTGGTCCCTAATCATTGACACCACACTGTGTATATGCATGATCATACATGGCCTGTCATCTTTATAACTATATTCTGTACATGTCATCTATTATACTCCTGGTTACAGATTGCTGGTGCATGACAGGCAGTCCTCACAGGGGTGAAAATAAAAACAGAAAATTTAAGAAACACTCAGCAGGTCAGGTGGCATTGGTGGAAAGAGTAACAGTTCACATTTCAGGTTAAAGACCATTCAACAGAACTCAGCATCATCAGAAGTTAATCGTCAGTGCAGATGAAGGCTTTGACAAGAGTTCTTTTTTATCACAGATCAGTTGTGTTTTATTAATCCTTGGACGTGTGCTGCTTAAAGGAACAACACTCAGACCTTATTCTTCGTCCTCACTGAGATTGGTGAATTCCTGGAACCTCAAACACTGCTTGGCCCATTTGCATGGAAGTCAAGGTCATGGTCATTCTCAGTTTCCGAGTCTCAGGACCATTCCCAGTTGCGGACCTCTGCCACACCTCACAGCTTGTTGCTCACTGCTGCGTGAGGGAGGTCTCACAAACACCCAAGGAGGGGAGACTTTTTGACCGTTTCACAGAACACCTGTGTTCTGTCCGTAACCAAGATCTGCATCTTCCCGTTACCAGTCACTTCAACTCCCCCCTCCCACACTATCACTGATATGTCAGTCCTCGGCCTCTTCCACTGCCAGGAGAATTCCAAGCGCAAACTGTAAGAACAGCACCTCATTTTCCATCTTGGAACCTTGCAGCCTAACGGCATGAACATTGAATTCTCCCACTTTAGGTAATCCCCACCCCGCTTCCCCACAACCCCCCCCCCCCCCACTCCACCACGCTTCTTCTCTTCTTCCCTTTCCCAGCCCTTTTTTTTCCTTCCTCTCCTTACCTTTGACCCATCCCCTGGTGGATCTGCTCTCCCCTCCTCCCCCACACCTGTCTGTAACTATCTCTTATCTACATCCACCTATCACCACCCTGTGCCCACCCTGCCTCCCCTCTTTTGTCCACCTATCACTGCTCTGCTTTTCCCTCCTATATATTGGGCTTCCCCTTTTTCTATCTTCAGTCCTGAGGAGGGGTTCTGACCCAAAAAGTTGACCGCCTGCTTTTCTCCACGGATGCTGCCTGGCCTGCTGAGTTCCTCCAGCATCATTGTGTTTTTCATCTAGATTCCAGCATCTGCAGTCCTTTATTTCTCTGGAGACTTTTTCTACATTTCCATAGGAGCAGGTAGATCCAGCATTGACATGCTTGGCAAATTTGTCTAAGAGATCGTGATTAAGCCCTTACAGACACTTTCTGAGTGACCTCCTGCCGAGAGCATTGGGCCACAGCTTTGGAGGATATCCATGGCCCCCTTGCACAAAGCATATGTCTCTGGTGCAGTGACCTGTCCAGGTCTCTCTGACTCTTGGGAGAACTCTTCCTTCATTGCAGCCTCCATTCATTCAGCAGCAACACTGACCTAGTGTTGCTTGCATTGTGATGTGTCCTGTCAAAAGCTGCCATGATCATACCTGCTAGACTGAAGGCAGAGAACTGTGAGAACTTACAACACATTAGTGGGGAACACCTTGCTGAAATTGACAAAGCCAGTTACACAGGGATACCAGACAAATCTGCCCGATAAACTTCTGTGCTCTTTACACAATCTTCACAAGCAGCAAAGAATGACCCACAATGCTGACTCAATGCCAAAACAAAAGCATATTTAGGCCAAGCTACATATGTAAGTTCACTGTTTACTGCACGAGAAATCCGGAAGGCTTGGCTGCCTACACTATCACGACACTTCAAGAATCTGAATTCAGGATAAACCTTAAAACTGAATATCTCGGTTGTAGAACATAGAACATTACAGCACAGTACAGGCCCTTCGGCCCACAGTGTTGTGTCGACATTTTATCCTGCTCTAAGATCTATCTAACCCTTCCCTCCCACATAGACTTCCATTTCTCTATCATTCATGTGGCTATCTAAGAGTCTCTTAAATGTCCCTAATGTGTCTGCCCCACAAACTCTGCAGGCACTGCATTCCATGCACCCACCACTGTCTGTGTAAAAAACCTACCCCTGACATCCCCTTATAGCTTCCTCCAATCACCTTAAAATTATGTCCCCTCGTATTAGCCACGAGGTCATGTGTAACATGTGGTAGTAGATGAAGTGAGGCAGGAGGCAAGTGGATAAAAGCAGCCTTGGAACTGAGATCTGAAACTCACCTTAGAGTCCAATATCACAACAAGCGTCAGTTTTCAAGAGGAGGCTTGGGAATAGAGTTTGCTCTGTGGACATGACTGGTTGTCTGCTTGTTGCTGGCCAGGACAGTGTTCAATAACCCCTTCGGACAGCCGGGGAGGTCAGAAGCCAGAGATGACGGCATGAACTTGACAGCCCACAGCACATTAAAGTCTTTGGAGAGTAAAGGGAGGTTAGAGGAGGGACGGCAGTTTGCAAGGACACAGGAATGGGTTTTTGTTTGAGGAGAAGGCTGCTGACAATTTGAAGCGAAGGATTACTGTCTTTGTGGAGAAATCATTATCAACAAAGCTAGGTCAGAGAAGGGGAGTTGGGAGGTTCACAATCGATGGGAATGTGGTGAGGAAGCAAGGGGTGGGTCAGGTTGAGTAAGGGGATGGCACAAGTGGCGAGACAGGAACTAGGGAAAGAGCTGGAGGATGTTAGGGGTTTGGCCTGTAGACTACAGATGGGAAGGGACGCAGTAGAGGCAGGAAACCGCATTGTCTCACTCTGCATGCAAAGTGTGTGAACAACTCACCCTCCTTATTGGAAGTGAGCGTGGGGGAAATAGTGGAGGAGATTAAGAAGATATTTCCCTGTGAAGGAAAGTAAGATGGGGGCTATGCAGGCATTCCAGAGTGATTCTGTAATAGTGAGAGGTTTTGACAGATGACAACAGGGCCCAGTAGTGCTTTGTGCGGTCCAGCAAGATCAGGGAGTGACTTAGATCATGGTTACCCTGCCCGAGCCAAACAAGAACTGGCTTTATGTTTCATCAGTGGATATGTTGTAGAGCCATTTTGGTTCTGGTCACGTCTGGACCACACTGTGCATACAGGAAATACTAGAATGTGTGTGTGTGTGTGTGTGTGTGTGTGTGTGTGTGTGTGTGTGTGTTTGCGGGGGGGGGGGCGGGCAGGCAGTTTGTGTTTGAGAGACAGAGTCGAGAGCAAGAGGGGGATGAAGACATGTAGGGAGAGAGTGATTGGGTTGGTTGTGTATTGTCAGGGAAGGATTGTAAATACTGGGCTTGGATTGGTTCTGTTCCAGGCCACAAGGGGATCAGAGCAGGCCCCTGGGGGAGAGGGGACCTGGGCCACAAAATCTTTATTCCCATATCTCAGGGGTCAATGTCTAGACAGGGTCCACCATATCAGTGTGAGTACTTGTGCCCTGGACAAAGTAGCAGAGATAAAGGCTGTGCAGAGGGAGCGGCCAGGCCGAGAAAGTGCCACAGTCTCAATGGTCTGAGTTGTGCTCAATCCAGCTCATCACTCGGACTGTCTGCAGACGCTCCTCTCAGAGGCAGTGTTCTGCCTCGGGTCCTTCTGATCCCAGAGTCTGGTGAAGCACGACCTCAACGACAACCAGGCCTCAGCCAGTAGGTGACTGAGGCTCTGTCCCCGGGTTCTCCCTGATGTCCCCAGACCGGAGGTAAGGTTGGGATGGAACCTCACACCCTGTAAAAGCTGTGAAGCCTTTAAATGTTGGATACATACAGAAACATTCAAAACTCTTAAAATGCTTTTTTTTTCTAAATAGGGGAGTCTGAAACTAGAGGACAAATGTTTAAGGTGAGAGGTTAAAGACTTAAAAGAGATCTAAGGTACAACTTTTCATGCAGAGGGTGGTGGGTATATGAAACGAGCTACCAGAGGAAGTGGTAGAGGTCGGTACAGTTACAATGTTTAAAAGACATTTGGACAAGTACATGGATAGGAAAAGTTTAATGCAATATGGGCCAAATGAGGGGAAATGGGACTAGCTTAGATGGACATTTTGGTTGGCATGGATGAGTTGGGCCAAAGGGCCTCTTTCTGCATGTATACCTGTTTGACTCTATGATAAAAACATATTAAAATTAAGGAGTAATTAAAAACAATTAAATTAGGTAAAATAAGTAAAAATAAACAACTGAGCTTCCCCTTTCCTTGACCAGTGGGTGTTCCGCACGGATCTGTTCTGGGATCCCTGCTCTTTGTGATTTTTATAAATGAGTTGGATGAGGATGTGGAAGGGTGGGTGAGTAAGTTTGCTGATGATACAAAGGTTGGTGGTGTAGTGGATAGTGTAGAGGATGCTGTAGATGACAACAGGATATTGATAGAATGCAGAGCTGGGCTGAGAAGTGGCAGATGGAGTTCAACCCGGATAATTGTGAAGTGATACACTTTGGCAGATTGAATTTGAAGGCAGAATACAAGGTTAATGGCAGGACTCTTAGCAGTGTGGAGGAACAAAGGGATCTTGGGGTCCACGTCCATTGATCCCTCAAGGTTGCCGCGCAGGTCGACAGGGTTGTTAAGAAGGTGTATGGTGTGTTGGCCTTCATTGATGATAGAGAAATGGAGGGCTATGTGGGAGGGAAGGGTTAGATAGATCTTAGAGCAGAATAAAATGTCAGCACAACATTGTGAGCCAAAGGGCCTGTACTGTGCTGTAATGTACTATGTTCTATGTTCTAGCGTGGCAACACTTGCGGGCTGCCCCCGAACACTCTATGCAAAAGATGCATTTCACTGTGTGTTTCGATGTACATGTGACTAATAAAGAAATCTAATCTAATCTAATTTTATCTTATCTTATTTTATCTTATCTTATCTAAGATAATCTAATCTCCAGGTAAGAAATCCTCTTTCAACTAGCAGGCAAGATGAAAAGGATGTTTCCCCAATGTGATGTTGAGGAATCCCAGTATATTCGGGCTCCGCCACTGGACTCCACATGGTAGAGATGTTGGCACCTGTCGCTCAGCTCTTCCTGGAGCAGATAAGTCTGGAACCCATTGACTAGCAACAGCTGAATGCCAGCAGTTCTCTGAGTAACCGCCAGCCATAGTCAGCTCCGTCTGGCCCAATGGGAACTAAGCAGGAAAGTTAGAGGCACGCAATTGGTGGAAACAATCGATAGGTGCAGAGACATTAAGATGAATGTGAGCCGGGCAGTGAGTCCTAAAATGAATTAGCACAGATACTGAGGAAGCACAGGTTGCGTGCAGGTTAATCCTGCTTTAAAGCCATTCAACACTGGGTCCTTCCTAACAGATACAAGCTATTCCTCAATTTACAAAATAGATGCATTCCTGGAAAACATCTTGTCATAGAATATTTCATAAATCAAAGAGGCTGGCAAGGTACATTGTGGATATTTTTGGTACAGTGAGAGACAGTGGATGTGCAGAGAGTGCTGTGTGTACAGAGAAGAATTGCTTTGAAAATGAAGGACACATACCCCAAAGAGTCAAAGGCATTCGGGCAAAAATTAGTAAATCAAATGTCTGTAAGCTCAGAGGATTACTGTAAACTCTGAATCCCCCCCGATATACCCTCCACTTGCCTGGATGAGTGCAGTTCCAACAAACAGCCCTCAGGAAACTCATCACGTGCAGGACAAAGCAGCCATTCGTTTGGTACCCCATCCATACCTTAAACATTCATTCCCTCCACAACCGGCACACTGTGGCTGCAGTGTGTACCATCTGCAAAGTGCACTGCAGTTACTCACCCTGGCTATTCCGACAGCATCTCTCACCCACATCCTCCACCATCAAAATGGACAAAGAGAGCAGGTGAATGGGAACACCAGCAGCAGCAAATTTTCCCTCCAAGTCATGGAAATATATCACAGTTCCATCATCGTTTCTGGGTCTATATCCTGGAACTCCCTCCCAACAGCACTGTGGGAGCACCTTCACCAGGACTGCAGCACCACCATCTTCACAAGGGCATTTAGGGATGGGCATTTGACAAAGATAAGCACTGGCAGCTGAAAGAGCAGGTCCCAATGTCACCATCTGTAGCTTTTAAAAAAATCTCCTCCATTAGACTGACAAAATATTTTCAACATTATTCAATACACTTAACTAGCTTCAGAATCTGATCAAGGAGAGAAAGTCTTCAACAAATATTTTTTCTAAAACATACAGCCAAAATTATATAATAGTGTGATGACTTCAAATGTCAGCTTTCATGACACAGGGTCTGACACCAACGGGAGGACCTAAAAAAGGAAGGTGGTGCTTTCCTTGGGCTTCCATTGTATCTACTGATTTTTATTTGTTTAATGAAATTCTTAGGAGGTTTCAATATTGGTGCTATCAGCAAAACCAGTGTGGACATCAGTATAAGTGAACTGCAGGAAATTCCAGCCAATGCTGCTGCCTCACTGTTCCAGTGACCCAAGTTCGATCCTGACGTCCACCACTGTCTGTGTGGAGTTTGCACGTTCTCGTCTGGGTGCTCCAGTTTACCCCCACGTCCCAAGGAGGTCTGGGTTGCTGGTTTAATTGTCCACTGGAAATTGCCTGCAGCGCATACTGTAACTGAGGGGTAGAATCTGGGTGGAGTTGATGGGAATGTGGGGATAATAAAACAATGTTGGTGTGGTTGATGGTTGGAGCAGGTTCAATGGGATGAAGGGCCTGTTTCCATGCTGTATGACCTTATGCCAAGAGAGTGGCTTCTTTTCATTGTCAAGCGTCAGAGAGATGAAAGCCCCATTACCCTGATTCTCATGGTACAAGTCCGTCAGAATACCTGGATAACTCCCTTTGAATAGTGTGAGTAAATTATTAACATCACAGCTTGGTCAAACACCATCAGCTACCTGGCAGAAGAGGATCAGTGTGTCGAGCGATCATGAGTTCAAAGCCACAGCAGTCGGATTCAGAGAGAGGAGTTCACCATCTGAAACCATTGATCAAAAAAGACCAGCTCAGTGGCCCGAAGGGCTTTTTAATTCCACAAAACATCTTTAGCTCCCAAATGGCTCCCATGCGAAGGATTTACTGTCAGCTGAAGACATGAGCTAGTTTTAATGGTGTTCTGTCTGGGACAGGCTATGCAAACAAAGCATTTGTTGCGTTATGAATCCTGAATGAAAAGTAGAAAGGTTCCAATAGACATTCATTTTAAAGGACTTTGGGGGGGATATAAAGCACAGATATATTACAGCAGGAAATGTCTGTGGACAGACAATGTTGTGACGTGGGCAGGGGGGAGAGCTGGGACCATTTGAACACATGTTGTACATGTAGGCACAAGCCTGTGTGAAATTAAGGTGCTTAATTATCCCTGCAGGCTCCAGACCACACACTGAACATCCCTTTGGATGTAGGAGAATGGGAACCACAACAACTTTGTGGCACAGGAAGGCAGGACCTGCTCAATGGGCTGACATCAACAGTCTGGAGGTCATGTGTCATTACCAAGTGGAAAGTCGTCAGCCTTTGGCAGTGACTGGGTTCAGGGGTGCTCGAGTCAAAAAGGCCATTTTCAGGGAAGGCACTAATATGTGATTAATATAATCTAATCCTTGTACCATGAGATGAGGCCAGCTGTGGGATTTGCTGCCCACCACAGGTCAAGCCACATAATGCAGTAAATCCATCAATTCATGGAGTTATACAGCATGGAAACAGGCCCTTCGGCCCAACTCGTCCATGCTGACCAAGATGACTATCCGAGGTAGTCCCCTTTGCCTGTGTTTGACTTATATCCCTCTAAACCTTTTCTATCCATGTACCTGTCCAAAAGTCTCTTAAACATTGTAGTTGTATCCACCTCTACCACATCCTCTAGCAGCTCGTTCCACATACCCACCACCCTCTGTGGGAACAATCTGCCCTTCAGCTCCCTTTCAAATCTTTTCCCTCACCTTAAGTCTTTATCCTCTAGTTTTAGACTCCCCTACCCTGGCACGGTAGTGTAGCGGTTAGCGTAACACTATTACAGCGCCAGCGACCCGGGTTCAATTCCGGCCGCTGTCTGTAAGGAGTTTGTACATTCTCCCCGTGCGTGCATGGGTTTCCTCCGGGTGTTCCGGTTTCCTCCCACATTCCAAAGACGTACGGGTTAGGAGCTGTGGGCATGCTATGTTGGCGCTGGAAGCGTGGCGACACTTGCAGGCTGCCCCCAGCACATTCTCAGTAACGCGAAAAGACGCATTACACTGTATGTTTCAATGTATGTGTGATTAATAAATTTTATCTTATCTATCTAAAAAGACTGTGACCATCCATCTTGTCTATGCCTCTCGGCCTCCTCCGCTCCAGGGAAAAAAGTCCCAGCCTGTCCAGCCTCCCTCTATAACTAAAGCCCTCCAGTCCCAGTAACATCTCAGGAATCTTTTCTTCACTCTTCTCAGCTAAATGACATCCTTCCTATAGCTGGGTGACCAGAAATGCCCATGATACTCCAAATGTGATCTCAACTAAACATGTCTGTGCCCTTCAAAAGAAAAGGGGAAGCACCCGATTCTAGACCCTCAGGAATGTCGAGGAACATACAGACGACAGGCAGCCTGATAGTCTGGGGGAGCTCAGAATGTGCAGAGTTGAAATTATCATGAGGTCTGGCTTACACTGAAGAGATTGAAGGGAGCTCGACCCCACACTTGGGACAATTTACTGTGACAATTAATCCACTAAACCCGCATACTTTTGGGATGTGGGAGGAAACCCGTGTAGTTACGGGGGGAAGGTGCAATCTCCACATAGACAGCACCTGAGGTCAGGATCGAACCCAGACTGCTGCCCATCATGTTGGTGGGAGGATCAGGTGAGATGAAGTTGCTGTTGATGACTGGGTGTCTGGTGAAGGGTGAGGTGTTGGAGGGGGGGTGGTGGGGGGGGGTGTGGGATGATCTATTGGGTAGGTTATTGGACCGGGAGGGAACACTCCTGCCCTTTCTGAAACTGTAAACAGTGCTGTATCGGCACTTCCTCAATGGAATTTGCCTCCTTCTACCTACTGGGTATCCTGAGGCCTGGGAAGCCCAGCAAAAGGGTATAAAACAGAAACCATGCAATAATGTAAGCTCACCGCCTTTACTAAAGGATTCAATGCCTCCTGGAAGTGATTTGTTTCACCTTGCCAAACCAACAGTAGGCAAGCACAAGGCAATATTAATCTTTGAATATCTTAACCTCCCACCTGATTCAAACCCACTTATTTTTGTGGGTTAAAATTGCCCTTCATATATATATATAAGTGGGCCCAGGAATGGCAAATGGAGTTTAATTCAGTTAAGTGGGAGGTGTTGCATTTTGGAAAGTCAAATCAAGGCAGGATTTTCACAGTGAATGGTAGGGCCCAGGGTAGTGTTGAAAAAACAGAGGGACCTTGGTGTACAAGTACATGGTTCCCTGAAAGTGGAATCACAGGAAGACAGGGTGGTGAAGAAGGCTTTTGGCAAGCTGGCCTTCACTCTCGGGGTACTGATTATAAAAGTTGGAAGGTCATGGTGTGATAGTATAAGACACTGATGAGGTCACACTTGGAGTATTGTGTCCAGTTTTGGTCACGCTGCTATAGGGAAAATGTTATTAAACTGGAAAGAATGCAAAGAATATTTACAAGGATGTTGCCAGGACTGAGTTATAGGGAGAGCTTGGACAGGCTAGGATTTATTCCTTGAAGCATAGGAGACTGAGGGGTGACCTTATAGAAATGTATAAAATCATGAGTGGTATAGATAGGGTGAATGCACACAGTCTTTTTCCCAGGGTTGGGGAATCAAGAACTAGAGGGCATAGGCTTAAGGTGAGAGGGGAAACTTAATAGGAGCTTGAGGGGCAACTTTTTTACACAGAGGTTGGTATGTATGTGGAATGAGCTGCCAGAGGAAGTGATTGAGGCAGGTACAATAACAACTTTTAAAAGACAGTTGGACAGAAACATGGATAGAAAGGTTTAGAAGGTTATGGGCCAAACACTGGCAAATGGGCCTAGTTTGGATGGGCATCTTGGTTGGCATGGAGCAGTTGGGCCGAAGGGCCTGTGTCTGTGCTGTATGACTCTATGACTGTAACTAAAACCAGCTCTTCCTGAGACTTGCCAGCAAGCCTCTCCTTGGTCATCAAGTATCTGGCCTATTCTGTTTTTACCATGATTGGTCCATTTCATCTCCTCATTATTGTCAATCCCCTTATCCCTTCACCACTGCCAAAGTTTTAAGTATCGATCAGATAATGTCAGCACCCAATGAACTTAGACCAGTACTAGTTAAAGAAGAATTAGAGTTTTAATCCAAAAGTCATCAAGTTCAAAGAAAAAGCTGAGACTCCTCAAACATTGCAAGACAAAGATAGTAAATGTCACCAAGGCTAAGTCGATGTTTCAGGTCGAGACCCTTCATCTTGACTCACGGCCCCGATGAAGGGTCTCAACCCAAAATGACTACTGTCCATTTCCCTCCATAGATGCCACCTGACCTGCTGAGTTCCTCCAGCTTTTTGTATGTTGCTCCAGCTTCCAGCATCTGCAGTTTCTTGTGTCTCCCGAAGGACATAAACCCTGCATGCACCACAACTTATCTTCCTGCCACTTGATGCTATTCAAACTTCTCTCTTTGATATCAGTGGCATGTGTCCTCCAGTCTGAGCTCCCCCCCCCCCACCAAGTCATTCAGGCAAGCCACCCTCTCCTGTCGCGGTATCACCCTCTCCGGGGGCAGGCATGGTAGTGTAGTGGTTAGCATAACTATTACAGCGCCAGCAACCTGGGTTCAATTCCCGCCACTGTCTGTAAGGAGTTTGTACGTTCTCCCCGTGTCTGCGTGGGTTTCCTCCGGGTGCTCTGGTTTCCTCCCACATTCCAAAGATGTACGGGTTAGGAAGTTGTGAGCATGCTATGTTGGCGCCAGAAGCGTGGCGACACTTATGGACTACCCCCAGAACACTCCACGCAAAAGATGCATTTCACTGTGTGTTTTGATGTACATGTGACTAATAAAGAGATCTTATCTTATCTTACAAACACAGCAACTGCTTTAGTCAATGAATTTTCCGACTTTAAGTTAATGAACGACAGGAAGGAGGGCAGGACTGGGAGACTGCTCCCCCAACTGCCACATGACCTTAAAAGAAAAGTCACACAACCTTCTGATGGGATTGTGACGGGAAACTTTAAGGTTTCATCTAAATCATTAGTCAACAGTTTGAATAATATCTCCACTGGTACATTCCAAATCACAGGCTACTGAGGCTCGGTACTGCCTGCTTAAACTTTCCACTGACGTTATAGAGCTGGGTGTTGCTGACATCTTAAGAAGTTAAAAATGAGGATTTACAGCAGACATAAAGGTTATATGTTAATTTATCTTAAAACAAGAACTATAGACCTTGTTGGAAAAGTTTGAAATTCTTTAGTGGTTCAGCAATTTTTCCACTGACAAATTTTGTGTTTGAATAGCAGAAAATTGCAGATGCTAGGGATCTGAAAAATAGAATTCTGGAAATATTCACCGTTCTCTTGCTGAATATTTCCATCCTCTTGTGTTTTATTTTGTGTGTTGCCATTACAGTCAGCTCCCTCTGATGGAGGAAAGGTGGCTCAATGAGAAAAGTCACATCTAGCTTCTGTAGCACAATGGGAGTGAAAGGGAACAGACAGGAAATGCAGAGCAGATGGAATTATTTTCCCCGCCCATTACAGGACTGACACAAGTTTTAGTCTGTTGAAGTCAACGGAGCTAAGTGTCAGGACCACATCCAATACATGACAACATAACACTGCCAGTTTTGCATCCTTCCCGTGTTCAACTTCACTTCTAATGATTATATAGTAATGCAAGAAATCTCTCATGGAGGGCATGATCTCTACAAAACACTGAAAGCAGAAGACCATTTTCCTGCACTGTATCCTTTTAATAGAGTAAAGCAGAGCACATTTCTATGAATGAGCAACTTATTTTTATGAATTAGTGAGATGGAACTTGACACACAAATAATTTCAAAATGCTTATTTAGCAAGTGTTCAAGTTAAATAAAATTGTGATGGTTTTGCATGGTCGAAACAAGATTTGGCTCAAGCCACTCTCATTCCAAAGCACAAAATTAGTTCAGGATCCACTTCAAAGAACTGAGCATATAGCTTAAGCTGAGACTCTAGACCCACCTCCAGAGGAAGTGGTGCATTATTAGATTTGCTGTCTTTCAAACGACACACCGAACACCACTGTAACCATCAGAAGGTTACAAAGAAAACAACGGCAATATTTTTTGAAGAACAAGGGAATTCTCCCAAATGCCATGGCTAATATTTATCCTTCAAACATTATTAGTAAAAACAAATTATCTGGTGCCAGCCATGTTGTCTGTGCCATCTGGCTACACTTTGGAAGGTACAGCCACAGTGAAAAGCTCTGCAGAAGTGTGAGTTCTCTCATTCCATCATCAACTCATTACTTGTGATCATAAAAATTGCTGGATGTATAGCTTCAGACAGATGCTTCACTATAAGAACGATGACACTTGTGGGAACAGGCACATCACTTATCATGAAAATCCAAATAATACTGATGAATTTCTGCCAGAGAATTCCCAAAGGATTGGACTGCTGCCATCTCTGATCCACACAGGGAAGAAATGTTGGTTGTGGATATCCATAGTCAAGAGTTTCACTGCAGAGCTGACCTATCCTGCCAACTTTGTCAGCTAAAACTTACACTTTTAGTCAAGCATACAGATTTTCTTTTGTCTGGCTCTTGTTTTTTCCTCTGTGGAGTGTTCAGCATCCCATTTTTGTTATCTGGTATGATCTGTTCAAGTCAGGAAACTTAGCACCAAGCAGTGATGGAAGCATGGAATCTTACAGCACATTGCCTCACCAGAACAACTGCTGTGGTCCAAGAAGGTGGCTCACCACCACTTTCTCAAGAGCAATTGGGGATGGACAATAAAGGCTGGTCTTGCCTAATCAGAAAGGAATTAATTTAAAAAATAAGTTGACAATTCATTGAGTTATTCCTCTGTCAGCTCTTAGACAGAACTCTCCATTTCAACAACATACCAAAACTTTTTCAAGTCCTCTTCAAACACATACTCAATTATCTTCTGGAAGTTCCAGTGGAATCTGATACCAATACAACTTCAGGCAATCATTCCACATCTTAACAATTCTCTGTATGAGAAGAATTTCACCTCATTTCTCCTCTAGTTGTTTTGGCAAGTATTTTAGATCTATGACTTATGGTTAGTGCCCACATACCAATGGAAATAATTCCTCTTTTCTCACTTTATCAAAACCACATGTTGTTTAGATGCTGGGATTAGTATCCTCACAGCCTTCTCCAAGAAAGGCAAGCCCAGACTCTCCAAACTCCCCACATAACCAATTCCTCAGCTCAGATACCATCCCAGGAGAGACTCTTTTTTTTAACAAAACGTTTATTCACTAAAAGCACTACAAAAAACAACCAACATCAAGTACAGTACATCGAATACAGAAAGAAACAACTAGGCAAAACTAATACCCGCGCAACACTACACCCGCCACCGCAACCCACAACACTTCATATCAAAATCACATCGGAACCGCCCACGACACACTCAATCCCCTGAGGCCGGGAGAGACTCTTTACATGTTTTGACATCCGTTCTAAAGTGTGGAGGCTGGAGGTGGATATGCATTTTGCAGCACTGTGGTCAATACGTAATGGAAAAGATGCAGAGGTCTCATTTTCTGTAATTATCACGTTATTTATTCTGAGCATTAATCACAAGTTAAAAGCAGTAGTAATCTCAAAGGGTCAAAGAAAATACCATAACAAATCGGGTTGTCAATCATAATGAACACATACAATTAACACAATGAAGAATTAACATTTTGTTTAATATACACCTCTAAGGGATCCAGTCCTGATCCCAAGCTGATTGACTCTGGAACGGCAATGTCTGGAATCCATACTGAAGGCTCCCCAAGCTGCTATCTCCCAACAGTATACCATTGTATATCCACCACCCCAGCATTACATGGATAATGAAAACTACTGAGATATCAATAATGTGCTCTATTGTGTTTGTTCTAGGAATATGGCTAACATTGTAAACCACAGTCATCAGCCATTTATGAAGAGCTAACGTCTGTTGCTCTGTAACCAGCACTTGATTTCCCATAGAGGTTTAAATACAGCTGACACAGTGGAGTGCCATTGGATACAGGTGCATTCACCTGCGTGAAGTGTTGCTTCTGATCACAAACCAATAGCAAGCACACTGTAAGAGTGCCTTTTGGTTCATGTAAGCACTGAAGTTTGCATGAGTAAGGCACAAATCTAAAGGTATGTAATCAATGGCTCCCTCCACTAAGAGTAGAATCTATTTTTTCAGAGGAAGCCTCTGTGATTTCCATTAAATAGTACATTGCAAGCTTTGACATACAGCTTTTAACACCAGCAGAACCATGAAAAGAACATGTCATACTTACCTTGGCAACAAGACAATGAGGTCCCTAACCTGTCCTGGGGTTGCAGGCGTAGCTGCAAATTTTGGAATATTTCTGCAGTGGAGGGCAAAGTTTTCAATTGGTCTTCATCAGTGAAGTTCAGGTAGAAAAAGTACCCTAAAGACACTGCAGATACAACCCCTTGCTGAGAGATCTCCATCTCCTTCCTCCTCCATTCTCTGGAAGCATTTCTTGTCCTGTGGTTTGCCCTCATTCCCCCAGTCATAATCATGGCCAAGAATCAGAATCAGAATTAGATTTATTATCACAGACTTTGATGATGTGAAATTTGTTTTGCAGCAGCAGTACAGTGTAAAGGCATAAAATTACTATAAGTTACAAAAATAAATAAATAAGGCTCTACTAGATCACCCATGTCTGCAAGAAACAAATGTGTGTCCCGGCCTCTTTGACCACCAAGAACATAATTCTACAGCAGTCAGTCCACTCCCAGTGGACAACTGAAACTTGAAACAAGAGTCAAAGAGTCATGAACTGTGGCACTACAGCAACCACCAGAAAAGAATGATCTGCCTTTATACTTGTAAATAGTTGGTGAATTCCATTGCCGAGCACAGAGCGGGGTGGTCCCTCTTTATACCTTTATGGCCCAGTGAATCAGAGAGGATGCTATCTGAAGCACGGATGTCCAAGGAATGAACACTGGTTTCAAAGCAGCATTACAATGTGTTTGAGGTCATGATCTGCCTACGCAGCACACTTTTGGCAGATATTAACCACATTGGCATGCAGCCTGCCTTTCTTGCCAATGGAATTCAAAGGGGTGAACTACAAACACCTGAGCATCTGTCAAAGTAGTTTAATGGACAGACATTTTAGGGGCTCAGTAAGTTTAAAGGGCTCAGTGGCTGCAAAATTGGGTTCATTTTGCCTGTTGGTTAAGTGCAATAGGTTCTAATTTAGCTCAAGTTGCGTTTATAACACATTGAGGCAGAATGTTGGCATAACTCATGTCGACTGCCATTTGGAAGGGGAGTAAGGATTGAAACTTTCACACACTCTGGAAGAACATAAAATAGGCAGACCACAATTTCAATGCTCCTAAAGCAATGATTGGACACCATCCTCCCAAAATGGACTTCAAGGAACCAATTAACAATTAGCATTTTAACAGCAAGGAGAGCCCTTGCTATATAAAGTGTGCAACAAATGCTTAATGATTGAGTGGAAGGAAGGTTGAGTGTGGAGATTTACTGGTGTTGTTATTGGGACCACACTGTGGTGTAGGAGCTCTGGAGGGAATGCTTTCTCTGAAGAAGCTCCTGCCCTTACTGCTGACCACAGGGGCTTTGATTGAATGGACCTTTTCTGTGCAATATGGCTAGGGGAGGGGGCAGAGGAAGGGGTCAACAGACTGGGACTACCAGTCCGAGGTGGAGAAAGGAAATAGAGGCGAGGTATTGGCGGGAGATCATATCAAAAATTAATGTGCCAGGATGTTTTGCTTCTTGAAGCAGTAAGCCACAGAGATCTGCTACTTGTGGGAGCTGCAACTGTAGCCCCAGCACATGTGAAGGGCAGAAGAGCCTTGCTAGTGATACTATGGGTCTTTCCAGCCAGCTGCCAAGGTCATCAGTAACCATTTTCAACAGATCGCTGAATCGGTCAATCTGTGAAAGCAAATTTATCTCATTCTCCTTGAGTGGAGAGCAGTCGACAGCACAACTGCAGGGATTCTCACTGACAGTGAGGGGTGTTCGAATGAAATAGTCTTCAGAATGTAAATGTCATTGCGCTCACCTTGCCTGCCCTGCTGAGGTCATTGAAGCACTTCCTGCATTGGATCCAGAAGAACTGAACCTAGGCAACCTCTAACTGTACCTTCTTTCTGTCTGCAGTTACACTTTGCCTCCCAGTGGAAATAGACAAAACTGCAGCTGCTAGATATCTGAAATTTAGAAAGAAAATGCTGAAAATACTTAGCAAATCAGGCAGCATCAATGGAACGAAAAACAGAGCCTTCAGCCTAAAAAAGTTAGCTCTGTTTCTTTATCTGCAGATGCTGCCCGACCTGGCATTCGGGCATTTTCTATTTTTATTTCTTCTTCCCATTATTAGAAAACTATAACTCCTTCTGTGTTTTCTCTCATTGCTGCCAAAAGCCATTCCTGAGAGGAATCTGTGAATCAGGGCGGACACTTTGCCTGTCACAACTGCATTGCGACATTTGTTTGGCTCTCCCTCCCTCCCAATTCTAATGTCTCCCACTTGCATGTTTGGAGTATCCCTTTAAATACGTGGGCCCGTTGAGCCCTCTGATGGTGATTTGACGGGAAAGCCAAAAGTAAAATTATAACAAAGTGGTTGAATCTAAAATCCACTGGCTGATGCCCAGCTTCTACGGGTTTCCTGCAGCTCACTAATCCTTCCTACACTCTCAGTATATCTTCAAATTAACAATCCAGTCCTATAGATTCTATGCTTCCAAGTTTTGTGTTTGAAAGAATGTAAAACTAGCTTAGATAAGCAATTAAACAATACAAAGTCAGTTTATAGTTTGAGAGATGTAATGGAAATATGTGGAGCTGAGAAAGATAGATTTATCTTTAAAAAGGACATTTCAATTCGTTTTAGAAAGTCCTGAAGTATTTTTCAGCCAATGATCTACTTTCTCAGGAACATCATTCTTGTGTTGGAGGAATCACAGCAATTCGGAATAACAACCAGAAGACTGGGGATAATCTTCCTTCCCTTGAAGTAGTGCAATGGGATAGTTTTACATTTGCCTGAGCAGCGGTGGAAGGCACCGATGCAATGTTTCATCTGACGGACAGCACCACCAGCACTGCAGCCCTCCAACCGTGTAGGTGAGAAAGGTAATCATTACTCTCACAGATGGAAAGGTATGTCTTCCACATTGCTTGTTCAGATTAACCCCACAAATTCGATACTGGGATTAACTCTTGTGAATTGGGATTAAATCTCACAAAACAGGCAACAGGATTATATATTTTTCTCCCTGGGTTATGGGATTATATCCCACATACTGGATGTATAATTGCACACCTGCATGATAGGTATTCAGATTCTCTCAGAAGATAGCTATTGTGACTGTACCTCCCCTACAATGATAAATGGAAAATGTCCAACACAGGGCGTTACACACGGCATCAAGGTTTATACCTGTTCACAGGATACAACAGGCCAAAGGCACAATAAGGATTTGAGTGTTCAGAGTTGATATACATGATGAATAAATTAAACTGCCAGATGTACCTGCATTGTAATGAGAAAGAGAACAACATTTGTATAAATGTGTGCAGAAAGCATTAAGCAAGGTACATCTATCTAAATTTAAAATCTTGAAGCATTAACAGATTTTACAAAAAAATAAAAATGGGTTGATGTTAGCAGTGCCCCCATTTCATGAGTCTATTTTCTCTGATAATTGTTTTTAAATGAGTCCAAATGCACAGTTTCCTGCAATATTTAATGTGAACACATTGTACTGCACCTTGATTAAAAGGAAATGTATGCATGCGCATGATGATTGACAAGGGGCTCCCCTAAGTGCATGAAATCGTTTACGACTGCATTAGCACTGAAAATGGAATGTTGAATATTATTATTCCAATCAAACTGGTACACACAGTACTCTTGCAGTTAATACCCCTGGCCCCAGGTCAAGCATTTAGTCCATTGACAAATAAGGTGTTTTCATCCAGTTGAGCCACTTTCTGGTGTGCTGGAAAGGTGATGGAAAAGTGTGTTCTGTTGCTACAAGCCAGTCTGGACCACAGCCTGCTTGGGCTGCTGTGTCTCAGAAGCAAGTTTCAGTTAGAAACTGATTACAGTGGTGCAAGAGAGAGTGGAGGGGTTTACAGTAGGGGAACTCAAGAACATGACAAAACAGTTTGTTACTCCCAAACCAAGCCGCTCCTCAGGGTGCCTTCTCCTTAATATGATAAAGCTGAGGTGTAACATGCTCGAGGGAACCTACTCCCCTAAAGTTATTGTCTCTCCACCTATAGCAGCTGAGGATTCTTATATACGGAGCAACAGGCACAAAACCTTCACATTATTATTATTGATTTATTATTGTCACACGTACCGAGATACAGTGAAAAGATTTTGTTTTGTGTGCCTTCCAGACAGACCATGCCATACGTAATTATATCAAAGTAGTAAAAAGAAAACAGAATGCAGAATATAGTGTTGCAGTTACAGAGGAAGTGCAGTGCAGGTAGACAAATAAAGTACAGGGGCCACAACGAGGTACATTGGGATATCAAGAGATCAAGAGTTCACCTTTTAGTGTATGAGAGGTCCATTCAAGAATCTGATAAAAGCGGGACAGAAGCTGTCCTAGCTGGTACATGCTCTCAGACTTTTGTATCTTCTCCCTGACAAGAGAGGGGAATGTGTGTGATTTAGTTAAAACTGAACCTTAAATGATTTAAAAGTCACAGAAAAGTCTCTCTGACGCTAACATTCCATTCCACACCTCCAGGTTGAATCAGAGCCATCCTTGCTGATTGGTATTTAAGGTTTATATGAAATTGGAGGGAACGTATTGGCCTTCAACTGCATGTAAAGCTTAGCCTGCAGAGCTGATGTTACCCTTACCTCAGCTACTTTCACACAGGGTTACATTTATATCAAATAAAAACAGAAAATGCTAGAGATATTCAGCAGGGCAGGCAGGCAGCACTTGTGGAGAGGGAAACATACTTAACATTTCAAGTCGATGATCTTTCAGCAAAGCTTTTCCATTACCACGTTTCTCTGGTACAACTAACTGTGGTGTTCCCAAGGCACTTCAAAGGAGTGTTTATTAAAGTCTGGCACCCACTGACCCACCCACATAAAAACATACTAGGTCACGTGACCAAAAGCTGGGCTGAGGGGCAGGTTGGAGGAGAGTGAGGTAGAGAGGTTGAGGGCGGGAGCTTCAGGACATAGCTCCCTTTTTCATTCATTTATGGGAAATGTCATGTCTAGAAATAAAGGGCGTAGGTTTAAGGCAAGGAGTAAGAGATTTAGAGGGGATCTAAGGAAAATTATTTTCACCCAGAGGGTGGTTGTAATTTGGAGCGCACTGCCTGAGTAGGTGGTGGAAGCAGAGAACATATGTGCATGAGCACCTGGAATGGCAAGTGCTCATCCACTTGCACTGATGTCAAAGAAGGTATGGACCAAGTATTGATAAATGGGATTAGTATAGAAAGGTACTTGATGGTCAGCATGGACAGGGTGGGCCAAATGGCCTGCTTCTGTGCTGTGTGAATCTATGGTGTCACAGGCAAAACCAGAACTTAATGCCCTTCCCTTCATGTTCTTGGCAGTGATAGGGAGTCATTACCTAGGATTGCTAGAGATACTCACTCCCAGGAATCCCATGATTGAGCAAGTGGTGATGAAGGAATGACAATTTATATGTCCAAGTCAGGATGGCAGATGACTTGGGAGAGGAACAAGTAGGTAGGTGGCAGGGATCTGCTACTCATGTCCTTTGAGGTAAGAAGGGCACAGGTATGAGAGTTGTTGCCATGGACAACTGCTGCAGAATCTTGGCAGTTGGAGCCACAGCCGCCATTTGATTGAGAAGGGGAAGTGGTGCAAAAGCAGGATGTCAGAGACAAGGGATGAGTTCAAATATTTTTTACCATTTCACAGCAAGAAAGCTATCTACAACTGATGTGATATTTTTGTGACCTTGCACCTTATTGTCTACCTGCAATGCACTTCCCTGTAGCTGTGACACTTTACTCTGTACTCTGTTATTGTTTTTTACCTGTACTACCTCAATGCTGTTGGGTGGATGGGGCATTTGAAGCTGTTTTCATTGACCCTGACCATTCATGTCAGATCATTAAACTTCTTACAGCGCTGCATCAAGGGTTAGACTCCTGGCATTTTCACCACGGCCACATCCTCCACATCTGTCACAGTCTGGAGGGTCTCCTCTAAATACAGGGCATCTCTAACTTTGCATCTTCTCCTCCAAGGCTTGACGTGTAGAATTTGAAAACTGCCGAACCTGGTTTCTCACAGGTAGCGCCATTCATCACAATTCCCTCAGTCAGCACCTGCTGCCCGCTAAGCAACTCCCCTTTGCTAGACACAGGATGGCTTGTAATAACACAGGATAGCTTTAACTGGTGTTAGATTCTGGGCCAAGGCTTGCAGTGAGTCCCCTCTCCACACAGCAAACATATAGATAACCTCTCAGCATGAAGCTGGCATCAGAAGCAAAGAACATAGAACATTACAGCACAGTACAGGCCCTTCAGCCCACAATGTTGTGCCGACTTTTTAACCTGCTCTAAGATCTATCTAACCTTTCCCTCCCACATAGCCCTCCATTTTTCTATCTATCTAAGAGTCTCTTAAATGTCCCTAATGTATCTGCCCCCACAACCTCTGCTGGCAGTGCATTCCACACACCCACCACTCACTGTGTAAAAAACTTACCCCTGATATCCTCCTTATATCTTCCTCCAATCACCTTAAAATTATGTCCCCTCGTGTTAGCCATTGTCGCCCTGGGAAAAAGTCTCTGACCATCCACTCGATCTATGCCTCTTATCATCTTGTGCACCTCTATCGAGTCACCTCTCATCCTCCTTCTCTCCAAAGAGGAAAGCCCTAGCTCACTCAACCTATCCTCATAAGACATGCTCTCCAATCCAGGCAGCATCCTGGTAAATCTCCTCTGCACCCTCTCTAAAGCTTCCACATCCTTCTTATAATGAGGCAACTAGAACTGAACACAATACTCCAAGTGTGGTCTAACCAGATTGATCATTATCTGCAGGCCTTCTTTTCATTCAGTGGGATCGTCGTCCATTTGCTGTAGGGTGCTTCAGGGTGTCCTGATGTCTTGAAAGGTGCTGTATACCTGCAAGTCATTCTGTGTTATCATTTTGTTTCAAACAATAATATGGTAATAAATGGGTAAAAGAGATAACTAACACAATCTGGGTGGGAGAGGTCAGTCCCAGCCTGGCTGTTTTGTTCAAAGGTGCTACATGTATAAAATTGATGAGTTCTTTTCCAAAGCAGATCCTCTGTGTTGCTTTGGGTACTGGTTGCATTCCTTGGCCAGAGATCCAAGCTGCTGCAAATGTCTGTCCTGTGGTTTCCAGCTTTGGCAAGTGTTGTGCTTCAGAAGCCTGAACCTTTTATATTTGTGTGACAGCAAATGAGAAATGTCAAGCAGCAAACAGCCACCAAAGAAATCCATCCAACTCCTGCTTTATGTCAGGCCATCTGGGCCAGATATTCTGAAGGAAAACATGTTTCAAACTTCTTGAACACGCATTACAATCAGACAGTGAGAACTGTGAAAATGTTTTATTGCTGTGCTTCTGCCCCATCCTCAGTGGGAATATGAAACTGAATTGCACAATTAAACAATACTCTTTTAAAATAAGCCACAATGTAAATGCAACTATATTCCTGCTGATTTTTTGAAGTTTTTTTTATTCTAAAAGTAAACAATACTGTAGCTATACCTTGTAGTATTGCGTGTAAAGCATATTAAGACATCGAGGGCCTGTACTCTATAGAGTTTATAAGAGGTGAACTCACTGAAAAGTACAAACTTCTAAAGGACTTTTACAAAGTAGAAACAGGATAGATAGTTCCCCTAACTGGGATGTCTGGGACCAGCAATCAAGGTCTCAGAATAAACAGTTGGTTGTTTCAGATGGGAATGAGAACTGATTTTTACATTGACATCAATTTTTGGAATTGTCTACCCAAGAGAACTGTGGAGGCTCAGTCACTGAGTATATTAAAGACAGTAAATTTTTGGATATTAAGGGAATCAGAGGATATGGGAACACACATTGTGTGTTGCTCCATTGTTCCTTCAGCTCCTTTGTGTGTTGCAAAGGATATGGGATCCATGAGGTGGAAGATCAGCCATGGCCTTATTCAGCGGTGGAGCCAGCACAGAGTGTTGAATGGCCTACTTATGTTCCTATAAATACATGTTGTTCTTTCCTAGATTTTGGCAGGGAGGAATTACTGAGATGAAGTGAGAGGACGGTGAAGCTACAGCAATGGACTGCAGAGCAACACACAAGATGCTGGAGGAACTTAGTGGGTCAGGCAGCATCTATGAGGGGAATGGACAGTCGATGTTTCTGGGTCAAGACCCCTTCATCTGTCTGACCTGCTGAGTTCCCCCAGCTCTTGTCCGTTGCTCCAGATTCCAGCATCTGCAGTCTCTTGTGTCTCAAGAGAGTGTGGGTCAGCTGAGTAGGGGCAGTCACTGAACCAAACACAGTGCTAGCAAGTGTTGGAGTTCACACTGATGCAGCAACGTTAACAGCAAGTTGATGATTGTTATTTGGTGAATCTGTTGATTTTGGTATTCCAGCTTGTCACAAACCAACTAATATGTGCCTGTTGTGTGCTCCTTGTGCCAAACCATGTTAGGTAGGTAGAACTTGATTTGATAACTATACGGAGAGCCATTGGTAACTAGATGGAGTCATCCACAAAAGCTCACTGATATTACTCACACTATCGTAACCACAAGGAAACTGCAATAGTGCCAAAGAAACTCTCATATGTCAGCATTCAGAAAGAAGAGAGAAATTCTAAAGGATTTGTATTATTATGGCACCCTTCTCAACTTCAGCACCTTCCAAAGCATTGCATAGCCAATAAAGTAATTAATATTAGGGTGTAGTCACTGTTGTGATGTGAGTGATGGAGATACTCAGTCCTGCAAACCCCCTGAACTGAGGCTGCAGCAACATAAGCAATGTCTACATTCATTCGTCTCTTCTGCTGAGCTTTCACTATCTCCAGATATGGGAACCTTGAACCTCACAGTTCAGGCACAAGATCGGTATCATACAATCCCTTGTCCCCATCTACCTCTCTCTCATTTGTCTCAGAATAAAGACACAACTATCCGGGCCACAAACTCTCTGGCGGATAAAGATGAAGGTCAAATTTATGTCAAACTTTTCAGTCCACCCACCAGTTTCACAGTAGAATGAATTTATCTAAAGTAAACATTAATTGTGAAACTGTTGGACTTCTAACTACCTATTAATTGAAAGTCAACTGAAATTAACCTTTACCCCGTGCATATTGACAATTCAATCCAGACTTTTAATGAACTCAACTTGCGATACTGTAGGTGACTAATGACTGCGGTTGTGTCTGGGAGCTTGAAGCTGGCACTACCACAACCTGAACACATCGATATTGGCAGCAGCAAGCTGATTTCCATTCACTTCATCTGGTTGCATATGCAGTTCCCCTGACCCACTTCCTATTCCACACCTCTCTTTAATTTTTCTCATTAAATGATGGAATAAATCATGATGTGTTAGTTACTGTTATAAAGTGTGCAACACAACAGCCAATTTACACACTGTGAGATTATACCAAGAGTAATGACACACTACTTTCATAATCCCAGAGCCCTACAACTAAGCAGAAATTTTCAGGGTATAACTCCTAATACATATCTCCTGTTGAGAAGTTTATTATTTTTATTCATAAAGCTTTTAAAAATAAATGATCTGTCTTATATACATCTTTGAAGTGGTGATATGAGCAAGACAGAAAGGAGTGTTGCCATAAAAAGTTCTTTCACCAGAGATCGGTAATAGGGAGTCAGCAGAGCAACTGCCAATCTGCATGTGAATGAATGCAACACAAGGTTACAAATGCCTGACTTATGGACACCCCTACATGTGCTCCCATAATATTATTAAATTCAAATGTCCAACGTACGTACATACAGTACACACGTTCGTTGCTACAAACAACAGAACTAGTTTCCTCTCTCTCTTCACTTTTAGTAATTATTGTTTCAAGTCAGTCTTAAGTGCTTTAGATTCCATCCGTTACAATACTGTGGAGGTACAGTTACCATAATCGTGTGATTTTTCTGTATTTTCTGACCTATGGACAAAATCGACTTAAGGACATCTGTAAAAATGGAATCTGTTCTTTACCTGGGGACAGCCTATATGTTTTGGATACTCAGGATTTTACAGTTGGTTATATCCTGATTGGACTTCTAAGAATTGTAGAGGAATAGTGGGATCTTGGAATGCATATTCGCAGATCCATGAGATAGGAGGATGGATAGATATGGTGGATGATAAGGGATAAGGGATTATTAGCTAAACTGATATTATAAAAGCAAGGAAGTCATGCTAAAACTGCAGAGAACATCAGTTACCACAACCGGAGTGGTGGGTACATTCCTGGTCAGCACACCAGAGGAAGGATGTGATTGCACTCGAGGTGTGGAGATTTACCAGGACGTTGCCAGGTGGAACTGCTTTCCCCAGATGAAGGTGACTGAGGGGAGATTTACATGAAATGTATAAAATTATGAGAGGGTTACAAGGTACAAAAATTAACCTATTTCCCTGAGAAGAGAGGTCAGTAACTAGGGCGAGTAGACATAAGTTAATTGGTAGAATGATTGGAGGGTTTGAGAGAAAATTATTCCACTAAATGTGTGTTGGGGTCTGGAACTCAGAGCCTGAAAGGGTGCTGGAGCAGAAACCCTCCCCACATCTAAACTGAACCTGGATGTACCCCTAATGTGCAGGCCCAGGGGCTGGGAGCTAGGAAACGGGATTCAGCTAAGCTCAATTTCTGACAAAATCAGCTGAACAGGCTCCTTTGGCACAATAACTTTCAATTATTCTTTGAACATGTTGGAGTTTGTAGTGTTGGCAAATTTTTTGGAATCTGTTCTAAAGGACAGGATAAGCCTTTATTTAGAAAGGTGCAGATTAATCAGGGGCAGTCAAAAAGGATTTGTTAGGGGAAGATTGTGGGTGACTAAGTTTTTTGGGGAGGTAGCAATGAGGGAATGCATTGGAGTAGTCTGGTGAGGCTTTTGACAAAAGTCGTGCACAGCAGGTTGGTCGAAAAGCAAAAGCCAACACAACCCAAGGGAGAGGGGCAAATTGGATCCAAAACTGGCCCAATGACAGGAAGGAAAGAGTAACAGATTGATGGATAATTTTGTGACTGGAAAGGTTCCATGGGACCAATACAAGGTCCTTTACTTTTACTAATTTTTATTAATGATTTGCTCTTAAGTGGAAGGGAGCATGACAACGAAATTTGCAATGACCAGTAAAGCTGCTGCCTCACAGCTCCAGTGGGGCGGTGCGCTGGTTCAGCAGTTAGTGCTGGGTGAGTTTGGGATTGGCGGAGGAAGGTGTGGTAGCAGAGTCCGGCATACAGATACACAGAGCGTTCTACTAAAGGTTAGATCAACATAAGCAGCTTCTGAATAATGTTTGGAATGTGGCCAAGACTGGGTGAAATATAAGCAGCTGCCTCCAGCTTCAAGGCTAAAAATATCCCAGGTAATAAAATTTATGGTAATGAAATTAGTGATTTGGCCTGTAATTATATATGGGCCCTGACCTACTCACGTTAAGGCTGCTGACATAACTCTCTGCTATTGTAGGGATTACAATGAATTCATAAGAAGTTCCTTTTAAACTTCTGAACATGCAAAGAGTTCCCACTCATCCATGGTAAAACAGATGTCAAAGCTTTTCTGCTTAGGGAGTCAATGTCATAGAGTTCCAGAGCAGAATGCCAATGGTCCTGCAGTTAATTTGCTTTCAGTGGGGGGGGGGGGGGGGGTTGTGGTGTCATTGTTTTTTCACAGTGACATACGGAAGTGCTACAACCATGCTCACATAACAGTGAAATCTATCTGTCATTCCTCACCCAAGGTTACAGCTGTGAGCTATATGCCTGCAGCCCTGCTCACTGAAGGCACTGCATCCATCAGGTGTACAAATGCCTCAGAGTTCTCTCTTGCCCCCTTTCAGGAATAAAGAGCTCAAAACAGAAAGGAAAAGGAGATGAGCAGGGACAGACCATCTCAATTCACAAGCCATGGAGCAGAAAGCCCTGGAGGTAAATGGGATGTGATCTAGCTTCAAAGACGCAGATGGGACTTTACTGTTATGCGCTGACTTGTCCAACCCATTTCTCATGAGACTCAGTCATGCTGATTTGACTTCAGCACTAAATGAACTCTGGTCATTTCAATCATTGAGTCATTGTTGTACAGCATGGAAACAGGCCTAACGCATGTATCCTGACCAAGATGTCTATCCAAGCCAGTCCCATTTGCCTGCATTTGTCCCATAGCCAGACCTTTCCTATCCCTGTCCAAATATCTTTTAAACATTGTAATTGTACCCACCTCCACAGCTTCCTCTGGCAGCTCGTTCCATATATCCACCACTCTCTGTGTGAAAAAGTTGCCCCTCAGTTTCCTTTAAAATCTTTCCCCTCTGACCTTAAGCCTATGCCCTCTAATTTTAGACTCCCCTATCCTGGGGAAAAAGACAGTGACCGTCCATCTTCTACAATCTCACAATCTACCTCGTCATGGCCTTGCACCTTATTGTCTGCCTGCACTGCACTTCCTCTGTAACTGTAACACTTTATTCTGTGTTCTGTTATCGCTTTCCCTTGTACTACCTCAATGCACTGATGTAATGAGATGATCTGTATGGATGGCATGCAAAACAAAGCTTTTCACCTTACCTTGGTACATGTGACAATAATAAACCAACTTACCAATTTATCTGCTCCCCTCATGATTTTATATACCTCTATAAGGTCACCCCTCAGCCTCCTACGCTCGAGGGAAAGAAGTCCCAGCTTATCGATCCCTTCTTTATAACTCAAGCCCTCCAGTCTTGGTAACATCCTGCACCTTTTCCAGCTTAATTTCAACATATTTACTTGGCCATAACTTCATCTGTCCTTTCCCTTCCCTAGATCATCAGGCAAGGAGCAGCGATCTGTGGCTTCTCTGAACAATATGTCCACAGGGATTGCCCTTTGAGGCTACAACGTCACTGGGCACCAGCACAGATATGAGAAGTTGTGGTTCCTCTTAGATGCTTAATATCACTTGTTCACAAGTGGACATAAGAGAGAGTGAGCGCAAGGTGTGCACTGCATGCTGCCGCTTTTTCCAGGTGATGCTCAGCTGGCCAAAGTCGGTGAACTTCAGGAGCCTATAAAGAATAACCAGAGGGTCAGCAGCAAACATGAGTTGGTGGCTGACTTGCCTGGCGCATAATATCACAGGGGGTGGAGGCTCCAGCTCAATCTTTTGTGCACTGCAATGACCTACTCCATTGTGGTTACCTCGATGGAACTTGAATTGCAACAATCTGATCAAGTGAACCCTGACCACATCCTTGGAGATAAAAACAGAAAGTGCTGGGAACACTCAGCAGGTCAGGCAGAATCTGTGGAGGGAGAAGCAGAGTTAATCTTTCAGGCTGATGACTACAGTGCTTTGAATTACAGGCATCGATATTCCTGACAGCTTAAACAAGATGGCAGAAGTAAGAACCATGCTGATGGCATTAAAAGGCAAAACAGATCAGCAACGAACTGCTCCCCAAGAGAAGGTGTAGGTGAAAGAGATTCGGAAGTGGATACTGTCTCTGGAACTCAACAACCCTAATCCTAGTAACCTATCCTACCCCATCCTAGCTAACCACCCCATCCTGGTAACTTAACCACTGCACCACCATTGCAACCATGAATTCTGCCTCATGTGTATTGGAATCCTCTGTTGGGCAACCACAGGCCTCTCCCAGTGTGATCTTGCTGAGATAATGATCAATAGCTTTTTCATGTAAACGTCCATGCAAAAAGCTGTGGTCCTACTTGTGAGTATCTCCAAACTGTACAAGTAAGCCTCTGACAACAACTAACCTCACCTGTTTCCTGAACTTCTTTACATAATCTGCTCCCTGATCTTAACCACTCCCCCACACACAACTCTATTTCCCCCATCAGAGAGGGCTGGTTATTGCCGAAGAGTCACGTGATCATTCTACTAGGATGAAAGAGAACTGTTTCATGACAGGATGGCATTCACTTTGACCGGAACATGAAGCCTGGTGTTCAGCTCTACTCCCAGCTTCTGTATAGATTCCTGTACAAACTCCACAGGGACAGCCAACTCCTAGTGTTGCAGGCCACTGATTTGAATAATTGCACAAAGCTACCTGATCAATTCAGGCTGTGGGTGGGGAAGCACACCTCGGTGACAGTTCAAACTCTGGCCAAGTAAAAGCATGTGGGAACCCCTGCATCAAAATTAATTTAAAATATTTATTGGTCTTGACGAGAAACGAAGATTGAAAATGGATTTTCAATCAAAAAAATCAAATGAGTAGAAATGTTACGTGGAAGGGTAAAGCAGATTCTGTGGGAAATGACAGTGTGGCAGTTTCACATCTGCTTCTTGACCAATGGCAGTGTGAGGTGGCTGTGAGGATAGCTGACCCATCTGACGTGTCAGGGTCTTCCTCAAGGATCAGCCATAAATCAACAGACAACCTGCTGGAGGAACTCAGTGGGTTGAGCAGCATCTGTGGGAGGAAAGGAACTGTCGACATTTCCTTTCCTGATGCAGAATTTCGACCTGAAACATCAACAATTCCTCCCCCCGGCAGATGCTGCTCAACCCGCTGAGTTCCTCCAGCAGATTGTTTGTTGCTCCAAATTCCAGCGTCTGCAGTCTCTTGAAACCGCCATAAACCAGCCTTGGGGACAGAGGGTGGTTGTTCAATGCTGTGTTATGTGCTGAAGAAAGAACATATGGAAAAGAATATGTTACCCATTAATAAAATGGTGGTATGATAATACAATCCAATGCGCAATCTATTGAGCCCGTAATTATGTTTTTTTATTTCAAAAATAAACTTTATTCATAATAAAAAATATATGCAAAAGAAGAAACAGTGCACAAACAAAACCTGAACATTCATGGTTGTCGGTTCAGTTCAGTTCGTTCATGGTTCAGTTCTGGTCGCCTCATTATAGGAAGGATATGGAAGCTTTAGAGAGGGTGCAGAGGAGATTTACCAGGATGTTGCCTGGATTGGAGAGCATGTCTTATGAGGACAGGTTGAGCGAGCTAGGGCTTTTCTCTTTGGAGAGAAGGAGGATGAGAGGTGACTTGATAGAGGTGTACAAGATGATAAGAGGGATAGATCGAGGGGACAGTCAGAGACTTTTTCCCAGGGTGACAATGGTTAACACGAGGGGACATAATTTTAAGGTGATTGGAGGAAATTATAAGGGGGATGTCAGGAGTAAATTTTTTACACAGAGAGTGGTGGGTGCGTGGACTGCACTGCCGTCAGAGGTTGTGGGGACAGGTACATTAGGGACATTTAAGAGACTCTTAGATAGACACACGAATGATAGAAAAATGGAGGGCTATGTGGGAGGGAAGGGTTAGATAGATCTTAGAGCAGGTTAAAAAGTCGGCACAACATTGTGGGCTGAAGGGCATGTACTGAGCTGTAATGTTCTATGTTCTATGTTACATTCAGTAGCATAAACTTTAAAGAAAAAAAACAACAAACATAGCACCATTGCCACTTATGTGGCTCCCTGATTTGATAACTCCTTTCACTTTGTTTCATTCGTGCTCGCACAGCAGCACATATTACACATCTTGATCATGCAGTGAAAACTTCACTACACCAGGACTTCAGAGGATATCACACCTCAAGCACTGAGTAAGAACAGAGCAATGTTCCCTAAAGTCCCGGCGAATATTTATCCTTCAACCCAACATCTCTGAAACAGGTGGTCAGATCATTACCATGTTGTCTATAACACAAATCAGTCACCACAATAGTTGCACTACTTCACTGACTCAGCTTTCCAAAGGGTGTGAAAGGTTTAAATCTTCCTGTTTGTTGTTTGAAGTCGGTCTAACACAACCTTCTGTGATCCACAGCCCATTATTTTGAAATGCATGCACTCTTCCAACCTCTCAGTGTGTCAAGGCACTTTCCTGCTTGTGGAACTAGATCTCATCAAGAGCACAACCTGACCCATGGTGAGGACAACCTGAAGAAAAACAGAAGGTAAAAGTACACCTCCCGTGACACGTTGAAGTAATCTCAACAGGGTCTGTGGCCCTTCTCATTCCTTTACTGGTGTTTGAAAGTTACTAAAAAATATCTTCAGCAGCATAATGTATTCCAGCAAATTTAAAAGGTGCTGGATTGATTGATGACTGAAATGCTAACAAGACAGACATTGTTTCTGCTTCTCGACAGGCTGTGGATAACGAGCAATAAGTCTCTGACTACTTTTGATCGTGAACTAAAGTAGTGGAAATGTACTAATGTTCAGTCTGGCCCAGAAAAGGTGGTGAGGAAGTTGTAATCTTGGGAGCTGTTAGAAATTATTTTGCTTAGAGTCAACTGAGGATATCAGCTGATGAGGTGAAGGGCAGTTTTCCTTCATCATCACTGGGTCTAAATCTGGAACTTCCTCCTCACTGTAGGAGCACCTTCACCAGAAGGAAGGGCAGCAGCAGTTTAAGAAGGTGGCTCATCACCACCTTCTCGGGGCAATTAGGGATGGGCAACACATGCTGGCCGTGCCAGAAATGCCAGATCTTAAAAGTGAGTTAAAAAAAAGAAAGTTTCAAAGGTGAAATCGTTTTGTGTTTATTTGGTTAAAGGTATTAAAGGATATGGCAATAATGTGAGTAAATCCAATCCCAATGCATCACGGCTTGATCGGCCCAAGACTGCAAGAAATTGCAGAGAGTTGTGGACACAGCTCATTCCATCACAAAAACCAGCCTCCCTTCCATTGACTTTGTCTACACTTCCCGCTGCCTCGGTAAAGCAGCCTCCATAATCAAAGACTCCACCCACCCCGGACATTCTCTCTTCTCCCCTTGGGCAGAAGATACAAAAGCTTGAGAACACATACCACCAGGCTCAAGGGCAGTTTCTACTTCTGTCTTGAACAGACCTCTTGTACAATAAAGATGAAGTCTTGATCTGTCAATCCACCTCATCGTGGTCCTTGCACCTTATTTGCCTACCTGCACTGCACTTTCTCTGTAACTGTAACACTATATTCTGAGTTCTGTTATTTATTTTCCCTCTGTACTTTTGTTTTGGAATGATCTGTATGGATGGCATATAAAACAAAGATTTTCACCGTATCTCGATACATGTGACAATAATAAACCAATTAAATGAAATAGTTACAGATTAACTTTCTAGATAAATGACCTACTCCAATGCTCCTAAGTAAGAGCAAAATGGAAAGGAGTGAAATCTTGCCTGTGTCCAGAGCCCCAGAACAGAGCCAGGGCTGGCTGGTGCTGTGTGTTCTGTGCTCATGCCCAGTCATTTTGTGGTTGGCACGTTACATAACACTTTCTGAACAGTGCTCTATGCCGAGTGTTTATGATCACACTTGAATGCCCAGTGCACAATGCTGTCAGCACCATGATACCCGTGAGATTTTCTAAGACAAGACTTCAAGACGTTTGTGAAAGAAAGACCAACTAGACATTTTACCTCAAAGTAGAATGTGTTTGCAAATTGAATGCTGCACTATTGCCCAAGAATTCCACAATGCCACATGTCACATAAACAGAATAAGCTGGGAATGATGAGGTAAGCCACATATAGCAGAACTGACAGTTCTCAATAAGTTGCTTCTTAAGTGAGCACTTAAAAATCCTCAGTACTAGGCTGGGTTGATATGCCTGTCTGTTTAACACTCTGTCTGTACAATTTTCAAATGACAGTGTCCTGAACAAAGAGTTGCCTGAAGAAAGAACTGACCAATAAAGCAATGGAAAATGCACAGAATAAAAGCAGAATTTTTGTCTAATTTATGTATCTGTTTCAGATTTCCTTTGTTATTCATCAAGGTTATTTAAAGCAATAATGTTACCATGGTTTACTTGGCTGCACTGTTGCCTAATGAGTCAAAAGTCTGTAGGTTCAAGATTTCTCCAGAGACACAAACACTTAATTTAGGTGAAAACACCAGTGCAGTATAAAAGAAGTATTGAACTGTTGGAGGTGACACTTTTCTGGTTGAAACATTAAACCCAGGCACAGTCTGGTCTTTCAGTTGGATATCACTGATCACATGGAAATTCTAATTTATCAGAAGTAGAAATATTGGTGTACAATGGTTTTTGGATTGGATCTTAGAGTTTAACAATGTGTGAAGAGGCAGATCTAGAAGAATGGAAGAACGTTCCTGGAAACATGGAAAATGATGCTGTAGGAACTCTGGAGAAAGTTCTAGGAGCTTTGGGAATGGAAGCACTCTGATCTGTGTGACTCGGCTGGGAGGGGAGTGGGCAGTTCTGTAAATAGAAATCACTGGCGGGATGATCAAAGGGTTTGAGCATCAAGAGACTACCTTGGGATCCTCAAGAGGGAATTTTGAATGCAACTGAGAGAGCAGGTGCTAAGGAGTGGAAATTTGAACTGGATGGTAACATAAAACAAATCCAACCAAATTTTGGGCAGGGCAGATACCAACGATTAATACAAAGACAAGTGAATTTTTTATTCCCAATACAGAATTCAACAATTTCACATAGATTGCTGTCCCTGTTTGTGTCGGAACTGGCCAGTTCTGCTGTAGGTTATCCATCCATAAGATTTACTCAGTTTTTCTCTCTCCATAGATACTGCCTGATCTGCTGAGCATTTTCAGCATTGTCCTATTGATTTCAGATTTCAGAGACATCTCGGACCTGCACTTCACAGCTTTAACATGTCCTCTTATTTGCTTTCACTCTCTCTACCTTCCCCCTACTAACTAGATAGCTCCGTAAACATCGGGATAACCCAGACATTCCTGGAATCCTATCAGAGGTGGTCACTTTGTCCTATCCATTGCCCCAACCACCTTCTCTGCAACTTAAACCCAATTTGTTTCTTCCATCCCTGAGGATCTTCAACCATCAGTCTGTGTCTGTTTCCACAGATGTTGCCTGACCTAGAGTGTTTCCAGTATTTTCTATATTTATTTTGATCTCTGACAACCTTGTGATACAAGGCCATCTAAGCCTAAGGGATTCACATTACTAATTTCTTTCAAACTAATAAACTACAGCCACATATGGTTTTCAGATTATCACTGCCTCATTGTCAACTCATTTGGGTTTTATCTCCCTCCAGTAAAGAATTTAATCTTCATAAAATAAATGAATGGAAAACACAGGACACCAACGCTTAAGTTTCTCTCTCAAGAACACTACTCGCACTTTTACCACATTATTCTTGGTGTGGCAATTGCTCTGCCCAAGACCACAAGAAACTGCAGAGTGTTGTGGACACAGCTCGGCACATCACGGAAACCAGCTTCCGCTCCACGGACTCTGTCTACATTTCTCACTGCCTGGGTAAAGCAGCCAGCATAATCAAAGACCCCACCCACCCCGGACATTCTCTCTTCTTCCCCCCTCCCATTGGGCAGAAGATACAAAACCCTGAAAGCACATACCACTGGGCTTAAGGACAGCTTCTATCCCGCTGTTGTAAGATTATTGAATGGATCTCTTGTCCGATAAGATGGACTCTTGACCTCACAATCTACCTTGCCTTGACCTTGCACCCTATTGACTGCCTGCTCTGCACTTACTCTGTAACTGTAACACTTTAGTCTGCATTCTGTATTTGCTCTTCCCTTGTACTGCCTCGATGTACTGATGTGATGAAACCTGTATAGATGGCATGCAAAACAAAGTTTTTCACTGTACCTCGGTACGTGTGACAATAATAAACCAATTACCAATTTATTCATTGATCCATTATATTCTAGAAGTAGCAAAGTCCCTACTACTACACCTTTATTATACCTACTCCTATCTGTGATTTCACTACATATTTGCTCCTCTGATTCCCGCAGACTACTGGGGGACCTGTGGTATAATCCCATCAAAATGATCACCCCTTTCCTATTGCTAAGTTCTCCCCATACAGCCTCACTGGACGTTCCCCCAGGAATATCCTCTTTAAGTACTGCTGTGATGTTCTCCCGACTCAATATCGCAAATCCCTTTCCATTGTTACCTCCACCTCTGCCATGTCAGAAGCATATGTACCTCGAAACATTGAGCTGTCAGTCCTGCTCATCCCTCAACCATGTTTCCGTGACAACTATAATATCACACCCATATGTTGACCCATGCCCTAAGTTTGTATTATAATGATTCTAGCATTAAAATAAATGCAGTCTAGCCTATCAGATCTTCCTCACTCCCTGTCCTGCCCTGCTTGGCTTGCCCACTGGACTTGCTCGCTTCACCTCTGTATTTCCTTCAACTTTCTCATCTACTGCTTTGGGTCCCAACCTCCTGCCAGACTAGTTTAAACCCTCCTGAGTAGCTCTTTGCAAATGTCCCCACCAGTATATTGGTCCCTCTCCAGTTCAGATGCAACCCATCCCTCTTGTACAGGTCACCTCTGCCCCTGGAAGAGATCCCAGTGGTCCAAGAACCTGGATCAGATGCTGAAGACAGAAATGTTTTTAACATTAATCTATTTTCTGTAAATAATGTACCAAAAATATGTGCTCACATTCACATGAATTGCCTACTGTTAATAAATTGAAATAAATATCAGCTTTGCCATAACTAAAATCATTAACAATTCAGTCTCTGGCTTACTTCAAAGTCACTTGGAAGAAACAAATGAATTTTTCAGATTCTCTCAGGATAAGCCAATACACTGAAATAAACCCATTAAAACACAAGGACAAAGGGATAGAAACAAACAATTCGCAGCAAAGAAACTTTAACAGCTCAATAACATCTCAGCTATTTACATCACTTCTCGTAAAAGTATTTCTTAAGTTAAACTTTTAATATGGGCTTTTAGGATTTTCTCCCAATCTCTTTACCAAAGAAGCAAGATCTTGCATTTATATAACTCCTGCAACATCTTAATATATCTAAAGTGTTTCACAGTAAGGTCCAATCAGGAGACATGACTAAGTCCAAGAAGTAGATCTTAAGGAGGCTTTGACACAGGATAAGAGACCTAGGAAAGCAGGGAACTTAGGAAAGGATTCCAGGTGTGGTGGTAGCTTCAGCTATGAAGAGGAAATTTTAGAAGAAAGAGCGAGTGAGGAGGTCACAGAAACAGGCAAAAGCTGAGGAGAAATCTTCCAACAAGGTCCCGGATTTGAAATTGAGAAGCAATGTAAGGTTGGACTAAGGGATGATGAAAAAAACTGCAGTTGCAGGAAATCTGAGACAAAGACAGAGAAAGCCAGAAGCACTCAGCAGATCAACGGCATCAATGGAGAGATAAACAAAGGCAGCAGTTTGGGTCTAGGTCCCTTCATTAGAACTGGAAAATTGAGAAGACAAGTTTATTTTCAGTTTAGAGAGGGAGGGATGGAGAGAACAGAGGGAGTGTCCGTGATGGGGTGCAGACTAAAGCTGCTATAGCAACAATTACTTTAAAAACTGACAATAAAAAGTTATGGTAACACAATATTAATTCTTGTGGGCTGCGAAATGCCTCGACAGATAATTAAGTGTTGTTCTTCAAATTTACGTTGAACATCACTGAAGCAATGGAGGAAGTGGAGAGAGGGAGGTCAGGTGGGGAGTGAGACAGAGAATTAAAGTGACAGGAGACAGGAGACCGGAAGCTCTGGGGCACCCTTGGGACTTAATATTGAATTGAACAATTTCAAGTGGCCACTCCTTTTCTTTCCCACTCTCTCCACAGATGTGGTTGACCCTTTCTGCTTTAAATGTGTTTCTTTTTACCTCTTCTCTCTCTAACTGCTGTTTTTTTTAAAGTAATTGTTACCCTGACAACTTATCATAGACATTTCCTCTGTTCTCTTCACATCCCTGCACCCACAACTTAAAACACTCGTGTCTTCTCACCTCTCTTCTGATAAAGGGCCCTTAACCCAAAGCATCGACCCCCTTTCTCTCCCCACAGATGTAGCCTGAGCCAGAGTGCTGCCAGCACCTCTTGGATTATTATGGCTGTCAGGCAGATCGCCTTGGCCTTTGAAGCAAAACAATCATGAGTCGCCTTCTCTCTACATGATCTGTTCCGATCGCAATTCACACTTGAGATCAGAACAGATCATGTAGAAAGAAGAGGGTCCACAAAGGCAGCTTGTCACCACAAAGAGCTTTGGATTGTCCTTGACGGGATAGAATGATAGAGACAAACAGCATGGAAACAGGTCTGTCGGCCCACTGAATCCGCACTGACCGTCAGGCACCTATATTTGCACTAATCCTGCGTTAATCCCATTAATATTATTCTCCACACATTCTCATCATCTCCCATCACCCCTGCCCCCCAAGATTCTACCTACACTCAAGATAGTTTACAGCGGCCAATTCATCAACCAACCTGCACGTCTTTGGGATGTAGGAGGAAACCAGAGCGCCCACGCAGTCACAGGGAGAACATGCAAATGCCACACAGACAGCACCCGAGGTCAGTATTGAACCTAGATCTCTGCGTTATGAGGCAGTGGCTCTATACTAGCTCTGCCAGTGTGCCACCCATGATAGTGAGGCCTGCTGCTGCCCAAGGCATTGCTGGGTGACTAGTTGTTGCCAGGTGCACAAACAGCTGCAGCCTTCAGACAGAGAAAAGTGTTAGTGATGGAAACCCTTGGAGACGCTCAGATCAAATGAGTGTCCATTAGTGTTGATGTCTGGGGGGGATGAGTGAAGACAGGAGTCCAGACAAATCAGAGGATTGTTGAGGTAAAGGTAGAGAATACCAAAATAAGGTTTTCCTCAGAACAGGAGCTAAATTATGAACAAAAGGTTATAAACTTAGGAGAAATAAAAGGGAAAGTGTTGTAAATACACAGATGGTCAAACAACATCTACACTTCAAGTCAATGACACAAGTCAACATTGTGGGCCGAAGGGCCTGTACTGTGCTGTAATGTTCTATGTTCTATGACCTTCCATCAGAAAATTCTGATGAAGTGTTACTGACCTGAAATGTTAGCTGTTTCTCTAGGCACGGTAGTGTAGCGGTTAGCGTAACGCTTTACAGTGTCAGCGACCTGGGTTCAATTCCGGCCGCTGTCTGTAAGGAGTTTGTACATTCTCCCCGTGTCTTCGTGGGTTTCCTCCGGGTGCTCCGGCTTCCTCCCACATTCCAAAGACGTACAGGTTAGGAAGTTGTGGGCATGCTATGTTGGCACCGGAAGCGTGGTGACACTTGCGGGCTGCCCCTACAACACTCTATGCAAAAGATGCATTTCACTGTGTGTTTTGATGTACATGTGACTAATAAAGATATCTGATCTTATCTTATCTTCTCTCTCAACAGATGCTGCCAAGCCTGCTGAATATTTCAAATATTTTCTGTTTTATTTCAGACTTCCAGCACCTGCAGTATTTTCCTTTTGAGGTTTATGAAGGAGTTGCTGGTGGAATTGAGAAGGAGGCAGCCAGTAAGGACTTGAGTAGGTACAGGAGGAGTAGTACAGTGGAGACACCAGAGACTGCAGACGCTGGAATCTGGAGCAACAAACAATCTGCTGGAGGAACTCAACAGGTCGAGCAGCATCTGTGGGGGGAAAGAAACTGACGACATTTCGGGTCGAAACCCTGCATCAGAAGGAGACATAAGATAAGATCTTTATTAGTCACATGTACATTGAAACACACAGTGAAATGCATCTTTTGCGTAGAGTGCTCTAGGGGCAGCCCACAAGGGTCGCCACGCTTCTGGCGCTAACATAGCATGCCCACAACTTCCTAACCTGTACATCTCTGGAATGTGGGAGGAAACCGAAGCACCCAGAGGAAACCCATGCAGACACAGGGAGAACGTACAAACTCCTTACAGACAGTGGCCAGAATTGAACCGGGGTCGCTGGGTACAGGTTGCGGAACACGAGGTAAAGAAACCTATAGGGGAGAGAGAGGAAAAGCTGAGATGGACCTAATGTTAATAGCAACATGGTTGCCACGTCAGATTAAAGAAGTTTAAATTGTAATAAAACCATTCAGCCAACGGGTCTATGTTGATACTTACACCCCATATAAGAACTGTGAAATATGTCGTCAGATAGCCAGTTCCAGTAAAGAAGGAATCACTGCTCTAAGGTTTTGATTGGCCCCAAGAGGTTAGCTGTCCTGTCCAAGATATGTTCATGGCTATTACGAGCGGTATCCATGAGTGAACTGGTAGAATGAAGAATAACACAGAGTGGGAAAGCAGAATAAGATACATGGATAAGATCACGGTGGTGGAGAAATACAGAGTGTGATCGTGAGAGGTTGTAGTTGCACATTAGAGGGAGTTGCTGCTCCGAGATACCTACAGTGGGCACAATACAGGGCACTCACAAGAGAGGGAAGCCCATGCAGCAAGGAATCAATTGTACAGTGGAAGAAAGAGGTCAGTGGAGTAATACAAAGGTACCGAGAAGGTCACTGAGGTAAATAGAGAGGGCAACAGGCAGAAGATAAACCTTTATAAAGTTCTTCTGTGTGTTGGGCTGATCATTACAGACCTCCAGCAGTCCACCCTTAATGAGATAAATTCAAGAACGATGAAACATCATCCAAACATCCTGACTTCAACTATATAAATGTTATTAATAAAGAACCCTGCCGCAGTCTCTCAGCCCAAACAAAGACATAAATTTTCTTTCTCCGTGACTAAAATTAATGCAAACACATAAACCAGGAATGCTCATTTTTAGTATACAAAAGAAAATTGTAGGCTCTAATTTTATCCTTTCTCTCCAACTATGGTTTTATTTTCTTGATACACAGAGGCCACCAAATAGGCCAAAGTCCTTCCTTCTCCAACTCCAACATGGATGTATTCAGCCACAGATTTCTGTTTTAACTTTACAACCATAACTGCAGTGGATGGAGTGCGGCTTTTCCAGAAAGGCAAACTTTGGACCAAAATGCAAAGTGAAGTAGATTAGTTACTTCTCTCATCTCACAGGTATACGATGTTCCCCTCTGAGTCAGAGACAGAAGCAAAGGCCCTCTGACATACTTAAACACACTCTTACAAGAATGCTTACCACTTCACCATTTAGTAATCAATTGTGTCACCTCATGAAAGACTGATGTAAGGTTAGTTTGCACCAAATCATGACTGTCTTTAAATTCTTGCCACACATCCATGTGGGGTTGCACAGATGCTACACCAAACCCTTCCAGTGAAGTAATAGAAAGGTACCAAGAAAGAAGGTCAGTGAGGTCAATAGAAAGGGCAACAGGCAAAAGTTAAACCTTTATAAGGTCCTTCCGTATGTAGGTCTGATCAAGGTAGACCTCATTTCGGTCCTGATGAAAGGTCATTGACCCGAATTGCTAATTCTGTTTCTCTCCCCACAAGTGCCGCCTCTTTGCTGAAGATATCCATTATTATCTGCCTTTATTTCTGGTAGACCTTCAGCAGTTAAAGAACGGGGAGCCTTTCGTCTTACCAATCTGATTTAGTCATGAGTTCCAGAAGTATAGGAATTAAGTTCTCTGTCACCAGACCACCCAGTTAGCCAAAACTTTGCCCACTGGTGAGCTTCTGTAATACATTGCTCATTTATAATTGAGTTGAAGCACAACCACTGTCCTTCTCCCTCTCCCCCTCCCACCAGCCACCCCTCAGTTGCACAGGTTACAATGACTCAATTACTTGCTGTCCAGTTTTATATAGCTCAACGATCACTTTCAGTTTTACAGGAGGGAAAGAAAACTAGACTACATCTTCAAGCCAACAGTGATCATTTATACCTGAGATTAGTAGTACTGTCACTTAGTGAAGACAGGAAAACATAGAATTCCACAAGAGTTTCTTAAGACCTTGCACTTGCTTGGATTTTATTGATTAGAAAAGAACATACTTCTTTGTTCAAATCTCATTCCCTCTGGAACTTGAGCTAACACTAGAAAGTTGTACATGCCTTCCCAGGATTTGGTTACACAACCTAAGACCCAGTGCAGCAATCATTGCACTATAAGAAATAGAAGCAGGAGTAGGTGATTCAGACTATCACAGCTGCTCCTTCATTCAATAAGATCACAACTGATCTTTGAACACAGTGCCACTTGCTCGTACTGACCCCATAGCCCTTAATATTCAAAAATCTCTGTGCTAAACATACTCGGTGACTGAGCCTCTCCAAACGTTCACCACCTTTGGGTGATGCAACTTCTTCTCATCTCGCTCCTGAACAGTCAGCTCCTTATGTTAAGATTGTGGCCTCTGGTTCTAGACACCACAGCTAGGGAAAACATCATCCGTGCATCTACCCTTTCAAGTCCTGTAAGGATTCTTCATATTTCAATGAGACAACTTTTGTTCTTAACCCTGGACAGCATAGGCCCAGTCTGCTTAATACTTTGCATAGGACAATCCTGTACCCAGAACCACTCTGGTGAATCTAATTGTACTTCCTCTAGCATAAGTATATCCCTTTCCTGCAGGGGCACGATCAGACTGCACCACAATATTCCAGGGGAAGTCTCACCAGGGCTCTGAATAATTGTAGCGAGATCCATTCACTTTTGTATACAAATATTCTTGCAATAAAGGCCGATATATTGTTTGCCTTCCTAACTACTTGCTTGAGGTACATATTAACTTTCAGTCATTCATGTACAAAGACACCCAGGTTCCTCAATCTCTATTTTAAAAAGACTATGCTTTTCTTTCGTTTTACCAAAGTGGATGACCCCCACATTTTCCACATTGTGTTCCATCTGCCCTGTCCTTGTCCATACACATAGCCTACCTATGTCCCCTGAAGCCCCTCTGGATTATCCTCAGAACTCCCACTGCCAACCAGTTTTGTTTCAAGAGAAAGGTTGGACATACTACATATGGTCCCCTCACCCAAACCATTGATGTGGTGTGTGAACAGTGGGGAACCAGCACTGATCCCCAGTTAAAGCCTTCAAACCCAAAATTGACCTTTTACTCTTATCCTCTGTTATTTGTCTGTTAACCAATCCTCACTCTAAACCAGTATATTACCCCCAATCCCATGTGTTCAAATTTTGTTTAATACCCTCTTATGCAGCAGCTTACCAAAGACATTCTGAAGGTCCAAATACACCATATCCCCTTATCTATTCTCTTGTTGCAACCTCAAAAACTTGAACAGATTTCATACATAGATGTTAACTCTGCCCACTTCTGCCATTATTTCATTATTTTGGTGTTGTCCTGTAGATGTCTTGCAAAAATAAGACCCTCACACTTCTTACATCAGATGGATGCCAAACATCACTTGTATTATTAGCACAAATATGCTCCTAGTTTCTTGGCCAACACTCCTCCATCAACATCGGCCACTGCAGGAGTTCCTTAGGGCAGTGTCCTAGGCCCAACCATCTTCATCTGCTTTGCCATTAACCTTCTTTCCATCATAGGGACAAAAGTGTTCACAACATTCATTTCCATTCATAATTTCCTCAGCAAAACTTAGAAAACACTCAGGCATCAGCTGATAAGTAGCATTTGAATATACAGACATATGTCCCCTGATGTCATTAAACTGGAGAGGGTGCAAAAAAGACCTACAAGGATGTTACCGGGACAGGAAGGTTTAGCTTATAAGGAGAGACGGAATAGGCTAAGACTTTTTCTCCTGGAGTATTATGAAGTTACCTGAAGTTGTAGAATTCAGTGGAGACACAAGAGCCTGCAGATGCTGGAATATGGAGCAACAAATCTGGAGCAGTCCTGATGTAGGGTTTTGACCTGAAACGTCGACAATTCCTTTCCTCCCACAGATGCTGCTCGACCTGCTGAGTTCCTCCAGCAGATTGTTTGTTGTTTTAGAATTCAATATTGAGTCCAACAATTCTACAACTCAGGTAACTCAACTTCTCAGTGTCTACCAGTCATCCATCTGTGACATTAGCTCAGCTTGTTTTGTTTTCTCTCTGTGGAAGGGAAGGACATGCCCAGTCTGACCTGCCAGGCATGTCTTCCTACTCTGCATTTTGCAACTCCCACATTCTTTTGTCTTGATTCTTTCATCCAATCATAATCAGATAGCCTTGTTTATAGCTTATCCCCATGGTCACCCCGGTCTTACCCTATCAGCATCATCCTCCTTCCCCACTCTCCCTGCAGCCTTACAAGCCTCTTCTGTCTCCTTTTCATTTCTGCAGAATGGACTTTGATCTGAGGTATTCACGCTATTTCTCTTCTCATAGAATCGGCCTGGCCTGCTGAGTATTTCAACACACAGAGCGCTGGAGGAACTCAGCAGGTCAGGCAGCATCTATGGAGGGAAATGGACAGTCGACGTTTCAGGTCGAGACCCTTCATCTGGACTGGAAAGGAAGAGGGAGAGATAGGTAGAATAAAACGGTGGGGGGGAAGGAGTGGAGCAAGAGCTCGCAGGCGACAGGTGGATCCAGGTGAGGGGGGTGATAGACAGGTGTGGAGTATTTGTTTCAGATTTCCAGCAGCTGTAGTTTGTTTTTATTTTAACTACACTGGTACCTCACATAGCACTCAGAATGCATTCCCAGGACTGAGAGTGCTAATGGAACCAGCACTAAAAGGGGTCATTACAGCACCATATATGGAGCGATGTGTTACTGATAGTGTAGCTGTGTCAGGAGGTTGGAACTGATCCATATTTCTCTGGGGTAACAAGCAAATCTCTGGGCTGTGCAGGCAAACAAACAGAGTGGGAAACAACAATCTGCAGGAGGAACTCAGCGTCTGTGGGGGAAAGGAATTGTCGACATTTTGGGTCGAAACGCTGTATCTCATTTGACAAGTGGTGGTAAGGAGGATCCAGGCGGTCTGTCAACAGAGGGCAGGTGCTGTCTGCCTGCAGGAATGTCCCACACTCACCATACAGGACGGGGTACAGCCCTGAGCCCCACTCCTCAGCACTGAGTGACACTCCGCTTGTCCCAATCAGGACAACACCAACCTTTGCAGGCAGCTTCTCCACACTGAAAGTGGGGCGAGTCAGTGCCGGGGGGGGGGGGGGGGGGGGGTTCACACCAGTCTCCCAGCACAGCTCACGTGACTATCATTGCTGAAGTAACAGTCCCTGTTTGAAATGGAGGGCCAAGAGGTCTATAATGGATCAGCACTCCGCAGGGTGGTGGTAACCAAGCTGATCACTAAACATCACACCAGTTTAAAAGTGAAGCACCAACAGATACAATAAGGTGTTGGAGACACAAGAGACTGCAGACGCTGGAATCTGGAGCATAAAACAATCTGCTGGAGGAACACAGTGGGTCGAGCAGCATCTGTGGAGGGAAGGAATTGCCGGTGTTTCGGATCGAGAACCTGCATCAGGACTGAGAGTGGAGGGAGGGAGGTGACGGCCAGCGTAAAGCGGAGCGGGGGGGGGGGGGGGTGAGATAGGGGCCGGCGGAGGTGGTGGGTGATGGATAGGAGGAAAGGAGGTGATAGGTGGATTGATGGAGGATGGTGGGCAGGTGGAGCCAGGTGGGGTGGAATGGGGTGGGGGGGTAGATGGCTGGATTTGGGAGACGGAGATAGGTGGGTGATAGGTGGAAGCAGGCAAGGCAATAATAGCCAATGGATCCAGGTGGGGAGAGGGGAGGGTGAAGGTGGAGGCAGAGGTGGAGGGTGATCAGCGGGAACGTAAAGGCCACCAGTGCTGGAATCTGATAAGTAAGGTGATATAATGGGAGCTGTTAAGAGAGGGATGAAGGGCAGGTGGAAGTAGATGGGGGAGGGGAAACGTGTGAGTGAAGTGTGTGGGTATGGAGTGGGACCAGGAGGGGGAGGGAGATGAAGGGGGGTGATGGGGGCGCTGGAGATGGATCGGAAGGAGAGAGAGGAAAACACAGGAGGTAAAGGTTACCCGAACTTGGAAAATTCAATGTTTGTACCATTGGGTTGTAGACTACCCAGGTGGAAATCAAGGTGTAAGAATAAGGTGCTGTCTTGCTTCCTATAGGCAGCCTTGCTCACACATTGGACGTTCTGTCAGCAAAACTCCACCAGTAATTCTTTGAAGCTATTTGGGAAATCAGCGACCTTAGTGTGTTTTCCTTCTACAGAGGAAAATCTTTATTCATTTCCTACCTAACAGCCCAGCTAAGGTCAAGAACTCACCAGCTGGTGTGGAAGGAAGGGAAGCGAGATGGTGGGGATGATACCGTGAGCATTTATCACGCATCATTCACATCACAACACACCAGAAGTATCATATCATCTGTACACAGGACAGTGCAGTAAAGACTCCAATTTATAGTGACTTGCTCTTGTGCCTTTTGCTACTGTTAGTAATAACAGGACAGTGAAAGGAAGCTTATTTAATAAAGTACAACAGAAAATACTGAAACATGATCTGCAATTTTTCATCAGTCTGTAACTCATTTAGAGGTGACACAGTTAAGTTTCTGCCTCAGGGATCTGGCTACAATTCTGACCTCAGGTGCTGTCCATGTGGAGTTTGCACATTCTCCCTGTGACGCATGGGTGCTCTGGTTTCCTCCCACATCCTAAAAACATGTAGATTGGTAAGTTAATTGCCCACTGTAAATCGTCCCTGGTGAGGGGTAGAGTCTGGGGGGAGTTGATGGGAATGTGGGAAGAATAAATAGGTTTAGTGTGGATGGGTGTTTAATGGTCGGCATGGACTCGGTGGGCCGAAGGGCCTGTTTCCGTGTTGTGTATGACTCTGCATGGAATGTGATGTTCCAGTAACACAGCACATACCATATTTTCCTATCTCATTAAAATTATACACAAAGTGGATTTGTGAAAAAATGAATGATTAATGCTGTGATATAACCAGAGTATCTAAGAACAAATCCAATTATTATGAACACCTAGACTGTAATAAGGCACAGAAATAATGCAGATTTATCCACCCATACAGTAGTTAATTAAAATATCTCAATTATAATTCACTTCTAAAAGAACCATATTACCTACATCACAATATACTTTATGTATTAATTGTTTAACAGGAGTTAATACTAAACTTCATCGGTGCCTGTTAAGTTTAGACATCTGATTCCTGTATGTATGAGTGCCAATTCCTGCAGTCACAATGCAGTCTACAAGTACTTAAAATGGCTTAATTTTATATCTGTCTTGGCAGATGAGATTGTATTTGACAGTGGAACAAGCTGTGCATGGGATGTGGAGTTCTAATGGAAGGGGAGAACAGATTGTGTCCATATCACAGCCAAGATGCCAGACTGGAATATGCTAACTTGATGATGCCAAAGCTGTTATGAGTAAAATTTAGTAATTTCTACTGGCAACATTGGGAATGCAGCATCACATAAGAGAGTCTGTTGGTCGGTGACATTGAAAAGCTAAAGACTGTAGATGTCGGAAATCTGAAATAAAAATCTCAATAGACCAAGAAGTAACTGCGGAGAGAGTTAACGTTACAGGTTGACTACAGGTTGTTGGCCTGACCTGTTAGCTCTGTTTCTTTCTCTACAGATTATTAGCTCTGCATTTTTCTCCAGACATGCCACCTGACTTGCTGAGTAATCCCAGCATTCACAGTTTACAGTGGTGAGGTATTGAAACTGGCCTGTAAGGTTATGCATTCGTAGCACCAGAGCTCTAGACTGAGATCGTGAGGGTTTGCATCTCTCGTGTCAGAGCTGAAGATAAACCATACCAACACGCAAAAAGGCTAAGAGAGAAATTAATAATCATCCAGTACATGAGAGCACAGGAAAATAGGAACAGGAGTAAGGGATAAGATATCTTTATTAGTCCCATGTACATCAGAAAACACAGTGAAATGCATCTTTTACGTAGAGTGTTCTGGGGGCAGCCCGCAAGTGTCGCCACGCTTCCGGTGCCAATGTAGCATGCCCACAACTTCCTAACCTGTATGTCTTTTGGAATGTGGGAGGAAACCGGAGCACCTGGAGGAAACCCACGCAGACACACGGGGAGAGCGTATAAACTCCTTACAGACAACGGAGGGAATTGATCCTGGGTTGCCGGCACTGTAATAGCATTACCCTAACCGCTACATACCACCAGGCTCCCCCTCAAGCCTGCCCCCACCGTTCAATACAATCATGGCTGATCCATGCTGGCCTCAACTCTCGTTCTGTGCCAGTTCCCAGACCTTTGATTTCTCAATCTTTCAAATATCTGTCTATCTCCACCTTAAATGATTTGGCCTCCACCACCCTCAGGGGCAGAGAATTCCAGGGATTCATTACCTTCTGAGAGAAGAAATTTCTACACACCTCAGTTTTAAATGACCAGCTCCTTTAGGGGTGGAAGGCTGTTATTCTGGCTGGAGGTCTGTGACCAGTGGTGTTCCGCAAGGATCGGTGCTGGGACCTCTGTTGCTTGTGATATATATCAATGACTTGGATGAAAATGTAGGTGGGTGTATTAGCAAGTTTGCGGGTGACACCAAGATTGGTGGAGTTGTGGACAGTGTAAAGGACTAGCACAGAATACAGCGGGATATAGATCAGTTACAGATATGGGCAGAGAAGTGGCAGATGGAGTTTAATCCAGGCAAATGTGAGGTGTTGCACTTTGGGAGGTCAAATGAAAGGAGAAAATATACAGCTAATGGTAGGCTCCTTAACAGCATTGAAATACAGAAGGACCTTGGGGTCCAAATCCTTAGTTCACTGAAAGTGGCTATGCAAGTGGACTAGGTGGTAAAGAAGGCTTATGACATGCTTGCCTTCATCGGTAGGAGTGCTGAGTATAAGAGTAAGGAAGTCATACTGCAATATATAAAAATTCATCAAACCACACTTGGATTATTGTGTGCGGTTCTGATTGCCCCATTAGAGGAAGGATGTGGAGACTGTGGAAAGGGTGCAGAAGAGGATCACCAGGATGCTGCCTGGATTAGAGGGTATGAGCTATATAGAAAGGTTGGACAAATTTGGGTTGTTATCCCTGGAGCATTGGAGGCTGTGGGGAGACCTGACAGAGGTTTTAAAATTATGAGAGGCACAGATAGGGTAGACAGAATATTTTCCCCTGAGTAGAAATGTCAAACACCAGAGGACGTGCTTTTAAGGTTAGTGGGGGGAAATTTAAAGGTGATATAAGGGGCAAGCCTTTTATGCAGAGAGTGGTAGGTGTCTGGAATGGGTTACCAGTGGTAGTAATGGAATCGGGCAGTTTGGTGGAGCTTAAGAGGTTTTAGATAGCCACATGAATATGAAGGAATGGGGGATATGGATGATACACAGGAAGAGGACGTTTAGTATAAATTGGCATCAAAATAAGCACAACATCATGGGCCAAATGGTCTGTCCAGTGCTGTACTGTTCTGTGTTCTATGTTCTTATCTTGTAACCATGTCCCCTTGTCTGTGACTCCCCCACTAGTGAAAATGTCTCAACATCTAGTCAAGCCCTCTTAGAATCTTATATGTTTGAATAAGGTCGCTCCTCGTTCTTCTAAACTCCAGGGAATAAAGATCCAAACTGGTCCAATCTCTCTTGATATGACAACCCTCTCAATCCCAGGAATTAGCCTGGTGAATCCCCTTGGATTGCCTTCAATGTTACAATATCCTTTTTTAGGTAAGGGGACTAAAACTGTGCACAGTACTGTGGCCTCACTGACACCCTGTACAACAGTACAACCTCCCTATTCTTAAACTCCAAATCCTTCGTAATAAGGGTGAAAATGTCATTTGCCTTCTTAACTATTGGTTGGACCTCCCTGCAAACTTTTAATGATTCATGCACTGGAAAAGCTGGATCCTCCTGAACTTCACTCACCTGCAGTCTTTCTCCATTTAGATAATAATCCGTCTTTTGATTTCTCTGACCAAAGTGCACAACCTTGCACTTCCCTACATAAAATTCCATTTGCTAAGTTTTTGTCCAGTCACTCAATGCATCTATACCCTATTGCAGAATCACAGAGTCCTCATCACAACATGCCCTTCCACTAGTTTTGTATCATCGGCAAACTTGGAAACTTTACATTATGTTCCCACCTCCAGATCATTAATGTAAATAGTAAACCATAGAGGGCCAAGAGCCAATCCCTGGGATTCTCCACTAGTTACATCCCTTCAGTCTGAAAAGGACCCAGTTACTCCAACTCTTTGTTTTCTATGTGAGAGCCAGTTTTCAATCCATTCTAACTCACTTCCTCCAGTATCTTATGCACCAGCCTCTTATGTGTCATTTTGTCAAATGTCATCTGGAAATCTAAATATACATCTACAAGTTCCCCTGTTATCCTTAAAGAATTCAAGCAAATTTGCCAAACTTGATTTACTTTTCATCACGTCACGTTGACTGGGTTTGATTACATTTAGCTTTCCTAAACTATTCCTGATTTCCTCTTTGCTTATTGATTCTCTCTTATTTTCCTGTGTTCTTGTGAATCAGATGATTTTTCATTTCTCTCCTGCCCTTGTCTTTGTGTGCTGGTACAGTTATCTTTGGTATATTGGTATTGGTTTATTATTGTCACTTGTACCAAGGTACAGTGAAAGGCTTGTCTTACAAACTGATCTTACAGGTCAATTCATTACACAGTGCAGTTACATTGAGTTAGTACAGAGTACATTGATGTAGTACAGGTAAAAACAATAACAGTACAGAGTAAAGTGTCACAGCTACAGAGAAAGTGCAGTGCAATAAGGTGCAAGGTCACAACAAGGTAGATCATGAGGTCAGAGTCCATCTCATTGTATAAGGGAACAGTTCAATAGTCTTATCACAGTGGGGTACAAGCTGTCCTTAGGTCTGGTGGTACATGCCCTCAGGCTCCTGTATCTTCTACCTGATGGAAGAGGAGAGAAGAGAGAATGACCCGGGTGGGTGGGGTCTTTGATTATGCTGGCTGCTTCACCAAGACAACAAGAGGTAAAGACAGAGTCCAAGGAGGGGAGGCTGGTGTCCATGATGCGCTGGGCTGTGTCCACAACCCTCTGCAGTTTCTTGAGGTCCTGGTCAGAGCAGTTGCTGTACCAAGCCGTGATACATCCAGATAGGATGCTTTCTATGGTGCATTGATAAAAATTGGTGAGAGAGATGCAAACCCTCATGATCTCAGTTTAGAGCTCTGGGATTTAGTAAGTTTTTAATAATTTCGACCAATGGGCCCACTATCTCTGCAGCCACCTCCTGTAAAACCCTTGGTGAAGAACATTGAGTCCCGGCAATTTACTCCCCTTAAGCTTCTCTAATACTTCATCTCTTGTGATTGGGATTTTTACAAGTTCTTCCATATTATCTGAAGTTAGCCTATCTGTTAATTTACGGATATCTGCAGTGTTTTCCATGGTCAAAACTGATGAAAGAATTTGATTTAACATATCTGCCATTTCTTCTTTTGTTGTTATTAATTCTCCAGCCTCATTCCCTAGAGGTCCCGCTTTTATCTTAGCCACCTTCTTCCTATTTATATATCCACCCTCTCCTCAAGAAAGTCTAATTTCATACAGCCATACTCAATTGTTAATAATATAACTATCTGGAGTAGAAGATACAGGATCCCGAAGGCACATACCACCAGACTTAAGACAGCTTCTACTCCACTGTGATAAAATGATTGAACAGTTCCCTTAGACAATGAGATGGACAATGACCTGTACGATCGGTTTGTCAGACAAGCTTGAATTATGTGCCATTCAGTGTGACCCTGTTGGTTATCCATAGTACCCTTCTCTGGGTGTCTCCAGGAAGGTCCTCTGGTGTGTCATACACCGTCTGGCACAAGAACATGGAGAGAAAGCCTTCAGTGACCATGGCAAAGAGCAAGAGATGGCCAAAACAGATGGGGAAGGAGCACTGATGTACAGAGGGATCTTGGGGTACAAGTCCATAGCTCCCTGAAAGTGGCAACACAAGTGGATAGGGTGGTAAAGAAGGTGTATGGCATGCTTGTCTTCATCTGTTGGGGTACTGAGTATAAAGGCTGGCATTTACGCTGCAGCTGCATAAAGCCACATCTGGAGTATTGTGTGCAGTTCTGTTCGTGACATTACAGGAAGGCTGTGGAGGCTTTGGAGAGGGCGCAGAAGAGGTTCACCAATGGTACTACCTCAATGCACTCTGTACTAACTCAATGTAACTGCACTGTGTAATGAATTGACCTGTACGATCAGTATGCAAGACAAGTTTTTCACTGTACCTTGGTACAAGTGGCAATAATAAACCAATACCAATACCAATACAAAACAAAAAGGGACATTGAGTTTGAATTTGTTATGGGAATCCTAAGCTGAAATGGTGATGCAGGAGAGACCTCGGCCAAATGGCTGCAGCACCGCCCACAGGGGGAAATTCATGAATGCAGCTCTTGCACCTGTGTAGCAAGGGAGGAATGTGTGCACACTGAGATCCTGAGGAAATTGTCCGACCCATTTGAAAGCCTGCGTGAGACTGTCCAGGAATATGTGGGGGGGGGGGGGGGGTCTGGGTGGAGGTTGTAGGCGGCTTTGTGTGAAGCCTGGAGCTAATCCTCGTCCAGCTCCATTCCTGGACCCATGGACCCAGCCACGGTGCACCATCTGGTGCTGGAGATCTCTGCTTCTGTTACAACAAAGGTACAGTCAGCCAGTGCATTAAAGCCATAGAGTCGTACAGCACAGAAACTGGCTCCCAACCTTCTTGTCCATCTACACTAATTCCGTTTGCCCACATTAGGACCCTATCCTTCAAGGCCTTGCCTATTTTGTCTCTTAAACATAGTAATGATTCCACCACCTCCACTGGCAGCCCAGGAATCTCCTCAAATCCCCGCCCTCTCCTCGTAACCCTTAACCCCCTTACCAATCAAGAACCTATCAATCTCTGCCTTAAATACACCCAATGACTTGGCCTTCACAGCCCTCTGTGAATGAATTCTATAGATTCAGCACTCTCTGGCTGAAGAAATTCCTCCTCATCTCAGTTTTAAAGGGATGTCTCTTTATCCTGAGGCTGTGCCTTTGGATCCTGGACTCTCCTACTAATGGAAACATCCTCTCCATGTCCACTGTATACAGGCCTTTCAGTGTCCAGTAGGTTTCAATGAGATCCCCCCTCATCCTTCTGAAGAGTGCTGCCATTTGTCTTTGTCTGATTAAGCTCACGTCTCCCTTGGTGCAAGTAGTAGGCGACCACGTTTGTATCCTGAGGCAAGGAAGTTATTACTGTTGGAGTGGGTTTGTTGCAGGTGGGCAGGACTGTGCAGGCACATGTCTTAGCTGTGATGGGAGGGATGTCAGATAGTCAGGGTGGGGTGGTGCCAGCACTGAACCCCTCATACTCCATTAGGTGATGTTTGCACCTGCTTCCATCTCCTTCAATGGTGAAGCAGAGAAAGGATCTATTATTGTTAAAGGCCAATATTCCTCTCTCCAGCATCATTCAATCTGAATTATCCCACTCAGCTAATTCCAGCTGTTAAGTGTATAATTTAGCCTTCTGGAAACACTATCTCTATCGACCATAAGAGAATTCCCATATTTAAACTGCCAAATATTTTAACATTTTCTTAGTTCTTTTGTTTTTGGCCACCAAAAAAAACATGAGTTTGGGAGTAACTATGTTTTTAATTAAGGCCTTATCTTAAAATTCTGTGGTGTCAAATTCCTCGTTTGTTTGCAACAGCAGAATAAAATGTTGGGATGTTGGGGACTGTTTTCTTCCAGCAATTCTGGCACGGGTTTTGTTATCATAACTCCCAGAAGTCTGGTACATGCTAATGCATCTTATCGCATCTCTCTAAAAGCAACTGAAATATTTCAAATAAGAACCAGGGTAACAAGAATCCTGAAAGAGCCAAATTTCATGAAAACATCTCCAAAGCATGTTTCCCCAACACGCCCATCAATCAGTTTGCTTAGGAAAAGAGCTAATCTTTTTGGGATTTTAAGGTCATTCTAAACAAAAAAAAAGTTTTGTGAGAATTGGAAAGGCAGTAAGAGCAAATTCAACAGTAAGTTTCAAAATGGAATTGGCCACATAATTATACAGGATAAATCTGCAGGAGGAAGACTTTGAGGGGAACAGTATAACAGGCCAGATTTTTGAAATCAGCCTCTTTTTGTGCAGGATGATCTTACAAATCTGGAATGTAAATAGGAAGAGGTTTCATGATGTCAAGTGGAGCATTTGGGTGAACTAATAGAAATAAATTGAGAAAGGTTTCAAGGGCAAATATTAAGCAGATGACAATATATAGCAAATTAATAGAAATGTCCACAGCCTATTACATTGATGACATGATGTCTGAATGTATAGCTGAGGTTTACCTCAAATGTAAATACATGACATAAGCAGTATCTTGCTTTCGGTTACAAGGCTGGACTTCCCAAAATAACATGCTGACTCCTTAACTAAAAGAGGGATGACAGTAATTCTTGAAAAATATGCCAAAGTATTGCAGCCTTAGAGAAAGGGAGTTTGACACATACAAGGCAACTTTCCTGGCAGAGATTCCTTCTGGGATGTACTGAGATATTGGTATGAGTGATGATTTCACAACTCAGTAACTTGTGCTTCTGGGTCCGTCCACAGCGTAGAAGCACTTGGTCACATTTTTGTTATTCTTTTTCAAGATGAGGATGTTACTGGTGAGCCTGCAGAGAAGTGATATTGGCAGCTGTTTGAAACAACTGTGGAATGACTAATGGACATAAAAGTCAACCAGACCAGTGTGTGAAGGAGTCTTTCTCTAAATGATATCAGTGAACCAGTTGAATTCTAACAGGACTGTCACAGCCTCGTTTTCATTATTATTTATAGCAACCCTCTTTTTTTCCAGATTTGATTACATAGTATTCAAACTGAATTCTCATCTTCTGAAGTATTAGGCCAAGTCTGTGGTCCAGCAATATTGTCACGATGCTACCATATCCAATATTTCTGAAGTGCGAGACATGACTTCACTTGCACATAACATCTCAGTTATGCTTCGAGCAGCTGAGCCAGGAGCCAGGAAGTTATCCTGAAATAGGATACACTTCACTGATAGTAGTCCAAACTCCAAATGAGGTCACAGAGTCACACAGGACTGAAACAGACACACCAACAGAGAGATCTCTACCCACAGGACAATGTACAGCAGGATTCAGCAGATGGTTGGGGTTTTGATGGGCAAGAGAAACATGGGAGAGAAGTTTCAGATGATTAAGGAAGTTTTGGGACACAGACACAACCCTCTAAAGATACAGATTTAGGCAAACCCATGAAAGGCTTTAAAATAAGATAAGATATCTTTATTAGTCACATGTACATCGAAGCACACAGTGCAATGCATCTTTTGTGTAGAATGTTCTGGAGGCAGCCCGCAAGTGTCACCACGCTTCCGGCGCCAACATAGCACGCCCACAACTTCCTAACCCGTACGTCTTTGGAATGTGGGAGGAAACCGGAGCACCCGGAGGAAACCCTTGCAGACACAGGGAGAATGTACAAACTCCTTACAGACAGAGGCCGGAATGGAACCTGGATCGCTAACACTGTGAAGCGTTACGCTAACCACTACACTACCATGCCTGCCCACCATATATACATGAATAAATCATGAGTGCAGGTGAGTAACTTGACTTTTGAAATTAGTAGGGGTTGTTTAAAGAAGTCCTGCATTCAGGGGTGCCCCACCTTAAACCTGGCTGCTGAAATGAAGCACTGTTCATCTTGACATAGCCCCACTGTGCTTGGATACAGATGCAATGGAAAATAACCTTTTGTAGAAAATGGGAGGGTTTGATTCAACTCTTCAGAGGAAAGTGGAGGGACAAACTAGAGAGACGGATTTGCAGCACGTCATTCTCCATGTGTCAGTTTCCCCAAGCACAGCCTGTCTGGAGAAACAAGAGTCCCCAGTGGCATTCATAGCAGTTTAACTATTGACAGAAGAACTCCCACACAGACATTGAAATTCAGAGTTTAGAGAGACAACATTTCAGCAGCAGTCTTTGTACCTACCACATCATCCCTTTGCATCTTTACAACACATTGAGACATTTGGGGAGCAGTAGCTCTTATGATTCATAACTTGGATGAGGATGTGGAAGGGTGGGTTAGTAAGTTTGCTTATGATACAAAGGTTGGTGGTGTTGTGGACCGTGTAGAATGTTGCTGTAGATTACAACAGGATATTAATAGAATGCAGAGATGGGCTGAGAAGTGGCAGATGCAGTTCAACCCGGAGAAGCGTGAAGTGATACACTACGGGAGATTGAATTTGAAGGCAGAATACAAGGTTAATGGCAGGACTCTTAGCAGTGTGGAGGAACAGAGGGATCTTGGGGGTCCACGTCCATTGATCCCTCAAGGTTGCCGCGCAGGTTGATAGGGTCGTTAAGAATGCGTATGGTGTGTTGGCCTTCATTAGTTGTGGTATTGAGCTCAAGAGCCACGAGGTGATGTTGCAACTCTATAGAACCCTGGTCAGACCACACTTGGAGTATTGTATTCACTTCTAGTTGCCTCATTATAGAAAGGATGTGGAAGCTTTAGAGAGGGCGCAGAGGCGATTTACCAGGACGTTGCCTGGATTGGAGAGCATGTCTTATGAGGATAGGTTGAGCGAGCTAGGGCTTTTCTCTTTGGGCAGAAGGAGAATGAGAGGTGACTTGATAGAGATGTACAAGATGATAAGAGGCATAGATCGAGTGGGCAGTCAGAGACTTTTTCCCAGGGCGACAATGGCTAACGTGAGGGGACATAATTTTAAGGTGATTGGAGGAAGGTATAAGGGGGATGTCAGGGGTTAAGTTTTTTTACACAGAGAGTGGTGGTTGTGTGGAATGCACTGCCACCAAAGGTTGTGGGGACAGATACATTAGGGACATTTAAGAGACTCTTAGATAGACACATGAATGATAGAAAAATAGGGGGCTATGTGGGAGGAAAGGGTTAGATAGATCTTAGAGCAGGATAAAATGTCGGCACAACATTGTGGGCCAAAGGGCCTGTACTGTGCTGTCGTGTTCTATGTTCACGTACAGTACATGCACAAAAGACTACATGTGGGTTGCAGGAAGCCAGCACAGATGAGTATTTAACCCCTCACTTTGTTCTTTGTCTGCGGGATAATGCTAAGACCAAGTGTGACTTATGCCATCTCAATCATTTGTCAGTAAAATATGTCCTTCACAGTGAGATCATCCCAAGTCTCCAAAACCCAATGAGAATGTAACTCTCTCTGTCCAAGCCTTTCTAACTTTAAGATTGTGGTATGTCCCTCTTGGATCATATCCACTGGCAGAATTGTACCTTCAGTCATCCAAACTTGGGGAAAAAAAAGATTTTCCCTATTTAGATCCTGCCTCTTCACAAGATCTGATTCATCCCATTTGAATGCTTCTAACTGTTGGAATGGAATTTAGCCGATTGAATAGGACTCATTACCATAATGTGACATGCCCAGATTCAGCCATCTGAATTGGAAAATATGACTTATCCAGAGTCTACCTGCTGCCAGAGTGCAATACACTGCATAAGGATAAGTCATATTTGGAGAGTGAATAGGCTAGATGTATGATAAGCCACACACCGGAAGTGGACATGCTATTAGATCATTTGCATTCTGCTTTTGGTTATTTTATGACTACAGTTGCAAGACTCATTATAACTAAAATTCCTTAACGACATAAGAAGATTTTTTCACATGGACTCTTTCTATTATGTGAATATGATTCATTGTGGTTGTTTCCTCTGCATGGGAATGTGTGATTGGTCTCACTAATAATGGAGCAGGATACAGTGGCTGGCACTCTTCAAACAATGAGCACAATTTGCTGATCATTAAACACTTCTCAAGCAGTCACTACTGTAATCAGGGCCAAAACTCTCTCATCGAAGAAAGGAAATCAGAGCTAACAAGAAGGAAATTTAGGGACCGATTGCAAGATAACTCATTGGAAGAGACTATTCCATACTCTTCTCATGGGCAACTCAAAAAAGAAATCACAGGATGAGTAAAGATGAGAGAAATCAGATTGTGAAAATTACCTCATTCATCCAGAGATAATCCACTGTAATATCCAATCTTCAAAGATTTTGCCTTCAGATTCCTTTCCATACACCCCCCCACACTACTTACAACTTTATAAGTATTTTGATACAAGAGTTAAGGAAGTGGCAGCTTACAGAAAGCATGGGAGGCCTTTAGTGGACTGACAAAACATGTTTGAAATAAGAGCAAAATCGATATTATTTCTCACAGTGAAGTTTATTGTGCATGTTGGCTGACCACTCACTCATCTGGATGCAAATCATTTGCACCCCTATGAAGGCATTCTGAATAGGTTTCATCAAAGACACCTTTGCACCTTACTTCTACTTGCAGAACAAGATTACAAACAATGAAATACTAAAACAATCTGACAAACATTAAGGCAATGATGAGCAACACTCAGCTACATTGGGCATGACCCACCAATGGGACAGATAGAAGCAAGATGCAAGAGATGGAAACTTTGGTAGTGTCAAATCACAAGACCTCAATAGGAACATAATTACTTGAGGGCCTCTGTTAGACACTGTCTTTCAGGCACAAGCCTGTGTAATCATCATTGCACTAATTTTATGAATTCCTCTGCCTTGTCATTGTGAACTTGTAATTGGCATAAGTAGAGAGCAACTTACCAAATGGGTGCACTCGAGAGTATGTGACCCACTCAATCATTATATGTTGGCTAAACGTTTCTTGCTGCAACTTGAGCAGGCTGCACTTTGCAAATGGACGGACTAGATGTAGCGTCAAACCTTGGGCAGATGTCACTGCCCAGTGCAGGCAGCTTGGAATGGGATACGATCATTTAAATGGCTGCAAGCCCTGGAGGTTTGCACATGTGCTGTCAAGAGCAGAAGTCTACTAATGGATTCAGGACACTGAATCTGTGAGTCTTCTCCACCTCCCGACTCCATGTACTTTTAAATTATTTGATGTTAACTTCTCTTTATAAAAAAGTGATAATTTTTCACTATTTATGAGTATTTGCTTCAAATTTAAATGTCATAATTTTCACAGACTTTTATTCATTTGCAAGATGTGGACGTCACTGGTGGGGCTGGTTTATTACCCAACCCTTATTACCCCCCCAAGCCCACTTCAGAGGGCTGTTAAAAGACAACCACATTGGTGGATCTGGATCTATAGGCCATACCATTCCCTTAAAGAACCAAATAGCCTTTTATGACATCCCTGTGGCTACGTGGTTACCAGCGGTGATAAGTGCATTGTTAGTCCAGATTTGTTTTTAATTATTTGAATTTAAAATTTCCCCGCTGCTGCTGTGGGATTTGAACTCATACCTTCAGGTCAACAATTCAGGCAGCAACTTGACCATGCTGCACCTTACAAATGGACGGATTGGACGTAGCTTAAAATGGCAGGCCCACATTCTATCACCACACCCTGACACTGTCGGTGACCCAGCTCCACTGGAGTACTGGACACTTTGCACCAGAGAAATTGGTCCTCAGCACTGGGACCAGGCAGGTAAAGGGGTGAGGGGACCACAGCTGCTGATTCAAGGCCAAGGGGCTGGGTCAGCATGATCTACCCCATTGTAGCTCCTTCCATTCTACTTGTTCATAGCACTGGAGATGTAAAGATTGCAGCAGTTAGGGAGCACTTAGTGCGCTCTGGAGAATAATCCAAGGCTTGTCCTGGGATCTATATCTTTCCAACCTAAACTTGCATTGGCAAGAAAAGCAGCTTTAAATGAAAATCCACTTCACCAATGTATCTAAAAGATAATCGAAACATGCAAGGGAATTGAAACCAGTAATCCTATCTCACGGCACAGAAGCCAATAGCAAGTGTCTGTCACATGCAAATTCCACAATTACTGCTTTATAACTCTCATATGGCCTTTGGTTACCAGATTATATATGATAGAAAACTCAACTGTAACTGAATCTGCTCAAGTTTGTCAGTATTCAAAGGGTGAGTGGGATTGGCTTTTATCAACATATTTTAAGTTCTTTTGAGTGTTGGGCCAAACAGCTTTCAAAGTAGAATTTGATAACTTTTATAAATACAATTTGATACAGTTAATGTTATACAATCATTATATTTTTGGAGTCGGTACATATTTGACATTATCTCAGCCTGACTGTCATGGTTGATATCGTAGATCAAACATATTGGGGATGACCTAGTTTCTATAATCATCCCTGCTCATAACCTGTCCTCAGCCAGGCTTGTCAAACAGGTGGATGTGACTTTGAGCCTGTCTGTCTCTCAAATCCACTTCATTCTTTGTAAATCTTAGGGATAGCATTTGGAATAGTGAAGAATCAAACAAATGTCTGTCTCTTGTTCTAATTACTGTGTGCAGAGCAGCAACTGTCACTCTTTAAAGGAATCTCTTTATGAATCAACTATTAAAGTATGAAGTAATCTCCAGCACTGGACAATTCATTAATGTTCAATGCTCCAAAAGGCACCTCTGTCATGATAACACATATCATAAAACGTGTACCACTGAACCGTTTGCTCTCAATGTGTGTGAGTGCCAAGAGAAAGAAGGCAGTTGATGAGTGATTGGTGTTACATGATGCCAGACCAGGTGAGACGCAGGTATCCTTTCCCAGAAAAAAACATCAGGGACCACTTAATTTTATGCAAAAGGCTTCATTCAGATTTCTGGCTTTGTATTTTCAAGTTCTTAAACTGGTTCTAAATCCTTAAAGTGGTCTGATGGAATCTGAATTCAGATTCTCTGATTCCTGTATTACTAATCCACTAACAGTCTCCTTACACTATTACATTAATAGACATTGCAACACAAGGCCTGGAAGTAAAACTGGAGGGTTTCCACGGTTGGATAAGTGACACTAAAGTTCAAGATACATTTTTGGGCCATAAGGTGCTCACTGTTGGCCAGTTGGATCTTCATGGAGAATAACCCACAAAGTTCTCCATGCAGGTCACCTGTAATATTGTGTAAATGTCTGGTCTCCTTAACTAAGGAAGGATACACATGTGATAGAGGCAGTCCAATATCAGCTCACTTGACTGATCTCTGGGATTGAGGGGAGAGGAGGCTGGGGGTTACAGAGAGGGTGATGTTCGGGGAAGAGAGATTAAGTAGACTGGATGAATTGGCCTATACTGTAGAGGTGATCTCATTGAAACAGGAAATATCCTTCTGGGGCTTGAGGAGAGATGCAGGGGTGATTCTTCCCCTGGCTGCAATGTCTGGTGTAGATCAGCCTCTTACATCTATTCACAAGGTTCTGCTGAACTCATCCGAGTGGCTATAACTAGTCAAGGCCCACAGAGCAGCACAACTCAGAACTCTTTAACAATGCATATGCAATAAACAAAATAACACAAGATATAAGCATTGTAAATAATTATAAGATGTTATATGGAGTAACCAAAAATCAGATGATGTAAAATACTACAAAGTACACGTCACTAGTATGACCTCTGTACTCTGTATCTTGCACAGCTTTAACCTTTAATTGTAACTATTACTTCTCCTCACATGCACCTCTCTCTAACTCTGACTCTAAAAGCAACTCACAGCACCAGCGACCCGGGTTCAATTCCGGCCACTGTCTGTAAGGAGTTTGTACATTCTCCCCGTGTCTGCGTGGGTTTCCTCCGGGTGCTCCGGTTCTCTCCCATATTCCAAAGACATATGGGTTAGGAAGCCGTGGGCAGAGGCGTGGCAACGCTTGCGGGCTGCCCCCAGGACATAACGCAAAAAAAAGATGCATTTCACTGTGTGTTTCAATGTACATATGACTAATAAAGATATCTTATCTGAATCACTCAAAGGAGCCCTCACCCATCTGTGCAGGCGACCTCCTCTGTCAGCAGTTCCCTATCAACTTTAGGTATTCCTTACTCTTTAACTTTAAATCATTTTGAACATAATCTACTCTGCCAATCGAGAAATGTATTCCCTTGTGCAGATGGAAACACACACTTCCTGCAAGTTGCTTAGATTTGCCCCTGAAATCTTCCTTAGTTTATAATAAACCCGTGACAATGTGATTGATACCACCCCGTCCCACTTTTTGATTGTACCACCTCCATCCTGCAGCAAGACATGATTGATGTTCAACCGTTAGCACAGCAAGAATACTTTGATGAGGAAAAGTTTGAGTTTATCAGCATTCTGATATCTGGTAACTGTGTTTTACTCGAGTGAGCATTCTGATGTCTACCACTTTCAAAGGCTGTTGTGGATGGAACAGTCTAGTGAATACATGGTGGCCACACCTCAGGAACTCAAGGAAGAACACAGGAAGCTGAATTCCAACTGCACCAACTGTTGGTATAAACAGTTCCTTCAGCATTTTCTTTCAGCTCAACAGCCTCGACTAAAAATTCATTACAGGGTCCTTTGGATCCTCACAGAATAGTGGGACAGAAAGTTAGGTCAATTTTTAGTCCATGTTGGTGTACCATAAGTGAAGAGCAGACTGCTAGAGCTTTGCTGCATCGGAACGAGTGGTCACGATCTCAAGACAAGTGTTCGAGGAGAGGATGGTGGTGAATCTCTGGAATTCTCCACTCGAGAGGGCTGTGGGGGCTCGCTTGCTGAGTATTTTCAAGATGGATAGATCTTATAGGTATGTTGGGAATCAAAGAATTTAAGGTTAGTCGAGGATATTGGCGCTGAGGTGAAAGGTCAGTGGTACTGTACCAAATGGCGCAGAGGCACAAGGAGTGGAATGGCCCACTCTTGCTTCTGTTCCTTATGTTCTTACATCAACTCGTCTTTGACGTTTATGCCTCAGCTCTGAAACCCGGATATCAGTGAGATGCTGGCGGTCTCATGGCTGGTATAAGTAGAATGACTCTGTTTATTTGAATAGCATTACTGACTTTGATTAGAGAGGTAACTGCAGGTAAGTGGTTCATTTATTTTACTCCATTTTACTCCAGCATTATGTTTTTGATTAGTCTCTGTTACACAGTCATGGAGTCATACAGAGTTACAGCACAGAGACAGGCCCTTTGGCCCATCAAGTCCATACCAACCATCATCCACCCACTTACACTAATCCTACACTCATCCTATTTTATTCTCCCCACATTCCCATCAACTCCCCCCAAATTCTAACGCTCATTTACACACTAGGGACAATTTACAGCAGTCAATTAACCAACCGACCCACACATCTTTGGGATGTGGGAGGAAACCGCAGAACCCGGAATAAACAGGGAGAACGTGCAAACTCGACACTAACAGCACTGGAGGTCAGAATCGAACCTGGGCCACTGGAGCTGCGAGGCAGCAGCTCTAATAACCATCATGCCACCCTAAAGCTTTAAGTATAATAATTTAAGTAATTTTAAGTAAGCTTAATATTTTTAAGAGTTATCTTAGTTACTTGGATTGATTTTATGTTTCTAATGATCAAACAGCAAGTAAAACAGTTGAGAGTAGGAAGCTATCAAGAATTCCCAGGGTGTTCCAGGGTGTGGAGTCAGTGCCTTCTGCCTGAGGCCCAGTCACCATTCACGGCTTATTCCACTTCACGGAACGGTCGTGGCTGGAAAGCCTGCGGGTAAAACACGGGTGACAAGCAAAGGCACGTTACAAGTCATGGAGTTACAGGTAGCAATTGTTGAACCTTCAGTGAGGCTGGATGTATGTCCTGGAGCTACAAATATTGGGACCTGCTCAAACACCTAATTCTGCTCATCAACCTGTCAGCAAATCATATCACTTTGCACTTGTGAAATTAATGCCTCCCAATATTTAACAATAGTTTAATTTGTTTATGAGCAAGATTTATTTGGAGGGAGTCACTGTGCGAGACCTGAACATTTATGTAACATACCCTGAGGTAGTCCTTGGATACTGGTGGACGTAACAGTTAAAGGAGACAGGAGCTTTGAAAAAGGGTCATTATTGTAACTCTAAAAGCGAGAGACTTCTTTTAATATGCCTGCATCCTCTGACTGCAAGACTGATTTACATAACTATACACAAATAATCCACAGTGTTTTCCCTCTGAAGAAAACACATGTGAACACTCTTCATAGTTATATACTGCCATTACATAGTCAGGCTGTTGACTGGCTTCCTTAGTCAGTTTGACCTTCTCAGTTGTGTACTTATCTCTGTCATTGTTCTCATTTCTGGTAGTCAGGAGTTCACAACCCCCTGACTTCACTCACGGATATTCGGTGATCCTTTGACAGTAGCTACTTCTGAACCGATGCCAGGAACAGATTTGTCATCATCCATTACGTCACTATTTACAAGTATGTTTCTTGCTGATCAGCAAATCAACATGGATGTTTCTGGCATAATTTCTGAAACAAACTAAGTCATTTCAAACTACAGATGTGGATTGCTTCACTGAGGTTCCATTGCTAAGTCTGGTACTTGCTCACCGATCTAATGGCTCTAACTTTCTCACTCTGTTGAAGTTGCTTTTCTCTTCTTCAAAACATTGCTTCTAGCTTCAGTTACTGCCTCCCTTCTCTCCCAATTTAGACTGCACCAAAGCTCAGTGGCAGTCAAAGATGACAATGCTTTAACAGGTCCGCCAGACTAAAGCCAGTAACAGAGTATGGGTCGCATGCTATTTAAACAGGAGGTTAGCCAATTGATGAATCATCAGGAAGATGGAGTAACCTTGGTATATTTGGTTCATTGAGTCTTCTGTTTACACAGGTACAGGCTCTCTGCTGCACAGGATGATATGAAGGGATAAATAAAAGTTTGATGCTGCTACATCACATCAGACTGCAATAAATGCAAAGAAAACTGTTGTCCATTGCCAGACACTAATTACACATATATTCCATGCCAATAGAGATCCATCTCAACTCTTCAATGATGCATTCCATTGCAATAGAAGTACCTATACATCTGACTCCAATCTGTTTTACATGTCTGCAAAAGTCAAGATGGACTCATCAGAATTACTGAGTTAGCCATTTCATAGTTATAATGATCTCTTGGGTGGCATTTATTACCAGCAAACTGTACACATGGACAAAACCTCCTCCATACAGAAAAAACTCTTGGCATGCAGCTTGATTACAATCCTTTTTCTGAGAACAGCTACTCGATGCCCCCATTTCAAACATCATTGGCCACTGAATAATTCAAACCTGTGATTGGTATTGGTATTGGTTTATCATTGTCACATGTACCAAGGTACAGTGAAAAACTTGTCTTGTGTACCAATCGTACAAGTCAATTCATTACACAGTGCAGTTACATTGAGTTAGTACACAGTGCATTGAGGTAGTACAGGTAAAAACAATAACAGTACAGAGTAAAGTGTCACAGCTATAGAGAAAGTGCACTGCAGGTAGACAATAAGGTGCAAGGTCACAACAAGGTAGATTGTGAGGTCAGAGTCCATCTCATTGTATAAGGGAGCCATTCAATAGTCTTATCGCAGTGGGGTAAAAGCTGTCCTTAAGTCTGATGGTACGTGCCCTCAGGCTCCTGTATCTTCTACCTGATGGAAGAGGAGTGGAGAGAGAATGATCCAGGTGGGTGGGGTCTTTGATTATGCTGGCTGCTTCACCAAGGCAGCGAGCGGTAGAGACAGAGTCCATGTAGGGGAGGCTGATTTCTGTGATGTGCTGAGCTGTGTCCGCAACTCTCTGCAGTTTCTTGCGGTCCTGGACAGAGCAGTTGCCATACCAAGCCGTGGTGCATTCAGATATGATGCTTTCTATGGTGCATCGATCAAAGTTGGTGAGTGTCAAAGGGTACATACTGAACTTCTTTAGCCTCCTGAGGAAGTAGATGCGTTGGTGAGCTTTCTTGGCCGTGGCATCTACGTGATTTGACCAGGACAGGCTGTTGTAGAATAACTGTGGAGTTTCATTATCCAGGCTAGGTCACTTCTCAAAGTGTATTCACAGACGCACTGTAGTAATGCATGCTGCAGAGTCACCCAACCAGGCCCAGTGGCTATTCTGGGAAATCCACACAAGCTGCAGTGTAAAAATCAAACTTTCTCCCTCAACTTTCATCCCCAGGTCACCCAAATTCTGGTGGCAACCTGTTCAGAGCATTAGGCTGAGCTGTTAACTCTTCTGCCCAATTAATTTCCAATCCTGTTAACCAATCATTGCCTATTATTGCTGGTTACCCAGCATCAACCACTGCAGCTGTGGGTAATTTGAGACACTGGCCACTGTAGCGTTCCATACATAGCCTCTGTTATGAGGCCATCAAAACTTGTCGTGAATATGTCATAAGACTGACCTTGAGAATGAAAAATTGCAGATGCTGGAAATACAAAATAAAAAAAAGGAAAAAGCTGGAAATACTCAGCTCTAATGAAAGGTCTTCAATCTAAAACATTGGCTCTGTTGATATTTCCACAGATACTGCCTGACCTGCTGAATGCCAACAATTTCTGCTTTTATTTAAGACTGACCTTGTTGCTCACTAAAGGTAAATGACCGAACTGCTTGCCCTTCCCCATAATGGAAGAGACTGGAGCTGCATTGATCTGCATTTCTTTGGTCAGGACTTTAGTCTTAAAATCCTTTCTCTCATACCACAATTGTTGGTGCCATAGATGAAGTATAAAGTAGATTCTGCAGTGACTGGCAGCAGATGCAATCTTCCTGTGACTTCTGAAGGGAAACGTTGTCTCTGTGCTGACACTGCTGCTGTCACTTTACTTTATAAGACACAGCTGCATGTTCTTTCCTCTGACGGAGCACCAGAATCCTTAAAGGGACAGATGCATGGAGAACGACTCGAGCTGCTTCTCGTCACGTGATGTTTTCCTTGCTTCTGGACCAAAGCTTTGAGAGTTATCCTTTGACTGCAGGCTATCAACATATCTGTGACGGGCACTGGATGGAATTCCCTTTCGTTCTTGGCTGCCACCTCCATGGAATAATCTGTAAGGCTTTTGTACCTAAAGGTTTTGACTGGACACTTCTGCTTCTTTCTCTGGGTGCACAAACTATAAGCTCCCCAAAGCTACAAAATGTTGATAACTTTTTTTGATTTCTCAATGTAACCACTCAGTTTCTCACACATTTAATTGTGTGGTGAATTTATAGCTTAAATGACTGTAGGTTGAGGTACTCTTCCAATCTCTGAACTACCTCTGTAAATGAGATACCTACAAATGAGATATCTGCAGCTCTCTACAGAGTTACAAAGTTAGTGAGCATATGATACACTTTGGAACTGATTACGTGTTTTCTTATATCCCTTCTATTCAATGCTCGCACATTTTCACCACTAGCTACCAGCTCTGGGATACTATTAGTGCTAAAAACATCTTCATCCTCTCCATGTAGGATGTAAATAATTCATACATCTTGTTGCACAGGCTCAGGCTGCCTGCAAATCCTACTTGTGCTTCCATCACTGATTTTTGTCTTTCCTCAGTAAGTCATGCACCTGTATCCATAAACTCTTCTGTGTTTGCATATTTACTTTCAGCTTCTTCCACTATTTGAGGGTTTACACTGTCTTCCTTGATTCAATTATACTTTAAAATTGGTTACTGTACCTCTAAAGCCAAGTGTTGTATAGCAATAAACACAGCAGTCTGTGGATCTCCCTGTCTCCCTTTTATCCAACCCACAAGAGCTAAACAAAACAGACTTACTAATGCTGCAGTCTGGAGATTGAACAGTGGGGGTCCATTCTCACATGTGCTTTGCCAGTTTTTGCTTTGTGGTCACAGAATTTTCATAGAATCCACAAGGTAAGGGCAATGTTCTCAAAGACAAAATGTTGATATTTTCTTCCACTATCTTATAACCTTTGCAATCCTTGACCTAATTGTCCTGTATACTAAGGTGGACCCGGGATGCTGCTGAACTGCAGGTCAGTTCTACTTACAATAATAATCACAGGACACAGGAGCTTTGAAAAAGGGTGTTTATTCTAAATCTAACAGCAAGAAACATATAGGCTCGTACACACACACACACACACACACAGACGTGCGCACACACACACACATATACAGACGCACACATATACAGACGCACACACAGACACACATACAGACATACACACACAGACATACATACATACACACACTCACACATACACACACACACACACACACACACACACACACACACACACACACACACACACACACACACACTCCTGATGACATTATGCCCTCTGAGCACATGACTTACTAACATGGCTATATATTTAACATAGCCCAGACATCCAGACTTAAGAACAACTTCTTCCCCACTCCTATTAGACTTCCGAACCAATCACCTCTTCCACGTCCCCTTACTGTGGTGCTGCCACATTCTCGGACTCCTAACTCTACTTCGCTCAGTTATTCCGTTATTGTCACTTCAGCATTTCTTTTTGCACTACTTCAGACTGCACTGCAATCTTTGCACATTCTGCTGTTTTGCACTTGTTGCTGTATTTATTGTTGTATTTATTATTACCATCTCTACTGCTTACTCTGTGAGCTTCACGCAACGAATTTCATTGTGCCCTGGTGGATATGACAATAAACTAATCTAATTTAACGAATACACTCAAGGATGTATAATATGATCTGAGCTGACAGAGGCAACTCAAATCTCAACTAAAGAAGGGGGTCTGAATTGGACAAAGTAAATGGTAAAAAGATTGTAGCTTGTCTCATGAGATCATTTGACTGAATTATTTTTTGCTCTTTTGCTTCACCAAAGGAGGCAGAGAAAGGTAGTACACAGGACAGTGTGAGTGATTTGGTTAAAAGGTTCTACTGTATTAAGTGGAGCACAGCTCCCATCACTTTCACATTCTCTTCTTGAGGAGACCCCAAGATCAAATAAACAGTGCAAACCATTTGTCAGTGACATCAGATCTAATGTATTATTAAAACCAAATGAATGAGTTCTTCACAACTTGTCACACCTATATTTACCCATTTAAAAATCTTCTGGAGTTTAGGCACAATCAGACCTTCAAGCACCTTTGATCAGCTGTTTTGACCTGGTTAAAAGTTGATGATTCTGGTGATGTAGCTGAATGTAAATGACTTCAGCTGTGCAGCCTAAAAGTGTCCTGTTAAAATGGAAACTGGTCTCATCTATAAATAATTTAGTTTGCATTCTGTTTTATGTTATTGAACAAAATAGGATTAGAATTTTCACGGTTTAATCCCATCATGTCTTTAAAGTCGATGCCATTAAAACCACTCTATTAAAGACTTGTGTAACTTCCATGAGCCCTCTATTACATTATTTAAATCATAGGATAGGAAGGAAGATAATCATAAGTATAATATTAAAGTTCTGGCACAGGACAAGCGATAGAAGGGAACCATATCATTATCAGGATGAGTGCAATCTTGCTGGTACATTGACAGCATGCTTTATCGCCTACTCACTTCATATACCAATGAGTGACATTGAGAAATAAGGGTGCAGCCTCTTCTCAAATGTCCCATAACTCAGGGATGAACAGCAAGGCTGTGAAGGGAGAATGATTTTAAGTCATGAAGTAATGAGAATTTATCTCAATTCCCCCATTCTTGAACACAGCAAATGTTAAATCCTTCTGCTTGAAAGATCAGAACTTTTTAAGACTGGATGATACAAGCAATTTTAATGGTGGTGGTCTCACTTCAGAGTCAGACAGTCATGAGCTCAAATCTCACTTCAGGAACTTGAATCCACAATCCAACTTGACACCGCATTGCAGTACTTAGTGTGTCCTGCTCCCCCATGGAGGTTGCAGCTTTTGGATAAGACGTTACACAGAGGTAGTAATAAAAGGACTTCAGGAAGTGGAGTGGTGCACACACTCCTGTTTACTTCAATGGTGCAGAGGTGGAAATGGTTGAGAGCTTCAAGTTCCAAGGTGTAAACGTCACCAATAGCTTGTCCTGGTCCAATCAAGTAGATGCCATGACCAAGAAAGCTCACCAGCACCTCTACTTCCTCAAGAGGCTAAGGAAACTCAACATGACCCCATAGATGCACCATAGAAACATCCTATCCAAATGCATCACAGCTTGGTATGGCAATTGCTCTGCCCAGGACCGCAAGAAACTGTAGAGAGTTATGGACACAGTTCGGCACATCATGAAAACCAGCCTCCCCTCCATGGACTCTGTCCATACTTCTCACTGCCTCAGAAAAGCAGCCAACACAATCAAAGACCCCTCCCACTCCAGACATTCTCTTTTCTCCCTCCTCCCATCGGGCAGAAGATACAAAAGCCTGAAAGCATATACCACCAAGCTCAAGGACAGCTTCTATGCCCCTGTTATAAGACTATTGAACAGACTTGGTACATGTGACAATAATAAACCAATTGCCCATTACCAGGTACCCTGGCACTACTCTGAAGAACAGTAGGGATGTGCTTCTCGATGTCTTGACCAACATTTATCCTTTAACCAACATGACTGAAAGAAGACTATTGGTCACTAATACATTACTGTTCTGGCGATTTTTGTTCTGTTCAAATTGGGAGCTGTGTTTCCTACATTACAACAGTAAATTTAAATGTACTTCATTATTTTTAAAGTGCTTAGAGGCGTCCAGAACCTGTGAAATTCCCAGAATAAATTGAGGCATTTTGTGAACATTGACAAATGTAAGGTCCGGTGGGAAGGTATTTGGTGTGGTTTAATCGATACAGCACAATATGATGTACAAACCACAGAGTGAAGACAAAGGAATGTCTGGTGTGAGAAACAGCTGTTAACATCAGTCAGCTGAAAGATGTGATGAAGCTGTTAAAGCACCAGGTTCAGCCCCACTCACAACAATATTTATCTTGCCGTCCTGCAGCCAGGACATGTTTTACTTCCATCACCTGGTTAAAATATCACTTTGTTTCAAAATCCACACTTATATGAGAATGCTGGGATTTGAAAAGTGTCTCACAAGTTCCCAGCTAGAGCATCAAATAAAACTTGATATCTTGGTGTGCTTTAAAATCCATTAAACTAGGTACATGTGGTGGTGGAAAACAGACAGTGAGAAAATAACAGGAACTATCTATGTCCCGCGCATGGAATGATTTAGTACCACTCTGCATCTAATTGTGTTATAATAATGAAAAGGCAGAAAACTGTATGGATTTTATTGTGTTGCAACATTGCAACTTAAATGTACAAAAGAATTCATGCTGGGAGCATCAATGTCTGCAATTTAAACAGTTGACAATAGCAGGATACGGAGGGTGTGGGGGAGACCGCGGGGGCAATTGAGAGTAGCAGGATTCAGAGGTCAAACCATACAGGAGAGTCAAAGAGGGAATAGTGCATTATACTGAGATGCTGTTGTAGTCTGGCGAATTATCTCACAGAGGCCAATTGTCAACTCTCAGACACATCCTCATACCTTCCTCTATACCATGACCCCAACATCGAACCTCCAGCACAATCTTCCCTCCACAGCTTCCAACCTTGCAGTGCCCCAGTCCTGCACTGCCCACCTATATTGGTATCGGTATTGGTTTATTATTGTCACTTGTATCAGGGTACAGTGAAAAACTTGTCTTACAAACCAATCATACAGGTCAATTCATTACACGGCGCGGTTACATTGAGTTAGTACAAAGTGCATTGATGTAGAACAGGTAAAAACAGTAACAGTACAGAGTAAAGTGTCACAGCTACAGAGAAAGTGCAGTGCAATAAGGTGCAAGGTCACAACAAGGCAGATTGTGAGGTCAGAGACCCTCTCATTGTATAAGGGAACTGTTCAATAATCTTATCACAGTGGGGTAGAAGCTGTCCTTAAGTCTGGTGGTGAGTGCCCTCAGGCACCTGTATCTTCTACCTGATGGAAGAGGAGATAAGAGAGAATGTCCTGGGTGGGTGGGGTCTTTGATTATACTGGCTGCTTCACCAATACAACGAGAGGTAAAGACAGGGTCCAAGGAGGGGAGGCTGGTATCCGGGATGCGCTGGGCTGTGTCCACAACTCTCTGCAGCTTCTTGTGGTCCTGGGCAGAGCAGTTGCCGTACCAAGCCGTGATGCATCCAGATAGGATGCTTTCTATGGTAAAAGTTGGTGAGAGTCAAAGGGGACAAACCAAATTTCTTTAGCCTCCTGAGGAAGTAGAGGCACTGGTGAGCTTTCTTGGCCCATGCATCTATGTGATTTGACCAGGACAGGCTGTTGATGATTTTCACACCCAGGATATTCTGCCCAGGATCCACAAGCAGGATGGCCCAGGCAGACCCATTGTTTCAGACTGCTCTTGCCCTACCAAACTTATTTCTTCTGACCTTTACTCCATCTATTTTCCCCAGGTCTGGAATCTATCCCCTACTTTGACACCTTCCAGTTCCCTGCTCCTAATTCATCTTCATCTATCCCACTTCTGGAGGGTCTGAGGGCCCCCTGCTTCTTCCTTAAACAGAGGCCCAACCAGTTCCCCTCCACCAACACACTCATTCACCTGGATGAACTTGTCCTCCCATTAAATAACTTCTCCTTCAACTCAACTCTCTCCGGGTCAAAGGCACTCACGCAGACCCAAGCTATAACTGTCTTTTTTGTGGGATATGTGGAATAGTCTTAGCTTCAGTCCTCCTTGGGCCCAGTCCCCTGAGTCTTTATGTGGTATATCGATGACTGCATTGGTGCTGCTTCCTGCACTCATGTAGAACCTGAAAATGTCATAACTTTTGCAGCCTATCTCCATCCTGCTCTCACCGTCACATGGTCCTTTTCGGACTCTTCTGGACCTTTCTGGACCTCTCCTTCTCCATCTCAGGGGATAGGCTAGCCACCAATGTCCACAATAAGCCTACAGCCTCCCACAGCTACCTTGACTATACTTCCTCCTATCCAACATGTAGGAATTCCATTCCATTCTCTCCTTCCATGTTTGCTCCAACAATGAGACCTTCTACACAGGTGCCTCTGAAAAGTCTTCCTTCTTCCTCTGCCATGGTGCATCAAGCCCCTGACCACATCTCATCTACTTCCTGCATCTCTGCTCTCCCCTTCCTGGGCGGAGCAAGGACAGGATCCCCCGGACCTTACTTTCCACCCTACAGCCCTCCACATTCAACGAATCAGATCTGGATGCATCACAGCCTGGTACGGCAACTGCTCTGCCCAGGACCGCAAGAAACTGCAGAGAGTTGTGGACACAGCCCAGCGCATCATGGACACCAGCATCCCCTCCTTGGATTGTCTTTACTTCTCGCTGTCTTGGTGAAGCAGCCAGCATAATCAAAGACCCCACCCACCCGGGTCATTCTCTCTTCTCTCCTCTTCCATCAGGCAGAACATACAGGAGCCTGAGGGCACATACCACCAGGCTCAAGGACAGCTTCTACCCCACTGTGATAAGACTATTGAATGGTTCCCTCATATGATGAGATGGATTATGACCTCACGATCTACCTTGTTGTGACTTTGCACTGCACTTTCTCTGTAGCTGTGACACTTTACTCAGTACTGTTATTGTTTTTACCTGTACTACATCAATGCACTCTGTACTATCTCAATGCACTGTGTACTAACTCAGTGTAACTGAACTGTGTAATGAATTGATCTGTACGATCAGTATGCAAGACAAGTTTTTCACCATACCTCGGTACAAGTGACAATAATAAACCAATACCAATAATATTTCAGCTCCAGACACATATTTCCCTCCCCTCCCCTTTCAGCAGTCCGTAGGGATCGCTCCCTTCACATCTCCACTCTTCTGTCCCCGCCTACCACACCCCATCATACAGACCTCATCTTTCCCTGCAACTGCAGGAGGGGCAACACCTGTCCTTCCACCTGTTTCCTTCCTACACTCCAGTGACCCACACAATCTTTCCTCGTGCACTCCTTCCAATCCAGTGAACTGCATCCAGTGTTCACAATGTTACCTCCTCTACACTGAAGAAACCAAACACAGATTGGGTGATTGCTTTGTGGAGCACCTGCATTCAGCCCACAGGAGTGAGGCAGCTTCTGGTTTCCTGCCATTTTAATTAGTCATGCCACTCCCACTCTGATCTCTCTGTGTGTGGCCACCGGCACTGCTACAGCAAGAGCCAACCCAAGCTCCAGGGACAATATCTCATCTTTTATCTGAGTACGATGCAGCCTTCGGGACTCAATATCAAATTCTCCAACTTTCTGTAACATGGCCTTTCTTCCTGTCTATATAAGAACCCTTATTGCCTGCAATCATCTTTTGTTTTCCTCCCTGTGTGTAGTCTGGCCTGCCGGGAATGTCCCAGAATGCAGGACCCACATCAGCAACAAGTTACACAGCTATAGTTGCTTAATCTGATCCCATCTGTCACGTTTTCGTCCCATCAGAGAAATTTCCTTTGTTCCACCCACTGCCCTCCCCACCTCTGCTGCTAACCTCGACTAACTTGTCTCTCTCTTTCTCGTTTCCTTTCAATAGTTTGGATTACTGGTCATAAAAAGACTGCTCATGAGGAGAAGAGGCCATCTGAATGCGCAGGATGGTTGGATGCAGGAAGTTATAAGGTGAAACCCCCATAAGTGTATCCAGCCAGAATTAGCAAGCTGTTCTGTGAGTGGCCCACTTCTAATCTAAATTAAAACTGAAATGAATGTATGGAATAACATTGTGGAGGTAACATTGTGAACACTGGATGCAGTACACTGGATTGGGCAGTATGGAATAACTGACAGATTTTAATACAATCCTTGAATTCAGTCTGTAATATTTGCTCACTGTATTGCTGTAATAGCTTGAGGGTAAATGCTGAAAGGACCAAGCTTCTGCGTGCTGATTTTCTTTAATACCTTCAATCCTTTGGGATACATTTACAAAAGAATAGAGTACATCTTGGGGTCAAATTATAAGTTTCACATGAGGGTAATACTGTTCTATCTAGAACAGTGAATGTTTGTGAAAGTCTAGTTCTCCTTGCCACTTCTGTAAACTGTAATTGAATAAAAATAACTCTGAATTCCTGTGGGATAAATCTGAGCTCATGATATTAGCATACATAGAACCGAGTTAACACTGTACACCAATGTCAAGCAGTGTGATTTCACATAATTGCATAACTATCTTTAATTATTATTCATTCCTGGGACATAGCTGTTGCTGGGAAGGGCAGTATTTATTGCAAAAAACAATCTGCTGGAGGAACTCAGCGGGTCGAGCAGCATTTGTGGGAGGAAAGGAATTGTCGACGTTTCAGGTCCTGATGTAGGGTTTCAAACTGAAACATCGATAATTTGTCTCAGCTGCTGCTCAGCCCACTGAGTTCTTCCAGCAGATCGTTTGTTGCTCCAGATTCCAGCATCTTGTGTCTCCAGCAGTATTTATTGCTTGTTCTTTGTGGTCCTGAATATAATCGAATTGCTTGTGCTACTTCATGACTGCTCAGGATGAAAAGGTGTGTGAGCTGAGGGAGAGGAGGGCTCATGTCTCTGCTGCTCTTGGGATGTCACCCCCTCCATGCCCCCATGCTAACTCTACGCTCACCTGGGACAGCCATCTTCTGAAATGCAGCATCTCCCTACACTTGATGAACAAAGCTATCTGCTCACGTGACTTCACTTGTCCCTGACCATCTGCCTCACCATCTCACTGCATCTGCTTCAGCCTTGTCATGGCAGCATCCCAAACATAGCCTCACCTGAGCCCACTGGGGCAGAACAGTAGGTGAGTTGCCCCTTCGCCAAGCCCGATGGCAGCTTGCTAGTGTCCAGTGTATCCAACCAAATCTGCATCAATTTGAGGGACCAGTCCCTCAATGTCCCATGGAATAAGTTGGGGAGCTCTCCCTCCATCAGTACTGGTCAGCCTTGGCGGCCACAATGTTTGTCACCACTGCACAATTATGATGGGGAGTGTGCCTTTAAGGACTCGTGGCCTTCTGGGATTAAAGCAAATAAATGGGATTAATTGGCAGGTGCGCTAAACATATCCTGTGTTTATTATTAATCCAGGCTGCAACCTACCCTAATAATTTTTTAAAAATGCAGTGGCCAATTGTGTAGGGCATTGGAGTTTAAAAATTGAATTTATTGTATTGAAGCTCACTTTCAGCACAGGGCAGAGAGAGGCGCTATAAGTGTAACCACTCCACAGGAGAGAGGCTCCCTGATTATAGCCCACTGACCAATTAATCCATGGCTCTGTGGCCCTTCCCCTTGCCCATCATGGTCTCCTCCACCATTGTCAGAAGCTGCACTTAGAACAACTGAAGAAATCAGCATTCAGTCGCTCAGACTGTTGTGAATTGAAGCTTGTCCATGGGGCAAAGGTAGAGTGTGAAAACAGATGGTTCACTTTATTCTTATAATAACAAATTTAGTCTTGCTCAATTTATAGTGTGATAATCTAAGAAATGTGCAGTGGTTATTGGAATAATAGTGCAGGGATAGGACACACTATGCAGCCACAGGCCATTTGGCGCAGCAAGTCTATGCCCTGCCAGCATAGATATTCCATCTGAGCCCTCCATTGTCACCAGTAATCCCACCTGGTCCCGTCACACTGATGTGGTGATCAAGAAAGCCCATCAGTGCATTCACCTTCTACGGTGCCTGAGAAGATTTGGCTTGTCCACGAGGGTTCTCTCGAACTTCTACAGATGTGCTATGGAAAGTACCCTGAGGGACCGAATGTTTATTTCTTCAGTTGGTTATAAGTGACTAAGGTGGAATGAATTTGGAGCGATGTCTACCCAATTCCAAATAAACATGTGCCAGCAATGCAAAGCAGCCCATAATTTCAGCTCAGTTTGGCAAAGGTATTTACATAGGCAGTTGACCACTGCAGCAAATGGAAACAATGGTCTGAATGGAGGTGGATTTGGCCATCACTTGCTGTGCATGGTCCCCACCAGCCTGCACTACTTTGGCCAGATGTGGAGGCCAGAGGTGGAGGACCGAACTAGCTGTCTTTTGACCCATGGAGTGTAGCAAAGCCTCTCTGGTGGCCAAGCCTCAGCCTGCACACTACGGAAGTCCCACAGTTAGAGCTCCCTGACACTCTTTGACAGGAGACAAGCCTGAAGCTTTGCTACAGTTTTTAATGTTATTGATATTAGGAGACATTTGCAAACATAACAACTATCTTTTAATAATAATTAAGACAATGACTGTCATTTTGAAAATAAAAACACTTAAAAACTCTTTAGCACATAATAAATCATTTAAAATATTAAATAATGGGAAATAAGTAGAAGAAATCTGGCTGGTACCCCATCACAGAGGTGGATTCCTCAACACATTCGGGCTCCACCATTGGACCACCGAGGACCCAGTGATGGAGTGGAGTGAACCATGCAGTGACATCTGTCACTCTGCTCGTCCTGGACTTATAGTAGGATTCAATACGATGGGTTTGGCCCAGTATATCTCTCCATGTTACAGCACAACCAACATCAGCTGGGCAGAACAGAATGAACTTTGCCCATGTTGTGTTATTATGCGTTATTATGTAGTTATAATAAAGAACTACAGTTCCCAGTAGGCAATGCAAGGGGTCACATGTGGGAACAGGAAGTGGCTGTAAAAAGAGAGGGAAAGTATGCCAGTCTGTGTTGGTTAGTAAAAAAATGTTCAGATATTAAACCCACACGAAGTTTGTCTGTTGATGAAGAACAAAGATAACACATGTAATAGCTGAAATGGAAGTTCTTGAACAAGAAATCAGGAAAAATGTTTTCTTTTCCATTTTAAAACATATTTAATAAATCAAAAGTTAAATCCTTTGATGTGCATTGTTTTTTTTTGCATCTTCATACTCTGTTTCTCTTAAATACTTACAGAACATAGTGCAGTTTGAGGGAATAACTAAAACTCAGGACAAATAATGGAAGGTACTTAGAGGTTCCAGCCTGGGGCTGAGAAGTAGAAGGGTGGTGATCCCCAGTAATGTTTGCCATAGAAAATGAAAAGGGAATACAATCAACAACAACTTCAGCAGTATCTTGCAATTGCATTTAACTAAAATGTCCCAAATTGTGGAAGCATTCAGTGATAGTGGCAGAATGTGGTGAGGTAGTGTAGGCAGATTAGTTATAATATAAATCCTGACATCTTTGCAATTCATGGCTAATAACACATTCATCTCTTCAGATCTGAGCAATCAAAGAAGCAAAGGAAATATTTTTTAATAAATAAAAACTACTCACCACATCGAAAAACTCCATTAAACATTCAGAGACCCTGCACCTTAAATCATTTTCCCAGATATTTTTATTTCAGTTGAGTAGGTTGTGAGGAAGTGTTTCAATTGCTCAGGACCCAGCAAATTCTTAATCTAATTCAACTGGAGTGTTTTTTTTATTCATTCTCAGAATCCAGGCACCAAAGGCCAGCATTTGTTCTCTATCACTAATCGCCTTTGAGAAGGTGGTGGTGAACTGCCTCCTGGAAATGCTGCAGTCACCAGGTGAAGGAAGTATCACTGTGCTGTTGGGTGGGAAGTTCCAGGCTTTACATCCAACGATGATAAAGGAACAGCGACGAATTTCCAAGTCAGGATGATGTGTGACTTGGAGGGGAACCTGCAGGTGATGGTGTTTCCCTGCACCTGCTACCCTTATCCTTCCAAGTGGTAGAAGGCTGGGGAAGTTGTTGTCAGAGTAGCTTAGGCAAGTAACCACAGTGTATTTTGTGGATGGTACACGATGCTGCAACTCTGCACCAGTGGTGGATGGAACATTGAATTCTCCAGTTCTCCAATAACCTGCTCTCCCTCTGTCCCTTCCTCTCTCCTCCAGGTCTACCCAGTTCCTCCTACACCCCCACCCCCATCACCTATTCTTTCCCCTCCACCTACTCCTTCTGCCCATCACCCACACACTGTGATGGGCCCCTCCCCTCCCCCCACTGTTCCCATCTGCATCGACTTGAGGGACCAGTCCCTCAATGTCCCATGGAATAAGTCGGGGAGCTCTCTCTCCATCAGTACTGGTCAGCCTTGGCGACCACAATGCTTATCACCACTGCACAATTGTGAGAGGAAGTGTGCCTTTAAGGACTCATGGCCTTCTGGGATTAAAGTGAATTAAATGGGAGATGTGTAGCGGCTACTACCGTGATGCGAAAGTAAGACACTAGTCAATGAGCTGCAGAATAAAAACTGATTTTTCTTCCCGCCTTGTGTGGGCCTTTTAAGAGGAACGGTTCCCACCCACCGAAAATGGAAATGACGTATGCGCTACGTCATCAAACTTTTCCCGTGCGCGGGTTCTCCCTGTCGCTCGGGGAAGATGAAGGCCCAGTGCCACCTTGGGCTTCGCCGCTCTGATGACGTGCAACCCAACCACCGAGCCAGTTCGCTTGCTCGGACGGTGAGTTGCTACAGATGCACTAAATTGGGATCCCCACCTCCCTTATTTGGTTCCGTGCTCCACCTTTCTCTCCTATCAGATCCCATCATCTGCAGCCCTTTGTCACCTCCACCCATCACCTCCCAGCTTCTGTCGCTATTTCCACCCTCCCTTCCTCCATCTGCCTGTCAGCCCTCCTCACCTGGATCCACCTATCGCTTGTCAGCTCTTGCTCCACCCCTTCCCCTCACCCCTTCATACTGACTATCTCCCCTTTACTCTTTCAGTCCAGATGAAGGGTCTTGACCAAAAATATCTACTGTCCCTTCCCCTCCACAGATGGTGCCTGACCTAGTGAGTTCCTCCAGCAGTTTGATTTTTGCTGGGAATGAATATTTAGTTGGGTTAATGGGGCACCAAACAAATGGAGTGCTTTCACCTGAATGGTGTCAAGCTTCTTGAGAGTTGTTGGAACTGTTCTCACCCAGGCAAGTGGAGAGTATTTCATCACACACCTGACTTGTGCCCTGTAGGATTGCAGGATAAAAATGTGTGTCTGCCTTTGCTATGTGCTATATTACTTTGTCCTGAAATGCCAGTGGAAGCAAGTTCAGTCACAACTTTCAAAATGGTATTGGATGTATATCGAAAAAGGAGAAGAATACTGCAGGGCTCTGAGGAAAGAGCAGGGTGAGAGTATAATTGAAAAACAAAAAACTGCAGTTGCTGTAAATCTGAAATAAAAACAAAAAATGCTGGGGATATTCAGCAGGTCAGGCAGCCTCTGTGCAGAGAGGAATGGAGATAATGTTTCAGGTCAATGACATCTCATCAGGTCTGAAGTGTGGTTGTGCTTGGATAGCTCTTTCAAAGGACCAACTCGAGCTCAAAGAGCAAAACAGACTCCTTCATGCTCAATTTTTCAGAGAAATTTGATGAGAAACAAATATCAGAAATGAACACGGCCAAACCAAATGAGCAAGCACAGCCATTTCAGTGTCAAGGACAATTTTGCAAGGAAGCTGTTATTAATAACAATTCATGACTCTGTGTCAAATTGAAGAGAGTGATAATGACATTAAGAAAATGAACTGATTGTTCCTGGACAGAACACGAGGAAGTCTTCAGGATAACTGTAAATATGTTTGTGTGTGAGCTTGTTCTGGCCAAAGTAAGGATCTTCTGTGTCTTCTCACTTGACAAGCACTGTTCCAAAATGTCATCAGTGATTCATGATCAATTGAAACATTACTCTTTCAACCCTTGGAATGGTTGTGAAATGCACTTCCCCTCAGGCTCCAGATGAATTTGATTTTACTACTGCTGTTGAGGTATCAGAGGTTGTCAGTAAGCTGTGACCAAACTTTAACACCTGAGAAGAAGCCCATTTGTTTCCAATTGATTTTAAATGACACATTCATTTAAACTGATGTCCCAATTGGCAAATACTCAGTTGTACTGTAATTCTATATTAATTTTGGTTGGTATTGTAGTCAATGTAATTAGAGTCATAGAGTTATACAGTACAGAAACAGGCCCTTCAGCCCAACTCGTCAATGTCGACCAAGTTGCCGACCTGAGCTAGTCCCATTTGCCTGTGTTTGGCCCACATCCCTCTGAACCTTCCCTATCCATGTACCAGTCCAAATGTCTTTTAAATGCTGTAATTGTACCTGCCTCTACCACTTCTCCTGGCAACCTGAGGGGCAACTTCTTCCCACAGAGAGTGGGGTTCCATATACTGTGGGAAGAAGTTGCCCCTCAGGTCTCCTTTAAATCTTTTTCCTCTCACCTTACACTTATGCCCTCTAGTTCTAGACTCCCCTACCATGGGAAAAAGACTGTGAGCATTCAATTTATCTATGCCTCTCATGATTTAATAAACCTCAATAAGGTCTCCCTTCAGCCTTCTATGTTCCAGAGAATTCTAGGCTTAATTCTGTTACATATTCACTCATAAGATGTGGGCATCACTGGCAAGGCCAGCATTTATGGCCTATCTTAAATTGCCCTCAAGAAGGTGTGGAAGTTAAGGTGGTGAACTGCTTTCACTAGAGAAGATGCAGAGGAGATTTACCAGGATGTTGCCTGGAATGAAATGTTTCTCTTAGGAAGAGGGACTGGATAGGCTGGGTTTGTTTCCCTTGGAGCAGAGGAGGCTGAGTAGGGAAAAGGGAGTTGTGGGGGGATTGATAGAGATACAAAAATTTATGAAGGCATAGATGGGATGGATAATGAGAATTTTTCCCCATAATGGCGACATCTAAAACCAGAGGGCATAGGTTGAAGGTGAAGAGTGAGAGGGTTAGAGAGGATGTGAAGAAAGTTTTTTTCACCCACAGGTGGGTGCAGTCTGGAACACACAGCCACAGTGGAGACAGATACTCTCAAAGCATTTAAAAAGTATCTGACAAGCACTTAAATCACCAAGGCGTAGAAGGCTATGAAGCAAGTGCTAGTAAATGGGCTGAGTGCAGATGGGTACTTGATGTTCAGCATGGACATGGTGGGATGAAGGACCTGTTTCTGTGCTGTGTGATTCAATGACTCTATGCTGCACTCCAGATGGTGAAGGTGTTCCATTGCACTAAGGTCTGGGCGGTTATTGTTCCAGCAAAGATGAAGTAAAGGTGACGGGTGATGTTTGACTTTGACATAACCCTGGTTATGACTAGGTACTTGCTGAATTTATGCTTTAAGGTAGTAGAGGCCATGTTTGGGAAACCTTGATAAGTTCTTGCAGTGCATCTTGTGAGTGCTGTTCTTTGCAGCCATTATGTAACATTCACGGAGGGAATAAATATTTAAGTTGGTAGGTGGAGCACCAATCAAACAGCCTGAAGCTGAATATATCCAGGCAAGCAGACAACACTGGAGCTGGGATACTGATACTATGTGCAGGGTGTTCAGTTGTTTCCTGATTTCACCTCCTGGGAATTAATTTGGCTGATGACAGTGTGATGTTGAGAGCTTCAGATGAAGTCCAATATTGATCATCCACTCAGGACTAAACCAATGCAGATCTAGTGATAATCCTGGTTGGATTAAAATCTATGCTAGTCTCAACTTCAACATTTTATTCATCAGATTCTGGCGATAATTTCTGTGATACTCTAAGCACTGCCAACTAAGCAGAAACCTCTAACTTCTATTCACTTGAAGAGTGCCCTGAAGACTCACCCAAAGTTTAAGACCAAGAAATAAACATGGCAATTATCGTTGGAAAACAATTCAAAAATGGTCAAAATGACCACTTCCCAGTTTGCTGCAGTGTACAGTCTCTCTCCGCAGGAACAGTTTCCCACATCCCACTGTTGCCCATGAGAATGTATCCGTATGATGCACCTGGAGACGTATCCAGGTATAATTTATGTTTTTGTTGTGAATGTTTTGTATCTGATGCTATGTGCCTGTGATGCTGCTGCAAGTACGTTTTTCATTACATGTGTGCACACATTTACTTGTGCATATGACAATTAACTCGACTTTGACTTTGTAGTTTCTGTACCTGAAGCCATCATTGGGACTGCATAAACAGCTGACCCCAAATCATTGCTATCTGCACTGTTAGATGGTGAAAGATGACCAAGATTTTACTTTTGAAGTGTAGTTGCTATTGTAATGTAGAAGCTGCAGTGGCCAATCTGTGAAGGGTGCCATAAAAACCCATGTGATAATGACCAGATAATCTGTTTTTCTGCAGGCTTTTGGCTGAGTCATAACATTTGGTCAGGACACCCTGGAGAACTCATTGTACTTCTTTGAACTGGTGCCATAGAATTTTTTAAGTTCACCCTTAGAAGGTAGCTGGAGCCTTGATTTAACATCTCATTGGAAGATGGGATGTCCAACTGTGCTGATCTGGGTAGCCGCCTAGATTTTGTACTCAGGTTTCTGGAATGAGCCTTGAATCCATAATCTCCAGAGGCATGAGCCAGAGCAATGATCCATACTTGGCAGCTGTATTAACGGCAATAGAGAAGAGAGCAGGAACATCAGGAGCTTCTTCAGATTAGCTGAATAGCTGTCTAATGCTGAACTGTTACTACTACCTAATCTGCTTTAAATTAGCTCTTGGAAGTGGTACAGCACTTTCCAGCCGGATGAAACAGAATGATCTCTACCGATTGAGGGCTGCCGTTTAGGCTTCTGTAGTCTTGGTGCTCTTCCAACAGGTAACCAATAACAATTTACATCCTCCTGGAGTCTGTCTTGTAGGAATCCAGGACCAGCTCCAAACCACAGTCATGTGTCTTTCTATGAGCTTGGAGATGGGCATTGCTCTTTGTGTGTTCCAGGTTTGCTCTAATGAAGAACTGCTTGACGTGAGCAATGTTTGCTTTTAGAAGGTCCTTTGTCTTGTGGATGTTAAGTGTCGGGTTCCTCATCCTCTCAGACGCTTCAGTGGAAGCATTCATGATGGGTTGGAGCTTGGTCTCTGAATGTATGCAAGCATTGTCTGCATACATTTGGTTCTGGTGTGTATTGGCATTATGATCTGCAGGCTGTTCAAACTGTGCCTTTGCTAATGTACCCCTCAACATGATATCCAGTCCAGATGAAGGGTCATGAGCTGAAACATCGACTGTCCATTTCCCTCCACAGATGCTGCTTGACCTGCTGAGTTCCTCCAGATGTTTGTTTCTTGTTCATGATGTCTAGCATGATTTGTACCACCATGTGCATAGGTGGATTGGACAATATTTGGAACTAAATGGATAATAAAGTGTTTTCACAGATGTATATAAACATTAAATTTTCACCCTTGTGACAGGGGTAATTATAGGGGAAGGTCTCCTCATAAAATCACTCCTTGGTTCAGTAGCACTCTTGTCACCGTGGGGTTAAATTCCACTCCAGAGACTTGATTTGGATCACACTTCACACAGGAATGAGTGTGTGAGCACTGTTAAAGTGCCACCGTTTGGACAAATTGAGGGCTGGTTGGCTCATTCATGTGGATGCAAAAGATCCCATGCCACTATTCAAAAGAGTGGGTCAACTCCCCTGTTCTCCTTCCTTATCCCTCAACAACACAACAGGAAAACAGGTGATCTGGTTACATTTCTGTTTGTGGGACAATGCCATACACAAATATCTTCCCCTGTGTTACAACAGCATCCGTTGGCTCTGAAGCACTTTGGGATGTCCTTAACTTGTCCTTTATAATAAACTATGTTAGATAATCTGTTCCATTTTCCCTTTTGCTCTGCTCAGAATTAAGCAGCTTTTCCACTTTCAACCGGAAACAACTGTTCCTCACTCCACAGATGTAGCCTGGCTTCCTGAATGTTTCCACCATACTCTGTCCTTATTTCTATCATCCGCCTTTGTAGCTAATATTATTACATGACAACTTTTGAGATTATACTTTAAGGTGTATGAAGTGCACTGTTTGAAGGGCTTCATATTGTTTTGAATGAGAAATCACTCATGAATCCATTGGATCTACTACTTGTTAGCTTCACAAGTCCAGATTGATATTCACTGTGATGTGATCTTAAAGGAAGCCGCAAGCACTGCTAACCTGGAGGACAGCACACTCCCAGCCAACCAATTACCAAAAGCACATTGAAGCTGGAAGATCCGTCTCCATAAATCATCTGTTCTTTGAGCACCAGATTTATTATCCATTTAGTTCCAAATATTGTACAATCCACCTATGCACATAGTGGTACAAATCATGCTAGACGTTATGAGCAAGAAACAAACATCCGGAGGAACTCAGCAGGTCAAGCAGCATCTGTGGAGGGAAATGGACAGTTGATGTTTCGGGTCGAGACCCTTCATCTGGACTGGACATCATGTTGAGGGGTACATTAGCAAAGGCACAGTTTGAACAACCCGTAGATCATAATGCCAATACACACCAGAACTAAATGTATTCAGACAATGCTTGCATACATTCAGAGACCAAGCTCCAACCCATCATGAATGCTTCCACTGAAGCGTCTGATAGGATGAGGAACCCGACACTTAACATCCACAAGACAAAGGTCCTCTACCAACCTGACCTCACAGCACTACATTGCCTTCCAACAATAAAGGTTCAGCGCAAGGCCCTGGAAAACAGGGATCACTTCCTACATCTTGGGAGCTGCCCCCTCAGTGAAGACACATCAATGATGAAATGCCCTGCTGCCTTCAATGCACTTGCACACACTTTGGTCGGCTGACGCAAAGGGTATTTGAAGATCAAGGTCTCAGATCTAGCGCAAAATTTATGGTTTACCAGGAAGAAGTGACCCTAACCTCCTACGTGCTTCTGAGTCCTACAATATGCATCACAAGACACTGGAGAAACACCACCAACTCTGTCTCTGCAAAATCCTCCAAATTCACTGGAAGGACAATTAAACCAACATCAGCGTCTTCTTCCAGACCAATCTCCCCAGAGTTGAGGCCTTAGTTACACTGTCAGTTATTTTGGACAGGCCACATCATTCACATCACTGACATTACACTCACAAAAAATAACTCTATTCCAAGCGTTATCATAGAACATAGAACAGTTCAGCACAGAACAGGCCCTTCAGCCCATGGCATCTGTGCTGACCATGATGCTAATTTAAACTAATCCCATTTTACAGAAGGCGATTGCCAGGCAAATGAGAGGCAAAGATTTAGGGATATACTTAAAGCCTTGTTGAAGAAATGTAAACTCCCCGCTGATGTCTGAGAGTCCCTGGCCCATAACCACTTATAGCACAGAATCAGCATTCAGGTTGGTAATGAGAACATCTAGGGGCCATTAATCAGAAGCACAGAGGCCCTGGCTGAATGGTAGAAGGAGCAGACCGCTTCACAAACCCACTGTCTGCCATCACCTGCCTCGTGTGGGAAGTGAGTCATCCTCAATCCTGACAGACTGCCCAAGAAGGAGAAGACAAGCTTAGATCTGCTTTGTACTATCAGCACAAAGCCCTCTGCAAGCTTGGTGCTGGACTCTTTAGCATTGCACCTCGACCTCCTGGCAGTCCCCCTATGCATCATCATTTCATTATGCTTACTATCAACTGCCTTCTATAGCCCCCACACTGATATCCTCATTTGAGACCTCTGCAGCAGTACTCATACGTAACCTCACTCTCCATGGACTTGGCACCTCTGTTGCCCTTTTACCCTACTTAAACACAGGCATTTTTGCCCAGGGCCTCACCAGTGCAGATCTACATTAAATGCTGTGGCAGTGTCAGAGCTGCAGGCTGAGTTTCTAAACTTAGGGATGGAGATATTCACTCCCTTCTTACCCTTCTGTGGTTGTCTGATCAGTGAACAATTCTTCACTATCTAACAGGAGGAAACACAAAGGTAGGGTTACATTGCAGGACGAGGGGTAGTGTGGGGACCACGATTAAACCATCTAAAGTTTATCAATCAGAAGAAGTGGAAGTGAGATGTGAGGAGGTTTGGTTTATAAGGATACCCCAGTGCTTTAGGCTTTGGTAATGGCCCCCTGATGATGGCATGCACTGCGTCCTCTATGTGGATAGCCTGTCCCTCATTCTTTACTTACTGCTGCCTCTAGCTGTGCACTAAACTGTCCTACAGGAGAGAATGATCTGCTTAAATGACGGCTGTATATGTTTTGGTGATGTTCCTGTCATGGCTGAGCTTACAAGCCAAGGTTCACAGCAAAGTTAAGGCTGTAAGGGCACTTGTACATTAGTTATGAGTCCCGATTATTGGAGGTTAGTGGTGTGATTGTGTTGCATTGAGCAGTGTCTGAGAGTAATAGTGCGATCGGTGGGATATTGGTGATATGACATTGGATGATGAAGTCTTGGCCACTTGTGGAAGCCAGTTGAACTTTCTGCAGCACTCCATCTTGGTCCTCAGGACTTCCCCACCACAGCTCTCTCCTCCACCTGCTTTCACGGTATAGTTATGTACTGATTCTTAGCCCCCTGTGGATAGAGAACATCTCTCCTCCACTCCTGCTCTTGCACCAGCCCCCATGCTGCACTACTGCAAAACCAGAGAGCTTACATTCAGCCAGGTAGTGCAAGCCGTCACATTTTTCTAAGATAACTGTTGCAGCCACAATACCCCTCCCCTCTAAAAGTAGCAGACAGTCTTTATGTAATGCTTCAAGTAGTACAAGACACATGGTAAGCCAAAGAATGGTGTTCTTGGCAAGGGCAAGGCTCAGCAATCATGTAGAATTATAGATTCACAGAGTCAGGTAGGTTTTGCAAATGCATAAAGTGGTTGAGCAGATCACAATTAAAACTCATCAGCATGAACAGATTGCAAAAGTCAGAATTTGGACAGCGTGGGGATTAATGGATGAATGCTCTCATTCTGAAATTTGACTTGGTTCTGCAGTTAGAATGTAATTATTTAATTAGATCATTAAGTATAACATTACTTTTCACAGTTTTAATCAGGAGTTAAAAAGCATCCTGCCAATGGCAGTTCACAATTGATTAGATGGACACTTTAACTGGCCACCTGAGTCGATGCGAATTACTGTCATTGCAGCCTCACAATTCCAGCGACCCAGATGTTCTCTGCGTGGAGTTTGCAGATTGTCCCTGTGACTACATGGGTGCTCTGATTGCTGGTATGTTCATTGGCTCCTGTAATTGACAGGGGAATCAAAGGGGAATTGATGGGTAAATGAGAAGAAATGAGTTGTAGGACCACAGGGAAAATAGTAGTGAGGGGGTGGGACTGATGGGATTGGTGTTGAGGGAGCTGGCTAGCACCTGTTTGGCTAAATGGCCTCCTTCTATGTCATAGTAACTAAAGGGAGAATTACCTGGCAGTTTGATTCAAGAAGCAGTGGCATCTTTTAGATTAGTTTGGATTTGGGTCATTGTCAGGAACAGGAAGATGTGACTGTGGGTCAGATAGGGTGAGGAAATCCAGGAAGTATTGATACAGAAGCCTCTGTTTTTGGCCTTGCCTAACAAGTACAACATACTTGTTGCTTTTGTAGAGATAAACAAAGATTGTGGGGAGGATAAACAATCTGACCATGGCACCACAGTACAGCACAACATTTAGGATGGGGAGGGAGGGAAGGGAGGTGGTCAAGGCCAATATAATCGGGAGGGTAGATAGCATTCTCTGCAGCCATGAACGTGAGTCCCAAAGGCTCCCCTGTACTAGGATTAGAGACATCAGAGCTACAACATGGCAGGGGGAGGATCCAGTTGTTGTGATCTATTTAGGAACCAATGACATTGACAGAACTAAGAAAGAGACTTTGCTGAGATCCAGTGAAGAGGTTGGATCTAAATTAGCAAAGGTAAAAATCTCTGGATTATGAATTGAGTTGTTTGTAAATTGGCATTGGCTCAAACATACCAACAACATTTAAAAGATATTTAGACAGGTACATGGATAGGAAAGGTTGAGAGGAATATGGATCAAACGTGAGCAAATAGGACTAGCTTAGATCGACATAGACAGGTTGGGCTGAAAGGCTTATATCTGTGCTGTGTCACTCTCAGACTCTAGATGTGCAGCTCAGAGCAGTGTGGCAGAAGTGGGTTTGATTCATCTGACACTGGGGAAAAAGGAGGTGATCCATAGGGATAGGCAAATCCAGCTGGAACCAGTGGCAAATCAAGTAACTAGAAATGCAGAAAAAGCTTTAAATTAGAAGTTGGGAAGTTCACATGAGGAGAAATTTAGAATACTGTACAAAAAGAAAGGACTCGGTACTAGTGCAGTGTAGCGATATGGGTAATGATAGGCAGAGTGTGGCAAGAAGAGGAGCTTGCAACAGTAAGGGTCCAATGGGAAAAATGGTTAAAAAGTCAAAACTAAATGCTCTTTTACCTGAACTTATGAAGCATTCATAACAGGACAGATGAATTAATGGTACAAATAGAGATCAATGTGTTTGATACAATAGACATTACAGACATGTGGTATCACAACAGCCAAGGCTGGAAACTGGATGTTCCAGTGTACTTGACTTTTTGGAATGGTAAGCATAATGGAAAAGCTGTGAAAGAAGGATTTCATTAGAACAGTATTAGAAAAGGATCTTAGCTCAGAAAATCAGGAAGTATAACAATGATCACAGGGAATTTCATATAAATTGAGCAAGTCAAATTGGCAAAGATAGCCTTGAGGACTGATTCATGGAACACATTAAAGAAAGTTTCTTCGGACAATATGTTATAAGCCTAGATTTATTTAACATATGTCCATGTCTAATGAGACAGTAAGGATTAATAATTACATACTTAAAGATCCCCTGGAGAAGAATCATCATAATATAATAGGATGTCATACTCAGTTTAAAAGACAAATATAAAACCAAAATTAAAATTTAACTAAGCCAAAATTTAAATAAAGGTGATAATGTGAGGGATGATTTAAATAATGTAATTTTCCTATCTACCTTATCTAAATCATTCCTCACATTATTACTTTTACAAGATTTATCAGTGAATAAGTAGATGCAGACATTTAAAAAATCATAATTCTCAGAGAGTATACATAATTAAGAAATAAAATCACAATAGGAAAGATGAACCATTCAGGGCTAACTAATGAAATTAAGGTTGATATTAGATCAAAAGGAAAGGGTTATAGAGTTTCAAGGAATAGTAGCAGACCATGGATTGGCTAAAAATATCAAGAAATAGGAAAAAAAAAGTATACATCAGCAAAAATATTAAAGGATTGTAAGAATGTCCATGTGTAAAAGGAAAAAGAGAAGCAATTGGTCCCTTAGAATGTGATGAAGGGAATCAATAATAGAGAGAAAGGGAAAGCAAGAGGCTAAACAAAATGTTGTATTTGTCTTCAGAGGAATAGATACTAAAACCCAACCAAAAATAGTAGCTAACTTAAGAGCAAAAGACAGTGAGGAACTTAAGCAATTAATATCACCAAAGAGGGGTGCGAGCTGATCTTTGTGGGACGCCACTTTCCACCTTTTGCCTCACTACTCCACTACCTTTTACAAAGTGCTATCCTTCAACCAGCCAGAGATCCATTCTGTTGCTTGTCCTCTGACCCTATACGGTATGCCCTGGCCTTATTCTTTGTTCTGCTATGTTGAAGACATTTTTTATACATCTTTCATGCATTTTTGGTACTCACTGTAACAAAAAGATTGGTCAAAGAAGGTGTGCTCTTTTGAAATCTGGGCTTGTTTTTGGATTCTGGCTATTATTATTCTTTTCCCTCTAGAGATTCCATTAATTTTCCCACAGCTCATGTTAAGCTTACTTGTCTATACCTTCCTGGATTTGTCCCTTCCTAAATACAGGTAACCACCAGTCCTCTGGCAATGCACTTTTTTAAATGAACTATTAAACATGTGTATTCATGCCAGTGCTCTCTTTTCTTGGATTATTTTACAATTCATGGATGAAATCCATCCAGACCAAGGGTTTTTCCCAAAGCAAAAGCCTGCAGATGCTGGAGATCTGAAGTAAGAAGAGAAAAAGTACATCAGGCAGCATCTTTGGAGAGTGAAACAGTGAATGTTGCATCTTCTACCTTAAGCCCCTTCAGGCATTTCTTTCCCACCCTCGTTCAGTTGGACACTTGTGTTAACTTCACTGGTCTCTTCCCAATCACAGAGCTTCTCTCTGTTCTCTCTGCCCTCCCTGCTTTCTCTGAACAAAATATGTTTGATTTTTAACTTTTCTTAATTCTGATGAGAGGTCATCAACTTGAAACATTCACTCTGTTTCTCTCTTGACAGAATATACCTGACCCACAAAGTATTTCCAGCATTTCCTTTTTATTTCAAGGGATATGACATCTTTTATTTTGTTGGTTTACTTATTGGTATTGGTTTATTATTGTCATTTGTACCGAGGTACAGTGAAAAGCTTGTCTTGCATACTGATCATGCAGGTCAATTCATTACATAGTGCAGTTACATTGAGTTAGTACAGAATGCATTGAGGTAGTACAGGTAAAAACAACAACATTACAGAGTAAAGTGTCACAGCTACAGGGAAAGTGTAGTGCAATAAGGTGCAAGGTCACAACAAGGTAGATCATGAGGTCAGAGCCCATCTCATCGTATAAGGGAACCGTTCAATAGTCTTATCACAGTGGGGTAGAAGCTGTCCTTAAGTCTGGTGGTATGTGCCCTCAGGCCCCTGTATCTTCTACCTGACTGAAGAGGAGAGAAGAGAGAATGACCAGGGTGGGTGGGGTCTTTGATTATGCAAATATTTAATATTTCCTGCATTGTTTTAAATGCAGCTATATAATTTTTAATATCATCTTCTCATGACGTGTCCACTTTATCCTCCCCTCTGGTGAACAACAAATCAAAATAAGCCACCTCACTTTCTCCACCTGGGATCTTATCTGACCATTGTTAAATGGTCCTAATGAAATCTCTTCATTCCTTTTTTAATTTATTCTTCTGTTTTATGTTGCCTAAAGTACCATTAAAGTATTATGCCTAGTTGTAAAATTAAGAAGTGTGAGCACTTATCTTGGAGAAACCTGCAGGAGACCAGTAAACTTCTTGTTCATCTATAACAGAGCTGATCTGTTTTCCATCTGTCTTGACACAAGTTGGCTGCTTCAGTTCTCTGTCTGACTATAAAGGCAAAGCAATGGCTGTAAAATGCTTTGCAACATCAGCTGGTCACGAAAGGTAGACAAGCTCAGAGGAGAAATGAGAAAAAGGAAGAACTGAAAAGGGTCTTTGACCTGAAACACTAAGTCCGTGTCTCTCTCCGTAGATGCTGCCTGACCTGCTGAATGGTTTTGCATTTTCTGTTTTTATTTCAGGTAAAAGATCAAGTGGGGCAAAGGCAGAAATGGAGAGATACAAGCAGGAACATCTTGGGCCCGAAGCAGAGTTTTTGAATGAATCCACCATTCAACTCACTGAGCCAGGAGCAAAACAAACAGCTTCTACCATCACTTTTGATCATTCCCAACTGCAAACAAGAGCTCAAATGCACAAAATGTCACATTATGATCCAGGATGAAGGCCTTGCTTATTTACTTACTTTTTTAAGTGCTCCCAGTGTATTGATCAGACTGTTATAAACAGTAATAAGTATGTGCATTTTATAAAGGAGTGTAAGAGAGTGCAGGAGTGCAGAACCACTGGAAATGCAGCTGACAGTGTGAAGAATGCCAGATGTCACACAGCTCACTGAAAGTAATTGTCATTCAGCCATTGACTCTTTTGAAAGGTCAGTTGGCTCATTCCTGCCTTGGCAGCAGCTTTAATGGGCTTGTTTACACTCAGAATTGAAATGAATCCAGGAAAAGTACCACCAGCTGAATTGCCATATTCTACCTGTGGAAAATACAGTGAATGCCTACAAGTGATAAATTAACTGATTTACCACCAGCCCCAAGACATAATGCATCCAGCATCTTGGTGGCTAATGAACCCACATGGGAACTGCAGACACTTCCACTGATAAGGCAGAAGGTGCCTATAGGGAGGGAGTGTGGGTAGTTTGTGAGATGGTGTGATCCTTCTGCTACTTGCACTCCTGATGTATGGCCTTGAGGTTCTATAAAAACCATTCTGAATGCTTCTCTGCCACTTTGAGAGGTCATGGGCTAGAGATTCCCAGGAGTCAGTGGGGATGCGGCATTTCTTCAAGAAGGTGCTTAGTACATCCTTGAATCTTTTCCTCTTGTCCACCTGGTAATCTCAGGATTGAGTGCTATTTCTAGAATCTAGTGTCAGGCATGCAGAGGACAAGGCCTGCACAATGTGTCTGACTGAGTGTTACTAGACCTCCACTTATTCAAAGATCGTGAGCAGGTCCAATATTTTTAACTCTAATTTTAGATGAAACCCCCAAATATGCAAAATGTCGTTCTATTTTTTTAAAGAAATTGAAGAAATCTCAATTAATTTGCAAACTTGACAAAACATATAGAAGAAAAGGCATTTTGTAAAAAAAAGTATAAATGTGTGCCATATCATTTCTATTTAATGACAACACATACCACCTGCGCATGAAGCTATGGTTTACAATAAATTGTTACGACTTTTGCTTTATCCAAAAGCTTTTCCTTTGTTAACAGCTTGAGAAGAGTTTCCGTAGGCAGATAGCTTCCTCTGCAACCTAAAAACCTGTATATGTTTTCCCTTGCTGCCAACACAGTTTCCGAAGATGAATCCCAATTATTGTCAATTGTCGCCTGTAGTGCATGAAAAGTGCACAGTTGTTAGTCCATCCGAAACCCAGAAATGCTGTTAGACCACTTTGGTCTAAGCAAACTCATTTACAAATAAAAGTCAGTTCACCAGGCATAGCAAATTAAAAAAATAAATGATGCAAGATGAAAAACACATTGATGCTGGAGGAACTCAGCAGGCCAGGCAGCATCCATGGAGAAAAGCAAGTGGTCAACGTTTCAGGTCAGGACTCTTCTTCAGGACTTCTTCAGAATCCTGAAGAAGAGTCCTGACTCGAAACGTTGACCGCCTGCTTTTCTCCACGGATGCTGTCTGGCCTGCTGTGTTCCTCCAGCATCAATGTGTTTTTCATCTAGATTCCAGCATCTGTAGTCCTTTGTTTCTCTAATAAATGATGCAATACTTATAAAAGAAAACCTTCCACCTACGTATCACCTTTCATGGCCACAGGATGTCCCAAAGTGCTTTCCACTACAGGAAGTAATTTAGAAGTGCGGTAACTGTTGTGACATGGGGAATTCCAATCCATAAGCTCCCTCAGACAGCAATGCAATAAATGTCATCTTTTGTAGGTATTGATTTGTGGGATAAATGTTGCCCAACATACCAGGAGAATTTCCCTGTTCAAGAAACAGCACAGTGTGAAAGACAAGTGGATTTAAACATTAAAGGTATTTATTTTATGGTTAAGGTTACACAATATAGCAATAGACTAGTTTTGAGTTTTCTCCTATTCCTTTGTAAACGTTCACAATCAGTCACATCCTTTGCCTGTATCTTTCATGCTCTTCATTTTGTAAGGCCGTTTTTATCTCCCATCCTCACCCTTCCCCAGATGGACTCTCATCTGTGACACAGCCGATTGACTACTTATTTCACAGAATTGTCTGAGCTTTTTAAAATATGTGCCAATCATAAAGCAGAAGTTATTATTCTTAATACATTCACAAACTGTACAGGCACAGAAAGGAAGGCGTAAGGTGCTGCAGCAAAATATGTACTGAAAACTTTGTACCAAAGAAAACCTCAGCTCATTCTTCAGTGCAGTAGAGGTAGTTGCCTTGAAATTAGATCCATTAATGGCCTTTTTTTAATGAGAAAATCGCACATAAAATGAATTTTCCTGGTTTAGATCATGCTAGCCAATCATTTCCAGGTGACATCAGCACATCACAAAATTCAAGCAGGCACCTCAATGTACAGTTCACTGGAATACGTCTGACGCTTCTCCAGCATCAGCTGCACATCCAATACCATCAGTAGTCACACACCATGCATGCCTCCCTTACTGGCATAAATTAGATCTTTGCAGTCCAATCTACAATCTATTGGTATCAGTATTGGTATTGATTTATTATTGTCACTTGTACAGAGGTACAGTGAAAAACTTGTCTTGCATACCGTCCGTACAGATCAATTCATTACACAGTGCATTGAGATAGTACAGGTTAAAACCATAACAGAATACAGAGTAAAGTCCGAGCACCATGAGTTATTGATTAAGAAGCAGACCCCTCCGCCTTCATTGGAACACTCACAGTACAACTGGGAGCACTTAGCACTAGATTGATTCATCTGTGTCTCCTTAAAGGGAGATTCTGTTGACTTCAGGAACCTGACTGGGCAGCTTCAGAACAGACTACAAGTTCCTCAAACCTCATCTAAAGTTCACAGAGACGGATTAAACTAAAAGGTGCATGTATTAAATGTGAGCCTCAGTGGTCACACCATTTACAGAAGGTGTCAGAATGGCACTGACTGGCCAAGCAAGGAGCAATGGCATACGAGGCAAAGACCTGCCCAAATGCAAAGAGACTACTTCCACAGAGACTGCCGAGACACCACTTCCGTCCCGGTCCCCTCCAGTCCCAATGCATTCATGGGCCGGTGTTGTCCAAGACTGTCATCAAGGAGGTGAAATGGTGCTGAAGGAAGAATGTAGGTCAAATCCTTATGCCTGGACTACTCTCTCTGGGGAGATCAAGGTCATCTTAATTCTCAATGCAGAAGGACTGTACCAAGCAACTGCGGCAGATTGCTGCCAAGTTTCCCAACTTGCTCCCCACTAAGGACAGTATATGCACATTGATTTACTTTGATTTCAATGACAACCAGTTGGTATCTTGAGCACTGAATTTTGCCAAAGTTGCAAGCTTTCCATTAGTGCAGGCAGCATTAACTGTACTCATGTGTCCATTATAACCCAGGCCATTTCATCAACTGAAAGGCTTTCCGGTCCCTAAATGTACCAGTGCTTGTAGATTTTCCTGAAGGTGAATGTTATGTTTCAGGGAAGCAATCGTGACATATGCTCATGGAGATCAAACTGCCCGACATTTTCAGTGACCAACACTGCCTTGTGGGATGGATTCTGGGAGAGGACAAGGACTACCCTCTACTTCCTTGGTTTGGACATCAATTGGTAGTCCTACCACAGTTGTGCAGTGCTGCTACACTGAGAGCCAAGCAAGTACCAGAATTATTGCGGAAGACAACAATAGTTATCTGAAAATGAAATTCCAGTGCCTGACCAGACCAGGGGTTCCCTGCAGTATATGCCAGGAGGTACAAAAACACCATCACTATGTGCTACATGCTGTACAACCTAGTGATCCAAAGACAACAGCTGGTGCCCAAGGAAGGGCAAGATGTGCATCCAGAGCATGAATGTGATAAGATGAAGGCTGAATAACAGCAGATGCAAAAGGAGCAGGAGGAAGAGGAAGGTTATGGGAGATATCTCAACAAAACAAAACCAGCTTTATCTCCCAGCAGGGCCATGAAAAGGACATTAACTGTATATAGGTAGATAAGTCGATAGTGGTGTAGAGATAGAGAGGGAGGTGTAGGGAGAGAGAGGGAGAGGGGGAGAGGGAGATAGAGATAGAGAGAGAGAGAGAGGGAGATAGAGATAGAGAGAGAGAGAGAGGGAGATAGAGATAGATAGAGAGAGGGAGAGGGAGATGGAGAGAGAGAGACAGACATACAGACAGACAGACAGAGACAGAGAGAAGCCTGTAAAATTGTAGTCCCTAATCCAGACAAGGTGACCCTGTCCACACTTCAAACCTTAATACCAGCATGGTTCACTGATAATCAGCCCCAATGACACATAATAATCCCTTAGATCTTCCTTTACAGGACCACCCACTTGGATTATAACATATCAATGAATGAATCCCTGATCCAATAACAGAAAAGGCTGCAACATCTGTCTTCAATGACAGGCAGCTCACCCTGACTTATCTTGTGAGGACATAAAATGTATTTCCGCATTTTATGAGTTGGTAGGGATTCTCACACCTGAAAATGACAGCTGGAGCCATTTCCTGACAGGATCTTTCTATTGCGGCCCTGGCAGGTCTCCAGGTTACCCCCCCCCCCCCCACCCACCACCCCCACCACTCTACCTTCCTCCCTTACACACAGAACATTCCTCAGATGAGAATGCCATGTCTCTCTCCCTCTCACCTGCAAGCTCGGTTTCCTCCATTGCAGCCGTAGTGTGCATTGGTAGTCCCTCAGTGCCATTGGAAGTACTTCTTTAAGAGCTCTCACCCTTCCCAGGCTGATGAGCTGCAAGTTGTCAGCAGCTGTGCTGAACTGAGTGTAGTTCCCCTTTTAGCCCAAGATTCCAACATAAGTCTCTAAAACTTTGTTTCTAGGCTCATTTTAGCCAATTTCACTATAGTTTGTCCAAGTTACCACTATATGCAGCACACATCCAGCACACCAGAAAAGGGTGGTCTAATTTCAAGGCAACTACTTTTTAAAGCGAGACATTGCCTGCAAGGGTGGACTTAAAACATTTAATGACTTTGACCAATATTTAGCCCTTAACCAAGAGCATTAAATACAATTATTTCATTAATGTGAATGATAGAGAAATGGAGGGCTATGTGGGAGGGAAGGGTTAGATAGATCTTAGAGCAGGATAAAACGTTGGCACAACATTGTGGGCCGAAAGGCCTGTACTGTGCTGTAATGTTCTATGTTTAGCATCTCAGAGTTACATTTAGGATCTTGATAAGCACAAATTTGTTGAAATATTTCCTACATTATAAGTGGTTGCACTTGAAAAGTGCATCACAGGTTATAAAGAGACTTGAGGTATCTTGGGACCATAAAGGGACTACACATTCTTCTTCGCTAGCAAGTCCAAGCTCCCTACTCAATTGTAAAAAGGCATCTGGATCTGTCAAACTCACTGCCTATGTTAGTCACACATATCCAAAACTCTCCGTGGCCCAGTCACTCCAGTTCTAACTACTTCACTGTAATTAAGTTGCTAACTGCTGTTAAAATAATGAAGAAAACTCCCCTGTATGAGTCATTCTTTTTAATTGCCATGGCATTGCTTCAACTTCTTTGCCTTCATTAAAGTCACTGATACCAAGGAATAAAATACTCACATTTCAAATTAGCTGAGGAGTTTTGGAACCAATTTTAAGTTTGTCACTTATGACCTCAATAGGCGCTGAGCAAGCATAAAATTAACCTTTTATTCACTTTTTCCAATGGTCACATGGAAAAATGTAGTGTCAGAAATTGTAAAGCACATGGAAACTAGTGTTAAAAGTGCACTGCACAGTGGATCTGCCCCGTTCCTCTGAGAGTGTGTTCCAAGCAATTAAATTCACATTTGAGCAATTCTTTGTCTTCCAGTTAAGGCCTGTTTCTCTAGTCAAAACTTGCTTTTATTTTAAAGACATTTCCACTCTTTGATGTCGCAGCAGTAACGTTAAACAAGTAGTGTTCACTGATCGGCATTACTACGGTGCATCCGGCAGCTTCCTTGCACAGGAGCCTCGTGGGTCATTTTTTTCCGGTTCAAGTCCCACTCCAGAGACTTGACAATGCAGTGCTGAGGGGATGCTGCACTTATGGAGGTGCCCTTCACCCTCTCTATTAAATGCAAATGATTCCATGTCATTGTTTCAATGAAAAGGCAAGAAGCCCAATATCCCAGCCAATATTGGGCATAGATAGAGTGAGTGTACACTGTCTTTTCCCCAGGATTGGAGAATCAAGAATTAGAGGGCATAGGTTTAAGGGGAGAGATTTAATAGGAGCCTAAGGGGCAACTTGTTCACCCAGAGGGTTGTTCGTATACGGAATGAGCTGCCAGAGGAAGTGGTTGAGGCAGGTGCATTAACAACGTTTAAAAGACACTTCGACAGGTACATGGATAGGAAAGGTTTAGAGGGATATGGGCCAAATGCAGGCAAATGGGACTAGCTTAGATGGGCAACTTGGTCATTATGGACTAGTTGAGCCAAAGGGCCTGTTTCCACGCCGTATGACTCTATGATTCTATTTATCCTCTATCCAACGTTATTGAAAAAAATTAGATAATATGCTCATTACCACTGCTGTTCTGACACACAGTGTTATACAAGTTATCCTGTATACTTTCTGTATTACAGCAGTATTATGCTTCACCAGTTGTAAAGTTTCTTGGGATACTCTGGGCATGTGAAAGGTAATTTATAAATACAACTTTAACTTGCATGGGCCAGGAAGCCTCATATGGCACTGAACATTGAACATATCCAGTATCCATCTGAGCTCTGCAATAAGACAAATCACTGCCCATTACCCAGGCACCCTGCATTCCTCAAAAGACCTGTTTGTTTCGACTATCTCTCTCTGGCAAGAAGTAATAGAATGCACTCATCTCTGAAAATAGTGAGAATTCGTAAACCTCATGAAACAGGGGTTATCAAATTGCGAGCTGTTGCAAATAACTCCAGATGCATATCAATTCTTTACCTGGGTGACTTTGACAATGACTGCAAATGGGGTTCTCGTCCACCTCTGTGAATGGAGTTATGGCCGGGACAAATTGCATAGTTCAGGTAGAACATTCTTACTGAAGTATGCAGGTTCAGGAAAGTTCATTTATGTAGCTCCCTAAACAACCTAAGCATATATGGCCCTCCAGTGATACCACTTCTGCTTCTCCAGCTTTGCGTACCTTCTACTTGTTCTCCAGTCATGCTGTGCTCCAAGGGGAGTGCCAACTAATGTGGCCATGACTATGCTGCTTTATGCAGAAAAGCCTTGAGACAAAATCCATCAGCACCCAGCACACCAGACTTCAGTAACTTCAGAAAGCACAGAAGTCTTGCAGGATTAATGAAAGAGCTAGCAGAAATCAAACAGCAACTGACCTGCATGCAACGACATTGATAAGGGAGGCTCATTCCTGTTGATGAACACATGTTCAGCTGTGAGTTTGAGAAAGAAATTGAATTGGAGTATCTTCAGTAATGAAAGCATTGTCAAGGGCTGTTCCTTCTGATTTTTACCAGAGCACATGGCCATATTCTGGTTCCAAAACCTGAATATAAATATGTAAGTTGGTACCACTGCCAAATGGTAAGAACACGCTGGTACAATGATTTCCAGTTTGGCATTGTTCTTGTTAAATCAATGTTGTACATTAAGTTCTATTATGAATCATTGAACCACAGACTTTCAGTTAATGCATAAGTTTCTATCGATCATATCATATCGAACTCCATCGTAAAGACTTCAATTAGCTCACTCCTTAGACTTCTATACTGGGAGGCTAACAAGTCCACTCCATTGAAAGGTGTCTCATAATTTAGCCTCTGTTTTTTTTACAATTTTATTTACAGCGTGGTAACAGTCCGCACCACCCATTTTTTAAACCCAAATTAACCTACCCGTATGTCTTTGGAATGTGGGAGGAAACCGGAGCACCCAGAGGAAACCCACACAGACACAGGAGAACATACAAACTCCTTACAGACAGCGACGGGAATCGAACTCCGATTGCTGGCGCTGTAATAGCATCATGCTAACCGCTATGCTACCGTGCTGCCTTCTGACAAATCTGAACAGCCCCTTCTCCAGGACATTGTATCCTTGCTGAGGTGCTGTATGCAGAAATAAATGTCACCTAGCCAGTGCTTTAGATTATTTTTATTGTTACTTCCACCTCTTTGTATCCCAGCTCTCTTGAGATTACAGACAACATTCCATTAGCAACTCAGTCACCACTTTTTGTACATGTTGGTAAACCTTTAGTGATTTTCCTTTAAGTTAGACCCAAAAATCTCTGTCCTCCAGGGTTTTTAGCTTCTTGCCATTTAAGAAGTACTTTGATTCAGATTGGATGAATTCATACTGCTTGCATTGAATTCCATTTGTCACAGTTTTGCTTATCTAATTTATCAATGTCCATTTGTAACATTCTGCTCACACCTGCACTGGGCCACCTAACTTGGGTGACATCATCGAATCTCCAACACATTACCTAGGCCACCTAGGAATAGCTGTATTTTCCCCAGACATGCTGGCAGTTACATGAAGCCCTTTGCTCACTAACTTGCAAACCAGCCTTTTGCTCAATAACTATCAGGAAGCTCTGGATTCCCACGTAAGCATATGTTAAACTGCAAGTCCCAAACATCCTAACAATTTTCCAACTGTACTCCAAGGTTGGTCTTCACATGGAGATCAGCGGGGGAGTGCCAGCCTCCTGTAATATTCCTTGCATGGGTTACACCTAGAGCCAATTTGGTGGCTTCATTCATTTCAATGGAGAAGAAGAGAGCAAGGTGAGTTTCAGGAATGTACATTCTTTTGAATTGATTCAGTTAAATATATTTATTTGTTTTAAGTTTTTCTACTGTTTGTAAGCATTTGTGAAATATTTCTAATCACAAAATTAATTTTTTGTATGTGAAAGGCAGAATTGTTCACATTCAAACCCTCTGAGTGCTTTGAGCCTGAGGATGTGGATTAACCAGTTGTCAAAGCATTGCTGTGCGCAGCAACAAACAATCTATTGGAGGAACTCAGAGGGTCGAACAGCATCTGTGAGGGAAGGAATTATCAACGGCTCAGTCGAAACCCTGCATTAGGACTCTAGCATCTACAGTCCCCTGTGTCTCCACTGTTGTGTACAGGGCTTGCTTAAGCACTACCACCCGATACTTTTCACACTGGAATTCTTGTTTCATGTAGGGCATCCCCATCATGTTGTGGCTAGCTTCATTAGGGAAATTGCTTGGGAGAAGACTTGTTCCTGTATGTTATTTTTGTTTTCGTATTTTTCTTATGACATTGAAGGACGCCCTTTGGCCCCCTGAGACAATGCCAGCCCTCAAAGTAATCCCTCTCCCCACTTATTTCCTTATAACCCATCCTCTGCACATGTCCATCAGCACCTTCCTTATTCCCCCACCAGCCACATACACCAGGGGCACTTTACAGTCACAAATTAACAATCAGCGCGGCTTTTGGAGCAGGGGCAGGAAACCCAGACAATCACAGGGAGAATGTGCAAACTCCACGCAGACAGCACCAGAGGTCAGAACTAAGACAGCTGCACCACCTACAGCATCACTGTGCCACCCTTGGGGTGTTGTGAGGACGAGCAGCTACTGCCAGATAATTCTAGGCCAATGAAAAGCTAAAAACCCAGGGATCACCAAAGATCATTCAGGTATATAAATACATTGAGGCTACGGCCAAGAAAGCGCACCAGCACCTCTACTTCCTCCGAAGGCTAAGGAAATTTGGCATGTCCTTGATGACTTTTACCAATTTTTACAGATGCACCACAGAAAGCATCCCACCCAGATGCATCACAGCTTGGTTTGGCAACTGCTCTGCCCAAGACCAAAGAAGTTGCAGGGAGTTGTGAACACAGCCCAGTCCATCACGCAAACCAGTCTCCCCTCCATTGACGCCGTCTACACTTCCCGCTGCCTCGGGAGATCAGCTAACATAATCAAGGACCATACCCACCCTGGTCATTCTCCCTTCTCCCCTCTCCTGTCGGGCAGAAGATACTAAAGCTTGAAAGCACGTACCACCAGACTGAAACACAGCTTCTATCCCACTGATATTAGACTCTTGAACAGACCTCTCATACGCTATAGATGAATTCTTGATCTCCCAGTCTATTGTGGCCCTTGCACTTTATTTGTTTACCTTTCCTGCACTTTCTCTGTAGCTGCAACACTATATTCTGCATCCTGTTTTCTTTTCACTACCTCAATGTACTTATATATGGCATGATCTGCCCGGATGGCACGCAATCAGTTTTTCACTGTATCTCAGGTTTCAAGTTTCAAGTATATTGTTTTCATTGGCATACATACACAGGGTATAAATGCAGTGAAAATCAGCTTTTTGCAGCAGCAGCACAGTACATTACAAACATGACAAACATAAGTTAACATAAACTTGTTAACCTAAATTATCCATAACTTACACATGCACAAGAACAAATAATCTACGTATAACAATTATAAACCAATACTAAATTGCTGTTTCACTTGGGAAAAGTGCTTGGTCCCCGGCCAAGGAGTAGGTTAACAATAATACAGTAAGTGTTCTGTCTCCTGGTAAGAAATTGCCAGGGAGGTCTCTGTAAGGGAGTGTTCAGATACCAGAGAAGTATATGAACACCTATGCTTTGGGAGAATGCAAAACCCTGTGCCTGCTCTGCCTTCAGCTGTGAGCTGAAGAGAAAGTAGATGAAGTCTCTTTTTGAGTTCGGCATTTTGTGACCTCCCTCAAGCAGCGGTGAGTAGCCATCTGTAAGACGTGGCAGAGATCAGCAGCAGAGACCTGGCATGGTCCTAAGGCAAGGAGGCTGAGAGTGACCATTAGCCTGACCTTCATGAGCAAAGCAGTCTAGGCGCATTTGTGAAAGAATGTTTGAGGTTGCAGGAGGCCACAATTAAGGACAAGGAATGTGGTTTGAGAGTTGGCCCTGGAGAAATGGGTTTAGTAAAACCTGAATGTCCTATGAGTAAATAAGAACTGTTGTTTTTCAGACCAGTGAGGTTGAAAATCTCACTGTAGATGAATTTAGTATGTTTCATTTTGGGAGAATTTGTACTGGAGAGAAAGTGCAAGACAACCAATGCACTGCCAAAAAATGAGCAGATGAATTTCCTTGCTTCATTGCACCAAGACATTAATGCAAAGTTGCTTTACTCAAGTTTTAACTGATCTTTGATAGCACAGTTTCTGACATTGTGTAAATGTCACAGCTAACAAAGAAAGCACCGAAGAGATTCATTAGAATGGTATGAAGTATGAAAGGTGTTGGTTAGGAGGAGAAATTGAAGAAACTGGAGCTCCTCATTAGGTCAGAAATTAAAAAGATATGATAAAAGTGCACAAGATAAAGAAGTGAGTTCAGTAAGAATATATTTCTAATGATCAATGAGTAACTGGAGTATTAATATAACATCATCACTAAAGAATGAAGAATTCTTTTTTACACAATGGACTGCCGGGACTCAAAATTCCTTGCCAGAAATAGTTGTGGAAGTAGAATCCATAGTAGCTGTTGAAAAGTAAGTAGATAAATATTTGAAAAATGAAAGAATGTGGTCAACTTCCTGTGATGTTTTAATGACCCAGTCGATTCAAGGATACAGTCTGTCACTTCCATGTAACTAATGAATGCTGGCATTCTTAAATGTCTTTGTCATGTATTACATTGTGTCACGTGTAATGCTATTGTGACTCTGTTCTGAAGGTACAGTCTGGAATAAGCTAATCAAAATGTAAATATGGCAGGAAAATAAATACTGATAAAGAAGATCAAAAAACAGTTCAGGAAAATTACTCAGCAAAGAGCTGGAGCAAAATCCCGGTGCATGGCTGTGACAAATTCGAAGCTGCCGTAGATAATTTTCAGTTGTGTCAAACCATCCCAAAAGTGGTACTTTTAGTCAAGTTGAATTTATTGTCATGTGCACATGTACGGTGAGGTACAATGAAAAACTTGCTTGCAGCAACATCATAGGCACGTAGGTACAGACAACACACAGAATATAAATTCTACAAGACAGTGAAGAGAAAGAGAGAAAAAAAGACTATGCAAAAGCAAGACCTTAGTGAGAAAGAAACACCATCAGAGACAAGCCTATACTAGTGCAAAAGGTGGTCTGTAGTGTTCCATTGATGAGGTGGGATTAGGGTTGTGCAAGTCAGTTCAAGAACCTGATGGTTTTAAGAAAGTAGCTGTTCCTGAACCTGGTGGTGCGGGACCTCAGGCTTCCGTACCTTCTGCCCAGTGGTAGCAGGAAGAAGAGAGCATGGGGATCCTTGATAATAGATGCTGCCTTCTTGAGGCAGCAGCTCCTGTCGATAGCACCAATGGTGGAAAGCCCGTGACGGACTACTCTCTGCAGCCTCTTGCGTTCCTGTGCATTGGAAGTGTCGTGCCAGGCCATGATGCAACCAGTCACGATTTATGGAAGCTGCTTCACAACTCCCTGCAGCTGCTTGCATGAAAGCATGAACTGAGTCTAACAGTTTGACATTTATTTCTTCCAATTTCCTCTAAAATGGAAAATTATGGATAAGCACTCAATCTTTTTCCCAGGGCTGGGGAATCAAGAACTAGAGGGCATAGGATTAAGGTGAAAGGGGAAAGATTTAATAGGAACCTGAGGGACAACTTTTTTACACAGAGGGTGGTATGTATGTGGAATGAGCTGCCAAAGAAAGTGGTTGAGGCAGGTACAATAATAACTTTTAAAAGACAGTTGGACAGGTACATGGATAGGAAAGCTTTAGAAGGTTATGAGCCAAACGCTGGCAAATGAAATGAGCTTGAATGGGTATCTTGGTCAGCATGGACTAGTTGGCTAAAGGGCCAGTTTCCACGCTGCATGACTCTATTACTCTATGACCTAACCTATAAAGCAGGTTAAATCAGAGGCTGTGCACCTCATTAAAATAGTTTTACTTTATTATGGTGCTTTATCTTCCTTTGGCCTATTGGCAATTTCCTCTGGATATTGATTTTTTTACTTCATAATATTGGTTATTAAATGCTTCAGGACTCAAGTGAAATGAGATGCAAAGGAATTACTAAATACGTTTCCCATTTTCTGATCATTTCTAGCAAATCAATAGCCTTCCTCTCTCAGATGCTTGACTGGACTTGTAACAAGTTACTTTACTGGTCTTCTTTTCTTCTTCTCAGGCAGTCCCTAGGGACTGAGGATCACTTGCCTCCGCTCCAGTTTTGTGGGAAATGAGGTGGCTGACAAGGCCAATATGGGAACCGCAGACTCGTCCACAGACGATGGTGCAGGCGGGTAGTTTATGCAGGGCTTCCATGTGCTCCTGATGCATGGACTCAAGCTTACTCAGTACCACCCCAAATTCTCCTCCTACACTTTGAGCAGCCTTGGGCCAAAGGTTCCCAGGAGTTGTTGAAGATGTTGCACTTCTTCAAGGAAGCTTGGAACACGTCCTTGAATCTTTCTCTGTCTGGTAATCTCCTCCCCCTAGACAGGGCTCAGAATAGAATCTTTTCTGAGAATCTGGTGACTTGTAAAATACTTTGTTCCTGAAATATTTCTTGATATTCTTTCCTCATAATCCCTCGTAGCTTTCCTTATCTCCTTCTTATCGCTTCATGCGTTCTTTTTTAGTTTTTTTCATTGATGCACTTACTATTCTCATGCACTCTTTCCTTTAAATGTATGTGGTGCCTTTTTCTGGTCCATGACATTTCAGAAAGTTAAGAAAAGTTATTTATTTGGTGGTGTAAGGTAGCGAATCACTAGGCCTTGCAGCATTTCCCAGATTACGATGGTGCCTGCATTATAAAAATACTTTATTTATTGTAAAGCACTTTGTGATGTTCTAAAACCATGAAAGGTGCCAATGTTCTGAGACCATAAAAACTGCCATATAAATGTTTTCTTTCTTCTTTTAAAATGTAGTACAGGCTGCCAACTCACCACTAGCATTATGTCCTACAACCCAAGATTAATTTGTCATTAATTTGTTCGTCTAATCCTCCCCACCAATACCAAAATGAAGGACAGGGAAAGGCATGCCTCATACCATTATGGCTATGCCCCATACATCTATCCCTACTTTTCCCAATTTTGCATCCACCTCCTGTGAAAATCAAAAAAACAAATACAGATGGAAAACGGTTCATTTGGAAAATAAGCAAGAATGACACTACGGTGCAGCAGGTAGAGCAGCTGTCTCACAACTCCAGTGACCCAGGTTCAGTTCTGATCTTCAGTGTTGTCTGTGTGGAGTTTGCATGTTCTCTCTGCAACCATATAGGTTTCCCCCGGGTTCTCCAGTTTCCTCCCAAACACGTGGGGGTTGGTTAATTAATTGGCCACTGAAAATTGCTTCTACTGTGTAAGTGAGTGATAGAATCTGGAGAATGTTGATGAGAATGTGAGGAGAAAAGGTTACAGTGAAAATTAGTGGGGGAATGGAACTGCTCTGAGAGAGAATGCGTAGATTTGATGGCCTCCTTCTACCTCCTAAGGAAATATGGAAAATTCTCTGCAAAATTCTTCATTGACCCTTCATATGATTGAATTTAGTCCAGGTATGGACCAAGCATTACCTAAAATGGCACCTAATTCAAATATAATATGATTGCATCATGATCAAGAACTTAACCCAGCCACCGAACAAATAAGTCTCAATGTAAACAATAGCACATCATTTTCCAGCAAACTACATTAAAGCCAACCAGATATTCAGCATTTTCAGCACATTTATTTCAGATTTCCAATATATTCTCCACTTCCTTCAGTAATTTCAGGTAATTATTCTGCATTAATATCTCCTTTCATTCTATTATCTGCCTTTTACCACCTTTCATCTTGCACTATAGTCCCTTCTACCTTCTACCTTATAAAAGAACTTAAATTTTATTCTCTCCTCCCTGTCCCACCTTCTTTAGCTGTAAATTTCCCAGTTCTGATGAAAGGTCACAGACCTGAAGCATTAACTGTTTTCCTCCCCATAGATGCTGGCTGACCTTCTGAGTGTTTCCAGTATTTTCTGATTCTATTTCAGATTTCCAACATGCACAATTGTTCATTCATAATGGAGACAGAATAGACTGCAGCTGCTGGAATCTGGAACAACACAAAAAGAGCTGGAGGGACTCAGCAGGTCAGCCAGCATCTATGGAGGGAAATGGACAGCTGGCATCTCAGGCCGAGACCCTTCATCTGGTCTTGACCCGAAACATTGACTGTCCATTTCCCTCATTAAATGCTGCCTGACCTGCTGAGTTCCTCCAGCACTTTGTGCGTTGTTCATTCATTCATAATGTTCAATTCTTTGTGAGATTATCATGTTATTAAAGACACTTGGAGAATTTTGATCTTCAAAAAACTTCACAGCAACCCAAGGTTCCTCACCGAACTCAGAGCTCTCCTGCCCTCTGCACAATTTGAAATTTGACCTTTACAATTAGTTATAAAGTAAAACTCACATAATAGGGTTTGAGCACCGAATAATGATTCCAAGAGAGTAGTCAAGGAGAAAGAATACAATTTACAAGGAAAATTCTTGAATAATGTTTTCATCATTTGGACAGTGGGGTTAGAAATTAGTGCAGTGGCTACTAAAATTCTGAGATTGATAATCCAGTTGTGGCTAACTTGCAATGCTGATCCTGGTCCTCCTTGCCACTCTGGTACGAGGAAAATATCAGACTGTCACCACTGTGACACCTGACTGGATGGCCTCAGTTCCCCTCTCCAATGCAGAAAGAGGTAGCAGAAGTCTCACTGCTTGTGTTAACTTTGCAGATGCATTTCCCTGTCCAGGGCAATCCTGTGGTTTTTCAACCAGAGGATGAGAAAACCTCAAGTGGTGTTTAAATCAACATAGTAACAAGTGCTCCAACATCAACACAAGGCTCTTCCTGAACAACACTCTTTTCCTTTCTTTTTGTTCCTTATGCTGACTAATTTTCCTGTATATTTCCTGTATCCAAGCTCGCACCAATGCTCTAAGAAAAAAGTATGGAAACAATGAAGCAGTTTCCATGCTATTTTGTGATTTATTCTCATTCGTTTATGTAACAGAGTTTTCAATCCAAGGTTACGCTATAATATTCACAAGTTACTGTTTCTATCTCTCTGCTATAGGTTTCTTCAGACCCTACGAATGCACCTATTTTTTAGTCTATTTACTCTCTCTCCTTGACACAGTATCAGCTCAATAGATTTTCTGAACAAAACAGATTGTTTTAAAGAAATTTGGGAGTCTTCAACATTTATTGTAAGCCAGTCTTTCACTCATACTTCAGTCATGTTTCTACAAAATAAATGAATCATCACAGAAGCAAAGTTGTTGCCTTTCCCAAAAGCCAATTCAATGCAATAAATAAATTCAAGATAAGCAGAGAAACGGATAGTTATGCAGTTAGAGTGAAATGAAGGAAGGTGACAGAAGACTTGTGTGAAGCATAATTACCAGCACAAACCAGTTCAGCCAAATCACTTGTTTCTTGCTGTAAATTTAAAGTAATGCTGATAAAGACATTGTGAACAAAGCAAGGGTAAAAGGCCATAACTGGCATTCAGCCACAAAATTTCACTACAGTACATGAACTTTTCTAAGTAGCTTTAAACCATGCTGAGTTTCCCTAAAGTTACTTGGTAAATTATTCTATTTATAATTCTTTCAGGAATTAAGGTCTTTCTAGTATTCATTTTAAATTCACTCTTCACTAGTTCAACAACTTACATCCATTAGACTCACTTTCCTGGCTAAACAGCAATCACTATTAAATGAAAGGGTTGCTAACAGCAGGGGCAAAGCAAAGTCAAAGATATTAGTGTGGTGCTGTTCTTTAACGAGATGTTTGGGGACTTTGTTTAGTTAGCATTTTTCAGGTGATGGGATATGACTATCTCCCTGAATGGTGTATTATATTCTAGAAAGATAAGATAAAATATCTTTATTAGTCACGTGTACCTGGAAACACACAGTGAAACGCATCTTTTGCTTAGAGTGTTCTGGGGGCAGCCCGCAAGTGTCGCCACACTTCCGGCACCAACATAGCATGCCCATAACTTCCTAACCCATACGTCTTTGGAATGTGGGAGGAAACCGGAGCACCCGGAGGAAACCCACACAGTCATGGGGAGAATGTACAAACTCCTTACTGACAATGGCCAGAATTGAACCCGGGTCACTGGCGCTGTAATAGCATTACGCTAACCGCTACACTACCATGCCTGCCCCATTGTCACTGGCAGTCTCTGGTTGAGAAAGGGTGATAGACCTTCTTCTTGAACTGCTGCAGCGAGGACCTTGAGGGCAATTGTGTGCCCATGCATCTAGCATCCTTTTCCTTCTAAGTAGCGGAAGTCATAAGTTTATAATGAATTGTAATTCTACTGGTTATATTGTTCCATAATACTTTATGTTTTTGGTCCACCATTCTAAAGCACTACACAGACCCCATTATTATGTTTTTATTAGCCAGTGGCCAGGGATGTAACATTAATGGGAATCAGAGAGATAAATAGCATTCACTGTTATTGAGAGCTTATTACTTTGTGATTGTTGTCTGAAACACTGTGTGAGGACCTGGGTTAATAGTGATGCCCTTTAGGGCCAAAAATCTTGTTGATTTGATCTTATTTCACACGTGCTTTGAGGATGCTATCCAATAACCACTGGGATAATGTACCAGAAAGTTGGCTTCAATGATGGAACCAGGACCTGGTACATAATCTAAACTGACTCTTCCAATGCAGAACTGAGGGAGTGCTGCCATCTGTGGGACGAAACATTAAACTGAGATATTTCTGCCTCGCTGGTGATCGTAAAAGATCCTACAGCTATTTACTAGTAATTATTTCTGGCCAATACTTATCCCTTGATGAGCATCACAAAAGCAAAGTACTGACCATTAGGACACTGTTGTTTGTGGGACATCGTTGTGCGCAGGTTGGCTGCATGTTTCCTTTGTTCAGACAACCTGCGCACAACGATGTCCCACAAACAACATTTCAAAAGCAATTAATTGTAATGCACTTTGAGACGTGCTGAGATGGTGTTTGAAAAAACCTTTGATAAGGAATCAGATAATAGAAATAAAAACAGATTTCTGGAAATATTGAGCAGGTTGGGGAGCATCTGTGGAGAAATGGTTACTGTTTCAGGTTGCTGCGTGCTCATCAGAACCTGCCATCTCTGCTGAGTATTTCCAGCATTAATTCTTCACTAGTTTAACAACTTCATAAACTAGACTCACTTGTCTGGCTAAATAACAATCACTATAAAATGAAAGGGTTGCTTCTAACAGGGCAAAGAAAAGTCAAAAATATTAAAGTGGTGCTGTTCTAGTTTTATACTTTAACCTTACAAGTCATCTGGGGATTTTCTCTCAGTGATATTTTTTGGTGTTTATATTTCAGATTTCCAGCATCTACTGTTTTGTTTCGATTACACCATAACTTACATGTTAAGTAAAATGAACCCCAGCTAAATCAGATGATGCTGCTGCCTCACAGTTCCGGTGACCCAGATTCAATCCTGACCTCTGGTGCTGTCTGTGTGGAGTTTGCATGTTTTCCGTGTGACCTCATGGGTTTCTGCCGGTGCTCCGATTTCCTCCCACATCCCAAAGAAGCACTGGTTTATAAGTTAATTGGTTAACGTTCTGATCCCACGTCAGTTGCTGAGGCAGCTTTCCATTTCCATGGAAAGGCACATGCTGAGGCCAATTAAGGTCTTCATGCCACTGGGAAGTCTCAGACCAAGGCCATCAGAGCTGTTCACTGTGAGTCAGGGAAAGGGTGATCTCCAGCACTAGCAGGTAACTGTTCTGTGAAAAGGAGGAGATGCGTCACTGAAGGAAAGTCAGAAACACTCAGCATATCAGGCAGCATTTGTGGAAAGAGAGACAGAGTTAATTTTTCAGGTCGAAAACTGTTCATCAAAGCAGTCTCACTGGACCTCACTGTAGGTGTTTTTTTCCAGGAGGTGATCACTAGGGTTGACAGGGGTCTGGAGGCTATTGTGATAATAGTCAAATCTGGGTCATTGCATTGTTTGCTGAAAGCTTTGGTGGTACTGTAGGATTTCGTCTACAAGCAGAATACTGCAGATGCTGGAAATCTGTAATGAAACAAAATATGCTGGAAGTACTCAGCATATCAGGCAACATTAGTGGAGAGTAAAAGAGTTATTGTTTCATAGAACATAGAACAGTACAGCACAGAACAGGCCCTTCGGCCCACAATGTTGTGCTGACATATCTATTCTCTCCTACCTACAGAATGCCCATATCCCTCTATTTTCCTCTCATTTATGTGCTCATCCAAGCCCCTCTTAAAAGCCCCCAATGAATTTACCTCCAGCACCCTATCAGGCAACGCATTACAGCCATCCACCACTCTTTCAGTAAAAAACATACCCTTCACGACTGTTCTGAACCTACCCCCTCTCACCTTAAATGCATGCCCTCTGGTATTGGATCTCTCAATAATGGGAAAAAGATATTGTTTGTCCACCCTATGTCCACCTTGCTTGCCCCTGTTTCAGATTGATAACTTTTCATCAGAACTGGGAAGAGTTGTAAAACAAGTTTGGAGATGCAGAGAAAGGGAGAGGCAGGAGAGAACAGAAAGGAAAATCTGTGTTAGATTGGAGGATGTGGAGATTTAATGACAAGGAGGGCAACATTCTCCTTTAACTCCACTCACTTCCCCCAAATCACAATGCAGCTATGAAAAACCACATGATTTCAAGCCATACTTTGTGGAATACATGGAACAATCCTTGTTTTAGTCCATCTTGGATCCACTCCCCCACCTTTCTGGTACATGAATGACCATATCAGTGCAGCTTCCTGCTCTCACAATGAACTAGCACCCACAAAGTCCAACGTAAGCACAGGAAGGGCACCCCAGCTTCCAATAAAAACACTTATGGCCTTCTGGGCTTAACACTGAGTTCAGCCATTTCAATTAATCAGCCGTTCCAGCCTAAGTATCTCACATTTCCAGATTCATTGGGGTTTTCTCTCTCTTGTTTTACTAGTAATTTCACATCTTTGCTTTGTTACATCTCTTCCAGACTTATCTTTTTATTATTCACTAATGCTTTTATCTCTTTCTTTTTGCTGGCTCTACCACTTTTGTCATCCTTCCACTTTGCTCTCTTCTCCCCCTTCCTCTTTGCTTTGCATCTTTCTGTTTTGTTCCTGTTTTTCCCCGGTTTTAATGAAATGTCAACTCTGACTCCACAGACTTTGTCTAAGCTACTGAATATCTACAGTGTTCAGTTTTACTTGTCCTACCACTACTGCCTCCCAGGCGATACCTTCACTAAGGCCACAGCCAGATATCCCAGAAATTGATCCTTTCAGGGCAACTGTTCATCAACGACATCAGGTATGGAAATCTCTTTCCTGTATCCAGAGAGAAGGCAGCCTTCCATCAGTCAGGCAGTAACCACAGAGAACCACTAGGATATTATGGTAGGACCATTAAGCTTTATGTAAGTTGGCAGTAAGCTTGCACAACATTTCTTTGATATATAATTTTTCCATTCAGTTCTAAATAAAAGGGCTATTAAATACAGATATTAATAATCTTCATTTAAAGTTTTGATGATTAAAGCACTTTTCTTTAACTAACATGAAAGAGAACTATTTGGCAGAGAATGAAACCTCATTTTGCGAGTCCTTGTTCTGCCATCGCTTTTGGCTACCGATGGACAGATGGAGGATGCACAAGAATGAGAAGCCTGATAAGGAGGAGATGCCTCTATCACCCAATATCTCTTAGCTATGTAGCCCCTAAAAGATGATAGGTGGGTAAAATGAAGGAATCATGGGAGCTCCTTGGAAACACAGCACTGAGTATGTTTGTCAGCCATTAGTTCTTCTAATGGCCAACAAACCACAAACATTGACAGACTGGGAACCATGCCATCCATGAGGAACTCCAGATTTTTTGGGAAACTAAAGGGCTAGCTCGTGTGGCTGGCAATACTGGCAAATCCCCATGCCTTCTCTGCCTCATCTTCTGCATGAGGGGAACAGCAGTGGAAGTCATTTCTCCTTGAGTACAGAAGAGCAGTGACCTCAGTAATACCCTGTGAGCAGTAAGTGCTGAGAAAGGGCATAGATCTGCCACAGCCATTCAGAAAGACCCCGAGGATGGGAATCTTTACCTTGACTGTGGGAGCACTCCAGAGAAGGGTGCAGGTCTGCAGTTAAGAGTACTGAAGGTTGCATTTCCCTGTCTCGGTAAAGCCTACCCTCCACAAATACTGCTCGTCAAAGAGAACAATATAGGAGCATAAGGTCCTGTAAACTTCTTGATGATAAAGTCTCACAAGCCCTTTCTTGGAATATACCTGCTGCATTTGATCCTGTTCCAATTCTTTCAGCATCACCAGTACTAATGGCACAAAAACACCTATCGCAAATAGTTTCCAGTGTTAAAATGGCAATGGAATTCAGTGGAAGCTTCACTGAGGAGGTGCAACACCCTCCAGAGAACTGTGGAACGGAGTGTAGAGGCTCCAAATGCAAGTGTGAGTATCCCTATAAGCTGTACAGCTGCATGGAAAATGTCTTTCTAAATCATGCTTGGTTGAACAGATTTTGGCATAACTTAGCCAGGAGAGGCTGAGAAACAGGACTGCATGGGATTTACTTCATCAGGTGCAAGTCTGGAAGTGGAAATGTGTCACCCACATCAACTTGAGTCCCAGCAACAAGCACCCAATCTAACTTCCGGAGTGGCATGAAATAAATCAAAGTGCCATTATCACATTTCACTCCAGGGAAAAAAAACGTTTTTCAATTGCACAATGCTGAAAAAAAAATAATGAAAGCTAATTTAAAGGCCAGTGCTTGTAAGGACGTACCACAGCATTTCACAGTAGCATGATTAGAGAAATATTACCCTAAAGGGATGTTAAGAGGCAAGTAACTAAAAGTTTGATCAAAGAGATAAGTTTTAAGGAGCATCTTAAAGGAAGAGAGAGAAGCTTCAGTAGTTAATTTTAGAACATTGGGCCTGAAGGCAAGGCTACACAGGCAGCCTTAATTGAAGGAGCATGCAGATCTAGCAGGGAGGGAGGGGTACAAGATAGTGAGAGGCAAGGTCGTGGAAGAATTTGAACTCAAGAATGAACATGGAACTTCTACACTCTGCTTCACTCCATTCTGGAGGGTGGGAGTACATTCTATAATCTGTTGCCCCTCACCACTGAAGCTTCTGCTGAATTCTCCTGCTATTTTAATATTTTAAATATTTGCAATGGGTGTTTGTGCTAACTAATCCAGATGAGCTTGAACTGAACAGCGAAACAGGAGGTGAAGAGTCTAGTCTTGTTCTTATGCTTCTAATGAATGATAACAACGATGCACTAGCAAATGCATGCACACAACAATTCAGGATTCAGGGCCAATTCAGCAGAGAACACTTGCTGTTATGGATTTCATTTCCACATGAACAGGAATAAATGGAAGCAGCTTCATTCCAATTGCAGACTAAGTCCAGCACTATTCAACTTCTCCCTGCAAAGAATTTTAGTATTAGCACATGAACAGACAATGGGAAAGCTTATGACTCCTGGTCCACCAGCCTGAACTAATCAGGTCTTCCCACCAAGTTCCTGTGGTCAGATGGAATTCTGTACCAAAGAGGGCCAAGAAAGAACCACAATAGTGGTGCTATTCCATTTCATCACTCTAGCCAAAGGGGCACAGTACTGCAGTGCTTTAGGACAGATCTAAAGAACAATGAGGCCACACATCTTTCCTTGCACAAACACTGATGTACGGATGCCATCTAGTGGCTGTCAGATTTATATGTGTGAGAGACTCACCAGTATAAAAGCTCTCCCAACTTATCCATGACAGGTTGTTCAAAAACTTATCATTCCATGTCTTTTAAATCTATACCTGATAACACTGATTCAACTGCCAAGCCTCTCCTGACTTAACCACCAACTCCCTCCTGGCTTCCAATCCTCCCACCTGACTACTGATTCCACACCCCTCACAATCCCTGGCTGTTCACCCTCACACTGACCCCCTTACCCTCAACCCAAACCCTGTATTTACTGATTGGTGTTGACCCTTACCCTCCAAGTTGCCACTTATGCCCACCCCAGGCCTCTCTCCTCCATAACTCCCACTCCATGACCCCAGCTCCAGACTTCCCTGATTGTCTTTACATTCTCTGAAATGGCTGGAATGTGGGAGGGGAAAAGCCTTTTGTTGTGTATCGCCTGCTCAGTAGCACGCAGTCCCTTGGGCTCCTGTGCTACTGAATCTCCCAGTAGCAAGACACGAACAAAGCACTTGTGGGCTTGCCGCAAAACTACAGTCATCCTCTCGAAACAGATGCCTTCCAATATCCAGGCCCCAATGTTCCATTCAATACATTAATCTTGACTGTTTTGTCCTCAGGTTTTAATAACAGATTTTGAAAATCTCCAATTACAAGTTGTTGCAGGATTAGACCCTTCAGTCCCATTCTCCCTTGTAGCCCTACAGCATACGTGCACTCACATGCCCAGTGACTCCTCTTTGATTCTTTGGCATTTACCTAAGTGCTAATATGCAGCAGCCAATTAAAGTATCAGCACATCTTTGGGATGTGGGAGAAAACTAGAGTGCCTCGTGGAGACCCGCACACTATTCACAAAGAAAACATGAAAACTCCACACAGACAGCACCCAAGATCAGGAATGAACCCAGATCCCCAGACCAGCATCTCTAACCATTGTGCTACCATGTCGTACCATAATTTCTTCCGCCTTTTAAATTTTAAGATTTAGCTTTTAGATTAGGATTTAGATATTAACTTTTTGGATATTAAGGGAATCTAAGTATGTGGCTTTAGTGCCGGAAATTGACTCTGAGGCAAAAGATTAGCTATGATCATAATGAATGGTGAAAGCGGCATGTTATTATATTCCTCCCACACCACAAATTGTGGCTATGTGACAGGCAACGCTAAAACCTGTTATTTCAGTAAAGTGGCGCACGATCTATTGGTAAGTTCCTTTGTAAAACTTCATGAAATGAACAAATGGTAAATATCTGTGCAGTAAAACTCAATCAACACTTCGACACACTTGGGACTTTGATGGTACTGTACTGGAAGATTTTCTGGACCTTTGGACGCTATTTCTATTAATACCCCAATGCATTTTTAATTCTCTTTTTTTTAGATGTTACACAGTAGTAAACTAAATTTTTCAGTGAACCCAGTAATTTAAAAAGAGCACAGGAAACAGGAACTGGTGAGTTGCATGGGAGTGTGGAAATTGGGCCTTAGTAAGTTTCAAAGGAGCACAGGAAACAGGATCCCAGTGAGACTCAAGAAAGTGAGGAAATAGGGCCCTGGTGAGTTTCACGGGAGTGCAGGGAACAGGGCAACAGTGAGTTTCAAGGGAGCGTAGGAAATGGAGCACTTTGTGAGTATAAAAGGTGAGCCAGGTGCCCAACCATTGGGATTTCCAGATAATCAGAGAGTAACTTATCAGATTTTTACTGTTCTTAAATCAAGCTGGAAGTGCCTTTATGACTAGAAACCTGCTATAAATGAGATTGCACAGGGCTCAGTATTTAGTCACCTCCTTTAGTTACATAATTATTTTTAACCAAATCCAGATGACAACCCTTGTTCATTCAAGTACCCGTCCAGATGATTTTTAAATGTCGTTACTGTTCTTGCCTCCACCACCTCCTCTGGCAGCTCATTCCAGATACCAACTACTTCCAGATCCCCTTTAAACCTCCTCCCTCTCACCTTAAATCTATGCTCTCTTGCTTTATTCATCCCTACCATAGGAAACAGACCTGTCTATCTATCCTATCTATGCCTCTTATAATTTTGTCTACACCTATCATGCCACCTCTCAACCTCCTTTGCTTCAGGGAAAACAGACCAAGCCGATCCAATCTCTCATTATAACTCAAGCCTTAGAGACTAGGAAACATTTCTGCACACTCTCTAGCATAATCACATCTTTCCCGTAGTGTGGTGACTAGAACTGCATACAATACTCCAGGTGTGGCCGAACCAATGTTTGATACAACTGTAACATGATGTTTCAACTCTTGTACTCAATGCCTTGACCAAAGAAGGCAAGCATACCATATGCCTTCTTCACCACCTTGTCTAGACGTGTTGCCACTTTCAGGGAATTATGTAGTTGTAGCAAAAGATCTCTCTGTCATAAACACTCCCCAGTGCCCTGCCATACGCTGTGTATGCCTTGCCCTGGTTTAACTGCCTGAAATGCATCACTTTCCACTTCAAGTTAAATTCCATTTGTCATTCCCTTGCCCATTAGCCTAGTTGATCCACATCCTGATGTTACCTTAGATAACATTCTTTACTGTCCGCTATACCACCAATTTTGGTGTCATCTGCAAACCTACTAATCATGTAACCTACATTCTCATCCAAATCATTAATATATACGACAAACAAGAAAGGGACCCAGCACCAATCCCTGCAGCACACCACTGGTCACAGGCCTCCATTATGAGAAACAATCTTCCACTTCTGCCCGCTGCTTCCTACCACTAAGCCATTTTTATTTCCAATTGGCTAGCTCACCCTGAATCCCATGTGTTCTAACCTTCTACCATGCAGGAGCTTGTCAAAAGCCTTGCTAAAGTCCATGTAGACAATGGCTTCCACCCTGCCCTCGTCAATCCTCATGGTCACCTTTTCAAAAAGCTCAAATCAATTTCATGAGACATGATTTCCCACAAACAAAACCATGCTGACTCTCCTCAATCAGTCCTTGCCTTTTTCAAATGCAAGTAAATCCTGTCCTCAGAATCCCTTCCAATAACTTTCCCACCACTGATGTAAGGCTCACTGGACTGTATTTCCCTGGCTTGTCCCTGCTGTCCTTCTTTAAGAAGAGCACAACATAAGCCACCCTCTAGTCCTCCGGTACCTCACCCATGGCTAAGGGAGATACAAAAATCTCTGCCAGAGCCCCAACAATTTCTTCTCTTGCTTCCCACAACACCCCAGGATACAATCAGTGATTTCTCCACCATTATGCGCTTCATGACTTCCAACACCTCCTTCTTCATAATGTTGATAGGCCTCATAATGTTGAAATTCCATAAGCTTAAAAATATTGAAATATATATACCTCTTTACAGATCCAGACTTCTAAAAGAAGTACAAAGAAACATTGAAAGAATGACGTTTTACCAAAAGGGAAGAAACTGAATGGTGAAAAGATCTATTAAGCAACCTGAGATAAGGTAACTGTGTTAAATCAGGGATGTAACAGAATATGAGAAAGAAGCAGGGGTCAAGAACAAGAACAATTCAAACAGAACAAAGAATTATGATATTCAGTTAAGCCTCGTTGGTTTTCACCATTTAGTCATAACCTAGTGCAGGATGCTTGGTGAAGTTTTTTTTATGACAATGGCTATGGAATAGGATCTGTCAGCCTTTTTCTTATTTATTCATTTTTCAGGATTTAGGCATCACTGGCAAGACTTTGTTGCCATCTATTGCCCATCCCAAATTGCCTTTGGGAAGGTGGTGATGAGCCATCTTCTTAAACCACTGCAGTCCTTTTGGTGAAGGTACAGTACAGTTGGGGAGGGTGTTCCTGGATTTAGACTGAGTTCCTGGATTTAGACTGAGCAAGGACCAACAACAGAAGACAAGAGAGACTGCAGATGCTGGAATCTGAATTGACAAACAGAACACTTGAAGTACTCAACAGATCAAGCAGCATCTGTGGAGACAAAAGGTACAAGTTGACATTTTGGATCGAGGCACGGAATCATGACTGAGAGGTAAGAGGAAAGATTGCCAGCATTTAGCGATGCCAGTGGGGGATGGGACAGGAACAACAATATATTTCCAAATCAGGACTGTGTGCAAATCAAAGGAGAACAGGGTGGTGTTCCCGTGATCCTGCTGCCCTAGTCTCGCTTGGTGGTAGAGGTCACAGGCTTGGAGGTGCTATCAGAGTGGCCTGGGCAAATAACCACAGTGCATTTTGTAGATGGCACACACTGCACATGCTGTAAGATGAAGCCCAAAATGCTCTTGCTATAATGCAAAGTGTATGAGTGCACCCCAAATTAGGTGACCGTTAGTATTCAATCTTTCCAAAATCCTTATCATCCAGAGTTTGGCTTTTATCCAATATCAGGCTTCTACTTTGCATGATTCTTCTTGTTGATTGAGAGCACAAAAATAAATTCAAAATAAACTATAAATCTGCTCCAGTATGTACCTTCCATGTTCTCTGCTTACATGTATGGTATATGCTCCTGACTTTCTGAAAGTCTGTAACAGTCTTCTGGCGCTGTCACACCATCCATGTGACATACTCTTCAGTGTCTATTATCATGTATTTGTTGCTTTTTCATTTGTCCAGTATCCTTATCATCTTCACGTTGAACCAACTCTGACCACTAAACTGCAAGCAAAATGCAACAAGAAGTTCAAAACTACAGCAATTTTGGGACTTCGGCATCAGCACATCTGAATGGGGGATTCCTGGACCAGCCGAGAATCTAAATGGTAAATCTACAAGTACACTCTGCTGCTGCACAATGCAGAGCCCATACCAGTGGCATGATCTTGCTGAGATGCCCCAGCATTCAAGCTGAGAAAACGGCTTACGGATTCTGCATGAGGTTAGATGTGGTGCAGGATCAGCGAGTAGTTTAATTTCAAGGGAGATTTTACAGCTGTTGCAAAAAATTGAAAAGATACTTAACAATTCTCTAATTGCTGGTACTTGAAGTTATATTTTTAATTATTTTAAAGTGTAACTGATTTTTAATTTCATTTTAACAGCTTTTAAATGCTTCTGAAGATCATGTCAGACAACTTTAATATTGTTACGTACCAGCAACAATAGAAACACAATGAGCCATGCATAAATGTTAGAATCTATTTATTAATAACTACTTGTAATAATAAGAGAAAATAAAACATTAGATATTAAACATTGACCCCAATTTAAACCCAAAGTGTGTGTGTGGCAAGTTCCCAAACCCCCAAGTCTAGGAACAGTTCTCCAAGTTCAGTTCAGCAAGTGATGAAGCAATACGATGAGCAAAGGCTTTTGAAAACCGCGGTAGAATGTAGAGAGAATATAGAGAGAAGGAATTTACGAAATCCACAAGTTCCACGATGGAACCCATATGACACCTCAATCACCGAAGATCTCCATTGCTTTGTTCCGAAGTATCTGCCACACTGAGGGCACTCGATACGTGGCCGCCCACAGATATACCTGCTTTCTAGTACAGGTTAACAACAAAGTGGACTTCACAGATTGCTCCAAAAATCCATACATGGATTGTACAGTGACAGTCACAACTATTGTTCTTCATCCATAGATACAGAGACCGGCAGTCAGTGCCACCAACTCTCTCTCTCTCCCTTCATCTCTCTGTGCAACTGCCAGTACGCTCCAGTTATAGTCTTTGTTTTCACTTGCAGCAGTCAGACAAAACCACACACACACTACTACACTACTGTCCAGGTGCCTTAAAGGGACACTCACCAAGTAGCAACCTGACTCGTAACACCTCCCCCTAAAAGAAAAATTTTGATCTGCAAGAGCAAAAATTTTAACTGTGTATACATAGTTTACACTGCTTTAGCAAGTAGGGTTAAGGAGAATCCCAAGGTTTTTTTCTAGTATGTGAAGAGCAGAAGGATGGCTAGAGTAAAGGTAGGTCCAATTAAAGACAAAGGTGAGAAGATGTGCCTGGAAGCTGTGGAAGTGGGTGAGGTTCTCAATGAATACTTCTCTTCAGTATTCACCAAGGAGAGGGGTCTTGATGACGCTGAGAACAGTGTTGGTAAGGGTAATGTTCTAGAGTATGTAGATATCAAGAGAGAGGATGTGTTGGAGCTGTTAGAAAATATTAGGACAGATAAGTCCCCGGGGCCTGACAGAATATTCCCCAGGCTGCTTTGTGAGGTGAGGGAGGAGGTTGCCGGATCAGTTCTGGGACCTCTACTTTTTGTGATATTTATTAATGACTTAGATGAGGGGGTGGAAGGGTGGGTTAGCAAGTTTGCAGATGACACAAAGATCGGTGGTGTAGTGGATAGTGTGGAGGGCTGTCGAAGCTTTCAAAGGGATATTGATCGGATGCAGAGCTGGGCTGAGAAGTGGCAGATGGAGTTCAATCCGGAGAAGTGTGAGGTGGTACACTTTGGAAGGACAAACTCCAAGGTGGAGTACAAGGTTAATGGCAGGGTTCTGGGCAGTGTAGAGGAGCAGAGGGATCTGAGGGTTCATATCCACAGATCACTGAAAGTTGCCTCACAGGTGGATAGGGTAGTTAAGAAAGCTTATGGGATGTTAGCTTTTATAAGTCGTGGGATCGAGTTTAAGAGCCACGAAGTAATGTTGCAGCTTTACAAAACTCTGGTTAGACTACTGTGTTCAGTTCTGGTTGCCTCATTATAGGAAGGATGTGGAGGCATTGGAGAGGGTGCAGAGGAGATTTACCAGGATGCTGCCTGGATTAGAGAGTATGGATTATGAGGAGAGACTAAGGGAGCTAGGGCTTTACTCATCGGTGAGAAGGAGGATGAGGGGAGACGTGATAGAGGTATACAAAATATTAAGAGGAATAGATAGAGTGGACAGCCAGCGCCTCTTCCCCAGGGCACCAATGCTCAATACAAGAGGGCATGGCTTTAAGGTAATGGGTGGGAAGTTCAAGGGAGACGTTAGAGGGAGGTTTTTCACCCAGAGAGTGGTTGGTGCATGGAATGCGCTGCCTGGGGTGTTGGTGGAGGCGGAGGCTGATACATTGGTCAAGTTCAAGAGATTGTTAGATAAGCATATGGAGGAATTTAAAATAGAGGGATATGTGGAAGGAAGGGGTTAGATAGTCTTAGGTGTGGTTTGAAGGTCGGCACAACACAGTGGGCCGAAGGGCCTGTATTGTGCTGTATTGTTCTATGGTATACAATTAGTAAAGCAATGCGTTACAATGATCATATTACTCGTAATATGATCGTAACAATATACAGCAAAATTGAAGGTGAAATTTCAAAGGTTTTCTCAGCATGAGCAGAATTTTTTCTGGCCCACCCACATAATCGTGGCTGGATTCAGGCAGGCTCTCATGGATCTAGTCCAGGACACTCTTGGCCGGCAAGTTCAATCTTAAGAATCCAAAACAGGTAAGTAAGGTACAATGGGCAATATAAGTGGTAAATGAGGGCAGTGGACCCAACTCAGGAGATTCTGAGACTGTATCACCTTTGTCACTGTTTTATTTTTGCTTTGTTTGTAGTATTTGCCAAGTATGCCTGCCAATTTGAATTCTGGAACATGTGTTGGATAATCCTTTAATTTGCTGACATATTCTGCTAAATCCGGAGTAAACACATTGACATAAACACACTGGCACAAGGCAACTTTCAAATATCTAATGTCAGTATCTATTTCAGATGTAACCTGTCATGGGCACATCTTCAGCAATTTCAAGCAAAGATTTTATGCATTGTTAGATTATTACGTTGAATCACCGTCATTTATCATCTGATACCAAGTGTAGTCATTTATATATGAAAAAGAAAATATGTTAAAGTTTCCACAAGTGATTTAGTCAGCTATGTCCACTAACGTACTGGCAGGTCCTTTTTATGGTGATGTCCTAATTGCTCCATGCACATTCACAGTGATTCTGGAGGCAACTGTTGAGCCATGCTGACTTACTGTCTTGGTGGAATGAAAGAAAAAGCAAGTGAGCTCGCATTGATAGACAGCTCTTGAATCAGCTCATTTTGAATAGCAATGCTTTCCTCACTTTTTAATCCCCAGAAGATGCTGCATTTTCTGCTTCTTCAGTTTCCAAATTCTTGTGAAGACGGGTTGAACTTCTTGTGATGAAAATGGAATGAAACCTTTCAAAATGTGCAATTAAGGGATTCACTTAGCGCCCGTATAGAGATTAAGGGCTTATATCAGAAGATACCGACTTGCCATTGGCATGTGAGGCACATTCCTTCTATGAAGTAAAGAATGCAAAATTAGTGCCGAGTTCAATATAATTGCACAGGAATTTCGACTTCTGAAACTCAACATCCTGGGCTCCTGTAATCTGAAGAACTGTTCGACCATAGTATTGAAAAAGAGGTGCAGCATCAGAGGTGCAGTCTTTCTGACGTGTTGTTACACCAAGGCTCTGTATGTACTCTCATATGGAAGAAAAATATCTCATGGCACAATTCACAGGTCCAGCAGAGTTCTCTCTGTTAATATCTATCCCTCACCTCAAATCACATAAAGATTACAGGCCATCCCCAGGCTACCAACAGGTTCCATTTTTACAGATATCCATAAGAAGATTCTGTCCATAAGTTGGAAAATACACAAAATCACTAGATACGGTAACCATACCTCCACAGAATTGTAATGGGTGGTGTTGATGAGGACCAATTAACATGAATGTTTATTTATTGTCTTCCCCTGCCTGATTACAATGGTACTGAATTAGAATGTCCATGCTCAGTAGTTAGTTTCGATGGGCTCCAGTGGTCTCCTGTGGTGAAAGTGACAGCCTGTCTTCTTAAGAGACAATTGTGTCTGATTACTGCAGGGAGGTTCCATGTATACAGGTTTTTTTTCCCAACACTTGTTCGTACGTACAGGGTGTCCATAAATCGGGTGTTTGAAACCCAAGGAGGGCTTGTATATAGTCATTCTTACAACTGTTTGGTTTACTTACTTATTTATTACAACACAGGAAACCATTCTACACCTCCTGTCAGTGCTGGCTCCCAGTAGAGTAATCCCGTCAGTCCCGTTCCTCCTCCTATTTCTCTGTAGCCTATGCTCACATGCCTATCAACTCCCCTTTTTTCTTTTTTCTGCCACTAGGGGTAATTTACTTTAGCCAATTAGCCTACATGTACATCTTCGGAGGAAACTGGATCACACAAACGAAAACCCAGCACCATAAGAATAACATGAAAACTCCATCTATACTGCAGCTGAAGTTGGGATTAAAAGCAGAAAGCATCCACTCATGTGCCAGTGTTAATTTTCCATTAACTTGGCAACCTTGAGTCCCCTTATAAGGATTTCTAATTAAAGTCAGAATGAGATCCCAAAAGCAGAATTAACTGAACTCAGAGCTCAAAGGAAAAATTTTTAATCGTCTGCATTATCTAATGAGCATCCTGAGAATTGTTCTGAATATAAAGTACTAGTGATGACCACCACATTTGTGGCCTATCATTGAATTGCTGTAGAGTTTTTAATCGATATTTTCCATTAACCATATTTCTGCATGCAAACTGGTGACTCCTGTGATGGGATTCCTGCAAGATTTTCATCTTATCCAAGTGAAATGGCAGTTAGTAAATAAATTCATTTGCAAGTTACAAAAAAAGCAAGTATTTAGTTTGAAAATTCACAGTGGCAGTTAACTTCTGTGAAAATATGATGTGCAGTCGCGCTGCAGAAGTCAAATGTCTCCAGGGACATACTGTTCTCATCTGCCAATATGAACAGTTAGTCAGCAGTGACTTCACAGCATTGCCTCCGAATGGCAACAAGAAGGCCAGCAGTGACTGTTGCCCTCACATATTACACCTCTTGCTTTTTTCTCTATCGCAGAGGAGACAGGTGATATGAGTGGCTTGCTATTCTTGGAAAGCCAAAGATGCTATTTTCAAAGGGACCAATAATTTCGCTACTCACCTGCGTGTGGAAAGGCAACACAATTCTGCAGAATCTCTAGTTTCTGTGAATCTAATGGGCACTGACTATATCACATTATCACTCAGGTTTCTACTTACAGTGCTGGCCTCTTTGAGACGGAAGTGTTTATTTCAAATCTCACTGACATCATATAAGACACAAGCACAGAATCTTACAGAATGCTCCTTGGAATTAGAGGACCCAGAGAGCTTTTGAGTAGAGCCAAACCCTCAGTGGACCATAGGCAAAACACTTACTTCATCCAAAGGGACCAACAGTTAGTTCTGCCATAACACATTTCCATAATACAAATTGGTTATAGCACAATTGATTGTTTAGGGAACACTATTTGCATTACGCGAGCCACATTGGTCATCGCGCAATTGCAACAGGGAAAACCTGTTTAAATCTGTACTTTGAAGGCAACTACAGCCTGTTCTGCTACAACGCAACTTTCTATAACATGAGGTTTCTTATGAACGTAATTATCGTGTTATAGCAGAACTACCTGTTTCTAGAAGGGCTGCAAGGATAGGTATCACACATCTGGAATCAATTACAAGAAACCACTGTGCCAAAGCAAGTTGCACGCAACCTTAAAGTGCAAAATAATAAAAGAAATAGATGCCTGGATTTGAAATAATTGTACTTATCTCTCATTGGCCACAATGTCATCAAAGCCCAGCAATAGGTGGCAAATGAGTATTTTGATGAACTGAAAATATGTGTAAGATAAGGTGATTTGTTTGCAGTTATTGACTATGTTCTAACTTTGTTCTATTCTTCTCACTTTCTTCCAAACTACCCCCACCCCCACTTTACAAAAAGTCAGACACAAATGTTCCAGTTCCTCCTCCATACTGCATTAGCTCTGATGCCTAACTTTCAGTAGTTCAAAGCACATTCTTGCTCCCTCCCATTCTCTAAGGTTGCAGAATCCAATTTCCTTTACCTCAGGGGCAACTGCAGACTTTGATGATATGCTGTTCAGGAAACTTCCATGGACTCTTCCAAATGGTGTTCTCCCATCTCATTGCCTCTTTCCTACAAACCTGCAGATGGAAACAAGGGATACCTGACAAACTGTTGTTGATAGAATATAGAACAGTACAGCACAATATAGGCCCTTCAGCCCACAATGTTGTGCTGACCTTTAAACCTCACCTAAGACTATCTAACCCCTTCCTCCCACATATCCCTCTATTTTAAATTCCTCCATATGCTTATCTAGTAATCTCTTGAATTTGACCAATGTACCTGCCTCCACCACCACCCCAGGCAGCGCATTCCATGCCCCAACCACTCTCTGGGTAAAATACCTCCCTCTGATATCTCCCTTGAACTTCCCACCCATTACTTTAAAGCCATGCCCTCTTGCATTGAACATTGGTGCCCTGGGAAAGAGGTGCTGGCTGTCCACTCTATCTATTCCTCTTAATATTTTGTACACCTCTATCATGTCTCCTCTCATCCTCCTTCTCTCCAAAGTGTAAAGCCCTAGCTCCCTTAATGCATACTCTCTAAACCAGGCAGCATCCTGGTAAATCTCCTCTGCATCCTTTCCAACGCCTCCACATCCTTCCTATAATGAGGCGACCAAAACTGTACACAGTAGTCTAAGTGTGGTCTAACCAGAGTTTTGTAGAGCTGCATTATTACCTCACGGCTCTTAAACTCGATCCCATGACTTATAAATGCTAACATCCCATAAGCTTTCTTAACTACCCTATCCACCTGTGAGGCAACTTTCAGGGATCTGTGGATATGGACCCCCAGATCCCTCTGCTCCTCCACACAACCCAGAATCCTCCCTTGATGATGTATCATTTTACATATAATCAGCGTCACTAAAACTGATGATCTAGTCATTGTCATGTTGCAAATTTTCTGCCACACTTTCCTATAGTGAGTACACTTCAAATGTATTTAATTGTCTACATATAGCTTTGAGATGTCCTGATGTCACGAAAGGTGGTTTGTTCTCATTTTTATCCTTGTGTGGTTATGTGCAATAAAGATAAATAGGATCCCTGTGCCCATTTCAGATTTCAGTAAATATAATGAACCGGAAATCACTAGCTTTAGAAGACATTTACTTAAAGCACTGAAAGGAACCACAACTCATAAATAAAGTGGGATACAGAATGGTAGCAAGTGGCCTGAACATGTGGACCATAGATGACCACAGCACAATAAACGTCTGAGATCCATGTGCAGTAAAGATAGGTGTAACTTTCAAACTTAATTGATAAGAGGCCCCGAGATGTTTTAATTGCATTTCTTCAATTATGTTAAATATGTACAAGTAATATTACTCTGTATTCCATGCAAAAACTGACATGACGTGGTACCAAAAATATTATCTATGGTAAGAGCGATTTCATCCACTTTTATCCAGCCTTCTTTTCTTTCCATAAAATTATCCATGTCCTTAGGCAGCAGTATTTAAGTAAAATAAAACCTCATCAAATTTTCAGAATTCAAAGACAAAACTTATGAGATCATGCTTTTTATGTCTGTGCAAATGATTCATCCGTATGCTAAACCACAACGGATTCCTTGTAGGAAAGCATCCATGTCTTCAGTGAGAGAAGTATGATGAACAGGAAGTAGTTGAAATGTTTTCACTGACTCTCTGGAATGTTAATCTATATCTAAAAGGCAACAATAATTAACAAGACAGAAGTAACTTTAGTTACTGGCTTTACTGACCAATGCATTTTTTTCCCTTACCTTATTCCTAGTCATCAAAACTCTTTACAATTCTGAGGAACTCCATCAGATCTACGTTTAACTTACTCTGATCTAGAAGTGATGGTGAAGAATTTGCCATGAAAATCACAGCACTTAATATGCAAGCTGTTAAATGGTGTGAAAGGAAATGGCATTATGTGGTGAGGATAAAATACTCTTGCTGAACGAACGATGGACACTTGCCTCACAAAAACTGCAACTTGCCCTCAGCTTCCCAAAGGTTTTCAAATTAATGTGGCATCCCCTAGTTAAAACAAATTTAATTCAGTCACAGGTGAGGTGCTGGAAGACTGGAGGATGGCTAATGTTGTGCCTTTATTTAAGAAGGGCTGCAAGGTCAAGCCACGAAACTACAGGCCGGTGAGCCTTACATCAGTGCTGGGAAATTTACTGGAAGGTATTCGGAGGGACAGGATTTACTTGCATTTGGAAAGGCAAGGACTGATTAGGGATAATCCACATGGCTTAGTTTGTGGGACATCATGACTTACATACTTGACTGAGATTTTTGAGGTGACCAAGAGGATTGACAAGGACAGGGCAGTGGACTTGTCTACATGGACTTTAGCAAGACCTTTAACAAGGTCCACAGGGTAGGCTGATCCAGATGGTTAGAATACATAGCATCCAGGGTGGAATAGCAAATTCAGTACAACATTGGTTTGGTGGTAGGAGGCAGAGGGTAGTGTTGGAAGATTGCTTTTCAGATTGGATAGCTGTAACCAGTGGTGCACCACAGGGATTGGTGCTGAGTCCTTTATTGCTCACCATATATGTTAATGTTTTGGAAGAAAATGCAGGTGGCATAATTAGTAGGTTTGCAGATGGCACCAAAGCTAATGGTATAGTGGACAGTGAAGAAGGATGTCTAAGGTTACAACAGTATATAGATCAACTGAAAAAGCGGGCAAGAGAATGGCTGATGGAATTTGGTTCAGACAAGTGCAAAGTGATGCATTTTGGCAAGTTAAAACATGCCAAACATACACAGTGAATGGCAGGGCCCTGGGCAATGTTATTGAACAGCAAGACCTTGGGGTGCAAGTGCATTGCAGAGTGGTCAATCTTTTTCCCAGGGTAGGGGAGTCTAAAACTAGAGGGCATAGGTTTAAGGTGAGAGGAGAAAGATTTAAAGGGAATCTAAAGGCAGGTGTTTCACACTGAGGGCAGTCAGTATATATGAAACAAGATGCCAAAGGAAGTGGTAGAGGTTATAATGTTTAAAAGACATTTAGACAGGTACATTGATAGGAAAGGTTTTGAGGGACATGGGCCAAACATGGGCAAATGGGATTAGCGTAGATAGGCATCTAGGTTGGCATGGATATATTGGGCTGAAGGGCCTGTTTTTGTGCTGTATCGTGCTATAAAAATCTATAAAATCCAGGACTGGGAAGGGAAATTAATGTGATGGGCAACTGGAAGCCCTGGATGATCAGACTGAACAGATGTTCTGCAAAGTATTTTGTAAATAGCTTCATACCCAACTAGTTCAAGTCACTTGTCTTGATTCCAATGGAAGATTCTGACATCAATTTGTAGTTTCTTTCACACTGATAAGATACATGCAAGTGGCAATTACATAGTTAATTAGATGGCTAGTGGGGTGGTGGAGGGGGAGGGAATCACCAGCTTCTTGCTGTCAACAGGGTCTGACTCAGGTTTATGTAATTTTGCAAAGCCAAATTAGCTAACATAAAGACACAGGAGTCTTGCTAGTGTAAGCAGTAATTAGCACTAAATCCAGCTCCACAGAGCACTGCTTCTGCACAATGCAATGTACAGGATTTTGGTCAGTGGGGTAATTTTAAGGATTTCAGGAGCTGATCTGTGTCTGGAAACCTAGTTAAGTTCTGCAGTTAGCATTTAGCTTGGTTTACTTTTGACATTAACATGTACTTTCATCACATTGTTCGTGGTAAAGTAGCTGCTTGCTAGTGGTAGTTATATAATGAATTAAGTGGCTAGCTAAAACTAGTTACTAGCAGAGTCTGACTCAGATCTTTGGAATTTTATTTAGCATTATGTAGCATGAAGTCCATTTCCCCAGAGTACTGTTTCTGCAGTATATGAAACTCAGGGTTTTGGTGAACTTCATGCAAGGAGGAGAAGAGGTGCTATTCTGTTACTTTGTTTCTGCTCAGTGAGTTAATCTAATTGAGGCATGGCAGAACACCTCAGAGTCATGGAATACACGTCTTGTGCCACATGGAAACTCTGGGATGCTTCCCGTGTCCTGAATAACCAGAGGTGTGGGAGGTGCCATAATCAAAACATGAAGAGTTCTGGGTTTTGGAGATTGAGGAACAACTGATGTCACGACTGTGGTCCATCTGTATGACTGAGTATTTCATAGATATCAGGTTTCAAGAGACGGTCACCCTGCAACTCAAGATAGTGCAAAACTGGGTGACTGCCAGACAGACAAGGAGAAGGTAGGTGGTTCAGGAAACCCCTGAGGGAATCTTGCTCTCTTAACTGGTATTCATTTCCGAATACACGTGGAAGGGATCATAGAACTCTTAGTGACTCAGCTGTACAGTAAGTGAGGAGAGAGGACAAGACAGAGATAGTTATTGGGGATTCTACTATTACATGAACAGATAGATGTCTCTGTAGTTGCAAATGTGATTCTACAATGTTGCTTCCCTACTGCCAGGGTCATAAGAGATCGATGTAATGGGGTAGTCACCCTCTCGTATCTCCACCACCACACAATAACTTTTTGCCTACGCACCACTTTCTTGCACTAACTACTTGATGCTGGCAATTAGAAATCTGGAAATCTCTGTCTTGAATATATATGACCCTTCAAAAAGATGTCTCTAAGCTGCTGCACAATATTCTAGAGGGGAGGGTCAACACTCAGATATCATGACCCATGTTAGTAGCAACAACATAGGTAGCAAGAGATGACGTCCTTCAGGCAAATTTTAGGAATATGGAAGAAGAAGCAGGACCTCAAAGATAGTAATATGCCAGCAAATATAGAAAATGAAAGATTGTGCATATGAATGCACAGCTGGAGAGATGGTATGAGGAGAGAGGACTTTAGATTCTTGAGGCACTGGGACCCATTGTAGGGAAGGTGGGACCTGAACAGGCCAGAGAAGTTGCACCTCAACAGGGCCAGGACAGTACCCTTGTGAGCAGGTTTGTTGGTGCGGTTGAAGCGTGCTTAAACTAGATTGCCAGAGGGAAGGGAAGCTGAGCATAAATTCAGAAGGGAGAAAGGCAGAACTAGAACTGGAAACGGAAAGCAGAAATACCACTAATATTGAAACTACTAAAGTATTAGCTAATGACCGTTTCCAACAAGAGAGTCTAACTGTTTACATTCAATGGCATTACCTTTGTTGAATTCCCCCACTCCTTTGTTCCCACCTTTCCCTTACCCATCTGTCAGAATGTGTTCTAGATAACATTAGTGATGTATGCCTGCTCCTTTCCACTTTCATTCCATGTCTACAGACTAATAAAAATCAACCAATTATTAAAGAAAAAACACAAGAGACTGTAGATGCTGGAATCTGGAGCAAAAAACCAAGATGCTGGAGAAACTCAGTGTGTCAGGCAGCATCTGTGGAGGGAAATGGACAGTCAATGTTGTGGGTTGCTCCAAAGGCATAACTTTAGTTATGGAACATATAATTGAGTTTTTACTTGTTTCAAAATTGGAGTATGTATCTGACAGGATAGGAATGACTTTTCATTTAACGTATGTCTGTTTTGGCCTAGACAATTTCAAACACTTGTATTTTATTCACAATTAAACATAAACTTTCTGGAACAGATGAGGACCAACATACTGCCAAGCTATTCTGCTGACCTGAGTTTGTTTTAACAAGAGTAGAATAAACTGTCACACAGTACATTTTTTTCGCCATTGTGGTCACAGAACTAAACCTCAATCTCATCAGGTGCTGTAGACCAGATTATCAATTATTCATGTCATCAGATCCACTGACAGCAAGCTAAAACTCCAGGATTACTTCCTATCATTATTAACTGAACTGCCTGTTGACAAGATGGATACTGTTGTCCTAATGATTAAACAACTATGTAGCATTAACAACACAGAAACAGGCCTTCTGACCAACAGTCCAAAGCAATGTTTACACTGTACTCCAAACATAATTCACAAATATTTGATGAGTGCATTTTATAATAGAAGCGTGAAACAGTATCCTCCAAGTACGACAGTTTCACAGGCAGATTTTTTTTACAAATTTTCAAATACACAAAGTCATCACCTAACTCTGTTCAGACATACCCACTTACCACAGAAACTAAATAAATTGCCTGTACAGCCCTGACATTATAATTTATGAATCTGCTCTCTGATCTTGGCCAGGAAGTTTACAATTGGTGTCTTAAACCAGCCTCAGGATGCAGCTTCTCAGCACTGTGCAGCAGAATGCAGCCTCCTACCTAAATTATTTTTCTATGTATGCAAATTCAATGAGACCAGCTAACATAAAATTAATTTACTTCTGTGTCTTTTGCATACACACAACAGGTGTTGCTTTTAATTCACATCTTCCAATATCTCTGGCTCAATTCTACTCCAGCATGTTGTCATTCAGTTTCTCCATAACCAACTAATAATTCTATGTTTGTCCACATACTTTTTCAACTTAACACATATGTCCTCTCCTTCTACCAACCCCTGGTCAAATCTCTTTTCAACAATTTAGTTATTCTCTACTATTTGCACACACAAAGGAGCCATCCACAGCCTTATCTTCCAATCTTTGCCCACACAGTCGCTTGGAACAAACTATTTCAATATCCATCAATTCACATTTCCATTCATCCTTCCTTTTGACTTAATCTCCTGGGCGGTTCTCTATAACTGTAGCTGTGTCACATATCACCTTAAAAATTGTCTGCTCTCTCTCTCTCTCTCTCTCTCTCTCTCTCACTCAATCTCTATCTCAGACAAAACTTTTTCTACAAATAGCTGAAGCCATCTTGAGAATAATGAAAAGCTGGCTTAATACTGATGAGCTCTTCCCTCTAAAACCACCATCCTTGCTCCATTTTACATAATGTCCCCTAGCAAATCCTAAAGTTGGATGCATGGCTATCATCTCCAGACCCCAATTCAGATGACTCCAGCACATGGTCCCCACCAAGCATCCGACTCTTAACCATCATTTATACTGCTTTAATAAACAGCCATTGAAATCTCCTATATCTTTCACTCAATCTCTGCAATTTTCCAACAACACCAGCCATATCTCAGTTCACCAAAATGTAAGCCGTTGCCACTCCAAGGAAGTGATCACTGATTTCCTATTTCTATTGCCACCCATGCCTCCCAACATGCTTCACCAACACCACCAGAAAAACAATATTGATAATGAACATATGAATTAGGGGCAGGATTAGGCTACATACAACTGCAATCTCAGCTCCACATTTCTGTCTACTCACAGGAACTTTTTGTCCCCTTGCTTATCAAGAACTACCTAGTCTTGAAAATATTTAAAGGCTTTTTCTTTCACCAAGGCTTAACAAATCATCCCTTATTTTTAAACAGTGACCAAAAGCTCAAGATTCTCCCACAAGAGGAAATATTATCTCCACATCCACCTCGTCAATACCACTCAGGATCTCATATGTTTCAAGTCCCCTCTCACTCCTCTGTAACTTCTTCAGATATAAACCCAGCCTGTCCAATCTTTCTTCATAAGGCAATCCACTCATTCCATCCGGGTAGCAGTCCAGCTAAACTTCCCTAAACTGCTTCAAGTGCATTTACATCTTTTCCTCAATAGGAAGTCCAATACTGTATATGTTTCCTTCCTGAGCAACTTTTGAGAGGGGACCTTCATCCTAAGGGTCCTGATCAGCATTAGCAACTTATGTAAAAGTTTCCATCCATAACATTTCTGCCTTTGCCTGATCTTCTTTAGTTTCCATTCCTCTCTTTTCTTTCAATACACTGTCTTTCCACATCCTTAAATGCCCATGCCACTTGAGTGCACTAATAATCCAACACAATATTTAATTTGAACCATTCAATAATTATCACCTCCTACCCTCTATAAAATTTATCCAACAGTCAACCTAAAAAAAGTTTTGAAAAGTTTTACGAAGTTACCACAAAGTAGTGATCACAGTAGTCATCTAGCCATTTCTCTAATGTCTTGCTTTCTTTGGCAGGACATTGCCACAGATGAATATGACCTGTACCAGGTCCACAAGGGTGAAATACAAGGTTTATATGCCAAAAATGAAGTCTTTTCTCAAATGTAGGTGACCATAAGATGCTTAAAATAATTTTTAAAAGGCAAACCTCTTATGTCCTGGATTTTGCAGCAGACCAGACGTTAGACTGAATACTCTTCTCCGACAGTTCCTTCAGTCATGATCACTGGCCTGGTTTTCCATGCTCCGCCTGATCTGCTCTATTCCTACATTAATCACCCTGGCATGGCTCCACAATGTCTACTGCAACTCCAAGAGGATAACAGGGCATGGCACTCTGCATCCACAGCACAGACATGCAGAGTACAAAACCACATCAGCTACCAACTAATCATAATTTCACTCATTGCCAATCCATTATAAGTAACAGTGGTAAATAACATACAAATGTAGGTGCAGTCAGGCAGTCAAAGATTAATACAGAACAAAATCCAAATCATGTTCCTAACTACTCAACTATTGGTTCCCTAATAATATACAATGGGGTGCTTGAGCCCCTCAGAACCAATTGACTCCCCAGCTGTGCACAGTGATCTGACCTCACATGGAAAAAAAGGAGAGTAACAGTTAACTCAACATGGGGGTGGGGGGGCGGGGAGAATAAGCAAAATGTGTGTGGTGATTGCAGGATGACGAGCCAAAGCAATGCAGTGTTCTGGCTATGCTCTCCAACAGTGTTCTGACAAGTGCCTGGACCACGTTCAGCTGGTCTCACTGCCAAAATAGCGCGCAACTTAAGAATGTAAGAAATAAGCAGTGGAATAGGATGTATGGCTCCCGTGACTGCTCTGTCATTCAGCAAAAATCATGCGTGATCTGGTTTTAGCCTAACCTCCGATTTCCTACCTGCATCATAACTCTTGATTCTCTTACAGCTCATCTCAGTCTTGAATATATTCAACAACTGAGCCTTCACAGCTTTCTGGGTATAGAGGTCCAAAGATTCATGAGTCTCTGAGAGAAAATATTCCTCCTTATCTTCACCTTAAATGAGCTACCCCTTATCTTAATCCATATAGTCAAGTTCTAGATTCTTCCACAAGAAGAAACATCCTCTTAGCATTTACCTTGTCAAGCCTCCTTCAGAATCATATACGTTTCAATAAGATTAACTTATTCTTCTAAACTCCAATGAATATAGTCCTATTCTGCTCATCTTTTCCTTATAACTCAACCCTTTCATCCCAGAATCAAAGCAGTGAACCTTTTCTGAACTGTCTTCATTAGAAGCATATCCCTTCCTAAATCAGATCAAAACCCCATGCAGTACTCCAGGTGTGGCCTTTTACCAGTGTAGCAAAACTTCCCTACTTTTAAGCTTCATCCTCTTTGCATTAGAGACAAAGCCAATTTTTCAGCAAGGTACTAATAATTGAGAAATTTATGTGGCATTGGATGATTCTTTTATGTTTCAATACTAGAATTTCATGTCAGACAGGGTCATTTGCAAATAATAACCTACAAAGCCTGTTTCAGTTTTCATCTGCTGCTGGAAACCCTGCCTTAATGTTCATAGTTAGTGCAAAGACCTGGTCAAAGCAACAACTTCTCTCTCTGAAGCCCAATTGCACATTGGGAGGACATCTTCTTAAGCTGTTTAAAAAAGCATGGAACGTCTGAACTAAATCAGTTTGTTATCCAAATACTTGAGAAAATCTTAGTACAGCAGAGGTGTACTGCAGAGTGAGAATTTCAAAACGGAAGCAAATTTTGAAGGGTGTTGAATAATATTCATGCTTTTAAGTATCAGAACAGAAAAACTGTAAACTTAGAAGGATGCCCTATGACCTATATATATTTTCAACATCATATTTCCAAACAGTCATACCTTAAAATAGTGTTCTCAAAAGCATCTCATCGCTAAACCATTCCAGTTTGCTTGGCTGTCATCTACAGCCTTAAGCATCCACACTCTTCACCATTGGAAATACTATGGGTGCAATTTGACCCTGACCCAGAATATATTACAGAAAGTTGTTAAGGCTTCTCCAATATCAGCTTCCAAAACTGTAACCTTCATCACCTAGGTGAAGGACAGAAGGTCAAAAGAATGACGTCACTTCCACATTCCACTACCCATCACAATATAAATTGGTTAATTCACTGTCAATGGGTCAAAATCCTGGAAATCTCTACCTAAAGGTATTTTAGGACACTTCACCTTACAAACTGCAGCAGTTTCAGGATCACCATCAACTCCTCAAGGGCAAGTAAGAATCAGCAACAATTCACTCTTGTGGAAGTTGGTCATAATGATAGAGCATCTTTCATACCAATGAAACACTTTTAAAGTAATGTAGGAAATACAGCAGTCAATATACATAGAAGCTCCTATAAACAAGTTGATGTTTCCATTCATATAATAGGATAACTTACATCTACTGAGAGAGCAAACGGTGTTTTGATTTAATGTCTCATTCAAAAGACACATATGACAATACAGCTAAATCAGTGCTGTGCTGGGGTGTTGGTCTGAATTGTTGTGCTCTCTGGAATGGGATTTAAAATCACAATCTCCTGACTGACTAGAGTGCTACAGCTGAACCACAGCTAACATATTCTAAAACTGTATTTTCTAACAGGCCTTTGGAGAAAAAGAACTTCTGATTACATAAGGAAAATATGAACAGGAGTAGGTTGTTCAGTCCCTAGAGCCTGATCCCCATTCAACTAAATCATGACCTATCCTCATCTTAACTCCATTTACATGTCTTGGAACCATAAACTTAAATGACTAACAAAAAAAAGTCAATTGTTTAAAATTTTCAGTTGACCAAATCTAAAGTGCTTTTGCGGCTGAGAGTTCCAGATTTCCATTACCATGTGTGTGAATGTGTGCTAAAATAAAAATCACAAAATTTTTTAGAAACATTCAGCAGTTCAACCATTGTCTACAGGGAGAGAAACAGAGTGAATGTTTCAGGTCAATGTCCTCTCATGTGAAGGTGATATAAAGAAGTGCCTCCTGACATCAGCCTTAAGAATGGTTTAAGACTATGTCCTCTTTTCCCATACTCCACCCACCAGAGGAAATACTGTCTATTCTGGTGATGACAAAATATGTGTGACAAAATATGTGTAACATATAAGAGAATTGAAAATGCAAAAGCCAGTAAGGAACATTAAAGTCTGAATAATACCAACCATCACATCTGCACCAGGTTTTTATTGCACAAGTGCAAATTAATGCCAATACCTTCTCCTCTCTCTATAGTCCTGTCAGCTCTAATAGTTCACAGTCATGGCACTTTGGCTCAGAGGAAAAAGATTCAAAAACAAAGACCTCAAGTAGGATTTTGATGCTACAGATAGCACAAAAGGTTTGTCTTACAGGTTAAATCTTAGCAAAAATATTTATTGCCTGGATATATAAAATACCTTAAAATACTATCAGCTGGTGTACTGCTCGACACTCCTGCCTAGAAAATCATCCTTGTGCAGCTTTGTAATCATATCACCATGTTGTACTCTGCCTCTGAAATACACTGAATAACATTGAAATCAACATAATGAAATTCAGAGGCAGAATACAAGGCATGTTTTGCCCTTCTGAATGGGGTTAAATTACTAGTGATCTTTATTTTCCTGCAGAATTATTAAATATGGAAAGAATTAGTCTACTTAATTTCAGAATTATTTTGCAGCTGACAGATAACAATCTGAATTTGGAAGAGCACATTGTAAACAAAATGGTGAGGAATAGTTAAAAAGTTCCTCAGATGTAAAAATGGACAGCAGTTAATAATAAAGCTTTACAAATAGAGACAGTGTAAAAATTCATCCGCAGCAAACTTGCAATATAGTAGCAGATATCCATTGATCTTTGCTTTATAAAGTTGGTTTCCATTGAATTTAATAGAACAAAATTTCAGATGTGGAGCATAATGTAATATACTGCTAGACTGTGCATCTAGCTCAAACAACTGATTTCTACTGCAGAGTGTAATATAAATTACATTTTTCCAAATCTTTATAAATCATTGGTTTGGCCTCAGCAAGACTAATGTGGCCATCTCAGGGCACTGCGTTTAAGGCAGGAAGTCAAAGCTTTGGAGAGAAAACAGAATTACATCTGGGATAAGGGATGCAGAGAGACTACAGAAGCCAGGATTGTTCTTAGAGAAGCTTTAACGCATAATAAAAATGTCAAAATGATATAGGCCTTTGATAAACAAGGATAAGCTGTTTCCTCTGGCAGAAGCATTGGTAACAAAGCACACAAATTTAATAACTGAGAAAAAATTCAGAGAATTTTTATGTTCTATGTTATGATCTTAAATGCACAATCTGAAAGGGTGGTGAAATCAAAATTAAGGCAATTTTCAAAAATAAAAACAGAAAATAGTACAACATTCAGCAGGTCAGGTAGCATCAGCGGAGAGAAGAACACTTTACACTTCAGATTGAAGATCTTTTATCAGAACAGTTGAACTGTTAACTCTAATGCTCTCCACAGATGCTGCCTAATCTGCTGAGTAATTCTACCATTTCCTGTTTGTATTTCAGATATCCAGTACCTGCAAATTTGCTTTTAGATAAATACCTGAGCAGGAAAAGATTGTACATTGTGGGGAAAGGGCCGGGTGTGACACTCATTGGACTGTGTTGTAAAATGCCAGAAAAGGCAGAAAGGCTCAAAGCACTCCTGTGACTTTGGGATGCAAATAAATATGCCTTTCACATTTTATCCTAGCATGTATTATTATACACTGAAATTACTGCTCACATTACCCCAGTTCATTGGTATGAGGGAAGACGTTGTTGGCAGGCTTTGCAGATGAATGGAATGTGATAAATTTGAAACAACTGCCAAAATGCTACCAGAACCATACCCTAATTCCAAATACGCCCATCTCGTAGTGCTGGTGTCTCAAATACTTTATGCTTGTTCTCGCTAATTATCTTATGCCGTGAGAGCCACTAGGTTTCACAATATTTCCCAAGCACACTTGGAGAGCCTATTCAACGCTATAAACATTAAACAGAATTACTTGAATTTCTCCCTAATCCCCAATACAAAAAACAATAACCTTGAAAGGCAAACGAGATGATTTCACTCAATAGCAAATCTGAGGGTCAAACTCTGATGCCACCTCATGGTAAAAGAAATGCTGCTCCTAGAGCCACAACATCTGTTCCTACACATCCTCCCTCACCAGCATCCAGGGATATAAACAGTCCTTCCAGGTGATTGAGATGCACCTCCTCCAACCTGGTCTACTGCATTCAGTGCTCATGATGTTGCCTTTTCTACGTTGGTGAGACCAAGCATAGACTAAGTGACCATTTTGCAGATCACCTGCTCCCTGTCCACAATGGCCATCCTGAACTTCTGGATACATGTTTCTTCAAATCCCTTTCCCATTCCCACAGCAGTTTGCCTATCCTCATCCACGACCATGGTGAGGCCAAACACAAACTAGAAGAACAGCACCTCACATTCCCCTTGGCTCGACTACAGCCCAATGGCATGAACATTGAGCTTTCCCTTTCTCTGTGTTTCTTTTGCATGCCCACCAGTCCAACCCAGTTCTCTCTCTCCTTCATCCTTTCCATCCCTACCCCCACCCCCTTAGATTCAGCACCCTTCCCCACCTGATTCCATTTGCCCATCACCCCACATGCCTATCCACCTGAGTTCCTTCTTCACCCTCAGCTCACCTTTCCTAGCCCTTACCCTATCTGGTTCCATCTGCTCATTATCCCTCCCCCATCTGGTTCCACCTATCACCGTCGAATTTCTGTCTCACCCCTCCCTCTCACTTGTATATACTGGCTATCTTCCCTCTACACTATCAGTCCTAATGCAAGATCCCAATCCGAAACGGTGATCATCCTTTACCCCGCCACAGAAGCTGCTCGACCCGCTGAGTTTTGTTTTGCGCGGCCCAGCAGCCGCCATTAGGGCTTCCTCCGCCCAACGGTCGATGCGCGTGACCGCGCGCGAGGCGCGATCCCCAGCGGCTGGAAGCGCGTGGCCGTGGCGTCGCCAGCCGGGCCCTTGCCATGACGTCATCGTCTTGCCAGTGAAGCGAAGGCGGGAGCCCAGCCCTGTGACGTCACGGGCGGCATGGCGGCGCCATTCCGGCGATGCTGTGACGTCGCCGGCTTGCGGGTGAGGCCGGGCGAAGCGCGTTGGCGGCGGTTGCGGGAGTGCCCCGGAGCCGGCTGATGTTGGCGCCGCTGACAGTAGGGTAGCGTCGCCGATAAAGTCTCCGCCGTAGTCGATCGGTGACCCAGCCACCTTGCCCGAGAGGTTATCTGAGGTGAGTTGTCGTCGTGAGGTGAGGTGGGGGCTGCAGGACGACGGCCATGTTCCGGCCAGGCCCCGCCAACAAATTGCTGCAGGACGAGGCTTCGCGATTCCAAATCATTTGGATTTGTAAATGGAGCCGAGGACTACTGTCCAGTAATTCTGAGGTGTTTGGGGGAATGAAGGGAGGGAACCATTGCCTGAGCGTGAGATTAGCGGGGAAAGTGGGCCCACTTGGTCTCATTCCCGCGCTATTTTCTTTCCCGCTCTAGGAGGATGTCCTCAAACGGCCTGTAACTTCACATGTTAATTAACTATTAGATGTAAATAGGTTGTCGGCGAGGCTCGGGAATAAAGCGAAAGGAAAATAAAGTTGTTGGAAATATGAAACCATTGGTAATTGAAATAGTGTTGAGTAATTTATGGGAAAACGGATATAACAATGGGAACTCCTCTGGGTCCATGCTATGCCTTTTCCTGTGCTGTATGTGGTGCAGTCCTTGTTTCAGACCTGTTCCGACCCATTCTTTCATTATCAATCACTATATTGGCGCTGGTTCCCAATCATGAGAGAAATGGAAAGTTTTGTCACCTTTTCTGCCAATATCTACCTTGCTTTTAAGATGGGCTCACGTGGTCCATCTATGATACTTCCCTCTTTTGGTTTCTCTATCCACTTAAGGAGATGAGTTAGTAAGTAGTATCCCCCACAAGCCCACTGACTCCCAGTTACCTTGAATATGCTTCTTTCCACCCTGTAGAGACTCTATTCCATTCTTCCAACTTTTCCTTCACCAGTACCCTCCATACCAGTCTTTCAAAAATGTCTTATTTTCTCTTCAGTTGTGGTTTCTCTCCACTACAGTTTACTGAGTCAACCACATCTGCTCCATTTCTTGCACTTCTGCTTTCATGCTTCTCTCATCCAGAACAAGAGTAAGGAAGCCTTTCTCATCACTGTTCATCCCAATAGCCTGTATATTCTACATAATTTCTGATATTTCCATTGTGATATTTACATATTTACTCTTCTCTCTTTTCAAGATTCCAAAGGGTCTATTTGTATTTGGGTTCATTCTTCCATCTCCACCATTACATTCCCACTGTGACCTCTATTTTTGGTCTCATCCACTGTTCCAGCAAAGCTGGAGGAATAGCATCTCATCTTTGCACTAAACACAATATTGCTTTTTGGGAATTCCCATTTGGGAATATTGTGGCTAGCCACTTCTGTCACTGTGTTCCATTGCTTGTGAATTATAACCAGAAAAGTTTCCAAAAGTGAAAGTCATTATCATAATGGCATAATGCTGCTCCCTTCGCATTTGTAAAATTATAACCTCATTTCAAATAAGTGAAAATGTGATCTACTTGTACTTTTGAAAATCCATCATTTGTCAGTGCTGTAAAATGTAAAAATAGCTTTAAAATCATGTAGATTGTAACATGGATTTTGGAGAACTGGAAATGAATTAATAATTACATATTTGACTCTGTAATGTGACAGCTGAATTGCTTAAGTTTCAATTCAGTGAAATCAAGATGTCCTGTATCATTCACTTACAATTTTCTTTCTGAATAGTTAAGACGTATGTGGGATTTTCTGAAGATGTGTTTTTTGAGAATTTCTTTCATTTCACCCATAAACTTTGCCAGTTTTGCAAAAAAAAAGTTGTGCAGTTAATAGTGAACATATTAAAGAATATATAGTAACCTTTCAACGAACATTATTCACTTAAGGACTTGTCTTTTCTAGCCAAAGGACATGGCTCAAAATTGTACATTTCCAAGCATAATGCTGCTCCCTTCATAGTGTAAATCTTAACCTCATTTCAAGGTAGTGGGATATGAGATCTAATTTATTTTTGTAGATCTATTACTGTCTGTGCTGAATAAATTGTAAGAACGTTTCATTTGTTTCTTGAACAGAAAAATATCAGTATGGCAACATCTGTTGATAAAAGCCACAGTACGATGTGGGCAAGATTTCATAGTGAATCAACAACTAGGGTTGTGAAATTGTTGAGAAAAAGTAAAAGTATGGATACACTGCTGGAAACCACCAATTGGATATTGAAGGATATCCCAGATTATGATACAGTTACAACTTTACACCCAACATCTTTACCAACTGTACCACTTACAAAATGGGAGGTTCTGCTTCATCAGCATGGAGAAGACCATTTTTTGCATCCTAGAAGGAACTTTACAACTAGCAAGAGCTGTCCATCACTTGTGTGCAGGCCGGAATCCTTTACAGCACATGGTGTCATTGAATCCCATTGTGAAGGTTAGATGGAAGTTTTAGACTGTATATTCACGGGAAATTAGCCAGCCCCTTGCTACTTCTATGCATGAACTAAATTTGAATTTAATTTACATATTTGAACTGTTACAAATGGTTTAAATTTACTTTTAAGCTTATTTTGTATTAGAAGCAAAATGTTGGAAATTCTGGGGAAAAAACTCTTTATTAGATATGTGTATTTTAAATCACTTAAATTCGATTTGGTTTCCAAAAAAAAGTAGCAAAATATAAATATTTGATCTGATCTGTGATGGCAGAAAGGAAATCCACTGGTAACAATTAGGTACAAGATCTCGGGGGACAATATTTTCTTGCTTTGCACAGGTTAAAGTGTATATTAGACTGGAATTTGATAATTGTCATTTTCACCCCATTGTTAGCATGTGTTCTTTGTCTGACAATACTCAGCCCTCCCTGAGTGACTGATCTGACTTAAATTTTAATACAGTCACTGATGCAAATAATTCTGATTCAAATTAGTTACAATCTTCTAGGAATCCGAATCAGCAAGACCTTGGTGCAATTTAACCTGTTCCTTGTATTTAACAGAAATTCCAAGTATTGCCCACGAATCTGAAGATGTTTCTAGTGAGGAAACAAATCAGTAAGTTGAAACTTTAATGCTGGAACATGTCTATGGTGTTACTAATAACAAGAGAGAATAAGCTATTTTATAATAATTTGCAGGAATAAATAAGCCAAATTTCTATTTTATTTAACAGTACATTAATCTGAATGAAATAAATATGTGGCCTTTATTTTTTTCTCTATATGAGTAATTATATAATTTTCAACCCTTTGCAGATTTAATGCTAAGAATGCACAGCAACTTGATGCTCGAGATAGTAGAATTCAGTATTGGTGTTAGCAGTAGTAGATTAGAGAAGAATTTGTATACAAAGCAGTCAGGGCATAATGAAATGATTTTTGTTTTTAAGATGGGTGTCATCAGTGTAGAGTGGTGGAGGCCCTAGTTTGTTGTTGTTCAGGTTTTTGATGACGGCATTACTGGCACTTCACCCATTCATAGTCGTGAAATTGATGCTCATTTGTCATCTTGAACTGCTGCAGTCTGATGGTAAAGGTAGTTCTGCAGTGCTCTTTGGTATGGGGTTCCAAGATTTTTAATCTAATATTAGAGGAAAAAGGATTTATACAAAGGATGGTGAAGGGAATGTTTCTTGACTGAGATCATTGTATTCCAATACATCTGCTGTGTTTGTCTTGCCAGATTGAATTCAATAAATTAAATTGGTCCTGCAAAGAAGCCTTGCAGATGTGCTGGAGTGGTATAATGATAGTAACATGAGAAGATGTTTAAGCTGATGGGGAAGCATGTTTGGCCTAACAGTTAAGTAGAGACGGTAACCTGACATCTGTCACATAGGATCAATGTTGGGTTTTGTTCATGGTACAATCATCAACAATGATTGGAAGGGGCTTGATTAGGTATCAAATTTGGCAGATGAGAAACCTGTTTTCTTTTCCTTCCTTGTTTTTTTTATTTTAATTTCTGTTTTAGCTTAAACTTTCTGAACTTCAGGTCAGATTAGTTTATTGTCATGTACACCAGGGTGCAATGAAATTTCTTGTTGGCATAAAGCTCGCATAGAAAATAGTATACATGGTAATGATATTTACAACAATAAATACGAGTACAAAACAAAATGGTGTAAAGATAGTAGTGCAAAAAGTGCTAAAGTGACAATAACGGAATAACTGAGAGAGGTGTCATTGAGTCTGAGAATGTGGCAGCACCACCAGGAAGGGGATTGGTTCAGAAGTCTAATAGCAGTGGGGAAGAATTTGTTCTTGAGTCTGATCATCTGGTATCTTCTCCCAGAAGGTAGAAGGAAAGGAAAGAGAATGGCCAGGGTCGCAGGCATCCTTGGTGATAATATTGGCCTTCCTGAAGCCATGCAATGTAAAGATGGACTGGATGGAAGGAAGCGATGAACCTGTGATGGACTGGGCAGTGTTTACCGCTCCCTGCAGGTTCTGTAGGTCCAGAGTAGTTGCCATACTGGGCTGAGGTGTAACCTGTCAGGATACTTTCTATAGCACAGGGTAGAAGTTTGAGATAATCCTTGTGGGCAAGCTGAATCTTCTCAGATGCCAAAGAAAGTACATATGCAGGCCACTTTCTCGATCACTGCATCAGTATGGATGGACCAGGTGAAGTTGCTGGTGAAATGGATGCCTAGGAACTTGACGCTGTTGACTGTCTCTATAGCAGCTTCATTGACGAGGACAGTGTGTTCACCCCACAACCCTTCCCCACTTCCTTGGGTCAACAACCAGCTCCTTCATCTTGTTGACGTTAAGAGCTTGGTTGTTCTGACACCATGATACAAGGATTACAATCTCTTTCCTGTACTCTGTCTCATCATTGATCCAGCCTCTAACGGTGGTGTCATTGGTGAATTTAAAGATTGAGTTGGCACTGTAATCTGGCCACACAGTCATGGGAATACAGGGATTAGAGCAGGGGACTGAGCACGCAACCGTGGGAGCACCAGTGTTAAGGTGGATGAAATGTTATGACCAATTCTAACCAACTAAGATCTGCCAGTTGCAGATGGGGGCCCCCAAAGGCCAACGTCCAAGGGTTTAGAGATGAGTTTATTAGGTATTATAGTGTTGAAGGCTGAGCTGTAATCAATGGATAGCATCCAGACATGCGTATTCTTGTTGACATGATCCAGAACTGAATATAGTGCAAAGGTGATGGCATCATCTGTAGACCTCTTTCCTAAATGCAAATTACAGTGGGTCTAGGTTGTCTGGGGGACTGGTGCTGATGTAGGCTGTTATCAGTCTCTAAGTACTTCATTATGGTCAATGTTAGAGCTACTGGTTGGTAGTCATTGAGACAGGACACTTTTGGAGACTTTGTTCAACATTTAAATCTCCAATGAGTGTAATTATATCAGGCTTTCTGCATTTCTTCTATTATCCACTTTCTTTTTGACTATACAATAATTTGAACCATGAGATCATTTAGAATCTTCCTTCATCACTCTCATTCTTGAACATCTTTAAATCTGGGAGGATAAACCCAACTCCAAGTATTTCCACATATCTGATACCCCTCCTCCTTTCCATGGGCTTTGTATCCCTATTGTGGTATGGAGTACAGAACTGGATACAGTGTTCTAGCTGATTTATAAGGGTGTTCCATGGCTTGAGTGTGGTGGCTTGCTGAATACTAGTTATAATACATGAATGTTTTCATGAAGATAAAATAGTCTTTCCAATGGAAGTCTATTCTATTTGTGCTGTTTTTATTTCAGCTTGTACAATATTGATGGAAAAGATATATTCCAGAGATACACTTCTGTTCATTTTTTATTGGCTTTTTAAGTCTAGGTCCTTTTTTTAAAAAAAAATGTAATTTCTTTAAAGCATAGAATTTCCCATCAAATAAAACCTGTCCTAAGTGATAAAAGGTTCACGTGGTATCATGAATGGGGCTGAGCATTGTGTGAAGAGTAAGCCTATTTATTGCAATAGGTCCTTGGCAGGTAAAATTTATGAGCAGTAGTACAAAGCAGGCAAAATCTAATCCACAGAAATCCTGAATCCTTCCTAGATCTGTAGTCTTAGTCTTCATTCTATCTGTGCCCTTCGTTGGTTAAGCTATCTTCTGTCTTTTCCCACATCCATCCCCTCTACCCCTGGATTGCCAAGGGTCCCTCATTGTAAGGGACTAACACTATTAAATAGGGTGTCCTGTACAAAATTGTAACGGACAGCCTATTTTCCTTAATTTTCTCTACAAAGATCAAGTCCTGAGCCCAAAAGAAACAATATCCTATATCTGTAATCAATGGAGAGCCCTGAGATCCTCCGCACTGCCACCTCTCTTCCCCCCCCCCCCCCCCCCCCAAACACCTCCATTTTATCCCCATCCTCTGTTAGGTTGCATTGTCTTTGCTTTGGAAATCATTCTAAATCCATTTGGTTAACTTCATTTTTCCACTTTTTTTCAGCTAAAGTTCTTCCCATCTCTGCTGTGATCCAATTTTGATATCAAAATATTTTGAACATTCATGCTATAAAGATGTTATTTTTAAATGCAAATTTTTTTGTCAGTCTCTGAGGTCTGCAGGCTCTAATTTGTATATTTTCTCCCCTCTTTTGTCTCAGACTTGCAAAAGTTAATAATCTGGGTCTGAAAAAGCCACAATGTTAAGATCCCTCATAACCATTAGCTCTTGGGTATAAAACGTGTTCTGATACATCAAGAAAGCAAACACTCGTGGGCCTCCATGCATGAGTAGACACAAGGGAACAACTGAGGTTAAAGAATGAGGCACAAATAAAACACCTTGACAGCAGAGGAGCCCATGATAACAGAGAACATGAATGGAGAGATGTCAAAAGAACATGATGGCAGAAGGGAAACTATGAAATTAAGATATCAAGGAACATTAAACATAATAGTAAATTACAGATGCCCCAATATTTTAATGAAAGCAATTTTGAGATGCAAAAGGAGCAATTAAGGGATGGGTAGGACACTACTGTAGGTAACAACTGGAATGTGCCAGAAATATTCATTTTGCTTTGTTTTTTTTTGCAGGGAGACAGAACAGGTGGATGTGACATTTGATGGATAATGAGAAGTGAATTTAAAATAGATCTATTAAGTTAGATAATACTCAGATAAAACACCTGGTCCAGATGGTTTACATCCAGGCATTTGAAAAGAATCTGGGGAAGAGATAGCAGAGGCATTACAAAGTATATTTAATAATTGATTCCAAAATGATGAGTGCCAAGTGAATGGCAGACAGCTAATTTGGTGATAATTCTTAAGAATGGGGTTAGAACATCAAACAAATTATAGACCAATCAGATTAATATTGGTGGCAGGAAGGATAAGGGAATCCCTGTTAAAAGAGAGAATAGAATAATATCCATTCATGAAATGGCTCAATGATAAAAGGGAAAGTCTTGCATGAGTAGACCTACTGAATGTTTTGAAGAGCTGACAGAAAGAGGACAACAATGTAGTAGAGTTAATTTATCTAGATTTTCAGAAACTGTTGATAAGTTACCTCGTAATAAACTAGTGTACAAGGTCAGACAGTACAAAGTCAGCTCAAATAGCAGAATGGATTGCTAACTGATTGTAGGACAAAGCAGAAAATTGCACAATTCATAGTGGAAGGTAGGAAGGGGTTTTCCACAAGGATCACTGCTGGGACCACTTTAGATGTATACAATTTCTAAATTTGCAGATGATACCAGATAGGGGGAGTAGTCAGGACTGCAACAGATTCCTAGAGGACATAATAACCTTGCAAGTAATCAGTGGATGAGTTTCTATATTTTGGTAAAAGGTGCAAGTCTACATGTTGTAGAGTAACAATGGATCCTGGAATACAAATCCACCTATTACTAAAAGTCATGGGCTAGCAAAACCATAAAGAAAGCAAACCATGTGCTATACTACCTACAGTTTAGTTTGTGAGGAATAGAACTGAGCACACTTAAACTACTGCATATATTTCTGTTTGCTGAATTGTTAGAGGACATGGAGACAATGAAGAGGATTGCAGAGATCATCTTCAAGGATGATAGAAGAAATGAGAGTATAATTACAGTATAAGGAAAGAATGGACAAACTGGGTCTCTTTTGAGAGAAGTCTAAGCAGTAACCTAATAGAAATCTTTAATATTATGAAACATTATGATTGAGTGGATTGGACACAGTAGTATGTCATGGGTGGGTAGAGAGAATATTAAGGGAAAAAAAACAGTTGGCAGAAGATCTGTGCTTTGGCCATGATGACACTATCACATAGTCATAACAGAAGGAAACCATTCAGTCCATCAGGTCCACACCAGCTCTCTGAAGAGCAATCCACTCAGTCCTTATACTTCCACTCTATCCTCGTAGTCCTTTAAGTTCATTTCTTTCAACTGCCAATCCAACTTCCAATTGAAATTATTGATTATTGGTGCATAAATCCGACTTGGAGGCATGTTTTCACACACCAGATCACCCTGTTATTCAGGTGGCATGTACTGTTCACCTTCCAAATATTGGAGTACCCTGATATTCAGGATTTTATATTCCATATTTTTGTTATTGAACATAAGAAAGATAGGAACCAGTATTACTTGGTTAATTGTATTTCTGTTATTGGAAAAGGTCAGCTTTCCATGCTTTGTTAACAAAAGTTATCTGTGTCTTCATCAGGTTAGCTATAGAGCTGGATGCCCTTACTCTGGAATCAGTACAATGTAATGATGACAATAAAATGCGAGATCAGACTGATGAATTTTTCTCCTGGGCATTGGAGAGGTAATGTTTCTTCATGTAAATGTATAGATGTAGCTTTTCTCACTGTTAAGACAAATTTAATGTAGAATGGCTTTGGCTATAATGACTGTCTTATAAATTCATAACAGGAGGGCATTCAGCCCACCAGGTCCATACTGGCTCTCTGTAGAGTGATCCAATCAGTTCCATTCTTCCACTCTATCCTCGTAGTCCTTTAAATTTTATTTCTTTTAATGGCCAATCCAGTTGAAATTACTGATTATCGGTGCACAAGCCAGCATCAGAGGTGCTGAGTTCCAGGTCAGTACCACTTACTGAATTTTTTAAAACATCTGTAGATCACATTCCTCCCTCTACCTCTTAGAGAAACAGCTTTAATGTTTTGGCCAAGTCTTTGTATCATCAGCTAATGAGAACAGTTTTTCTTTGTCAGAATCTAGTATGCCTCTAAAAATTCTGCCAAACTTTCTTTGCTCTAAGGAGATCAAACCCAGCTTCTCCAGTCTTATTTACATTTTCACTTTCGTTCTCAGCTTATTGTTTTTATCCTGGTTCTTGATTGAAGAATTCACTTGATGTGTTATAAAATCTTGTTATTTTGTCAAATTCTCTAAATTGGTCATTATCTAAGGAGCCCTGGCTTTGGTTCCCCTACCTTTTGTCTTGAGGGAATGTATCTGGCCTCTACCTGAAACATCTATTCCTTGAAAATGGCCAGTTGTTCCATTATAATTTTTCTTGCCACTTTGGTTCCACTTTACTTTGGCTAGGTCCTCCCTCATCCATTGAAGTTGGCTCCTTTCCAGTTTAAGAGTTCAGCTTTCGATCTTCCTTTGCTCTGATGCTTTGATCACTATTACTTAAGTTCTCCCACTATCACTTGGCCCACCTCATTCCCCAACAACAGATTCAAAAATGCCTACTTTATAGTTGGACAGACATTTGGTCAGAAAAGTTCTCCCAAACACAAAACGTGATGATTACAGAGGCACCTGTTAATCCACAATATATGAAATCTCTTATAATTGGATTTCTACACTTTGCTGTGTGCAGTCCCTTCCCTTGGGGTAAACTGCACTCCCTCAATGTGTTGTTGTTCTGAACAATCTCCACTGCTGGGTAATGACTTGAGAGGGATGTGCATCCCAACAACTGCTGTACTTCCTGTCACTTACTCTTCTGGAAGATTTTGGTTTTACTATCACACAGTGCCTATGGGGTTGCAGGGTTGTGTATTCGAATTAATCATGAAGCTCCCAGCTTCCCTGGTGCTCTGCAGAGACTCCAGTTGTTCCTCAAGCTTGGAAACCTTAAGTTTAAACTCAAACAACCAGAGACTCTTCCTTCGCACATGGTGATCTGGGCATGTGAAATGTTCTGAAGTTCCCACATAATGCAGAAATTCCAAGAACAGTTCTCAGCTACTCATCAATGATCTAAAAAGAAAATCTCCATTCCCTTTTTTTTAAAGAAGTTGGTTATAGTTATTAAAATTTAATTTTAATTAATACCAGGACTTCGGTCCTGGGCTCCCACTGTCTCCTCTCTCAGATTTCTCCTCTTGTTATAAAATGCCAGGAAAGCTTTTCCTTCACTGCACCCAATTCTTCCATTCACCAGATTCTGGATTTCATACACTGTAGAAGCAGCAAAATCCTCTTTGCCTTTGATGTTGAGATTTGAATAACTTATAAATAAAAGTTTAAACCATTGAAGATCAAAACCACAAACGTGAACATAGTTATCCAGCATAGAAACAGGCCCTTTGGACCACTGTCTATGCTGACTATCAGTCTATACTAATACCACTTGCCTACATTAATTTCATGCCCCTCTATGCCTTGCTCATTCAAGTCTCTGTCCAAATGCCTCTTGAATTTTGTGACTGTTCCAACCTCCACCACCAGCTCTGGCAATTCATTCCCAATACCAACTACTTCATGTGAAAAGTTTACCCCTCAGCTCCCCTTTAAAGCTCCTTTCTCTCACCTTAATCCTATGCCCTTCAGTTTTAAGTACCCCTACCATGGGAAACAGGCTCTGGCTATCTACTCTTTCTGCCTGTCATAATTTTATATACCCCTCATGTCATCCCTCAGCCTCCTTTGCTCCAGGAAAAGTAATTAAATGTTTTTAATTACCTACTAGGTGTAAGTAAATAAATTTTATGTGTGCATTTGAGGCATTTTGAATAGAATCCTGCATCTTTAGTTGTTCATAGTTTGCTGAAATGACACTTGAAGCACAGTCGTTAGCATCCAAATTACTTGAGGTAAATTGAGCAGGACTTCTTCAGTTAGAAATCAATCTAGTGACCACTGTTGGGAATCTACATGTTCAGATTAGTAAAAGAAAAGCAATCTATAACATGGACTGCTGGCACATACTGTCATCAGAACATTAGGAACAGAAATTGTCCAATAAGCTGCTGAGGCTGCTTCACCATTTAGCTAAATCATGAGTGATCCCACCTCTGTTCTCTTTATTCTGCTAACTCCATATTCCTTGTAACCCTTGCCTAACAAAAATCTGATCATCATGCTCTTAAGCGTTCCAGTAGTCCCAGTAACTCCAACCCCTTTGGAGAAAGTGTTAGATTATCACAACCTTTTATGTAAAAAAAAGTGCTTTCATATTTATTTCCCATATGGCCTAGCTCTAACCTCATAATTAAAAATTAAGCCCATAATTTTGATTCTGTTCTCAAACAAAATAATAAATCTTGACCCAGAGTCACAGAAGAGCAGTGGGTGAAGCTAAGAGTTTGCAAGTTCAGGAATTAATACAACATCCAATTTGGGTACATAGTTGAGGACATCCGACCAATAAAAGAAGTCGGATGACTCTGATCTCTGCTTTCATACAAAGGTTGCTCTCGCACATTTTCAAACAAGAAAGCAACGTGGTGTATGTGAAATAAGTAATTATCTCATTGTTTTATAGAATACTGTAATTATGAGTGCATACATAAGGGCCACATGATAGACTCCTCTTGCTGTTGGTCTGGAATAATGTCAGTCTAATAAATTCCAATAACTAAGTTCCAGTGTCCTTCAGACATTGTAATTAGAGTTTAACAACATTCCAATATAATCCAAGGCCTGCCCAAGAAACATGATCCAGTAGCTTTTAGATGATTTGACTCTGTTATTGGAAGTATCAGCTACTAAAATGGACAAATGTAGACACAAATTGCAGATACTGGAATATGGAGCAAAAAACAAAGTACTGGAGGAACTCAGTGGGTCAGGCAGCATCTGTGGGGGAAGGAGAATTGTTGATGATTCTGATTAGAACTATATATCAGGATTGAGAGTGGAAAGATAGCCAGTATCATGAGGGGAAGGGCGAGACAGGCTGGTAGGTGATGGATGGACTGAGGAGGAGTGAAGGATGAGCAGAAGGACCAGTTTGCGGAGAGAGAGGGTGGAGTTGGGAGATGCAGGTAGGTGGGTGATTGGTGGAAGTAGACAAGGGCATAAAAGGCAGATGGAACCAGGTGGGGAGAGAAAAGGGTGAAAGTGGAGAAAGTCTGGAGGGTGATAAGGGTGGGGGGGGAACAAAGGCTACAAGAGCTAGAATCTAATAAGCAAGGAAAGTGGAACCTTCAAAGGAAAGGTGAAAGGCAGATGGAGAAGGAGATGCAGTGGGTGAAGTATGAGGCCCAATGCAAACTAAAAGAACAACACCTCGTATTCTATCTGGATAATCTACAACCCAACATTGAACTTTCCAATTTCAGGTATCCCATCCTTCTTCCTGCCCCCCCCCCCCCCCCCAGTCCACCACTGTTCATCCCATTCTTGTAACCTTTCCAATATCCATCCACCTACTACCCATGCATTTCACCCACTGTATCCCCTCTTGTCCCCCTCCTCTTTTCCCCGCCTCTCTCCCCCCCCCCCGGGCCTTCGGGATTCCATCTGCCTTTCTCCCTTAATGGTTTCCATTATTTGGCAGATCCCAGTACTTGTAGCCTTTGCGTCCTCGCTTATCAGCCTCTAGCCTCTCTCCACGTACACCTTCCCCTCCCCTCATTTGGCTTCACGTGTCGTTTCTCCCCCCTTGTCTGCTTCCACCTATCATCCACCTGCCTGTGTTCTAAATTCAAAGAGAACCAGTCTTGGGGGTGGTGGGGGAGGAGGAACTGTTTACATGTAATTTGTCTACAGTAATCAGATACTGGTCTTTTAAGGATACTGGCTGCCAGTTTCACCACAGGAGGCCACTTGAGAGAGTGGCTTCGGAAATTGACAAGCTGTCACTTCTGTTGATAGCAACGCACACAAAATGCTGGAGAAATTCAGCAGGTCAGGCAGCATCTATGGAGGGAAATGCAGTCTCTTGTCTCACTTATATTGATACTTGTACAAGAATATTCCCTTGTTCAAGAAAGATAATAAGGATAATCCTGGGAATTGTAGATCAGTGAGTCTTGCATCAGTGGTGAGCAAGCTATCAGAGAGGATTCTTAGGGACAGGATTTATGAACATTTGGAGAAGCATAATCTTATTTGGAATAGTCAGTATGGCTTTGTGAGGGGCAGGTCATGCCTCACAGCCTGATTTGAGTTTCTTGAGGAGGTGACAAAACAAATTGATGAAGGTGGAGCAGTGGATGTGGTGATACGGACTTTAGTAAGGTGTTTGACGAGGTTCCCCATGGTACGCTCATCCAGAAAGTCATGACGCATAGGATTCATGGATACTTGGCTGTGTGGATTCAGAGTTGGCTTGCCCACAGAAGTTAAAGGATGGTAGTAGATGGAGAGTATTCTGCCTGGAGGTCGGTGAGCTAGTGGTGTTCTGCAGGGATCTGTTCTGGGACCCTTGTTCTTTGTGATTTTTTGCAAATGACTTTAATGAAGAAGTGGAGGGAAGGGTTAGTGACACAAAAGTTGGAGATGTGGATAGTGTAGAAGGTTGTTGTAAGTTACAACAGGATATAGATAGGATGCAGAGTTGGGTGGAGAAGTGGCAGATAGAGTTCAATCTGGAAGAGTGTGAAGTGATATGCTTTGGAAGAATGAACTTGAAGGTGGAGTACAAGGTTAACAGCAGGATTCTGAACAGTGTGGAAGAAGGGGGATCTTGGGGTCCAAGTCTATAGTTCCTTCAAAGTTGCTGCACAAGTTGATAGGGTGGTTAAGAAGGTGTATGGTGTGCTGGCTTTCATTAGTCAGGGGAATGAGTTCAAGTTGCAGCTCTATAAAACTCTGGCTAGACCACACTTAGAGTATCATGTTGATTTCTGGTCACCTCGTTGTAGGAAGGATGTGGAAGCTTTAGAGAGGGTGCAGAGGAGACCTACCAGGATGCTGCCTGCTTAGAGAATATGTCTTATGAGGAAAGGTTGAGCGAGCTAGGGCTTTTCTCTTTGGAACAACTCTGGATGAGAGGTGACTTGATAGAGGTGTATGAGATTGAGAGGCATAGATAGAGTGGACAGCCAGCACCTTTTCCCCAGGGCAGCAATGGCCAACACCAAAGTACATTGGTTTAAGGTCAGAGGAGGAAAGTTTGGGGGAGATAGGTTTTTCACAGTAGTGGGGTGCCTGGAATGCACTGCTGTGGGTAGAGGCTGATACAGTAGGGAAATTTAAAAGGCCCTCTTAGATAGGCACATGGATATAAGAAAAATGAAGGGTTATTGACTGTGTAGGAGGGAAGGGTTAGATTGATCATGGAGTTAGTGTTCACGTAGGTCTGCACAACATCGTGGACCAAAGAGCCTGTACATTGCTGTACTGTTCTATGTTCTGTGATATCTCAATTAAACAATTTAACATGAACTGATACTTCAACCCCATCAAAACCAGCCATGAGCATGGGACATTCTGATTCTTCTGGACCATTGTAACAAGGCAGCAGAAGACGATAAGTAAATATTCATGCAAATTGGCCCTAATTTGCAACATCCACTGCAATGCTGTGGAGGTATGGTTACCGTATCAAGTGATTTTGTGTATTTTACGACTCGTGGACAAAATCAACTTATGGATGTCTGTAAAAACAGAACCAGTTTATAAACCACAGATGGCCTGTATAATGAATGTAGTTCTGTTTCTAGAGCTGAAAAGTCAAATATTAAAGATCGAGGTTTTGAAGAACTTGTGGTGGAAGGAAAGGAAGGGTTAATTTTGGAAAATGACTACCTTAGCCCAACAGTGACTGTTGGTAAACTGGTAAGACTCTTTATCCCTTCTCTCCCATTTGACCCTACTTCTTATTCCCTTTTCACTTCACCCAGGTAGACTGTGCTAAACCCTATGAAAATGCTGTTCCTCAATTTTCACCAGAATATATTCTTGTGGCTAGGTATATCCCTCACTTTACCATTTCAGTCAAGTCAGAGGACCAATCTTGGTTGAATAAGAAAGACATGCTGGGAGGAGAACAATGTGTACCTAAAAATGAGGAGCAAACTTGCCAAAATTATAACTACATGCAAGCTAGCAGCAAAAATAGCATACTGTTTTTGTGATGTATGTAAATAATTTGGATGGAAATGTAGGTGGGCTATTAGTAAGTTTGCAGAGGCTGCAAAAATTGGTGGAGTTATGGATTGTGAGGAAGATTGTCAAAGGATGCAGCAGGATATAGACCAGTTGGAAATGTGGGCAGAGAAATGGCAGATGCAATTTAATGCGAACAAATGTGAGGTGTTGCACATTGGGAGATCATACAGTAAATGGCAGACCTTTAGGAACATTGATGTACAGGGGGATCTTGGGGTCCAACCCCGTATCTCCCTGAAAGTGGCAACACAAGTAAATAGGTTGGTAATGAAGGCATTCACCATACTTGCCTTCATCAGTTAGGATGTTAAGTATAAAAGTCAGTAAGTTGTGTTGCAACTGTATAAAACTTTGTTTAGGCCACATTTAGAGTAATATGTGCAGTTCTGGTTACTGTGTTACACATCTGGAGACTTTAGAGAGGGTGCAGAGGGTCACCAGTATGTTGGAGATGCAAGAGATTCTGCAGATGCAGAAATGTTGCCTGGTTTAGAATATTAGCTATTAGGAAAGGTTGGACAAACTTGAAATGGAGTGTTGGAGGCTGAGGAGCTTTGGAGTCTGATGGAAGTGTATAAAATTATAAGGGGCATGGATATGGTACATACTCAGTTTTCCCAGGGAGAAAATGTTAAATATTAGAAGGCATAATTTAAGGTGAGGGGGGAAAGTTTTTCTTTACACAGTGGTAAGTGCCTGGAATATATTACCAGGAAAGTGGTGAAAAGCAGATATGATAGAAACTTATAAGAGGCATTTAGACAGGCGCATGAACAGGCAGGGAATGTAGGGATATATGCCATGTGAAGGCCGATGGGAAGAGTAGGACTGGCATCATGAATGACACAAACATCTTGGCCTGAAGGGCCTGTTTCTGTGCTGTGCTATTCTATTCTATGATCCAGTGAATTTGCAGAGCTAATGATGCACAGCCAATTGATGAGATCAAAGTCATGAATAGTGGAGGACAATTAAACAGCTAATGGGGGGGAGAAGTCTCCAAGAACGTCCTCGTACTCAACTACGTGAAGACCCAGCTTGAGTTTCAAAGACGAGGCTGAAGCGTTTGCTGTCATGTTCAACCAGAAGTACCAAGTGGTTGATCCATCTCTCCCTTCTGAGATGCCCACAATAATGGAATCCAATATTGTGCCAATTTGATTTGCTGTGTTTGCAAAACAAAAATGCGTGAGAATACTGGGATACAATGAGAGCAGACAACCTTCTGGCTATTGCACTGATACTTGCGATCCTGGATTAAGTCTTTTTCCAAGTATTCCAATGAAGTTACAACACTGGAATCCACTCAACAGCAAGAAATGACAATTTCCAACAAAGAAAGAATCTAATAACTTGCTCTTGATATTCATTGACATTTGAAGTTGTGGGATTCGCAAAGGTAATGTCCTGAATTGACACCATTGACCAGAAACTTGATCAGCCACATAAAATATTGTAGCTACAGGAGCATATCAGAGGCTGGGTATTCAGTCCCTCATCTCTTAACTTCCCAAAGCCTTTATACCATTAACAATTTCAAGATGTATGCAGCTCCGACAGTACTGAGAAGGCTTGCACCTTCCAAGACTGAGTGGCTCACTTCATTGCCTACTGATACTGTGAGGAAATGTTTTTGTTTGCTGTCCTTGCATCCTGATTGTGCATTTGTTAGACAGGCTAATAAATTGTTTGTTACTACATTTTGCTTTCATCTCGCTGCTTGCATGTTTGCTCATCTTCCAGAATTTACAAGCTACAACTTAGAAAGCATCTCAGTAGGTAACCACAATCAATTCTTCAGATGTTTTGGTAGACAATATGTCATTAAGAGAACCATGAATGAAACAAAGTATAATTGTATAACCTTTAAATTGCTACACTTCAACTGGGGTTTAGAGACTAATATTAGAGATAAATCTGCCATTTTTCTGCCCACATTTCCAACTGGTCTATACGCTGCTGAATCCTTCAACAGCCTTCCTCACTATCCACAACTCTGCCAATTTTTGTCATCTGAAGACTTACTAATCTAAGTGTGACTTTGTCGTCAGAAGTTTTTGTCTGCAGTACTCGCCTATCTGGAGATTAGCTCAGGAAAGTTCATAACAGGTAATTGTCTTGCGTGTTATTATATTTTACTAAATGATTCTTATTTGACTTAATCAGGTGAATCAAGGAACAAATGCAGGGTCTGAGGTAATGGAGGAGACTTTGGTAAGTCCTTGCATAGCCTGGAACTTTGTCCAGTGTCTAACCAAATGTGAAGTAAAAAAAACACCTAGAGCACTTTGCTGGTATGTAAGTTGGGTAGTATTCACCCATGGAATTTATTTTTGCTTTTCACCTAACCTAAATTAATATTTCAGGGTAATACGGTGAAACAAAATGAAGGAATTGGGGAAAAAATTGCATTCTGCTTTGATTTTTGGAAACCTGAAATAATTACAATCAAATAATTAAAATCTGAAATGAATTTTCATGGCCAAATTATTACTGTCCAGATCAAAATAAAATCAGTCATACAAGGTACTTTGGATAATTCCCAAGTTAATCTATATGGATGGATGTGCAAAAGCATGGTGAGAGAAAGGCCATCTGGCCTATCACTGATCACACAAACTACAATTTACTAAATTAAAACTGAGTTTAATTTCTGGTTTACTCAATTTATAATTTTCAGATATTTTAAAATACTAATGTGCTTTATATAAATATATTCACAGGCAGGAAGAAATGTCTTCCATTCAGAATATTTTGATACTAACAAAGAGGTTGGTCATGATTTACTTCAGAGATTGTTATGATTTACTACAAATTATATAAATTTTACTTATAGTTTGCTAATGTTAAAATCCAATGATTTCCTACACAAGGTTTAAGACTTGTCATTTGGAAAGCAGGCCCCTTGTGCCTGCTGTCTTTCTGTAACATGGTTGATCTTTTATTTCATCCTCACTTTCCTGTGCTAACCATAATTTCTTGATTCCTGTGGTATAAAAATCTTTTGATCTCTCTTCAATATGCTGAGCCTCCATGGTCCTTTTGATTAGAAAAGTCCAAATGAAACAAATTCCTTGTAGGTGAGAGGTAATTTTTACTTTCATTGTCTAAATGTTAATCTGGTAGATGATGGAGTTTCAAGAATAGAAGCACTTTTGATTCATTCCACATGTGCCACCTTTCCCAACCATTGAGAAATCATCTGATTTCAGTTCCATTGACTTCCTCAATGCCATCTGGTAGTTGGTTCCTAACATACTGTTTTAAAAAAACTTCTTTAGCGTTAGTTTCCCTGTCTTTTTTTATTATTTTATGCTCTGCAGTTCTTGTAAGTGTATTAGTGGCCAATTATTTTAAATCATTACTGTTTTCAGAAAATGGAATACAGTATCCAACTTGGTCTATCAATGAACATCATTCATTGCCTAACGTAGATTGAAATATTCCACTTAGAGTTGTAGGCTCTACTTAAAGACTATTTTCATATTTTGTTCTTGGATTAACTTCTCTGACATGGTAACGTGTCCCCTGAGGAAATAAATGCAGAATGATGAGCTGCTAGCTCTTCGTAATTGAATCTGTGCAACTATTAATGGGCCCAGTGCAGGAGTACCTGTTCCTAGAATTCTTATATGTATTGGTACTTCATTCTGAATCGTTTTGCTGCAACCTGTCTTGAAAGGTGCCATATAAATTGAAGTTTTGTTTTACATTGTTTAACAAATTGTCTATCTAGAATAGAACAAATATTAGTGGCCTTTGCTTTTGCCCCGCTTGCAGGTGCCTAACCAAAATGTGCCAACATGAACATTTTTAAGCTAACCGTATACTTCATTTTAACTTGGAGTTATTTTGCACTTTCAGCCTGAATATACAGAAAGAGTTCCAGGAGTTAATACAAAGTGTGATATCGTCCTGAGCTGCATGGCATTGTTAAGTTAACACTCACTAGCTAAGCTAACATTAGGCATGTGAAGTACCAGAGTTTATCATCTTGCGCTCATGGGAAATTGGGTTTTATTAAAGACAAAAAATGAAGATATAGTTGACACATTCTACTGTAGATTGTATGAATTATCTTATTCATAGAAAGTAAAGGCTGAATGGGGAGGAAGAAAGACCTCTTCCCCAAAATTAGAAATCGCATCGCATTGCACAGCTTAATATTCTGATGAGTTTATCCTAGTCCAGTGTGAAGATCAAAAATTTTTTGCATAAATGTTAAGTACATTGGGCCAAAATATCACAGTTACAGGAAACCATTTTTTCCAGGTGGATCAAACATACAAAAAGATGGAAGTAGCTGCAAAACCTGAACATCTTGGACAGGTAAATACAATGCAATAATAAATCACTCATACCTATTGCTGTCTTTCATTCTGGATTTGAACATTTGGTTTTCCTTTAATTATATGTACCCCATCTAGCAAATTGCAGCTTGAGTAAAGGCTGCAATTCTCCATAGGAAAGTAAGATGCCTGCTATTTAATTGATTAAAATATTTGGGATAAGTCTGTCCACCCAAGTGTACCTGGTGATGAAGAAGAAAAAGGAAGAAACAGAAATTTGCAATTTAATGTTTTGGTTTCAGGGTGAGACAGCAAGCAAGGGACTAAAGTCTTCAAAATTACAAAATGTAATAAATCTTGGTTTGCTGATAATACAAAACTGGATGATTGGGTTATGTAGAAAATTGAGAGGTTTAGGATACATAGACTAAGTGAATGGATGAGGAGATGGGAATATAATGTGGTCATGCCTTTTGATAGAAAATATAGAAAGGCAGAGTATTTTTCAAATGGTGAGAGATTGAAATGTGTTCAAAGGGACCTGGATGTCCTATACAAATTAATGAAAGTAAGTTTTCAGGTGTAGCAAGCATTTAGGAAGGTATACAGTATGTTGGCCTTTATTACAGGAGGATTTGAGTATAAGAGGTCTTGATTGTGTTGATTAGGGGATGATGTTTTCTCTTGTGTATTTAGAATTTGGTTCACTGTCACAAAATAAGGGGTAGGTCTAAAATGAGAAGAAAATTTTCATTCAGAAGGTTGGTTGTGGAGACTGTCATTGTCTGCCGTGAAAATGGAGCTCAATAGGTTTCTGGATATTAAAGGAGGTAGGATAGAGCAGGGAAGTAATTCTTGAGGTAGATCATTCAAGATCTTGTTGAATGATGGAGTAGGTTCAAGGGCTTCCTGTTTATACAAACAACCAAATACCCAGTAAGTCAATACCAGACAGCTTTATCAGCATCTGCGCTTATGAAGGTTTGTCTGCATTCCCAGAGAAATAATTCCTTCCAATCAAGTAGTTTCTTTACTGAGTTATGATTTGAGGTTTTCTCAGCAGAGACTACCATCCATACAACTACCAATCTCAGTTCTGATTAATCATGGAAGGCTTTAGGTCTGTACTTATTTCAGTTAAGTCAGTGCTGAGCACAATGCTCAGTAAAGAAACCATTTTCTGTGGTAGATCTGCTGATCGCATTGCCTTTAGAATGCCTTCTCTTTTGGATCTCCATTTAGTTGACTACATTTGACTTCCAAGAAAAACTTACTAAAAGACCAAGGCCAAGTCTACAAGGAAACGACCATTGACAGAATAAAGGGTAATAAGAACTTGCATAGATCATACAACTTGAATAACAGTGGTGTATTCTGTAATGATCACTTTACATGCTTATTTATCCCCAAAATTCCATTTTCTTGTCAAGGTTAATGGCAAGGTCCTTCAAAAATTTGTATATAGTGAAATAGAACTTGCATACAATGACAGACTGTGGGTTTGCCTCCACAGTCCATCTGCTTTCAAGCTTATTCGAAAATAAGTGAACAATAAAGGTTGCACAAAGACCATTCAAACATGCAGTGCTGTGTCTTCTGGAAGATCCCTAGTCATCTATCTGCACTTTTCATTGAAGTGGTGACACTAGAAGAATAAAGACAAAAGATCTTAATTAACTTTAATATTGTAGTATATTTGTTCTTAGTGACAGCCTCCCACGTATTCCTACAACTTCTACATGATGCTCTCAAAATGCATGAAGCCAAGCTGGTGGAAGATTACTTCCTTTCAGTTGGTTGGACTGCAGGTGAACACGATGAATGTTCACCAGCATCCTGAGGGAGGACAGCACTTCCACACTCAACATTGCCAGTGGAATTCTCCCAGGACCAGAAATAAAGGTCAGTGTATCTGCTGATCTTGATTGTGCAGTTGTCATCGAAGTCTCTAGATCTGTACAAGCACAAGCCGTCTCTGCATGGGAGTAATCTGCTTCCTGGTGGCAACTGTTCTCCAGGCTGCAGGTCTTTGCCAATGCAGAACACAATCTGCTCCTGGGTGACATCAAGCAAAGTTCCAAGTAGAATGACACAAGTCTGTGAGATATGAGGGCTTTGTGATGCCTTTGCCTGTGCCTCCATGCAAGCAACACATTGTCCTTAATCCACTCAGTCATAGAGAGAGATACAACACAGAAACAGGCCTTTCACCCCATCAACTCTGCACCAACCATCAAACACCCATTTATGGTAATCCTACATTAATCCCTTTTTTTTATATTCTCATGAATTCTTCCAGTTTCTACCACTCTGCTATATACTAGGGTGATTTACAATGGCTAATTAACCTACCAAACCAGGATTTTGGGATGTCCAGCACTCAAGGTCAGGAGTGAATCCAGGTCTTTCTCACTGTGGGGCAGTGGTTCTACTAATGTGCCATGTACCAGCATATAGCAAGTCCTTGGCACTGCGGATAACCAAGTTTTTACTTATACGCACCTGTGAGCACCTTCAGACTGCCTCTCCTTCATATTAGAGAAGGAAGTCAATGATAAACAGATTAGTAACATTCCACATGCAATAAATAACTCGTGCAAACAAGAAATGTAATTTGGATAAGCTACTAAAGAAATCATATCACAGCACAAATCGGAAGAGTAAAGAGGATGGTGGGTTGGAGGGCAAAAATCAGCAAAGAAGATAGTAGTAGAAGAATAAGGAGATAGGGTTATTCAGCATTTAAAGTTTACACTCAAAAATATCGCTTTCCTAAACAATATATTTGGCAGATTTTTGGTGGCAGAATTGCATTTTTATTGATTCAACTGTTAAGATATGAAGAAATATTTTAATTAAATCCTAGAAGATAGCCATAGATATAGCATACCATATAACTACAAAATATGGCAGATTATACTTCAGAAGCAATTCTTTGGCTTAGAAGTTCTTTGGAATATTAGGAGGATGTGAAAGGTCTTAAATAAGAGGTTTTTATATGATAAAGAATTTCTACAAAAATAACTTTATAAATACTGTGTGCAGCAAGCATACTGTGTTAGAAAGGATCGCTGGATGCAGGCTTGTGGCAGATTGTGCTGGTGATACAAATCAGCATGTAATAAAAGCTATTTGCAGAGCAATATCTTCTATTTGCAAATAGTGCATTAAAAAATATGACTATTATTTATAATGTATACTACTAAGATCCTGGGTAGAGGCACAGCTGGTGTGTTAGAATGTTTCCTCAAATCTCCACTGTTCTCATTTTTTATTCCCTTCCTAAAAAGTAAAACTTGCTCTTTATTGCATTGGTCAAAACATTTAAAAGAAAAAGAATCTAATTTAAAAACTACTGACAAGCCACAAGTGCGGCTTGGATGACAGGATTTCTACAGCAGCATGGAAGTGGCTACGCTACTTGGTGTTGAAGTGGGCACGACTTCCAAACTAGAAGTAAGACACAAGACATAGGAGCAGAATTAGGCCATTCGGCTCTTTGAGTCTGCTCTGCCGTTTGATCATGGCTGATTTATTTTTCCCTCTCAAACCCATTATCCTGCCTTCACCCCATAACCTTTGACGCCCTTACTAATCAAGAACCTATCAACCCCGGCTTTAATATACCCAATGACTTGCCTCCACAGCTGTCTGTGGCAATGAATTCCACAGATTCACCATCCTCTGGCTAAAGAAATTACTCCTCATCTCTGTTCTAAAAGGATGTCCTTCTATTCTGAGGCTGTGCCCTCTGGTCCTAGACTCTCCCACTACCGGAGACATCCTCTCCACATCCACTCTATCCAGGCCTTTCAATATTTGGTAGGTTTCAGTGAGATTTCGCCACCCCCTATCCTTCTAAACTCCAGTGAGTACAGGCACAGAGCCATCAAATGCTCGCTCATGAGTTAACCCTTTCATTCCCTGGATCATTCTTGTAAACCTCCTCTGGACCCTCTCCAATGCCAGCGCATCCCTCCTTAGATATGGGCCCAAAACTGCTCACAATACTCCAAATGTGGTTTGACCAATACCTTATAAGCCTCCACATTACATCTTTGCTTTTATATCTACAAGTGATGTACTTTTGACACTGCCTTGCTTCTTGACATTATTTATATTCTGACAGACAGGTTGGACAATGTGGCATAGATTTTGAATTGCAGTTCCTGCAGGCTTCTATGTCATTGAGTCGCACAGCATAGAAACAGGCCCTTCAGCCAAAATCGTCCATGCTGACATTGTTGCCCAGCAAGCTAGTCCTATCATGCCTGCGTTTGGCCAAAGCCCTCCAAATCCCTCCTATCCATGTACCTATCTAGATGGCTTTTAAATGTTGTTAATGTGCCTGCCTCAACCACTTTTCTGGCAGCTCATTCCAGAAATGTGCCATTTTTATCCTTCTCATATCCTCTTTTTGCACTCCTACACTTGTAATCATCAAGAGATTCACTAGTTTCCAATTGCTTACTCGCAGTGTATGCTCCCTCTTTTTCTATCCAGAACCTCAATATCTCTCGTCAGCCAGGGTTCCCAAAACCTGCCAAGAGCCCTGAACTCTTGACATCGTACTTTTAAAGGCCTCCCACTTGGCGAACACTCATTTCCCTTGCACTCAACTTCTCCAAGATCCCACCTAATGGCTCCAAAATTTGCTCTTCCCCAGTTCAGGATCTTAACCTGTGAACCAGTCTTATTCTTCTCCGTAACTATTTTAAAATTAATAGAATTATAGTCACTGGACCCAAAGTGCTTGCTGACAGACACTTCTACCACCTGCCCTACCTCATTCCCCAGGAGGAGGTCTAGTGTTGCACCCTTTCTAGTAGGTCCCTCTATGTATTCATAAAGGAAGTTTCCTTGGACACACTTCACAAATTTCATTCCATCCAAGCTCTTTACACTATGGTTGTCCCAGTCAATATTAGGGAAGTTAAAAACTCCCACTAGTACTACCCTGTCATGTTTACAATTAGCTGCAATATTTCTACATCTCCAATTCCCACTGACTACTGGGGGGCCTATAATATAATCCCATCAGAATGACCATCCCCTTCTTGTTTCTGAATCTGAGCCATTTGGGATAGTACCAATGTACATTCTAAGTAGCTGGCACAGCAGATACATTTCTCACTTATTTCAGCCTGAGAATGGACACTGACATTGGTTTACTTTCCAGTTTCCTTGTACTCAGTTAGCTCCATTTGCATGCCCAACACCAGACTCAGACACCCTTTTCCAGGTTCTGTCACATGCACAAAGGGTTGGGTCAAAGTGGGATTTGCTGGATAGGATATTTCCTTAAAAGCTGTAATGATAGGGGAAAGTGAAGTGTGTTTGTATTCTTGATTGCATCTTTAAGACAGAATGACCAGCATACATAAAAATAGATATCGTTAAACTATTAATGGAAAGGGGTAAAGTTAAGGTCTAGACAATGCTTGCTAACCTGGTTTTTATCAGGGACTGTGGCCTAAGTCACCTTCCTACTCAGTAGGAGGAGGAGGATGGGTCTCCACCAGCCTGCTGAGGTTTTGCGAGTTGAAGTGCCAGCTTCTGTTTGTTGCTTCAGGTGTCTGTTGTGGACAACTGTATCCTGGAAGGCAAAGGGGAATTGCCAGGGTACGTTTGATTATATAATTGTGTGTGTTAAGGCATAGGATCATGGTGATCTTTAAAGGGCAGTTGGAGAAATACCTGTGGTAGGTATCTATGTGGTTGTGTTTAAAGTGAACATTAATGAAGGACAGCTCAAAAAGTGTCTGAGTACTAAACCTGGCACATCTTGTATGGTCCTGGAATTCCTTACTGCACTTCTCCCAGGTTTGGACACCCTTCCTCCTGAAGGTTTTCACTGTGATCAGCTTCTGCCATTTGCATTTCATCTCTGCTCTAGAGACCCTTCTGGAAGCTCCTGGCACAGAGAACATGGGTCCTGACTTCACCTCTTCAGCCATGATGCTGAGTTCTGAATCTGAGAGTTGGGGTATACTTCCTCTTCTCCACAGCTTCTTACACATTCATAACAGTATTTGGGAATTAGTTTCACAAGGATCATGATGACAAGGACCAAAATCCAACATGCACCAGCATGAATTAATTGGGAGAACAGTGCAAATTTAGTTTTTCCAATTTAGGAGCAATCTGATTTGTAGACTGTTTACTGGATTTTTAAAAGTTGGGCAAAGTTTGATCTGTGTTACCTATTTACCTGTGTTACTAGGTTACTATTGGTGAATGTCCCTTTAAGATAGGGCATAGTGTGTGTGTGTGGCATGCTTAGATCAACAGAAGATGAAGGACGTTGTTGATGAAGTCAGTTGAGTCAGTCAGAGGAGAGAGAGAGGGGGGGAGAAGAGAGCGAGAGACACCAGCCTGTTAGTTTCTCTATCGATGCATGGGAAACATAATTGTGTCTGTCATTACAATCCACATTTGGATTTTTGGAGTAATCTGGTGGAGTCCACTTTGTCGTTAACCTATGGAGGGAAACAGGTGTTTGTGTGGACGGCCACATCTCGATGCTTTTGGGGTGGCAGATACTTTGGAACGACGCAGTGGAGTTCACTTTGTTGTTGACCTGTAGAAGGAACAGGTATTTGTGTGGACGGCCACGATTGGATGCTTTTCAGGGTGAGGAAGTCACTACCGAGTAAACACTGAGGTGTCGTTTGGGTTTATTGATGGAACATTTGGATTTTGTAATTACTCTCTCAGTTCTCTCTACATCAACGTTTTATCTTCAGACAACAGTGGTTGTTGAAGAAGCTTTTGCTCATGTTTCACCTTACGGCTTGCTAACTGGAATTTTAAGACCATTCCTGGACTTGGAGTTTGGGAATTTGCCACACGCACACTATAGTTTAGTTTTGGGGTTAATGTTTAAGGTTTAACATTTTTACTTCTAATATTCTAACATTTTTACTTTTATTTTTCTTATTATCATGAGTAGCTATTAATAAAAGTAGTTTTTAACACTGAATCATGACACAGTGTGTTTCTTTTGTTGCTGGTTCGTAACATCTGTGGACAGAAATTTTTTAAGGATTCAACCAGTGAAGTTCCATTTTAAAGAAAAATAGAATTTCCTAATTTTAAAAAGATTGACATTACTTCTCTCTTTCAGATTGGAAGCATGGAGTCATTTGAATATTCTTTCACTAAATCAAAAAGAAAGGTAACCGTCCATCTTGGTGTTTATTTTAAGACCTGCTCATTTATAGCTTCATTCTTTTCAGCTTTCAGAAAACTTTGACCTTTTTTTATTTATTTGTTCATGGGATGTGGAATGCCAGCCTTGCGTCGCATGCAACATTACTCCTGAACTGGGCTGGAGTTAGGAGTTAACCACGTTGCTTGTCTGTATCCATATATAGGCTTGACTGAACAAGGATGGCAGATGTTCTCTCCTGAAGGACATCAGTGAATCAGATTGGTTTTTAACAACATTGTACTGAGGCTAGGCTCTTACTTTAAAGATTCCAAATGTATCTAATAACTTGAATTTAAGTTCCATGGCTGCCTTAATAGGATTCAAACTCGCACCCTGGATCAGCACAGTGGAAGTAGTGTAGCTGCCTTACAACTCCAGCTATCGATTCTTCATTCTCTTCTATGTTGTTTGTGTGGAATTCGCACATTCTCCCTGTGACCACGTGGGTTTCCCTTTGGTGCTCCCACTTCTTAAAAATGTGCTGATTGGTAAGTTAGTTGGCCACTGTAAATTGCACTCAGTGCCAGTGGATAACAGGAAAATCAAGGGAATGTTAGCATGTGTGAGAGTGTAGATTACAGGAAAGTAAGAATGGGATTGCTTTCTATGAGCCAACAAAGGAGACCTTTTGGTCCATCAGGTCTGTGTGGTAAGGAAATATGACAGTTAGTGTTCCAGATTTCTGACTAATGGTCCAATAACTTGAGCACTGCACTATCGTACCTGAGTTCACCTGTTTACTTCAAATTAAAACAATATCGACTGATCAGAGTTTGGATCGTTGAAGTATGTCTGAATTGAACTGAATGGCTCTTTGCAGTGTGGATAAGAGGCATTAGCATTGGTTATGTACCTTAAAGCTTGAAACAGAAGTCGTGCTATAATGTTTGTTCATTCCACGTAAGTCCATCACAGATCTATGTTATTTTGGGCTTAAATTGCAAAACTTAGCAGATAGTATAAAAAATTATTTATGACTATTTTAATAACTAAGTTTCTTTTTACATAGTCATATTGTGCAGAGGAAGAAATGAAACTTGTGGTGAAGGATAAGGCTGAGTAACTATACTAATATAATTTAACCATGGCAAAGGCAGTTAGGATTTTAATAGATGGCTCTTATTAACATGTCTGCAAACGAGATGATCAATAAATCATTGTATGTGCACTCTGTATTTATAATTTTTCAGTGTTCATTTTAAAATTCTTTCTCTATATTGTGTTGCTAGAAGAAAAACTTGCCATTGCTTATCTGAAATGCCTAACTTAACTTAGTTTCATCTTCTGGAAGGAGTACCTCGATTTATGTGCTTTCTTTTAATTTTCTTTTTATATTTCCTTTTCTGATACATGTCTTGACTTTATACTTGATATTCAGAAGGCTTTTGACAAGGTGCCACACATGAGGCTGCTAAACAAGATAGGATCCTATGGTATTACAGGAAAGGTACTAGCATGGATAGAAAACTGGCTGACTGGCAGAAGGTAAAGTGTGGGAATAAAGGGGGCCTTTTCTGGTTGGCTGCCGGTGACTAGTGGTCTTCCCCAGGGGTTGGTGTTGGGTCCGCTACTTTTCATGTTATATGTTAATGATCTGCATGACAGAGTTGATGGCTTTATGGCCAAGTTTGCGGATGATACAAAGATAGGTGGAGGGGCAGGTAGTGTTGACAAAGCACGGAGTCTGCAGAAGGACTTGGACAGGTTGGGAGAATGAGCAAAGAAGTGGCAGATGCAATGTTAGCATTCATTTCGAGAGGGCTAGAATATAAAAGCAAGGATGTAATGCTGAGGCTTTATAAGGTGTTGGTCAGACCACATTTGGAGTACTGTGAGCAGTTTTGGGCCCCATATCTAAGGAAGAATGTGCTGGTGTTGGAGTGGGCCCAGAGGCGGTTTACGAGAATGGTCCTGGGTATGAAAGGGTTAACGTGAGGGGCATTTGATAGCTCTGTGCCTGTACTTGCTGGAGTTTAGAAGGATGAGGGGGGATCTCTTTGAAACCTACCGAATATCAAAAGGGTAGAGAAGGAAAAATAAATCAGCCATGATTGAATGGTGGAGCAGACTCGATGGGCCGAATGGCCTAATTCTGCTCCTGTGTTTTGTGGTCTTGATATCTGGTACGGATTATAGTTCCATCCATCCACTCAAAATGAACTACTCTTTTGTTTTAATACAGATTGACTACAAGAATCAACAAACTAAATTTACTCTGGAGCACTATCAGGTAAGCTTTACAAGATAGCATCTTGCACCAGTGTGACATGGTATTGGGTTATTATTGTCACATGTACTGAGGTACAGTGAAAAGCTTTTGTTTTGCTTGTTATCCATCTAGATTATGCCATACATAATTACGTCAAGGTGGTAAAAAGAAAACAATGCAGAATATAGTGTTGCAGTTGCAGGGAAATTGCAGTGCAGGTAAACAAACTTGCACTGCAATGCATGGGCCATGACAAGGTAAACTGAGGATCAAGAGTTCAAAGGTTCATCTTTTAGTGTATGAGGTCCATTCAAGAGTCTGATAACAGTGGAATAGAAGCTGTCCTAGAGTCTGGTGGTACATGCTGTCAAGCTCTTGTATCTTCTGACCGAGGGGAGAAAAGTGAATGACTGGGGTGGGAGGGGCCCTTGACTACGTTACCTGCCTTCCTGAGGCAGCGGAAAGTGTAGAAGGAGTCAATGGAGGGGAGACTGGTTTGCGTGATGGACTGGCCTGCGCTCACAACTCTGCAGTTTCTTGTGGTCTTGGACAGAACAGTTGCTATACCAAGCTGTGAGGCATCCGGATACGATGCTTTCTATGGTGCATCTATAAAAATTAGGGTCATTGAGGACATGCCGAATTTCCTTAGCCTTCTGAGGAAGTAGAGGCGCTGGTGCGCTTTCTTGGCTGTAGGGTCGAAGTGGCTGGATCAGGACAAATAGAAGCTCTCACCTAGGAATTTGAAGCTCTCAACCATCTCCACCTCAGTGCCATTGATACACACAGGGACGTGCTATACCCCACTTCCTGAAGTCAATGACAGTTCCTTCGTTTTGCTGTCATTGAGGGAAAGGTTGTTGCCTTGACACCTTGACTCTTGGGATTCAATATCCACTATAAAAATGCAGAATTGATTTTGTTTTTGACTCTTAGAGGTCTAAACTCCAATGCATTTCATGGTTCCTGGACCCACTTCTTCACTTTTACATCACTCCATGTTAGTGATAGGAAATTCAGGTTACCACTAATGTTACAGTGGTAAAGCTGCTGAGTAAATGTGAGAACATGTAACTAAATGTCACGCTAAGTTCTTTGATATTCGCAACACACATTGTTATCTACACTGGTTGATCCTCAAACCCCTCAATTTGCAGAAGAGACACTCAAGAAACTGATAATTATGCACCCTGAGAGTGAAAGGCTACAAGATAGGCTCTGGTCAGGGCTGTGGTCATTTATTTTAAGGAGAGGTTTATGGAATACATGAGTTCAGTGGAAAGAGGTTACTGGAGCTCAGGAACCACTAAAGACGTCACTTAGTTGAAGAGCTGAGGTTGATGCCTAGAGAAGCAGGTGGGTGATGAGGATTTTAAAGGAAATGCAAGATGAGTGATATCAAGGTAGGACAGCCCACATCTGGAAGCATGGTTGTATCAAGGGTGGGATCAAATTGAATTTTTTTTAACGTTTTCATCTACAGGCCAGCAGACTGCGTGTGTCTAGGCAAGAGCTGAGACAGCATACTTATACATGTAAACTGATAGTCTGGTGCTTTGAAGCAACCTATATCATGTACCCCATGGCTTGTAGTTGTTTCCACATTGGGTTCTTTATCACAAAAAGCTGTCAATCCATTTCCCATGAATTGTCAAAGCCAAGGGTAATGCAGTTAATTAATTTGCTTTTTATCAATGTCCTTGTGACATGAGGAAAGAAGGGAACAAATGAATGTAATTCTGAATCTCATACAATTAGGGATTGGATATGGACCTCGCATATTCCGAGGAGCTATTTGATGAAATTGATGACGATGATGATAGTGCTAACCTGTAAGTACTGTAATTTCATGTACAATGTATAAATGAGTGAGCAAGGCTTAAAAGCATCATTGACCATACACCAAGCAAGAAAATATCTAGTTACTGAGTCATGACAGGACAATGCTGATCATTCAAAGAACTGTGGCCGGCCATCTACATAACAACATGATTGTTAGGGCAAAATGAGGAAAAAAACAAATGTAAAAGTATGCTCTATAGATCTGGAATTGTAGATTGTTGGGTAACAAATGCAACCCCACTATTTAAAAAAGGAGGGGGAGAGAGAAAAGAGGGAACTACTGACCTGTTAGACTAATGTCATTGGTAAGCCAAATGCTGGAACTGATAATGAAAGATGAAGTAACAGAACAGCTCAAAGAATAATGTGGATTTATAAAGGGAAATTCACGCCTGACTAATCTGTTAGGAGTTCTTTGAATATGTGAGTAATAGAATATAAGGGGAAAGCAGTGGATGAAGTATATCTTTGGAAGGTTTTCAATGAGGTACCACACAGGAGGTTGATCAACAAGGTTAGAGCACATGGAATTGGTGAGGATAAACTGATGGGGATTGAGAAATTGGTTATCAGAAATCATTGTGAGATTATTTATTGGGCACTTAGTTGAAGGGCTCTATGGGGCACTGCAGACTTTAGTGCTTGGGTCCCAGCTGTTGACAATCTAAATCAATAATTTTGTTAAGGAAAAATGTGTGGTCATCCGTATAACAGAAAAGCAGAGTATTTGTTAAATGATGAGAGATTGGGGTGAAGTTGATGTTCAAAGGAACTGGATCTGCTTGAACGCAGGTCACAAGGCCAACACACAGATATCATTAGAGATTGGGAGGGCAAATCATATTTTAATCTTTTGTGTGTTTGATTGCAGAAAAAAGGAAGTCTTAATGCAATCATACAGGGCCTTGGTGAGACCTCACCTGGAGTATTGTGTACTGTTTTGGTCTCCTTACTAAAGATTCACCAGAGTAGTTCTTGAGGAAAGATTGAATAGACTGAGACTGTATTCTCTAGAGTTTAGAATTATGAGAGTCGATCTCATCAACACTTACAAAATTCTTAGAGTTTAACAGGCTGGATGCAGGAAGGATGTTTCCTCTAGCTGAGGATTCTGGGACCAGGGGACACCGTCTGAGAATAAGGGATAGGTTGGATAGGACTGAGATGAAAACTATCTTCACTCAGAGGGCTGTGAACTTTGGAATTTTCTACCCTAGAGACTGTTGTTTGTTTGATAGTTTTTGGGCATTAAGGGAATCAAAGGATATGGTGATAGTGCAGAAAACTGGTGCAGAGTTAGAAGACCAGCCAAGGGCTTGATGAAAGCGGAGCAGGCTGAAAGGGCCAGCTGGCCCACTCTTGCTCCTGTTTCTTATGTTCTTATGGTAGTTAAAAGAAGAAAAATTCTTAAATGTTAATTAGTTAAATGGCAGCTTCTGAGTTGTTCCCTCTTGTATACTGTCCCTTTGTTCCAACATTCTTGGTTTTACATTTAAAGCTTTTGGGAGGTCATTTTGGGAAGTCTTAGAAAAAGATCATATGCACTGACTGAAGTCTTAGTATTTTGTAGTGTGTTTTTTTGCACAGTTTTGTTTATTTTTAGGGAGACAAGAACAATGCTGTGCCTACCATTCTTATGTTGGAGAAGGAGAAATAAGCATGAGAAGGAGCAGAAGGTGAGCTAAAGGCAAGCATTTGTTTTTGTAAAATTACCTTTATTTTCAACAATAAAAAGCTAATCTGCCTTTTAACTAATGTAAAAGATAACAAAATTGACCTGATTTCAGGATATAATAGATTTGTAGGTCTGGGGACTAGCACCTGTATCTTCTGTTTATGATGAACCATTAACATTAGAGTCCCACTGAAAGTTACTGACAGAACTCAAGGCTTCAGGCTAGAGTTAGGGAATAAGGAGTTGATGGAAGCTTTGCACCAGGTTTTCTGACCCCTTTCACACTGAATAGGGATCTGTTTTAATTTGAATGCTGGAATATATTTTGTATAAGGTGGAAAATTGCGATGATTTTAGTTGTTAGCATATTGAATTTAAAGACCAAGCAAATAGGGTGCTATAAATGTACATCGTATATAAATATACAGGCCTTACACTGAAGATCTGCAATCTAGGTATACCTTTTGAAAGTTAAGTTTAATTTCTGCTGTTAACTGAAATTTTAACTGGGGTCTTTTTCCAGATATTGATATTTCAGTGGATTGTGTAGGACTGTTTATTTCAGAGGACTTGACACAGATGGAATTGCTATAATGGCTACATGTAGGCTGTTTTGTGTCACTCTGGAAATTCAACAGAGCTCTTGCCAGTGTTTGTTATAGTCTTACATGTGACACATTCTGTACTTCAGATGTACGTATCAACTTGCATCATTCCCTGTGCAACACTCCTTTTGGACCATTTTAGAGGAAATTTGACCAACTTGTCCCAGGAGTGACCATAATTTGGTACTCCTTGGATAATTAGGTCTTTAAAGCAATGGACTATGACTATGATGAGGTAAGACCCTCATTTTTATCTTTCTGGCCCTCACACTCCATGTTACTAAACTCCATGACCCACCAGTCTCCCCTGATGTTCCGATTGGAGGACAGCAACCCTCCAATCTTCCCCGGCCCCTCCAACCAGCCAAAGCCATGATTCCCTCTGTCTTACTTATCTACCCTCTCTTAACCTCTAATGGATCTGGGCCCTGGCCCCCTCAGCACTAACTCGGTGATCTCCCCTCCAATCAGCCCAAAGATCCTCCAATTCTCTGCTCCTCAACGAAGGTCTTCAGTTCCAATAGATTCATAACACCCCTCATATCTCTGCCCCAACACTTATACAATCCACAATCTTATTCCAGACCATAATCAGATCTGCAGCTACTGACTGTGACTCTTCCCCAGCCTTGGTCTTGTGACACATTTTTGGTCCCAGAATAAGGTTCATTACCCTCAGCACTGTTACAGTTTGCAGTGGCAGGGCCACAACCTAGCTGCTACTATGACTATCTAGCTATCTCCGTAGTGCTCACTACAGTTTCTAGGTTTTTCATGATGTATAGAACTCTTGTCGATTTTTTTGCACATTAAGCTCCATTTTTTGGTGAAAGTTCATAAATTATTTACTTTACCAATATTTATTGAAGCAAAGTCATTAGTAAAATGTACAACCATCCCACTGTTCACCCCTTTATCTCATACTGTATTGTTTCACACTGGCAAATTGAAAACTTAAGGACAATTATGGAATCTCTGAACATTTGCTTTTAGGTGCATAACAAATTTAGCTTTAAGATCATAGCTTATGATCCAGGAAGTTTTCAGTGATGTGGTCTTTGCTGTTGTTTTAACGTAGCAGGGCATGCAGCTCTGCTATATCGCAAATTGTAGAACTCCAATAATAGTCAAATTGTGCAAATATTAATTTAAGATGCACAAATATTTTAAGTTAATTTTGTCTTGGCATCACTTATCAGTTGTAGGTAAATACCTTCAAATCTGTCACTCCTCCATCCAGGTTCATGCTCCCTTGAAATTTTACTGTGAACCTACTTCCTGTGCTCCCTTTAAACTTGCCAGGCTCACTGGAAAAATTATTATTCTACTGTGTGACATCTAATAAAAAGTGAATTAAAAGGGTGTTGGAGTATTAATAGAATAACATCTGATGGTCCAGAAAATCTGCTGGTCCAATACCACGAAAGTGCCAAGCTTGCCAGATTTATGGTGGTTTACTGTTTTAGTGTATGACATGACAAGTTATGATATCTGAGTTTACTTTTAACAAATTCAGAACCTTTTTTTGTTTTTCAACAGACCCCCAACTTCTTTGAGAGATAACTTCTTGCCTGTAGAGATTTGTTAAGATGGAACTATTAACCTGTTTTATAATAAGTGGAGTTCCACAAAATGTTGTAAATTGTTTTGATTGTTGATACATTTAGCTGCTCTGTTATAACTTTTAAGCTAACTTTAATAAAAACATTATTTCCATAACACTGTCATAGTATTTCTTGTTTCCTCCCAGGTTGTGTTGGTGATAGCTAGTTTTCATAGGGTCTATGCCTGAACAAAATGGGGCAAACCTAACGCTGACATCCACACTAGATTAACTGACAGATATGCCTATAACTAGCCAATTCTAGAGCACAGCCTTTCCCTCAGCAGAGTGCCAGCCACAGGACTTTTTCAATGTCCAGTCTGATTCCTTTTGTCAAATATATCTCAAAAGTTGCAAAAAGTTTGGTTCCATTTCAGGTGGATGAAAGAAGAGGGATGGAGTAGATGGCTGAGGAACAGTTTGCTGCAAGGAAAGAAGGTGATAGCTTTGGTCTTCCCACTACTAACAGGGGAGATTTTCTATTGATGCAATACTGGATGTTGTAAGAGGGCAAAGATGGGGTACAAAGCAGGGGGAGAGTGCAGAAAATGAGTGACTTACTCAAGTGATATTTATCCTGCCCCACTTGTCCACCATCTACAGAGCAGAGAATACCGGAGATTCACCACCCTCTACAAGAAGAAATGTCTGTGTACCTCACTTTTAAATGACCAGCCCCTTGTAGTTGTGTCCCCTTGTTCAAGATTCTCCCACTGGTGGAAATATCCCAACATCTACAATGTCAAGCCCCCTTACGATCTTAAATGTTTGAATAAGGTCACTCCTTGTTCTTCTAAACTCCCAAAAAATACAGGCCCAAACTATTTACTCTGTCTTGATGGAATAACTCTCTCATTCCTAGAATTAGCCTGATGAATCTCCCTTATACTGCCTCTGATGTAATTATGTCTTTTTTAGGTAAGGAGACTAAAACTGTGTACAATGTTCCAGGTGAGGCCTCACCAACACACTCCCTATTTTTAAACTCCAACCCTTTTGCAATGAAGGCCAAAATGTGTTGTCTTCTTAACTTCTTGGTGGACCTGCCTGCTAGCTTTTTATGATTCATGTACTAGGACACCTAGATCCACCCCTGCCCCCCACCCTCATTCTTCATTCATTTGCAGTCTCCCTCCATTTAGGTAATCTTCCTTTTGATTTATCTTACTGAAGTACATGACCTCACACTTCTCCCACATGAAACTTTTGTCCATTCACTCCAACTATATCCCATCATAGAATCACAACATGCCCTTCAATCTATTTTTTCTATCATCGGCAAATTTAGAAACCCTGTATACTATTCCTTCCTCCAGGTCATTAATGTAAATAGTGAACAATTGTTGGCCAAGAACTGATCCTTGCAGTATTCAACTAGTTAATTCCTTTCAGTCTGAAAAAGAGCCGTTTATTCCAACTCTGTTTTCTATGAGACAGGCAGTTTTCAATCAATTCTAACACACCTCCTCCTATACTATGGGCTTTTAGTATATGTACCAGCCTCTTATGCAGCATCCGGTCAAATGCCTTTTGGAACTCTAAATACACTATGTTTACAGATTCCACTCTATCAACTCTCCCTGTTACATCCTCAAAGAATTAGAGCAAATTTGTCAAACAAATTTGTCCTTCCATAAAACCATATTGACTAGACAATTAGCTGTTTGCTCTTTGATTTTTGGCTCTAGCATCTTTCCAGTAGTAGCTGTTAAACTAAGTGACCTGTAGTTCTCTGGCCTGTCAGATTGTAACTGTCAGTTTCCCCCTCATTATCCTGTGCCACTGCTCTTTCATTTCCTCCTGATTTATTAAAGCTTCCATTATTGGTCCATCCCCCTCTGAGTTAGTTTAAAGTCCCCTTTACATCTCAAGTTGTGCAATTCACCAAGACACTGGTCCCAACACTGTTAGGTGGAGCCCATTCCAATGAAATTGCAGCTCTCTCCTCAGTAGTAGTGCCAATGTCCCATGAATCGGAACCCATTTCTCCCACACTAAGCTTTGATCCACTCATTTACCTATCTGATCCTATTTACCCTTTCCAATTGGTATATCAGAATCAGATCTATTGTCACTGACATATGTTGTGAAATTTGTTATTTTGTAGCAGCAGTACAGTGCAAGGACATCTATAAATTACAAAAATAAATAGGGCAAAAAAAATAAAATGAGGTAGGATTCATGGATGGTTTGGAAATCTGATGGTGGAGGGGAAGAAGCTGTTCCTCAATCGTTGAGCTTGGGTCTTCAGGCTCCTGTACCTCCTCCCTGATGATGGTAATGGAAAGAGGATATGTCCCAGATGATTAGGGTCCTTAATGATAGATGTTGCATTCTTGAGGCACCACCTCTTGAAGATGTCTTTAATGGTGGGGGGGGGGGGGTGTCCATGATGAAGCTGGCTGAGTCTATAACCCTCTGCAGCCTCTTGCAATCCTGTGCATTGGAGCCTCCATACCAGGCTATGATGCAACCAGTCAGGATGCTCTCCAACATGCATCTATAGAAATTTGCAAGAGCCTTTGGTGATATACCAAATCTCCTCAAACTCCTAATGAAGTAGAGCCACTGGTGTGTCTTCTTTGTGGCTCAAATAATAATCGAGGTTATCACCTTTGTGGTTCTGCTTTTCAATTTTGCCCAAGCTCATAATCCTTCAGCAGAACCTCCTTCCTGGTCCTAGCTATGTCATTAGTACCTACATGGACCATGACCACTGGATCCTCCCCCTTCCATTGCAAGTTTTTCTCCAGCCCAGAAGGGATATCCTTAACCCTATTACCTGGCAGGCATCCCAGCCTTTGTAACTGTCTTTGCTGCAGAGACAGGCTATTTACATGACCAATTAATCTACCAACCTGCATGTCTGGGATGTGGAGGAAACCAAAGCACCTGGAGGAAATCCATGCAGTCACAGGGAGACTGTGCAAACTGCACAAGATAACATTGAACCCAGGTCACTGCAGCTCCATGGCTGTGCCATCATAACACTTTTCTGCATCCTCCTCACAGCCCACACTGTGACAAGGATACAGGAAGGGTTCGGGAGAATATAGACTAGATGAAGGGGCAAGTAACAGAAAATAGCTTATAGTGTGGAAAAATACAAGACCATTTTGAAAGAAAAATTAGAAAGGTGGAGTACTTGTTTTAAATCTTGAGAGAATGAAAGATGCTTGATGTTCAGAGGGACCTGGATGCCCTTGTATGTGAATCACAAATTTACTGTGCAAGTAAGCAAGCAATTCAAAGGCAAATGGTTTATTAGCCGTTGTCAGAAGAGGATTTGAGTACAAGGGTGAAATTAAGTCTGGAATATTGAGTTCCCTACCCAAGGAAGGCAGGGAGCTCAATAAAGGGAGTGCAGTGAAGATGCACCATATAGATTTTTGGGATGAAGTTTGTCACGTAAGGAAAGATTAAATAGACCATGTCTGCCCTCTCTTGAGTTTAGGGGAATGAGAGATAATCTCACTGAAATAAACAAAATTCTTACAGGGCTTGTAGAATAGAGGGGAAGTCGGTGTTTCCACAGGCTGGGGTTGAAAATAAGGGGTTGGACATTCAGTACAGATGAGAAGAATTTTCTGACCGCAGAAAGTAGCGAATCTTTGGAATAGATGGAGATTGATTTTTTTTAAGAGAATCGAGAGATATGAGGTTTGTGAAGGGAAATAGCACAAAGGTAAATGATCCCACAATCTTACTGAATCACGGAGCAGGCACAAGGGGTAGTTTATTACGTTACGTTCTTCTGTAATACACTGGTGAGGGATTATTCCCAGTGCTCCAGTGAGGAAATAACTGGAAAGCAAAAATAAAACTGCAGATGCATGAAGTCTGAAATAAAAACCGAAAATGCTGAGTACCCCCGGTAAGCCGGGCAGCATCTATGGAGAGAGAAACAAAGCTAAGGTTACAAGTCAAGGACTCTTCAGGAAAAGAAATACATTTGCGCTGGTGAAAGGGTTACCCGATTCCTCTTGTTAAACACTGCGTAGTGAGGGTTTGCACAAGTGTTACACTGAGGGATTCCCTCTTCCGTGGAGGAACGGGAGGTTCCCGCCACGGCGGCGAGGCGCGCATGCTCAGAGACCCGTCGTGTGTCGCTAGGCGACGGCGTGAGGCGCGGCGGTGGAGCCGGGCGGCCCGCCGTCTGATCCCGCGCCATCCTCGGTAAGTTCAACCAACGTCAGCGGCCGGTTGCCTTTTCCATGTATTCGAGACCCCGTGGGTTTCCTATTCCCTTTAAACACCGACGACAAGCAACCGCCTGCTGCAGACCAGAGGAGAGGAAGGACTTTCATTGACGGGTGTCCTCAGGGTTTCCCGAAGAGCTGCCCAGCCAGCGAAGGTCCAGTCACTGATGTGTGGAATGGATGACTGGGTACAGCGAAACCCCGTCCAAAAACATCATAACGACCAAATAAGTAGTTTTTGTCTTATTGATTGAGGTTAACTATTGGCCAGGACCTTGGGAGGACTTCCTTGCTGCTCTTTCAATAGTATTGGTCATCCTTGTCATTGGTCTATATGGTCTACAGCTGTGGGATCTTTCCTCTCGCTTTCTGATTCAGTAGCAACATTTCTGCTTCTTGAGCGAGGGAGTGCTGCCCCATCAGGTGGTGTCACCTTTCAGATAAGACATGAAACTGCCCTGCCTGCGTCCTTGGGGAGTCATTAAAATCCAATGGCAACATTTTGGAAAAATAGCAGAGACATTCTCCCCAGTGAATTTGGCAATATTTATCTCCCCACCAACATCTCTAAAAGAGATCATTTGGTCATTATGGTTTTGCCAGAACCCAGGTGTGTGCAAATTTGATTGTCATTGTTCCTGCATAACATTAGGGACAACATTTCAAAAATGTAGGTAAGCTGAGAAAACATAGAACTTTGGGATGTCATGAAAGGCACTATATGAAAATAAGTCTCTTTTGTACTTGGGATAAGTACTTGTAGATCAATTTCAGCTTCATTACTCTTTGTTCTGGAACACAGTTGGTTATTATTTTACATTCAATAATCTTTATATTTCAATTGTGTTTTATTGATTTTGAAACTTTCTTTACTTTCACACATTTGAAAGTGTAGCACTCTAGTTTTACTACACTGCATTCTCACTGCTACACTGCTACTTCATGTCAGAAGATCCTGACCAACTTCACCCACTTGAAAACGTGTCTGTGACATCATACAGACATTGTGACATTACCCTGTCAGCACTCACAGCTTTTGGCCAATTATGCTTCAGTGCAAGATAAAGTGCAAGATAACCATCAAGTGATTGGATGAGCTGCTCCTTGATATCTATGTGGCAGGTCACAAGTGGCAACACCAAGGCTGTGCTTCAATTGTGTCATTAATAATTCAAAATAACTCCCTTTATTATATTCTGAATGACACAAGTGATAGAAACAAACCAACAGAATCATCTTTTGTTAAGAATTTAATTTGGATACATTTTATATTCAGTTAGGAATATGTACATCTGTGGATGGATAATTTTTCCATTTTGTCACAGAATTTTATTCAGGTCCTTTTTAAGCTATTTACTTGCCAACTCTCCTTCTGATCCCCATATACCCTTGGTAGTGATTCCCAATCTCCCAGAAACTCTGAACACTTGTTTGACCACCCACTGATCAGTTGTTTCCCAACTGACTTGATCACTGCAACATCCCAATCCTCACCTGTCCACTGACTCCTTCCACCAACTGTAGGTTAGAGTGCCAATTTACTTCCCTTCCCACCCTCACATCGTGCATCACCCTCCCACTCACCCCATCTTATGAGGTCTATTAGGTGTTGTCTGTAGCCTTGGAAAGTATTGAATTTCCATGCATCAGATCCATAATCAAAACAGTTCTAGGAGTGTTCCACAGTGAACATTCAACATGTAGAAGATTGCCAAAGGATACAGCAGGATATAGATCAGCTGCAGATATGGGCAGGGAAATAGCTGATGGAGCTTAATCCAGCTAAGTGTGAGGTATTGCACTTTGGGAGATCAAATGTAAAAGGACAGTACACAGTTAGTGGCCAGACCCTTAACTGTGTTGATGTACAGACAGATCTAGGGCTCCAGGTCCATAGCTCCCTGAAAGTGGCTGCATGGGTTGCCAGGGTGGAAAAGAAGGCATATAGCATGCTTGCCTTTATAATTGAGCCACTGACTTCAAGAGTCAGGAAGTTATGCTGCAACTTTATAAAACTCTAGTCAGGTTGCATCTGGAGTACTGCATTCAATTCTGGTCACTCCGTTATAGGAATGATGTGGAGGCTTTGGAGAGGGTGCAGAAGAAGCTTACCAAGATACTGCCTGGATTAGAGTGCATGTGCTATAAGGAGAGGTTGGACAAACTCGGGTTGTTTACTCTAGAGTGGCTGAGGGGAGATCTGATAGCGGTTTATAAGATTATGAGAGGCATAGATAGACAGCCGGTATCTTTTTCCCCAGGGTTAAAATGTCTAATACTAGAAGGCATGCATTTAAGGTAAAAGGGGGTAAGTTCAAAGGAGATGTGCAGGGCAAGTTTTTTTACACACAGAGAGTGGTTAGTGCCTGGAATGCACTGCCAAGGGTGGTAGTGGAGGCAAATATGATTGTCTAAGAGGCTCTGAGATAGGCACATGAATGTGCAGGGAATGGAGGGACATGGTCATTGTGTAGGCAGAAGGGATTAATTTAGTTAAGCATTTAATTACTAGCTTAATTACTTTGGCACAACATCATGGGCTGAAGGGCCTATTCCTGTGCTGTGCTGTTCTATGTCTCCACAGACACTTAGGAAATTCCAAGCCATACTTCCTTATCTGACCTGCATAGCCAGTGCATTATAGCATACTTCTGGATTGAATCCCTTCTGCCACTTTTCTGCCATTTAACCAGTCCATTCTTCACCATCAATCACTTATTTACTTATTAGCACAGAAGGAGGCTGTTCAGCCCATCAAGTCTATGCCATCTCCCAGCAGAGCAATTCCATCTGTCCCACTCCAGTGAATCTACCAGCACATCTTTGCAATGTGGGAGAAAGCCAGAGGAAACCAGAATTAATGCATGCCGACTTGGGCAGAATGTGCAAACTCCACATGTCAAAGTCAGGATTGAACCCACATCAACTGGAGCTGTGTCACAGCAGCACTAATGGCTGCAGTACTGTGCCACAGACTACTTTTGAATTATTTGCAGTGTTCTTACTTTAGGCTCCTAACATTTAAATGATTTGTATATTCTGCAAAAAAAAGCAAGGGGCCTAGCACTGAGACCTGAAGAACACCATTACCCTTCCCTTTCTACTATAGGTGAGATTTTGAACTCAGCCTGCTACTTTCTCTTTTATTCTTCTGATGACTGGCATGTGGATCCTGTGAAAAGCCATACTAAATCCTTGTAGATTACATTCACCCTTGCTGCTCTCATCGACCCTTTCTTTTACCTCCTTAAAATTCTAATCAAATTAATTAGATACAACTTCCCTCAACAAATCCATGCTCTCCCTCTCCTTGATCAGTCTAAGTTTACAATTAACACTGCTCTCAGTATTTGTTTTGATTAATTTGGCCACTAGTGATGTAAATTGACAGATTAAAGTCTTACTCATTCCCCCTTTTTAAACGACTGTACTCGTAGGCCATTAGTGCTCTAGCAGTTTGTCTGTGGCTGGACAGGATTTGAAAAATGATGGTCAGAGCCTCGCCTCTTTGCTTCTTGTAATAGCCTAAGATGAAGACTTGAGATTTCTCTCAAAGATACCACCCTCCCTGCAACATTTAGAAGTTCTTCAATCCCTGCATTACTCTCAAGCAATGTTTCACATTTTACCTTCATTTTCTCTCTGCATCATCTCTCGATTCTGAGATATGTAAAGTTTTAATTAATAATCATATCCATATCTTACACTTTCATACACAGGTTATCGTTTCGGTCCTTTATAAGATCTACTCTTTCCTTTGATTTCCTCTTATTCTTTACATACTTATATTCGTTGATTTACTTCCCAGTATTCTTTTCATAGATTCGCTTTGCCTTTCTAATTTCCTTATAATTTCACTCCTCTAAGCTTCTTGCAGTATTAAACTTTCACTCTTTTATATAAACTTCCTAACCTGCAGGCAGCTTGATGTTCAGGTGGTTCAAGATTTAGGAATCTCACCCTTTTTCTTAGTGGAAACATACTTGCTTTGAACACTTCTTAGGTGCCTTTTGCTGCTCTGACACCAATTTATCTTTGCAGTTATTTCCAGCCCACTTTTGTTAATTGCATCTCAACCTTGTAAAATCAGCTGGCTCTCATTTTTATTCCTAGCCTATCTGTGTTCTTTTCCATAGTCTTTTTAAATGTAATTAAATTACAATCACTACCATCAGATGCTTTATCATTATAACTCTTCTGTCGGTCTTGCTTCATTCACTAAGTCCAGAATTGCCCCCTCTTTTGCTGGGTTGCTACTTTCTGACCAAAAGAAGGTTTTTCTGAATGTATTGTAAGAATTCTGCATCTTCCACATCTAATACATTGGTTCTATACCAGTTAGTATCAGAGCAGTTGAAATCCCTTATTACAACTGTCCAGTTATTTTTCTCTTTATCAGAAATTTGCTTACATATTTTTTCTATCCCTGACCATTTGGAGATCTATAGTATGCTCCTAGAAGTGTGAATGCTGCATTTTTTTTGTTCCTTAGTTCAACCCATTCAATTTCCTTTGTTCATCCTTCTAGCGAATCATTTTCCTTGGAGCTCTGTTTCTTTAGCCAGTATTGCAACTCCTCTTATTTAAACTTCCTTTCTAAATTTTCTGAAAAACCTGTGACCAGGAATGTACTAAGCTAATATTTCTGACCTTCCTTAAGTCATGTATCAGAAACAGCTGTATCAAATGTCCGTGTACCTATTGGTTCCCATGACTCGACTATTTTCACCTACCTACCACAATGGTATATAATGCTAAACACACTTATGTTGTTTCTTTCTTTAGCCTTTGCTTCACATGCCTTCTGAATTCTGCAAGTATTCAGACTCCCAACAACCACCTGCAAATAATGAAATGTTCCAACAAGGGAGTCTGCAACTACTGGCACACTGGCACATTCCAGAACCATTGCAAATATTCCCACACATTACGGGCCTCCTACAAGTATTGGTAAACTCCAAGGGAATGCTTACAACTATTGGCAGATTCTGGAATCCATGCAATTACTGGAACAATCCAACACAACTTCCTGGATATATTCCTACATTCCACAGCTAATGCTGACAAACTCCAAAGGCTGTCACACTCTGATAAACCCCTCACAGTTATTGGCATAGAGCCCATGATACCCCAGTTGTTAAAGCATTTTACCACTGTCAGGAAGTTAGTCATTATGTGTAATTATGCACATTAACTGATTTCATTATAGAGTCAGAGAGTGATAAAGCACGGAAACAGGCCCTTCAGCCCAACTGGTCCATGCCGACCAAGATTCCTAACCAAGCTAGTCCCATTTGCCTGTGTTTGGCCTATTTCACTCTAGACCTTTCCTATCCATGTACCTGTCCAAGTACCTTTTAAATGTTGTTAATGTAACTGCCTCAACCACTTTTCCTGGCAGCTCATTCCATATACTGATCACTCTCTGGGTGAAAAGGTTGCCCCTCAGGTTCCCACTGAATCTCTCCCATTAAATCTATGGCCTCTAGTTCTTGATTCCCCAATCCTGGGAAAAAGACTGAGTGCATTCACCCTATCTATGCCCCTCATGATTTTTTACACCTCTATAAGATCACCCCTCATTCTCCTACTGTCCAATGAAAAAAGTTTTTTTTCACTGAGCAACTTGAAGTTTGAAATGCAAAATGAAAATTCTGCAAATACTCAGCAAATTATCCACATCTGCTTATGGCAAAGGGACTCCTGAATTTATTGACACATTCTGAAATATTCCTGAGTTTATTTGACAAGGTTCCACATGGTAGGCTTCTTCAGAAAGTCAGAGGGCAAGGGACCCATGGAGGCTTGGCTGTGTGGATTCAGAATTGGCTTGCCTGTAGAAAGCAGAGGGTTGTGGTGGAGGGGGTGCATTCAGATTGGAGGGCTGTGACGAGCGGTGTCCCACAAGGATTGGTTCTGGGATCTCTACTTTTCGTGATTTTTATTAATGACTTGGATGAGGGGGTAGAAGGGTGGGTTGGCAAGTTTGCAGATGACACAAAGGTGGTGTTGTGGATAGTGTGGAGGACTGTCGAAGATTGCAGAGGGACATTGATAGGATGCAGAGCTAGGCTGAGAAGTGACAGATGGAGTTCAATCCTGAGGAGTGTGAGGTGGTACATTTTGGAAGGACGAACTCCAAGGCAGAGTACAAAGTTAATGGCAGGATTCTGGGTAGTGTGGAGGAGCAGAGGGATCTGGGGGTTTATATCCACAGATCCCTGAAAGTCGCCTCACAGTTGGATAGGGTAGTTAAGAAAGCTTATGGGATGTTAGCATTCATAAGTCGTGGGATCGAGTTTAAGAGCAACGAGGTAGTGAAACAGCTCTACAAAACTCTGGTTAGACCACACTTAGAGTACTGTGTCCAGTTCTGGTCGCCTCATTATAGGAAAGTGGTGAAGGCAGGTACATTGGTCAAATTCAAGAGATTACTAGATAGGCATATGGAGGAATTTAAAATAGAGGGATATGTGGGAGGAAGGGGTTAGATAGTTTTAGGCGAGGTTTAAAGGTCGGCACAACATTATGGGCTGAAGGGCCTGTATTGTGCTGTACTGTTCTATGATCCTGAGGGAACCCCCACAGTTATTGGTACATTCTGATGAACCCCTGAAAATATTGGCATTCTCCAAGGGAACTACTTTAATTATTTGTACACTCTGTGGGGGCTCGATTCATCCATCCTATTATGCAAAGACTGAACATATCCTTGATGTGCAAAAAAAACATACATGCTAGAAATCTAAAATGAAAACAGAATACTAGGGATATTCAGAAGGTCATGCAGCATCTGTTGAGTGAGAAACAGAACTAACATTTCTGGTAGGTTAGTGACCTGTGGAGAGAGAAACATTAACTCTGATTTTCTCTCTCCACAGATAATATCTGATCTACTGTGTATGGCCCATCTTAGCAGGCAGCAACAGCGATAACCTGTTTTTAATAAATGTGTACAGAATGGTACAGGAGTAGAGAGATCATTCTAATCTCAGGTTTTCAGACCCTACCTCCTTCATTTCCCATTTATGACTGCAGAAGCTAAGAGTCCAGCTGGATGAGTTCTGAAAACCAGTACAATAAGATAAAATGCTATATGACCTCTTCTTTCTCCTAGAGCCATGGCCGAGTTGCAACGATTCCTTAGCGCTGTGGATGAGACCCTCTGTGATCACGTTGTCTGCCAACACCCGCTGTGCTGGGAAACCATGAGGCGGTTGGAGCGTGGGCTTCCACGCATGAGATTGCAGTCTGAGCCCAAACTCCCTCCAGAAAGTGAAGGTAAAGGTATAAGGTGGAGTTGGTGAGGGTAAGAGTAAATGGAGCAATTCCCACCATGGCCCAGGGATTCACTCCCACCACGGCCCAGATATTCACTCCCACCACAGCCCAGGGATTCACTCCCACCACAGATTTGGTTATTATGCAACAACGTTTGAGCTTAATTTAGATCAGAGATGCAGTTAGTCACACAAGGTTACTGAGTTGGATTAACATCAACAGCAGGGAGAGGAGTTACTGAATTGAATTGGGAGGGAAGGGAACTAACAACAACAAAGGTGCAGTAACAGGGAGGATAATTCTGCAATGGAGAGTGAGTGGAACTAGACCCCTCAATGTCCCAAGATACAGAAAGCAGCAGAGGTCAGGATTGAACATGAGTCACTGGAGCAGTAAGGCAGCAGTTCTACTAGCTGCACCACTATGTCTCCCGAGGGTTTTTGTAACCTTTTATCTTTTGGTAGACAGTCATGGTTCATTTTACTATGCATTTCTTTAACATTCCCTTATAGGATATTGTTGCTGGCAAGGCTGAAGTTTATTGCCTATCTTCTGTGAGCCACCTTCCTAAACCACTGCAGTCACGTGCTGAAGGTTCTCCCATGGTGTTGTTGGTTAGGAAATTCCTGGGTTTTGGATCTCTGTGGATGAGAAACAACATATTTCTTAGCACAGTTTGTGACTTGGAGAGAAACTTACAGGAAGAGGTGTTAACACATTCCTGGTGTGTCTCGGTGCTGTGGGTTTCACATATAATGAATGACAAAGGTCAGTGACTAGATTAGCTAAAAATAGTTAGCGAAATAGGATTTGTCTTGCTTTTTGTGAACAGGGCATACCTGGGTAATTTTCCATAATGTCAGGAAGGAGCCAGTGTTGTAGCTGTACTGGAACAGCTAAGCTAGAGGAATAACTGATCTTGGACCACAGGAGTTTAACACTTTAACCAGGATATGCGAGAGCCCTATAACCTTTGCAGTATCTTGTGGTTTGGAAACCTTCAAACACTTGTTACATCACTTCAGCATTCTCTTTGGCATTGTAATACTGGTTCTGCCATTGTTGAGAATGGGAATGTTCTTCAAGCCTCCTTCTTCCGTTAGCTATTAATAAACCACCCTGCCATTCACAACCAGATGTAGCAAGACTGCAGAACTTTGATTTGATCCATTGGTTATGAGATCACTTAGCCCTGTCTCTTGCATGGTGTTTTGTCTGTTTGGTATGTGTGTAGTCCTAAGTTATAACTCCATTAGGTTGGCTCCTCTTTTAAGCACTCCTAGTGCTGCACCTGGCATGCTCTTCTACACTCTTCACTGAACCAAAGTTGATTCTTTGGTTTGATGATAATGATCTAGTGAGTGATATGTCAAGTGATAAGTTTACAGATTGCAGTGGAACATGATTCAGCTGTTACTGTTCAACCCAAACATCTCAGGAACATCTGATTTTGAGCTGTTAAATCTATTCCAAATCTTCTCCAGTTCGCAAAGTAATGCTACCATGTCACACAATGGATAAGAAAATAAAAACAGAAAATACAGGAGATACTCAGCAGGTTAGTTAGTCCTCATGGAAGGGGAACCAGAGTTGATGGTCAGAAGGCAATGAAGAATACCCTCAATGTGAAGTCTGGATTTTGTCTCTGCAAGGACTATTTGCTGGTTATTTCCGGAAGTAAATGTTTTGGAACTGGTTGAGTACCATTCTGAACATGCAATCAAGGCATTTACACGTTTCTCATAGAATCGTAGTTATACAGCACAGAAGCAGGCCCTTCGGCTCACCATGTACAGATGTTTCAGATACTGCAAATCACATTGTGAAGAGTTTTGATGGAGTGGATAGTTAGAAAATTGTTTCCATTAGCAGGACAAGTGTCAACCAGAGAATGCAGATTTAAGGGAATTAGCAAAAGAATCAGAAAAGCGACGAAGAGGGTATTCTAATTTATGGAATTATGATCTGGAATATACTGTCTGAAGTGGTGGTGGAAGAAGTTTCAATCATAACTACCAAAAAGGAAGTGGATAAATACTTAAAAAGGAAAAATGGCAGGGCTATGGACAAAGTGAAGGAGTGAGTTTGTTTTGATGTCTCTTTCATAGAATGACTGCTAATTTTCTTTCACAGTATCACCAGACACGATGAGCCAAATGGCTTTCTTTGATGTATAGTTTTCTATCAGAGAAAGTTGGAGCAGGGGTTGGGTTCTGAAGACACCCACATCAGTGATTGCCTGTCTGTAGCTGCTGCTTTAATTTACAGGTGATCTACCACCACTGAATATACTGGAGCTCCCACAGTGGAGTGCAGATCAAGCTATTGATGTATCGATTGTACCCCTAACTCCAAGGAAAACAGCTGCCTGCTCGCAATCCTATAAACCTTCCTCCCATCCAGATAACCTGCAGTCTGCCAGTTTGGTGGGGACCAGCATGGGAAGCAGGTGAGGCCTGAAAGAGGTTGGGACAAAATGTCATCAGCCACTCACTGGGATTGAATTTGAACAGCAATCAGGTCTGACTGAGATTCATAACATAACATAGAACATAAAACAGTACAGCACAATACAGGCCCTTTGGCCCACCATGTTGTGCTGACCTTTAAACCTCGCCTAAGACTATCGAACCCCTTCCTCCCACATATCCCTCTATTTTAAAATCCCCCATATAGATCTGGTAATCTCCTGAATTTGACCAATGTACCTGCCTCCACCACCGCCCCAGGCAGCGCATTCCATGCCCCAGCCACTCTCTGGGTAAAAAAAACCTCCCTCTGATAACTCCCTTGAACTTTCCACCCATTATGTTAAAGCCATGCCCTCTTGTATTGAGCATTGGTGCCCTGGGAAAGAGGCGCTGGCTGTCCACTCTATCTATTCCTCTTAATATTTTGTACGCCTCTATCATGTCTCCTCTCATCCTCCTCCTCTCCAAAGAGTAAAGCCCGAGCTCCCTCAGTCTCTCCTCATAATGCATACTCTCCAAACCAGGCAGCATCCTGGTAAATCTCCTCTGCACCCTTTCCAAGGCTTCCACATCCTTCCTATAATGAGGTGACCAGAACTGGACACAGGACTCTGTGGTCTAACCAGAGTTTTGTAGAGCTGCATCATTACCTCGCGGCTCTTAGACTCAATCCCTTGACTTATGAATGCTAACATCCCATAAGCTTTCTTAACTACCCTATCCACCTTTTGGGCAACTTTCAGGGATCTGTGGATATAAACCCCCAGATCCCTCTGCTCTTCCACACTCCCCAGAATCCTGCCATTAACTTTGTACTCTGCCTTGGAGTTCGTCCTTCCAAAGTGTACCACCTCACACTTCTCCGGATTGAACTCCATCTGCCACTTCTCAGCCCAGCTCTGCATCCTATCGATGTCCCTCTGCAATCTTCGACAATCCTCTACACTATCCACAACACCACCAACCTTTGTGTCATCTGCAAACTTTCATATATCATTTTTTGATATCTTGAAATTTAAATATCTGAGAGAATGGATAAACTCTAAATGCATTATACGGCTCTATTTTTCTAAAATGATGTATTTTTCTATCCTACAGTTCTGTTCTCTGTAGCAATGAATGTGTGTGTCCTACATCTCCACACTGTACTGATGGATGCCTGTTGTACCACACTTCCATTCATCCCACTGATGAATGTGTTTATCCAACAACTCCTTCCACTGCAGTGATGAATCTCTGTAACCTATATCTCCACATACTTTTGTGACGAGTGCCTGTACCTTCCCTTCCACTCACGTGCTGATGAATGCCTTAATGCTACCTCTCCACTTACTGTGGTTGTAAATGCCTGTATCTACCACTTTACTCAATGTGCTTATGTCTGTATTAGTCCTGCCTTCTACTCACTGCCATCATGAATGCCTTAATTCTAACTCTCCATTTGCTGTGGTCATGAATGTCTTTATTCTATCCACTCACTGAAGTGATTAGCGCCTGTATTCTTCTGCCTGCTTCGCTGCAGTGATGCTCACCTTTACATCTGTGTAGCACCAATCTTTGTATTACATATTTCATACAGTCTCACATATGGAATATCACACTTCTGTCTCACCTCACACAAGCACACAGTCATGTGCTCAAGTAGGAACACCTCTCCAAATCGTGCACCAGCCATGAAAATACGTGTAACTGTTCCTTCACTGGATCTACATACTGGAACACTGCCCAACAGTTCTGTGGGGTGCCAACATAACACAGAATGTAGCAGTTAAAAAGGTGGCTCCATTGCAAATAAGAATGGTCAGTGAAAGCTGGTCTTGCCATCAACATCCATGTAAATAAAGTATAAACAGGCACTCCATCAAGGCATGCTATCCACCAAGGCACAGAAACTTAGCAATTATCAGTGGAGATCATAGCTGCTGGTTCTCATAGGATCTAAGGACTGGAAGTGATAAATCTGGTTTAGGATACTTAGAAAAATTAATATCCATATCCCAGTGCAGTCAGTAGTTGAAAACAGTGACCTGGAACTCTACAATAAACAGATCTTGTTTCAGTCTGTATTATTTTTGCCTGTATTAGTTTAGGTTTAATTCTCAGTTTGGTATGTATTTTGTTTCTACGATACTAATGTCACATCTTTGCTTTTACAGTTTGGATTTTATGCGGTTTACTAGAAGTCGTTCTTGTTCTCCTGTAACAAGGGACAGACCTGTCAATCTCAAAAAGGTTAGTGTGAAGGGGGCTTGTTGTGAGGGCTGGAATATTGTAGGTTGATACATGGTGTAGGTGCCCCTCTTTCTCTGTTTGGAAATTGGAGGTCGGCATGTTCACCTTTAACTGGGATTCTCATGTGTTGGTGAGCCCTGGGTCAACAGGGTTCTGCTCATTCCAGATCGACATATTGCTGTCTTTTTAGGTGCCCTCCCATTACCAGTTGGAGAGTGAGTAGGCTGTTACCATCTCACTGTCAGTTATGTAGCATTTTCAACCATCTGCAGTATTTCTATAACTAATAAATTAAAATCCTCAAGGGAGATTTTTAAGAGCACAATTTCTTATTGCCCTGTCAACTTTTTTCCTGAATTTCTATAATGTTATGTTTGCGTTTGTGGAACCATGCCTTGGAAAAATTGGTGATGCATTTTCTGCATTTCAACAGTCTTTTCACTGGACAAAATGGATTCAATTTATTATGAAATACACAATGTTGGATGGATGACAACCTGGGAGGTACTTCTTACTACCTCAGAGAGCAAATGGGAAACTATTGCCGGCATGGTATACTTTATTCAGTGAAGTCCCCGATTGGAGAAAGGATAGGACCAAGAAGATGTGAACCATGTTGCTCTGTTTACTGTATTGCTGCCTCATTCTGTAGGCAGGGTTCTTACTGTGTTTCTGTGCAGCCACAGTGAGGCAATGTGCCCAAGATGCTGGTCATCTGTGTTTTGAGTTCCTGCATTCTTTGGTATGGTTATTTCTATTTTCTTTAATATTCTTTGCTTTCTCTCTATGATCAACAGGCAAATGCATTATTCATTTGTCAATTGCAATGTAAAGAAGGACTATAGTGCATTTCATAACCTAAATCATTTCATAATAAATTGATTTCACTGGAAACAATATGTCCATTGTTGAATTGCAGAGAATGCAGCAGCAATTTTTTCACAGCATTGTCCCACAAACATAAATGTGTCTAATGACCAGGTAATCCATGGGTGACATGCTTGACAACTCATTAAGGAGAAATAATGAACTATTTTAAAGCTTAAAATCTATCTTCAGGTATGCATTTCCCATCTATCACCTGTTGACAGATTGATCAGCATCTTGACAAAGATGATATTGTGGTCACAAACCCATGTCCTGACACTATGCAGATTAATGCAGTTGTAGAACCAAATGTGTATTTGAGAAAAGCATAATCAAAATGTCATACGTAGCAAAGTTTGATGTATTTGCTGTATACTTATACTAGTGAAGGATTTGTGTGGAATCTATGATTTTTATTGTGCTAGAATCAATATTTTAAAAAGAAAAAAGTGAGTTTACCAGAATAGTTTATGATTTTGCAAATGGAGCTAGTTCCATGCTCTTACATTTCACTGAACATTTCAGGTCTACCAATATATAAAAAAAATTCTGTGACTGAAAGGCATGTAACACAACCCAAGAGAGTGTGATTCTGTAAAAACAAGGCTTGCATTTCTATAGCACATTTCACAACCTCAGGATGCCCCCAGAATATTTTATAGCTAGAGGAATACTTAAGAAAGTGACTGCTGTGATATATAAAACAAAATGGCAGCCAATCTATACTCAGCAATTTAAGATAAGATAAGATATCTTTATTAGTCACATGTACATCGAAGCACACAGTGAAATGCATCTTTTGCGTAGAGTGTTCTGGGGGCAGCCCGCAAGTGTCACCACGCTTCCAGGGCCAAGATAGCAATGCTCAAAACTTCCTGGCCCGTACATCTTTAGAATGTGGGAGGAAACCGGAGCACCCGGAGGAAACCCACGAAGACACAGGGAGAACATACAAATTCCTTACAGACAGTGGCCGGAATTGAACCCAGCTCACTGGCGCTGTAAAGCATTACGCTAACCGCCATACTACCATGCCTGCCCAATTTCCCACATGTTGTAACAAACTGACTTGTTTTATTGATGGTGTATTTATATGTACAGAGTTTTCCCTGACTGGGAAAGACAGAATAATGCCAATCCACCAGTCTTCTGTCTGGTACCACAGGTGCTGGATGTACAGTCTCCATGCAGTGATCGATCATTCTCAGCCGGGCTGTCACCTAAATAAGGGAAGAAAACAAACAATCAGTATCAGCCATTTTAATATAGAAGTTTACGTTGGCTAGTGTAAAAGTAACACCAGATCCCATTAAGAGTTCACTCTGTTTGCAGGTTGAGGTGATAGAGCTGGAGCAACAGACTTCGAGCTGTGACCAGTACTTGGGGAAGACGATGTTTATCTGGGTTCCAAACCTTCTGAACAAGAGGAAATGGCAAAAAAAGCACACACAATCGTAAGGACGAACAGCAAGCTTGTTTTCTCTAAACTGGACACGCAAGTTGGCGTGGAGGAGCCACCATGAAATTGTTAGAGTGGTTGTCCATAGCAACCATCAATCAACATAATGAGGTGGAATAAATCTAGGCTACAATGGTTAAATTAAGGCAGGATGCAGAGACCAGCCCTGTATTCCCTTACTTGCAGAATATTACAGTGGGACCTAAGTGAGGTATTTAAAGGACTTGATATGAAGAGAAATTATTTATTCTGGTGGGAATTCCAGAAAAAGAGAGCATTACTTTAAAGTTAGAGGCAGGCCCTAAGGGAATGATATCAGGTAGCACTTGAGTTAAGATACAGTCCAGTAATTATCCAGTTGAATGGCTGAACAAGTTCAAGGGGTGAATGGGCCTTCTGTGCCTTTGATCTTGAGGCTTAAGAAATTATTCCCAGAAATGTGAAAATTTCCCATTTCACAAGATGAAGTGACTTGAGTCAGATAATAGCACTAATGCCCAGGGCTCACTGAGTGAGAACTCACTGAGATTGGATTTTTTTTAAAATATAAAAACGTCTGGATCTTGATCCTTTTATCTACTGTGTTGAACAAGCACAATATCACCTTCACGTCAAGAGTTAATTGTGTATCTTTTTGTATTTAAGTACACACCTGAAATTTCAAGCCTGCTTAGCTACTCCCATTTTCTTCACACCTTCTAACTAAATAAAGATTAAACTTTTCTGATGGTCAGCTAATCAAATAATGAAATCACCACAGCGCAAGCTAGTCATCATTTCCATTCATCCGTTCTTTCTAGTAGGCATCATAGGACAGTGAACTGGAGCAGAAAACTTGCCTTATTACCTCACCTTACAGTCTCAGGCACAATCATGGCTCCAATTAACTTTTGTTTAAGGGATATGGGCACTACTAGCAAGGCCCCCATTTGTTGTCCATACCCAAGTGAGCATGAAATTGAATGATTCTGGACCCTTTGGTCTCCATCATTCACTCATGTAATTGACAATGAATTTATCTACTGGACAAATGTTTATCTTGGACAAAAAATGATAATTTATGTATTGAATTTCTTTGTTTTATTGATAACTTTTGCTCTGAATTATGTTGGAAGATTATTTTTTATAAGTTGACATGATTTAATTTTGCTTTGGGTTTTTGGCTGCTTTTGTTATTAAGTTTTGCTAAATGTGAAGTGAAAATAGAAAATTCTGAGGATACACTAGGTGAGGGAGCATCTGTGGTGAGAGAAGCAGAGGTAATGATCAGCCACATGCTTCATCAGAACTGGAAAATTCAGAAAATAAACACAGCTTAAGTTGCAGAGGAGGAGGAATAGAGAAAACAGAGGGAATGTCTGCTATAGGGCGAGGTCCAGGTGATGTCTAAGTGAGGGAGCTAATCTATCTAGAGGTGCGTAAATAGAGCCAGGTAAACAAGGGCAGCAGTGAACGGAAAAAAAACATGCTGGAACTGAAAAGCAGAACACAGTGGTTGCTGGAAATCTGTAATAAAAGAGAATACTGAAAGTACTTAGCAGATCTGGTAATATTTGTGGAGAGGGAAACTGAGTCAGCATTGTAGGGGGATGATCTTACCCCAGACTGGACAAGCAGGAAAAGCTGGTTGATGAATTCAATACCGAGTTCCGAGGACTGCAGTTCCAGTGACCCAGATTCAATCCTCAGCTCGGGTGCTGTCTGCGTGGAGTTTGCACATTCTCCCTGTGATCACATAGGGGTCCTCCAGGTGCTCCAGTTTCCTCCCACATCCTAAAGACGTGCGGATCAGTAGCTTAATTGGCCACTATAAATTGCACCTAGTGTAGGTGAATGGTAGAACCTGGGGGAAGAGTTGATGAGAATGTAGAGAGAATAAAATTGGATTACCATAGAATTTGTGTAGATAGAGTGCTTGATGGTCAGTGCAGACTCAGTGGGCCAAAAGTCCTGCTTCCATGCTGTTTGACTCTGTGACTCTATAAGACTGATAAAAGGCTTTTCCTTGAGCTTACATTCGGCTTCATTGGAACATCATAGGAGGCCAAAGACAGAGAGGTCGGAGTGGGAGTGGGATGGTGAGTTAAGTTGACAGGTGACTGGAAGCTCATTGTCACCCTTGTGCACTGAACAGAAATGTTCTACAAAGCAGTCTCCCAATCCTTATTTGGTTTCCCCACTGTAGAGACGGAGAACACTGTGAGCATTGAACACCATAGGTTAAATTGTTGAAGTACAAGTGAATTTCTGCTTCACCTGGAAGGACTAGCCTTTCACCCTGTCAGTCTCCATGTTCAATGGATAATCCTCCACTGTCTTCAATAAGATTCCATCACCAGCATTTTCCCATTCAGCATTCTGACAGGACCCTTCCCTCTGTGACTCCCTGTTTCTTTCTTCCCTCTCCATTTACCACTCCCACTTTCATGGCACTTTCCCATGCAACCACCGAAGAGGCAACACCTGCACTGTTACCAAATCCTTTCCCAAACTTCCAGGTGAAGCAATAATCCACTTGCAGTTCTTCCAATTTAATGTATTGCGTTAGGTGTTCTGAATGTTTTCCCCTCCAGGTTGGAGAAACCAAACACAGATTGGGTGATCTCTTTGCAGGACACTCAGTTCCATCTGCAAGGGTGACCCTGACCTTCCAGTTGCCTGTCACTATAACTCTCTGTCCCACTCCCACTCTGACCTCTCTGCTATTGGCCTCCTACATTGTTCCAACAAAGCCCAACATCAACTCAAGAAATAGCATGTCATCTTCCACCTAGGCACATTGGACTCAATATTGAACTCCACAATTTCAGATAACCAGCCTTTCCAGCCTGCGTCAGAACTGGCTGGTTATAACATAAAGTTATCCACCAGTAACATTAACTCATCTCTTCTCTCTGCATAGATTTCCAGCAACTGCTGTGTTCTTTATCTCACAATTCCAACATGGTTTTTTTCTCTCTTTCGAACATTAATGTACCTGCCTCTAGTTACTCTCCTTCAGACGGATCTACTACCAGTGTAGAAGGCACCAAAAGCACCTCTTCACCTGGGTCACCTTGGTCTCCATCCTATCACAGACAAAGGCAGCACAGTAGTGCAGCTAGTAGACATGCTGCCTCACAGCTCCAATGACCTGGCTTCAGTCTTGACCTCCAGTGTTATGTGTGGAGTTTGTATGTTCTCCCTGTGACCACCTGGGTTTCCCACCGGTGCTTCAGTTTCCTCCCACATCCCAAAGATGTGCAGGTTGGTAGATTAATTGACCAGTAAATTGCCCCAGTGTGTAGTTGAATGGTAGAATCAGGGGGAAGTTAATGAGAATGTGGGGAGAATAGGTTTCAGGGAAAATTAGTGGAGAATAGGATTGCTCTGTGAGCCCCTATAGATATGGGTGGAACTGGCCTCCTTTTATGTCATAAGGAAATAAACATATATTCCCTTTGTTCCCTCCATTCCCCCCTCTCTGCACTTTAAACCACAGCTGATTTCCCTCTTTCCCTGATGAAGGGTCATCAACCCGAAATGGTAACTCTGTTTTGGTCTGCATAGATGCTGCCTGACCTGCTGACAATCCCCAGCATCTTTCTGGTTTTTATTTTCAGTTACCAGCATGTGCAGTTATTTGCTTTTCATTTCCGAAATGTGAAATTTGAACATGTAAAAGTGTGTGATGCCGTACGTATTTTCACACAGAATCTTGAAATAACAAAGAAGATCAGCTCTCCACGGGGCCGTTTTTAAAATAGAACTAAGGGTACAGATATTTATTTCAGTTTTCTCCCTGTTTCAAATAGCATCGTAACTCCACAATCCGTATCTGTCAAAGAAATCAGCTTCCAGGGTCAGCCGTATGACGAGCTTGTTGGACTGTCAGTGGAACAGAAACAAAAACAAAAGATGGTGAGTATCTCCCACCATGGACTCGCTGCTGTTTTCTGTTACTTTCAGCACAACTGGCATGTTTGCAACTGCATATCAGCTGCTTCCTTTAAATAAAAATTACACTTATGTAGCTCCTTTCAAATCCAAGGTATTGCAATGCTTTGTAGTCAACAATGTACCTTTGTTTTTGATAAAATGTAAAGAAGCATGCAGCTAATTTCCACGCAGCAAAGTTCCATGAATATTGAGGTAAAGACCTCTTCCAGTGATGTTGATTGAGGGATAAATATTAGGCGGAACACTGGCCCTGGTTTGCTTTTCTGTCCACTTAAGAAGCCAGGTGACACCTCAGTCTGATATCTAACCAAAAAAATGTTACTTTGTCAATGTGGCTTTCCATTAGCATTGCAATGGAATGTCAGCCTGGTTTATATTGCCCTGTACAAGAGTGAATCTTAAATTTACATCCTGCTAACTCAGCAACCAAGAGCATTGCCAGTGAGTGTTACGCTAAATAATCATTTTTCTATTGTGGTGATGCCAAAAAGGACTTTGTATTTCTGCCAAAAGCAATCAAATACTTATCTCCTAGCCCCACAAAAACAGCACCAAATGGAACTTAATTTTTCTAAGACTGACTATCATCATTTTCCTTCCATGCATCCTACACCTTCCAACCTTCATGTCTCACATTAATCAATATATTTGTCCTCACGTGAAAATAAATCCTCTAGCCTTCCCAAAATTGCCTCTATAATTTCCTTGGCAAGAGTCATAGAACAGACATCACATTTTTTCTGCTCCCCAGAAAAAGAAGGCAAAAAAGAAACCAGCAACTGGAGGGCAGCCGTACACTTACCTTGCCAGAAAACAGCAGAGCCTCAAGAGATGGAAAGACACACTGCACCCATTGTATAAAGAGCATAGAAATGAATTCCCAGAAGTGGTGAAGGGGATTCTGACCCAAGCAGACCACAGGTAATGAGGGTTAAGTAATCCTGGATTGTGATTTACACTGAAGGAATGAAATGTTTCAAATTAAAGGATTGCCCACTTGTATTACCCAGTGACAGTGAAATATTACCCAAAAGGAAATGTTTCCCAGCTCACATTTATCCTTTAAGAAAATAATCATGAAGGATGTAAGGAAAACCAGAATGAAGAAAAGCTGATTGGATGGAATAGTAAATAGAACTTGGGAAAATAGTATGAACAATATTGATAAACAATGGTCGAGAACAGCAATAGGAGACATTTAAAATGTTGTTCAACAGATCAGGAAAAAGTATACTGCTTGAGAAAGAGAACAGGACATTTGATAAACTTAGCAAATGCAAGAAATCCCTACTTAAAATGTCTGTTATCTGCCTAGTAATAAGATAAGAGAGGCTAATCAATGCCAACAATCAAATACTAATTCAATTTTTCTTCTTACATCTCCATCAACTCCCTTCTCACTGTCCCAGTTCTCCTACCACCCACCAGCTCCTGGGGCAATTTACAGCAGCCATTTCACCTACCAGTCAGCATATCTTTGGCATGTAGGATACATTGGAACATCCAGGGAAACCCTTGCATTTGAAGGGACAATGTGCAAACTTCACACAGCACCCAAGGTCAGAATCAAATCTAGACTTCTGGCGCTGTGCTACCTTTTAATATGTGCTAGTATTATTTAATTTGTTAGAAAGAGATATTGTGCTGAAGAAGTTGCAGATAATCTTTCAGAGGAGCAAGATAACATGCAGAGCAGTCATCTTAACATGGTGCTAGAGAAAATTATAGCTTTCCTACTGAAGGGGAAAAATAGAAGAGAATCCAGAAACAATTTTACCTGTAAATAGTCAACATGGATTTCAAAGGGGAAAGTCTGAACTTGACTAAACTCATTTAAGTAGATAACAGAATAGGCAAGGGCAGTGCAGAAGATGTGATTACTTCTGGATTTCGAAAAACCTTCCAATACGGTTTCATATAGCAGACTAATAAGGTCAGATGATGTTTAGTCACAACAGAAAGTGGATATAGGGTAAAGGATGGCTATTCAGATTAGCAGGTTCCATATGGATTGGTGCTGGGAACACTGATGTTCACAATTTACAGTAAAATTTGAAATATTGAATCAAAAATTTAAATGAGGGGATAGTTAATATTGAGAAGGACTGCAAAAAATTACAAAATACATTACTAAACTTGCAAAACAGGCACAAATATGGCAGCTATAGCAGCTGTAATCAGAACATAATGTAACGAGCCAACTAAAATGTTGCTCTGACTCCCTGGATAAAGTGGATTTAGTTTATTTTGAAGATACTCGTGCCTTGATGGTTATTTCTTCCCTTGCTGTGAACTACCTTTGTAACAACAATGTTTCTGTGTTTACCCTCTATAGTGACCATGTGGCAGAACAAGGTCTAACACAGCAGTATTCCGCAGCCAAGAGCCAACCTTTGTTTAATCGCTATGAGTATCAAGGTGCTAGAAAAATTCCAGCTCGCATTATGCCTATCCCAGTCAGTAAGAAAGTTACCCTGCACCATTTCACTGAGAAGCAAAAACAAGCTCAGTCAACTTGGCATTTCAGAGGTTCACAGAGAATGGATGGACAGGTAAAACAAGGACAAAATGGTGATTTGGACCTCATGATTCACAAATGCCAATGGATTGGACATTGAGTGCGATGGGGTGGGTGGAAAGAGGAGATGCAGGTGTGCACATACCTCTCCCTTGAAAGTTACAAAGATTCTAATTAACTTGTACATCTCCTGTAATTATCCATTCACTCCCAAAGTAATGCCACGGTCTAGCTCCCATCCTCCTCCAAATGTAACTTGATATAATATCTATAAGGAAATAGGAGACTGGATACAAGTTGCCAGGGGCTCCTCAGTGTAAGTGCTGAGATGGGCCATCCCAGATTTCAACTGTGGAATCCAACGAAGCCCGCAGGGGCTGCTGCTGTGGTCCCTATCCTTCCAGTGGGCTTGGGCATATTTTGGCTGCTGCCCTGCCAAAGAGCTTGGAGAGTGTCTTCGGAAAATTCGGGGTGGCAAGTTGCTCGGTGCCTTCATCCCCACACCCCAAGAGAAAACCGAAGATTAGTAAGTTTGCAGACAACATGAAAATTGGTGGAGTTGTGGATAGCGAGAAAGGTTGTCAAAAGGTACAGCAGGATGTAGATTAGTTGTAAATTTGGACAGGTAAACGGCAGATGGAGTTTAATGCGGATAAGTGTGAGGTGGTGCAATCTGGGAGGTCAAATGCAAGAGGAAAGTACATAGTAAATGGCAGGACCCTTGGGAGCATTGATGTACAGAGGGATCTTAGGGTGCAAGTCCATAGATCCCTGATGGTGGCAACACAAGTGGATAGGTTGGTAAAGACGTGCACGTCACGCTTGCCTTCATCGATCAAGGCATTGATATTACAAGTTGGTAAATAATGTTGTGGCTGTATAAAACTTTGTTTGGACCACATTTAGCATATTGTATGTAGTTCTGGTCACCACACAATAGGATGTAGAGGCTTTGGAAGGGGTGCAGAAGTGGTTCACTAGGATGTTGCCTGGATTGATTATTAGCTATAAGGAGCGGTTGGACAAACTTGGATAGTTTTCTCTGGAACATCAGAGGCTGAAGGGCAACCTGACAGAAGTATATAAAATTATGAGAGGCATAGATAGGGTAGATAGTCTTTTTCCCAGGGTGGAAATTTCAAATACTAGGGCTTAGGTTTCAAGTGAGAGGCGGAAAGTTTAAAGGAGATATACAAGGCAAGTTTTGTTTACACAGAGAGTGGTAGCCTGAAACACGCTGCTAGGAGAAGCAGATATGTCAGCAGCACTTAAGAGGCAATTAGACAGACTTATGAATAGACTGGGGATAGAGAGATACAGACTATGTTCAGGCGGACGGGATTAGTAGGATTGGCATCGTGATTGGCACAGACATGGTGGGCCGAAGGGCCTGTTCCTGTGCTGTACTGTTCCACCTTTACCTATCTAATGATCCCCATCAAGAAAGGTCCCATTGGAAATACAAAAGAAAAAATATCAACTAATTCTTCAGTGAACCAGACACATGGGCCTCGTAACCACTGACAAGTTGGTCAATATACCTGGTGTGAACTAGTGTACCATTTGCTAGATTTCAGAAGCACAAAGTATGTGAATAATGGAGATGCAAAATTGCTCTGGACTGCAGATGCTGATTGGAGGAACTCGGAGGGTCAGGCAGCATCTGTGGAAGCAAAGGGATGGCCAACATTTCAGGTGGAGACCCTACATCAGGACTGAGAGTGTAGGGATTGAGACTGAGGGGGCGAGGCAGGGGCTGGGATAAGTGGAACCAGGTGAGGAGGGGGATGATGGGCAGGAGCCAGGCGGGGGAGGGAGAGGGATGGAGTTGGGAGACAGAGGCAGGTGGGCGATGCGTCAAAGCAGGCAAGAGAATGAAAGGCAGATGGAGTCAGGTGAGGGGAGGGGGGGGTGTAGGTAAAGACCAAGGCTGGAAGGTGTCATGGAACCAGATGAAGGATGGGCAGATGGATCCAGTTGGGGGAGGGGAATGAAATGGGAGGGCTGGGGATTGGAGGGTTTTGGAAAGTGGGGTGGGAGTGAGAGAACCTGGGTTGTTAAAAAGGAAAGAGAAAGGAACAGATGGTGTGGGGGGGGGGTGGGGGAAGCTGGTTACCTGAAATTGGAAAATTCAGTGTTCACACCATTGGGTTGTAGACTACCTAGGCAGAATATAAGGTGTTGTTCCTCTAGTTTGCATCTGGCCTCACACTGGCAGTGGAGAAGGCCAGGGGCAGACAGGTCAGTGTGGGAATGGAAAGGGAAGTTGAAATGGCTGGCAACCAAAAGTCAGGATGCCCATTGCAGACAGAGCGCAGGTGTTCGACAAAATGGTCGATTAGTCTACACTTGGTCTCGCCGATGTAGAGGAGGCCCCATCAAGAGCACTGAATGCAGTACATGAGGTTGGAGGAGGTGCAGGTGAATCTTTGCCTCACCTGGAGGGAATGGTTAGGTCCCTAGATAGTGGGTGAGGGAGGAGGTATAGGGACAAGTATTGCACCTCCTACAGATTCAGGGGAAAGTGCCTGGGAATGGGGAGGAGTGGGTGGGGAGGGGTGAGTGAACCATGGAGTCACGGAGAGAATTGTCCCTCTGGAAAGCCTAAAGGGCTGGGGAGGGGAAGATGTGGCTGGTTGTGAGATTCTGTAGCAGAAGGTGGAAATGACAAAGGATGCTGAGATTGGTACTGTGAAAGGTGAGGACTAAAGGAATGCAGCCATCTTGGAAACTTGGATTCCATGGTTGGGATCTAATGTATCCTGGTCTCTTGCTAGTTTCCACCTTTCTGGCAAATCACTAGGCTAAGGGAAAGGTTGGGAGTTGGAGAGCTGGGACATGGTGAGGGAGAGGGATGGGGGCCTGGTAGTTGCCAGTACCAGGGTAACGATGAAACTTAGGACCATTGCTGCCAAGTTAAGGACTCCCAAGCACATTCTTCTTGAGGGTTGTTTTTAAAAGAGTTGTATGTGTTTGATTGCAGATATATGCAGGATGTTGAGAGTGGTGCTAAAAGTTGTGAAAAGCAAGATACTACAGATCCTGGAATTTTGAAATAAAAGCAGATGATGCTGGAAATACTCAAATGGTTAGGCAGCAGCTGTGAAGGGAGTTAATGTTTCAGGTCAATGACCTTCCATTATAACTGTTAAAATTTACCCCTATGGCTCTGGTTTAGGAAAAATATAGCCAGCATTCCTGCAGCCAGGGGTCTCTCCTGGAGACACACGAGACTGCTAGAATCTGGAGCAACGAACAAAATGCTGGAGGAACTCAGCGGGTCAGGCAGTATCTGTGGAGGGAAATGGACAGCTGACGTTTCAGATCAAGACCCTTCATCTGGACTGAAAGATAGAGGGAAGGTAGCTGGTATAAAGAGGTGAGGGGAAGGGGTGGAGCAAGAGCTGGCAAGTGATAGGTGGATCCAGGTGAGGGGTGATAGGCAGATGGAGGAGGGAAGAGTGGAAGGACAGAGGCTGGGAGGTGAGAGGTGGAGGCAGCAAAGGGCTACAGATGATGCACGTGCATTAGTGAAGAGTCCAATATTTATATGCATTTAAAATGGGCAATTGGTTGTTTCAACCATAAACTGATGTTCATCCTCCTTTTTACTCCATGGGTCCAAACTGCACCTGTTTATGGATACATGCAACAATCCTACTTGGGAACCCTGCTTCACCTTGTATTCTGGTACATCCATAGCCATGTTGTTGCTGCTTACAGCTCTCAGCCTGAAAGTTCCAATACCTCTGCTGTCTATTATCACCCTTCCCTCATTTCCATGTGGTCTATCTTGACTCGGTGTTCACGATGCACCTCCTCTTTATCGGGAAGCCAAACACAGACTGAGAGACTGCTTTGCAGAACACCTCTATTACGTCCACAAGAATGGCTCTGAGCTTCCAGTTGCCTGTTATTTAAGTCTGCCTTCCACTCCCACTCTGACATCTCTGTCTTTAGCCTCCTAACTATTCCAAGGAAGGCCAATGTAAGTTCCAAGGTAAAGCATCAATTCTTTTAAAGGGGTTACACTGGATTCAACAAATTCAAATAATCAGCCATTCCAATTTTGTATTCACTTTTCTTTTCTCTCCTCTGGGTAAAGTCAGATTTCACTCATCTCCTCCTATTTACATCTCCTGCAGAACTACCTTCTGTTATACACTAGTCTTTACCACCTTCTTTCAGCTGACACCACCTCCACCACCACTCATTTAATTTCTCCACCCTATCCTGAACTTTCCCTTTTGTTCTCCTCATACCACTCCCTTTCTCTGCAGCTTTAAACTTGTTTCATTTCAAACATTTCCCAGTTCTGAAGAAAGGTCATGAGCTGAAAACATTAATTGTGTTTCTCTGACAACAGATGCTGCCTGACCTGCTGAGTATTTCCAATTTATTTTTTTAATTTCAGATTTCCAGCACCTGCAGTATTTTGATTTTAGAGCACAGTATGGTGTGTTGTCTTGGTATGGTAACCACCTCAGCCTTTGTTATATTGCATAACATCTCCACTCTTTCCTCCAGCATTTAGAGATCAAAAGATTGGGCATCAATGACCTGAAGCTGCAAACCTGCTTTGACAACAATCTTTCTGTCCTCCAAAAGAACAGAGGCTCAGATCAAGGTTATTCTTTCCCTTTATTCATTTGTTTGGTATTTCCTGGTAGGAATTTGAAAGAAATTGTGCCCCTCGCCATGGTTTAGGAGGAGGCACTGTTAGTCATCATAGCCTATCTAATTGTCCCACTGCCTGTAACTGTTCCCTTTTCAGGTATGTATTCAATTCTATTTCCTCATTACTTCGGAATTCATTTCCAACACACATTCAGACTATGTATTCCAGATTATAGTTGTGAGTAAAGAGAGGAAATATTAATGGTTCTAAAAAGTAACTAAATATTTTCCACATTGGTTCACGGTATGAGTCATTAATTGCTAAACCTTTGTAAATAACCCATTAACCTTCGACTGGAGTATGTACACAATTCTGGACAACACTCTTAATTAAGGTTAACAAGGCAAAAGAGCAGGTACAGGGGAGATTTAACCAGAACTGAGAGACGTCAGCTACTTTGTAAAGAATGGAGAAATTGTTGATCTTGGAGCTAAGGAAATTAAGGGGAGATTTAATGGATATGTTTAAAATGTGGGTGGAGGGGGGGAATGGTTGATAATGTAGAAATAGAGGAACTGTTCCCAGGGACAAGAGAATTTGCAGACAGAATTCACAAGTTTAAGGGAACTGCAAAAGAGCCAAGGGTAAAGTTGCTTTACATAGCAAATTGTTGTGAGCTGGATTACGTTGTCTAAAAGTGTGTTATAAATAGATTTGGTAGTAACTTACAAAATAGAATTCAATTTAAACCTGAAAGGAAGCGTTTGCAAGGCAGTGAGACAAGTGGCACTGACATCATGGCCAAAAGTCACCCTCCCAAACTGTGGTTCTGTGACGGAGTATAATTTTGTGACTGCATAGTTTAAGCCATGCTGTCAGGCTCAGTAGGCTATCTCTGACATTCAGAAACAATCTAAAGCATTCAAAAGTAATTGAAAATCAACTAAACTAGCTCAAAGATGTTTTGAATTATTAGAAATTGAGAAAAACTGAAACAGTAATAAAAATTAAAATATTTATATAAACAGTTCCAGCAACCTGGGTTTAATCTCGACCTCTGGTGCTGTCTGGAGTCTACACGTTCTCCCTGTGATCGCATGGTGCCCTCCAGGTGCTGTGTTTCCTCCCAAAGAAGTGCAGCATGGTAGATTAATGATCACTATAAATTGCCCCTAGTATGAAGGTGAGTGGTAGAATCTGGGGTGGGTTGATGGGAATGTGGGGAGAATTAAATGGGATCAGTGTAAGATTAGTGTAAATGGGTGCTTGATGCGATGGGTTGAAGGGCCTGTTGCCCATTTCTGTGCTGTATGACTTTATTGTTTTAGGCCAGTTATAATCTACCGTTAGTAAGTTTCAAAGGAATGCTAGTGTAACATGAAGTTCGAAACCCACTATTCAGAGGCTTTATATTGTGCGTTTGTCTACAGATTACCTGCACCCACCTTCTCCCGTCTCTTCAGCAAATGATGAATGTACCCAACCGTGCCATGACCCTATTGATACACTGGTAAGCTGACCACTCATAGTTTCACTAAATCCAGTCCTGACCAAGGACGATTCATATCCAAGGGCTGGGTTCAAATTCCAGTTCCATTTAATGAGGGAATGGTTCCTTCTCTCTTTTGACCATAAGGCTCCTTCACAAAACATACTGGGCAATTTCTACACAGTTTATAAAGGCCACAAGAGATGGGTTCACAGAAACTCATTCTCTGGTACTTGTTGGTAACCTGTTTAGAAAGCCTATATCTAGTGTTGCCTATACTTTAGCTAGTAACTATGTAGTGCTAAATGAAATTTAGATGTCGCTAATTCCATTGCTGAATAATAATTAGAAAATGAGTAACAGATACTTTATTGAGCATGCAATGTCCATGCACATTTGCATGTTGTATCTATGGGCAAGTTAATTTTTTTGTATTTTGTACTAAATTGAAAAGTAGGTTGTGCAAACATTTTTAACCATTATGTACAATTCTTTAGTTACGGTACAGTGATAGATGTTTAGGAGTAAACAGATGTTCTAAACATTTGTCCACATGCCTCTTAAAAACAGCTGTGCTGTTGGAAACCAGCTTAACCTGAAGTAGAACAATTTTGCACACATATCTGCATGTCTTAATGTCCATTAGGAAATTCGTCTCATTTTGCTTCTCCCTGGCACTTTTTTCTAATGTAAAACTCCCCCAAATGACATCAACAGTGAATCAAACACTCAACATATCAACTTTAGTTTGGCGTTACACAAGGAAATCTGGTAACGATGTTCTGTGAACCTTGCAATTGAAGTTGTTACTCTTTATGCGCCTTTTATAAATAGCATTAAGGTAACCCACACTTTTTTAAACACCAAGAAACCAGCAATTTCTCAGCCAAGCTGTACATTCAGCTTTATCACATGTTTTACTAAATTTAGTGTTTGTGGATAAACTGATGTAAACAGCAGTAGCATGACAGCTGTTTCAATTGGACTACACTGTTGTAAGAAATTGAACTCTCATAAAGATGCAATAACCTTATATATGAATTACAATCAGGAGTAGGGCACTCAGCCCCTAAGACCTGCTCAACCATTTAGTAAGACCAATTTACCTAACTCTACATTTCTATCTACCCTTGGTAACCTTTCAGCATCTTACTTCTCAAGAATATCTCTACTTCTGCCTTTAAAATATTCAAAGACTATTCCACTGCTCTTTGATGAATAGAGTTCCAAAGACCCTGACCCTGTGAGAGAAAAAATTTCCCCTTTCTAATAAATAATGACCCCTAGTTCTAGATTCTCCCACAAGAAGAAACATCTACCATGTCGAGATCCATTAGGATCTTACATATTTCAAACAAACCCGCTCCCATTCTTCTAAACTCCACTAAGTGCAAGCCAGGTCTGTCCAACCTTTCCTCGTGAGACAACCCACCCATTCCAAGTATTAGTTCAGTAACTTTGAGGTGCATTGTTGTAAAGATAGCATGATGCCTCCTCTAATCACGTTGTCCTTGACCTGGGTGTGCTCAGTGCTGATTCTGGAGACCTTTAATAGAAGCTTTCTCATTTTAAAGTATTGATAAAGAAATTTCTTTCTCACATATTCTCCTGCTACAACATCACAGAGGAAAAGAAAGAAAGAGTTGGGACTACCAATGACTATGTCATAGTCTCCACTTGGAAAGGAAGGCTATGTGGCTCTTCAATGAGGATGGCTAAAGGAGCAGAAAATTCCATATTGCATCTGTTTCTATCCATGTGTTTTAGTTCTATGAAGCTATTTCTATGTGTGCATTTTAGCACTATCTGCTTCTATCCATGAGCTTTAGCTTTAGAAATACTGCAATGAGCCAGTTGAGGTTGGCACCAAACTAAGGAATTATTCAGTCCAGTGTATTAGAAAGGGTATTGCATTCTGACTGCATTAGTACCTCATCAATTCCTGAGTTGTTCATTTCATTTCAGAATATGAATAGAGACACTCCATCATTTATTACGGATAGCAGGTTCTTGAGTGATTTACAGTTGAACCTCTTGATGGTTGTACCTGGATCGCAAGAAACTGGGAGCTCAGCTTTAACCACCTCTATGTATTCACAGAAGAACAACCTCTTGACAGTCTCTACAGGTGAAGTAGTGTGTCTGATTACTGGAATGCATTCTAATAAATGTTTTATGGACTTGCTAAAGAAATGTAAGTCTTTTAACTATAAGAAGCAAATTTCTGAAATACTGCTGTTTCGAGATTATAATAGGAAACATCCAGCAGGCCAGCTAGCCGTTATCGCAAAGTGAAAAGTAAGATCCAACATTTAGGGTTAATTTCAGATTTACAGAATTTTTTTTCTCTGATTCACCTTCTCTTTAGAACTGATCCTGAATGAATTTTGTCCACCTCTATCCCTTAACTCTAATTTGTCTCTTTTTACCCTGTTCACCTTCATCACCATGTCTCCTTTCAAATAAAGTTCATTAAATATTCTCCAAAATATGCTTTCACATCCACGTCTCTTCTCAGCAACTCTAGCTCTCAACCATTCAGGCAGACTTTCAAAATATTTATATAGTAATTCCAACAAAAAGCCATTGAACTGAAACATTAACCCTATCACTTCCTCTGAACACATGCTGGCAGATCTGCTGAGTATTTCCATTATTTTACATTTTTATTTTTCAATATTTTCAAGGGTAGGATTTTGACTACAGACATATTCCTGGAGGTTTTTCTCCTGGGCTTCTTGCATCAGTGCCCGAGTTAGTCCTTACTTCTTGGATGCTTAGGAACATTCCTAGAAAGGGTTGGCAAAAAAACATTGATTTTCTTGGTCACCTCATGTCACAGCCCAACCTATGGTGTCAGACCAAGGAGCTAAGACTAAGATTTCGAAGAAATAGATGCAGTTTTTAACCATTATATCTCAGGTGATAATCAAAAAATGTTTCAAATGTAAGAAATGATATATAAAAGAGCAAATTAGTGTCGTGGTTCCTTGAATAGCAATTTTCAGTCACTTTTCACCTGTGTTCCTACTAAGCTGATAATTTTTAATGCTGTTTTATTTTCACCCTGAAGCCAAGGTGCCAAATGCAAAGTGGATCAAAGAGCAAAAGCTCAGTGCTGCCACTAAAATGGGACCTTCAACAATGGAACAGGCAGGCTCCAAGGACCAGAGTAGCAGTCCTGCTGACAAACAGCAAGAACAGCAAGATCTCAGCACTGCCACTGAAATGGCACCTCCAACTGTGGAACAAGCAGGCTCTGGCGAGCAGAGTGCTATTCCTATTGACAAACAGGATCAACAGCAAATTCTCAATAGTGCTGCTGAAGTGGGACCTTCAATTGTGGAACAGGCAGGTTCTGAGGACCAGAGTACCATTCCTGTTGACAAAGAGGATCAACAGCAAGATCTCAGCACTGCCACTGAAGTGCGACCTTCAACTGTGGAACAAGTGGGCTCTGAGGACCAGAGTAGATTTCCAATAGCCAAACAGAATGAACAACAAGATCTCAGCACTGCCACTGATGTGGGACCTCCAACAATGGAGCAGGGAGACTCTGAGGACCAAAGCAGCTTTCCAACTGTTGAAAGGGATGAACTGCAAGAAATCGAATGGGCAGGCACAGAGGATCAGAGTATCTTAATAGTTGTAGGAATGAATGAACAGGAAGATCTCAGTGCTGCCACCGAAATGGAGTTTCCAGTAATAGATCAAGGTGTTAAGGACCAGAGTGATCTGATTACAGAAAGAAATGAACAGCAAGATTTGGGAGCTGTCACTGAAAGCACATCTTTGATCTGGGAACAGAGGAATGATGAGAGGTCTGAAGATCCTCTGAATGGCATTACAATTGCTGAAAGTCTTGAAGGACAAGATATGGCAGTTCCCAATGAAACATTATCTTCACTTATTGTAAACATGGATCAGGGAAAGGCTTGGATTTAACATTATGAATAGAAGGGGAATTATCAACACAAGCTGGTACTCTCTTCATTTCTATACTTAAACTTTTACAACACAGATATGACTTTTTTTACAAATGAGACACCGTGTTCAGGAACATCAAGCTTTGTAGTGAATTGTACTGATCAAGGTGGAGGATGTTGATGGGGGAGAACAAAATATTTTTACAATCCATTGTCTCCTTCAGGTGTTCCAAAGCCAGAGACAACTCAGTCAAACATTGGACAAAGTACAGTTCATACACTGGAATTCAGCTCCAGATCAGCACTCCTACTGGATCAAAAAAATACTGTACTGTGAGTGCCAGTGCTTTCTGGAGCAATCGATTCCTTGTCCATTATAAATTTTCCCCTGTACTTGCTGTTAGTTTTCTGAAATGTGTTAAATATTTCTATTCCTTCTATGGGCTGTGTAAAAAAGTTATAAAAATTCATTTTTATTATTTTAATGTTTTCCTTTCTATTTTCTCTTTGTTTTCTTTCCTCGGTTAGTTCTACTTTTTAATGATATAAGAAATAGAAACGAGATCATTTGATTCCTCATGCCTGGTTTGACATTCAATGAGATTGTGGCTGATGTTCTACCTCAGCATTGCTTTCCTACACCAGTTCCGTGTTCCTTGATTCCCTTAATATCTAAATAAAGATCTTGATCTCTGTCTTGATATACTTGGTGACTGAGCTTCCTGGGTGAGAAATTCTAAAGCTTCACTACCCTCTGAATCAAATAATTTCTCTCAGTCCTGAATGTCCAACCCATTATTTAGAGACTATTACTGTGGTTCTTGACATTCTAGCAAAAAAAATCACCCTGCATCTACTCTGTCAGGCCCTGTAAGAATTTTGTACTTTTCACTAGGTTCAACTCTCACTCCCCAAAAATTGAAGAGTATCAGCCCAGTCTGTTCATTTCTCCTCACGCTACCTAAGGTCTTAGTGAATATTGGAGCAGACTCAAAGGGCTGGAGGGACTATTCCTGCTCCTGTTTCTTATGTTCACCATAAACCCACCATTCCATGAATCACTCTGGTGAAACTTGTCTGCACTCCCTTTATCATACTATCTTGGTGAAGGGAGAGGGGTTGGCGGGAAATCAGACCTGTAAACAATTTGCAAATGCAATCTCACCTGGCCCCTATGTAATTGCAGCAAGACATCTTGCGTAATTCAAATTCTCTTATATTAAACATAACGTTTAACTTCCTATTGCTTGCTGAAGCCACATGTTAACTTTCAATGATTTGTGTATGAGGACACTCAAGTCACAATGAGTACTGACATCTTTCAATGTCTCATCAGATTAAAATACAATGTCTTTCTAATTTTTCTACCAAAGAGGATGACCTCATATTTTCCAAGTTATATCTCATTTCTCATGTTCTTGCTTATTCATTTAACCTGTTGACATTTCCCTGAAGGGCTCTATATCCTTCTCACAGCCTACATGCCTTGTATCATCAACACACTCAGATTTATTACACAATCACTTCATCCAAGTTGTTAATACAGACTGTGAACAGCTGGGTCCCCAGCACCGACCCCTGTGGCACCCCACCAGGCACAGTCTCAATGATCCATATGTTCCAACTCTGCTTACTGTCTATTAACCAATGCGCAATCCACTGCAGGATGTACCCCCAATGATATGCACTCTAATTTTGCTTAATAACTTTGTGGCACATTTTCAAAGACCATTTGAATGTCCAAATACACAACATCCACTGCTTTGCCCCTATCCTGATAATCTTAACCCAAAACAGAAACAGATTTGTCAAACATGATTTCCTCTTCATAAATCTTTGTTGACTCTGCCCAATCCTATTATCAATATTTAGCTGCCTTAATAATAAATTTCAGCACCTTCCCTACCACTGATGTCAGGTGAGCTGGTTTATAGTTTACTGTTTTCTGTTTCCTTTCTTATTTAGTGGGATACTTTCCAAACTTTGGGAACCATTCTAGAAACTATGGAATTTTAGAAGGTGACAGCAGTGCTTCCACAATCTTTATAGTGAGTTGCTTAAAAATAATATGATGCAAGTTATCGGATCCTGGGGATTTAATGCCTTTCAGTCCCATTAATTTCTCCAAAATTAATTGTTTACTAATGCTAATTTCTTTGATCTCCTCATTCACCCTAGACCTGCAGTTCTTCACTGTTTCTAGCATTGTTTTCTTCCATGAATACAGATACAAAACATTTGTTTAATTTCACTTCCACTTCCTTATTGCCCGATATAATTTCTTCTGTCTTGGTCTGTGAGGGACCCGCCTTAACATTAGGTAATCATTAGGTAATCTTTTCCTTTTTACATAACTATAGAAGTTCCTACAGTCCGTTTTTGTAGTCCTCACTAGCCTCTAATATTTTACTTTCCCTTTATAAATGCCCAAGTCCTCCGCTGAATTTTTTTATTGCTTTGATTTCATGTTGCCTTCACTTAATATGTCTCTACTAAATCAGAATTATTACCACTGACATACGATGTGAAAATTGTTGTTTTGTGGCAGCAGTACAGTATAAATACATATATTATAAATTACAGAAATAAATAGTGCAAAGAAAGGAATAATGAGGTAGTGTTTATGGCTTCGTGGATCATTCAGAAATCTGATGGCGGAGAGGAAGAAGCTGTTCCTGAATTGTTGAGTATGGGTCTTCATGCTTCTGTACCTCCTCCCAGATGGTAGGAACGAGAAGAGGGTATGTCCCAGATGATGAGGGTCCTTAATGATGGATGCCACATTCTTGAGGCACCGTCTCTTGAAGATGTCCTCGATGGTGGGGAGGGTTGTGCCCATGATGGAGTTGGCTGGGTCTATAACCCTCTACAGCCTCTTGCGATCCTGTGCATTGGAGGCTCCATATCAGGCTGTGATGCAACCAGTCAGAATGCTATCCACTGTACATCTATAGAAATTCACAAGAGTCTTTGGTGACACACCAAATCTCCTCAAACTCCTAACGAAGTAGAGCCACTGGTGTGCCTTCTTTGTGATTGCATCAATATGTTGGGCCCAGGATAGATCCTCTGAGGTGTTGACACTCAGGAACTTGAAGCTGCTCACTCTTTCCACCACTGACCCCTCAATGAGGACTGGTGTGTATTCTCCCGTCTTTCCCTTCCTGAATTCCACAATTAGTTCCTTGGTCTTGCTGACTTTGAGTGTGAGGTTGTTGTTGTGACACCACTCAACCAGCCAATCTGTCTCACTCCTGTAAGCCTCCTCATCGCCATCTGAGATTCTACCAACAGCAATGGTGTCATCGGTGAATTTATAGATGTTGTTTGAGCTGTGCTTAGCCATACAGTCATGAGAGAGTTAGAGCAGTGGGCTAAGCACACGTCCTTGAGGTGAGCCTGTGTTGATAGTCAATGAGGAGGAAATGCTATAACCAATGTCTTTGCTCCTCAGCTTTTCCTACATCACTAATTCATCATGAAAGCAGTTTTTTTTAAATTTCAGATATTTTTATGGAAGTTCATATTCTAAAGCTGCCATGTTTGTAATTTGATTATGCTGAACTACTTTTAGAATTGTACTGACAATGGTGCACAGGTAAAGATCCTCTGCATCATCTTAACACTGTGATAGTTTGTATATCATCATTTATCATTATTTATCAATCCACCTGAAGCAATGGGATCCCAAGAAGCAAAATTTTGAATTTAAATCCAGGCTAATTTGGTAGGAAAAAAACTGGGAAATTCTTTGTTCTTTGACTTCTCAAGCCACCTTTGTGCTGTCTTACAGGTTAAGTCTCATCAGGATGAATCTCTTTCAGACCAAGGCTACTCTGGTTGCCACCAAGGAGCGTCTTGGGGTGCGTCTATAATTGCAGGGATTCCCGTGCACATGTGGCTTCGGGATTCCTGAACCATCACAATCCCATTTCCATCTGTGTGTACCTCTGGAAGAAGCTCCTTCCTAGTTGGCATAAACTTGTATTTTCAAAATCTCAGCTGACTAAACTTTGGCCCTTCATTCGGTTCAACTTCTGTGGCTATCAATCCCCTTAACCAAAACACTTGATTCCATTTTTGACTCTCTCCCTATTCAAACCGAAATTGTCTTTCATCCCAGGCACTTCAGTTTTACAACACTTAACTTTGCCAGGGCACACAAATCTTAATGCCAATGGCTGATATTTGTCCAAATGTAACTGCCCCACCATTGACAGCGATGCCCTCAACTGCCAAAGCCCTTCCTCACTAATGCTACTTTAGATACTGCTTAAAACTTGTTCCTTTGAACAACAGTTTGGTCAAGTGCCTTAATATGCCCTTACTGATTTGGTGACCTTTTGTTTTATTTTGATTTCATACCACTAAAGTGCTTTTGTTTAGTTAAAGGTCCCAAATAAATTAGAATTGGTTTATTATTGTCACATGTACCGAGGTGTAGTGAAAGACTTGTTTTGCATACCATTCATACAGGTCAATTCATTACACAGTGCATTGAGGTATTACAGGGTAAAACAATACAGAATGCAGAATGAAGTATCACGGCTGCAGAGAAAGATAAGACAAGATTTCTTTATTAGTCACATGTACATCGAAACACAGTGAAATGCATCTTTTTGCATAGAGTGTTCTGGGGGCAGCCCACAAGTGTCACCACACTTCTGGCGCCAACATAGCATGCCCACAACTTCCTAACCCGTACATCTTTGGAATGTGGGAGGAAACCGGAGCACCCGGAGGAAACCCACGCAGACACGGGGAGAACGTACAAACTCCTTACAGACAGCGGCTGGAATTGAACCCAGGTTGCTGGCGCTGTAATAGTGTTACACTAACCACTACACTATCGTGCCTGCCAGGTCGACAATAGGGTGGAAGGTTATAACGAGGTAGATTATGAGGTCAAAATGCAAGAAGCTGAAATGCCTTGTTTCTTTAAAGCTCCCTCCCGCGTCACTCCCCGGCTCTCCTGGTCCGTGAACCAAAGCAACGCGCGGGTCCTGCAACGCAAAGCAGCCGACGGGGGCGGGAGTCAAGCATGTGACCCAGAGACAGCCAATGGCATGGTGCGTGTGTGTGTGTGCGGGGTCGGAGGTGAGGGGAGCGGATTGCCGCGCTGGATGTGAGCGGCCGAGGTGAGTGTGTGGTGCGGGCGGTGCCGTGTTTCCATCGTGGCGGGAAGGCCGTTGGTTGTTGTCCCGCTGCTTCGTACTGGGGCCGGGATCTTGACGGCGGGCGGGCCCCGTCAGCGGTGCCTGCGGGGGGCTTTGGGCCGGCGGGACCGCCGCAAGACGTCTGGTTGCCCCGGTAACCCCGCTGCCCGCCATCGGCGGTTGTCCCGCGGGAAGCCCTGCTCACAGGGACGGTAGCAGGGCCCGGCTGCCGGGAGTTCCCCCTGCCAGGGGACCTAGCGCCTGGGGTACAGGCTCAGAGTCAGGGCCGGCCTCTTAGGACTGAGAAGGAGGACTGGTGAACCGGGAACTCTACGCCCCAGGGCTCTGGAGGCTCCGTCACTGAGTTCATTCAATACATGCAACGGCTTTCTGTGCGGGAAGGGGATCAGGGGAGACGCAGATGCTGAAATCTGGGGCCAGACACAAGCGCTGGAGGGACTCAGCGGGTCGGGCAGCATCTATGGAGGGAAATGGACAGTGGACGTTCAGGGTCGAGACCCTTCATCTGGATTATCTCCCCTCTACTTTTCAGCCTTGACCCAAAACACTGACTGTCTGTTTCCCTCCAATAGATGCCTGTTGAGTTCCTCCAACTCTTTGTGCGTCGTGCAAGGGAATCAAGGGATATGGTCATAGATACTTTACAGAAGCTGGCCCTTTGGCCCACCAAGCTGACCATCAACCACCCATTTACACTAATCCTACAATTATCCTATTTTTCTCATTCTCCCTACATTCTGCAACTCTTCCTAGATTGTACTTCTCATACACACTAGGGGTAATTTACAGCAGCCAATTAACCTATCAACCAGCACGTCTTTGGGACGGGTGTGGAAACTGGGTCACCCGGAGGAAGCACACACCATTACAGGGAGAATGTGCAAACTTCAAACGGCTTCCAAGGTCCAGATTGAACCCGGGTCTCTGGCGCTGTGAGGCAGTGGCTTTACCAGCAACGCCACTGTGCATAATGATGGAACAAAAGAAAATATGGCAGGAGTAGGCCATTTGATGTTAAGGTGGAAGGTCTTGGCTGATCTTTTACATATCAAAGTCAAAGTTGAGTTTATTGTCATGTGCACAAGTACGTGTATGCACAGGTGCAATGAAAAACTTGTAGCAGCATCACAGGCACATAGCATCATGTAAGCAGTATTCACAAGAAAAACAAACACAATTTTTACAAGAAAGAACACAATTAGAATTAAAAAAAAGTTTATTTTAGTTCAAAGTGGTCCTAGTGTTGCTAAACTGTAATGATTAGGGTTGTGCCAGTTGGTTCAAGAACCGAATGGTTGAAGGGAAGTAGCTGTTCTTGAACCTGCTGGTGTGGGACTTCAGGCTTCTGTACCACCTGCCCAATGGTAGCTGTGAAAAGATGGTATGGCCCAGATGGTGGGGACCTTTGATGATAGATGCTGCCTTCTTGAGGCAGTGCCTCCTGTAGATACTACCGATGGTGGGAAGAGATGTGCCCATGATGTATTGGGCAGAGTCCTCTACTCTCTGCAGCGTCTTGTGTTCCTGTGTATTTGAATTGCCATACCAGACCATGATGAAGTCAGGATAATTTCAACAGTACATCTGTAGCAGTTTGTTAGAGTGTTCAGTGACAAGCCGAACCTCCTAAGAAAGTAAAGATGCTGGCGCGCTTTCCTTGTGATTGCATCTTTGTGCAGGGCCCAGGACAGGTCATCTGATATGTTAACACCCTGCTGACTCTCTCCACTGCTGGCCCCCAGTGTAGACTGGCACATGTTTGCCCTCCTTTCCCTTCCTGAAGTCAACAATCGGCTCCTTAGTTTTGATTCTTTGATTCCCTTAATATCCAGAAATTTTCTGTTTTGAATAAATTCAATGACTTGAGCCTTTACAGTCCTCTGGGATGGGCAACTCCAGATTTGCCACCCTCTGTGTGAAGAAATTTCTCCTCATCTCAGTCCTAAATGGCCTCCCCCTTATTCTGAGACTATGCCGAAGATCCTAGACAGAGCAACATCCTACTTCAATCCAGCCAGTCAACCTCTGTAAGAATAAAATTTTAGAGAGATCCCCTCTCGTGCTTCTGAACTCCAGAGAACACAGGCCAAGTCTACTCAATCTCTCCTTGAATGGCAAACCTCCCCTTCCTGATACCTGTCTAGTGAATTTTTGCTGCACTTCATCGAAAGGAAGTATATCCTTTTGGGTAAGGAGACCAACACTGTACACAATGGTTGGGTGGGTTCTTGTCAAGATCTTAAATAATTGCAGTAAGGTATCTTTTACTCTTGTGCTCAGATCCTCTCCAAACAAAGTACCACTTGCTTTAAGTAAAACAGAAAATGCTGGAACCACTTGTTCAGGCAGTGTCTGTGCAAAGGGAGATGGAGTTAAAATTAGAAGTTTTAGAACATTACAGCACAGTACAGGCCCTTCAGCCCATGATGTTGTGCCAACATTTTATCCTGCTCTAAGATCTATCTAACCCTTCCCTCCCACGTAGCCCTCCATTTTTCTATCATTCATGTGCCTGTCTAAGAGTCTCTTAAATGTCCCCAATGTATCTGCCTCCACCACCTCTGCTGGCAGTGCGTTCCACGCACCCACCACTCTGTGTGTTAATATTTAAATACAATCTGCCTTCCTGATCACCTGATGCAGCTTCATGTTGGCCTTGTGTGTTGTCTACAAGGACGTTTAGTTCCCTTTGAACATCATCATTACCCAATTTCTCACCATTAAAAAAAAATACACTACCTTACTGTTTTGTGCACCAAAGTGAATAGCTTCATATTTTTTTCACATTTTACTGCACCTGCCTTGTTCTTGTCCACAAACTCAGCTTGAAGCCATTTTACATCCTCCTTACTTGCAATCCCACCAAATTTTGTAGCATCATCAAATGTGGAAATGACATTTGGTTCTGTCAGCCAAATCATTGATGTAGATCATGAATAGATGGGGTCCAAACACAATTCCCTACAATACCCCACTAGTCACAGCCTGATAACCCAAGAAAGTTTGTTTCCATTCTTTGCTTTCTGTCTGACGACCAACTCTCAATCTGATAGTATATTTTGTCCAACTCCACGTGCTCTAACCTTGTTGATCAGCCTCCTGTGTGGGACCTTCTCAAGAGCCTTCAGAAAATCCAAATACACAACATCCACTGATTGCCATTTACCTATTTTAGAAGTCACATCCTCAAAGAACTTGTGGATTAATTTTCCATTCATAAATCCATGCTAACCCTGCTCAGTTCTAGTATTCTTTTTTAAGATTTTCTGTTATTACATTTTTAGCTTATGGATTCCAGTATTTTCTCTGCTACTAACATTAGGCTATCGGGTTGGTAGTTCCCTGTTATTTTTCTCTCCCTCTCTTAAGTCGTGTGGTCTCGAGCTAGCTACACTTTAGTGGAAAATAGAGCTGAACCAGAGGATAATCTCACATTTTTCCACATTATACTCCATCTGTCTTATTGTTGCCCATTCATTCAAACTCTCTGTCCTCTTGAACCTTCTTTGCATCCTCATCACTACTCACATTCCTGCTTTGTTTTGTGTCATTAGCAAACTTGCCTAAAGTACTGTACAATGTTCTGACGCTATAAAAGATTTGACATTAGGGCATAGCTTTATAGTATAAGGTTCCTTCATGGGCTACAGAATGTAAAGCTCAAGAGTTAACGAGGACTTGATATGAAATAATTTTCTATGGATGGAGTTTAGGTGCCATTATATTAGTAGAATATTTTAACTGCAAATGGATTACAATGCAGATGGATGCTGTTGGGTATGAGGAAATTAACCATGAAGAAAAGCATAAAACTTGGGCCTTATTTTCTCTTAGATCAACTCACATTGTATGGTAGGTGAAGAATAATAAATCTAAGAATAACTATAAGAGATTTAGATAAAAATGATTTGCACAAGGACTTGAAAAGATATGGAGTTCCCTTACAGAGTTTCTGGCTAAGGCAGAAATGAAATCAGCAATGAAGACTAGCTTGAACAGAGAATAATGGGAACAAAGTGTGTAAATGAGAGTGCATCTGTTTTTTTTATTTGCAGAGGTGAAGTGGCTATGTGGACTGGCTTTTTTTCCTAGTTATTGTTTCTGTTTTTCCATTTTTTGTTTCCCCTTCACATTTTGAGGATATCCTATATATTTTTGGGTTAGTTATATATTTTTGAAACACATAGCTAGGTCCTACTAAAGAGTAATGGTGTTAAATGAGAGATGAATATTGGCCAGTGTTGTGTGAAATCGTTCTTTGCTGTCTTAAGGATCAAGGACTCTGAACACGAGCTTTGTAGACCAAAACTAGTTTAATCATAAAGGCAAACGCGGGACAGAATGGATGGGAACAGACACACACTCACGCACGCACAGGATACCATGAACACGAGAGGGGATCGCAACTAGTTTAGGATAAACACACACACACACACACACTAATACACATAAGCACACAGTAACAATGTACAACCTCAGGATATAACATCTCAATGCCCGTCCCACACTAGCATTGGCCCTTAACGCTCCCTGAGTCTGAGTGAAACGCTCCCTGACCATGTGGTGATGCACTCTTACCAATGATCTCTGCAGCATTGTCTCACTACTCCTGGGGTCGTCAAAAGAGGAAGGGCTAGTGGATGCAGCCGTTTTTTTGGTGCTAGGAGGCTGGGTGGAGCCTCAGCATGGTGATTTAAACGAGCCAATGGTGTGGGAGTCCAAGACAAAGGTTCCTGCTACAGCCAATGGTCAGGCAGGTTCAGAGACAAAGGGTACTCCCACACCTGAGGGGTGGGTGGAGCCGCACCTTGATTGACAGTAGCATCACTTCCGATCAGAGGAGCAATGCCGTCCTCCGGTCAGCAGGGGTCATTTTCATTACTGTCACGTGACAGCCATGTGGATTTCTCACAACAGCCAGGGATCTGGGAAAATTCCCTTGTTCTTCCTTAAACACTGCTTTGAAATCTATTCCACCTAACAGGCAAAGGGGGTCTTTGTTTTAAACTCTTAAGAGGAAGCCCCTCTGACAATGCCATACTTCTGCATTGCAATAAAGCTGCTGACAAACCTCAAGGTATGGTTCAGTGGATGTAATAGGGTGCCTACTGATGTTATAGGTTTGCTTTGGATTTTTAGAGGTAGACACCAAATTATTCTAACTGAAACTAGGCAGTAAAAGTTGGTTTTCCATTATACTTAGCATCAAAAAAGTGTGAATAGCAGAATTTCATGTTACGTACAAATGTTTTCTTAAATTCCTTATTCATCGAGATTTAGAGTGGCAGAAGCTAGTCATTGGGCATGTTGGCACTTCTTGTGCACCTGTCTGTGCATATATTGCAAACTTAATCTGCTTTTAGCAACAGACCTACCTCCTAGTTCAGACTGTTTGCATCACATTAATTCCTACACAAAGTACTTCTGTCCCAAATGTCACACATTTGGTGTTTTTTCCCCCACTATGGATTCATCTCAGTGGAAAATGCATAATTGATTTGCAGTGATTTGTGCCGGAGGTGGACCTTAATTTAGGGGAAGACACCAAAACGTAAATGTGCTGAAACTCAAAAAGCTGCACGTAATGAAATCTAAAACAGCACTGGAAATAGCAGCAGGGTAGGTAGCATCTGTGGGGAATGAAATAAAGTTAACATTTCACATCAATGACCCTTCATTAGAACTGGAGAAGTGAGTAAAGTGTGTTTTCTCATGCTTCCAGTACTGATTGAGGGTCATTGACCTGAAGCAGTCACTGCCTTTTTCTCTCTCTCTCGCTCTCTCTCTCACCTTCCCCCCAGACACTGCCTGACCTGCTATTTCCAGCCCTTCCTGTTTTTATTTTTATAGGCACTGCCTTACTGGAAAGCCATTGTCTAAAAGGCTAAAAATGTATCACCAACCAGTAATGCCTAGTTGCTGATAATATCTGTTCAAAATAATAGGTCTTGGTCAATGATGTCACCTATGAAGTTTCTGGAGTTTTGAGAGAAATACTTCAATTATTCTTGGATTGCCATGTTCTTAAAAATCTGAATTGCTTTCCTTATATAAAAAAAAATCCAAAATACTGCAATACCCAAGTTAGGCAGGGTTTGTGAAGAAAAAAGGTAAGTTAGTCATAGAATCTCACAGCATGGAAACAGATCCTTCTGCCTACCATGTCCAGCTGTCAAGTGCCCATATATACTAATCCTATTTTCCTGCACTCAACCCATAGGCTTCCATGCCGTGGCATATCAAATGTTCATCTAAACACTTGTACGTTGTGGAAGTACCTGCCTGCAGCACTCCTTCACATTTATAACTTTGCATCGGAACAAGAAAAAGTTAGACGTGTAGCAAATCTTAACCATTGTAGAGGTAGGGAAAGGGGGCAGAGCAGGTACAAATGAAAGAGAAGGTCTGATGAGGCAGAAAGTGGGAGAGATTATTTGTCAAAAGAGATAATGGTGTCAGGCAACAGAAGATGGAAATTGGATGTAAAGACATCTTAAAAAGGGTCTAGAGGAGGTGCAACTGGAAATATCAGCATCAATATTAACTATTGTAGCCGAATGCGGCGCGTGGCGGGAAAGGAAACGCAGAGACGTGGAGGCTGGACTGGAGCTCACTTTACTGAGAGAAGCCAAAACGCGCGCACTCGCAGAAGTGCCCGAGAGCCTCTGGCGGACGTGACATAAGGTCCCTGCCAGAAGGCTCGCCCTGCGGTTAGTCTATGCCATGCTCCTGCGCATGCGCCCGCGGCCGCCGATGGTGGTTCAAGTTCTGCGAGTCTGGGCTGCTACACCACCCCCCCCAGAAACGTCCATCAGGGGCGTGGGACCCCCAGTCTGTGTGTCCCTTTTGGGTGGCCTGCCCCGCCAGCATGGTGAGGGCACCTTCATGGGCTTCCTGATGTCCAAATGCACCGGTTTTAGGCGGTCCACTGTGAAGGTTTCCTCGCGGCCACCCACCTCCACGACACACATAGATCCGTTGTGCTGGATAGCTAGGTAGACCGCTAGCAAGTCCCTGTCTGAAGCGCTGTACTTCACCTCCAGTGGTCGCAGGTGTCGGCTGAAAAAAGGTGAGTGGTCGCCACTGGCCCTCAACGAGCTGCTCCAGGACTCCGCTGACCGCCGTGTCGGAAGTGTTGACTGTGAGCGCCGTGGGTACATCGACTCTCGGGTGTACTAGGAGGGCTGCCTTCGCCAACGTCTCTTTGGTCCACTCGAAAGCTTCCGTGGACTCCGCGTCCCATGCCACCTCCTTGGCCTTGCCGGCCATTAGACTGAACAAGGGTCTCATGATGCGCACCGCCGCTGGCACGAGCCGATGGTAGAAATTTACCATCCGCACAAACTTTTGCAGGCCCTTGACCGTGCTGGGTTTGGGAAACTGGCGGATGGCCTGGACCTTGTCCGGCAGAGAGGTGGCTCCATGCTGGTTGACCCTGTGGCCCAAGAAGTCAATTTCCGTCAGCCCGAACTGGCACTTCGCGGGGTTGATTGCCAGTCCGTGGTCGCTCAGGCACTGACAGCATTGGCGCAAATATGCCACGTGCTCTTTGCGTGACTTGCTGGCCACCGGGATATCATCTAGGTAGATGAAGACGAAATCCAGGCCTCGCCCCACCAAGTCCATTAGCCTCTGGAAAGTCTGAGTGACGTTCTTGAGGCCAAAGGGCATCCTTAGGAATTCGAACAATCCAAAGGGGGTGATGAGGGCTGTCTTGGGCACATCGCTGTGGTGCACGGGGATCTGGTGGTACCCCCGGACCACATCGATTTTTGAAAAAAAGGTCGCTCCATGGAGGTTGACCATGAAATCCTGGATGTGAGGCACCGGGTATCGGTCGGCGGTTGTGGCGTTTTTGAGTCTCCTGTAGTCCCCGTAGGGCCTCCAGCCTCCTGCGGACTTGGGCACCATGTGCAGCGGAGATGCCCAAGGGCTGTCCGAGCGGCGGATGATCCCCATTTCCTCCATCTTCCAGAACTCCTCCTTGGCAAGGCGGAGCTTGTCGGGTGGAAGCCTACGGGCCCAGGCGTGCAGCGGTGGCCCTTGCTTGGGACCAGTAGTGGAGAACTGTGGGGTGATGATGGAGGGGAAATCCACCAGCACCCTGGCGAACTCTTCACCCGAGAGTGTGACGGAGTCCAGGTGGAGGGCTGGGAACTGGGCTTCCCCGAGCTGGAAGGTTTGGAAAGTCTCGGCATGGACCTAACGCCGGCCCTTCAGGTCGACCAGAAGACGGTTGGCCCATAGGAAAACTGCCCCTAGTAACGGCCACGACACCGCTGCTACCGTGAAGGTCCAGGTAAAACAGCTGGGGCCAAAACGCAGCGGGATGGTATGCGAGCCGTATGTCCGGCTGGTGGTGCCGTTCGTGGCGGTGAGGTTGGCGCCTGGGGCCACGGTACGGGTGTCCATGTTTGAGGGGGGAAGGACGCTGATCGTGGCCCCGGTGTCCACCAGGAAACGTCGCCCAGAGTGTCGGTCCCAGAGGAACAGGAGGCTGTAGCGATGGCCAGCCGTCAAAGCCACTAGCGATGGCCGGCTCCAGCGTTTCCTGGAAAGGCACACGGTGGGCAGCAGCGGCGCGCGTTTGACCCCCACCTCTGATGGTCAAAGCACCATTGATCCGAACTCTCATCCTTGTCCCCCGTGGGTCTCGGCGGTTTCAGTTGTGGGGTCTTGGCCTTAGGCTGCGTGGTCGTGGTTAGGCAGATGGAAGCCGCTCCCTGCTGCTTACTTTGCCACAAAATGTCGGCCCTGGCCGCAAGACTGCGCAGGTCGCTGAAATCTTCACCCGTGAGGAGGAGGCGAATGTCCTCTGGCAGTTGCTCAAGGAACAGCTGCTCGAATAGAAGGCAGGGCTTATGGCCATCCATGAGTGCCAGCATGTCATCCCTCAGCTCGGATGGCTTGCAGTCACCCAGGCCGTCCATGCGCAGAAGCCATGTGGCTCACTCGCAGTGGGAGAGTCCGAAAGTGCGGAGGAGGAGCGCCTTGATCTTAGTGTACCTGTCCTCCATAGGTGGATGGTGCAGGAAGTCGATGATCCGGCCTGCCATGTCCTGGTTGAGCGCGCTGACCACGTAGTAGTACCGCGTGGCGTTGGCTGTAATGCCTCTGATACTGAACTGGGCCTCAGCCTGCTCGAACCAAACGTGGGGCTGAGTGGCCCAGAAAGTCGGGAGCTTGAGCGAGACTGCGTTGTGTAAATCGTTGGGATTCATGTCATGGGTTCCAGATGCCGTCTGGGAGCATCGGGGTCACCAAATGTAGCCGAATGTGGCGCATGGCAGGAAAAGAAACGCAGAGACGTGGATGCTGGACCGGAGCACACTTTACTGAGAGAAGCCAAAACGCGTGCGCTCGCAAAAGTACCCGAGAGCCTCTCCGGCGGACATGACATAAGGTCCCTGCCGGAAGGCCCGCCCCATGGTTAGTCTACACCACGCATGCGCCCGCGGCTGCCGATGGCAGTTCGAGTTCTGCGAGTCCGGGCCGCTACACTATCTTATTTCAGATTTCCAGCCGCTGGAATTTTTGCTTTTTGATAGTAACAGAAATGAGCTCAGTGGATGTGAATTGAAATTGTTGAACCAATGAGTGCAGAAGGCTATAAGTGAAAATATAATTGAATGAAGAAATGCTATTCCTCAAGCTTACATTGAACTTTGTTATTTCTGTATTTGTGGTTTAGGGAAGGAACATGGCCGAGAGACCAGAAGACCTGAACCTGCCAAATGCAGTCATTACCAGGATTATAAAAGAGGCGGTGAGCATTAATAGGCTTTGTCACTGTTCAGAATAAGGACCTGTAATGATTTAGCTTGGGAAAGCCAATAGACAGTATTTCCCTAGTGTTGAATTACTACTGCTGTTTTTATGCAATAATCATCTGATAGATGTATAATAAATTATTTTCGTAATAAGTTGGTAGGAATTTTTAGTGTGCATTGTTTGCTTAAAAAAAGTTAAAATGTGTGTTTATCATGAATTAATTTTTTTACATTGTGAAAATGGCTGGGTGCAATTTGATAGTGCTGTAACAGGACAACAAACAATAGTTAAAACGACCTGATATTTAAAACTGGTTTGTGACACAAAGAAAGACTTAGTCATTGATGGAGTGTTTATTGGCTTAGTCATGAAACTATGAAAGTTTGAGAGCTGGCCATTTCTACAAACTGCAAGGTTTGAGCATTGCAGCCGCTGCATCAAAGAGCTCACTGTGCAAATTTTGCTGTCATTGCACTTAATATGAGACACATCACTAACATTGTTTGATATATTTGGAATTGGTCAAGAATTAGTGACTTCCATTTTGTCATCACCCTATCTGGCTCTTTAAATGTATGTTGTGCACTGAAAATATCCAACAAACCTAAATATAGACTTGAGAAATACCATTTGCATGTTGCTTAATCGAATGTAGAGGAAGATGGAATTATTCCTCTGGTAATTGCAACAATTTCCTCTCCAAACCTTTTGCCACATAAATATCTAATCATATCCGTGCTGACCCCCTTGACCTTGCCATCTCCCATGACCTCTACTCCAATGGAATTCATCATTGGTGAGGTTGTCTTTTACCCACATCCCCATACCCAATTCAGTCCCATTCTGATCTGTGCTAACACCTGCAAAAAAAAACCTTCCCTCAGATCGAACATAGCTGCACTTTTAAGTAAGCCATAGCTGACTTTTAGCCATCATTCTCCATAACATTTATGTAATTAAGCATCTATTAGTATGAAAGTTCCTTTTCAGTTACAGTGCAGTAATGATTGTGGGTTTCCGTAAATCAACAGCTTTCAAACAAACCATGCAAATATTGCAGCATTACCGAATATACACCACTTCCTTATTTCCAAAGAAAAGCAGCACTGTCATTGCAAAAAAAAACAAGTTTTTTAAAGAAAACATTGGCATGAAAATAATTTGTTTGGATGTCAATAAATAGAGAAATTGGAAGTGATGGACAAAGACTTCAGGATTTCAAATGCACCCAGGTCCTAATGTGCCTTGGGGACTCCAATTTGTAAATCTGTGCAGTACAAGAGGAGTGAATGTGAAAACTCTTTGGTTCACTATTTTAATATACATAGTTATTTCAGATTTATGCACCAGTGGGAGAAAATGACAGGGCAAAAGGACTGCAGGGTTTGTATGTAAATATCTTTGAATTCCACGCTGTAAGAAAAATTATGGAAAGTGAGTGAGCCCATTTGGATCTTTATAAGTGCTGGCTTTCTGTATAATCAATATTGTCCCTCAGATTTTTGTGCGATGTGGTAAGTGGGAAACATCCAGTTCCTTGAATTTTGAACAAGATGAAAAAGAAAGTGAATGGCTCAAGTTACGGAAACAGTACTTTGAGAATTGTTTGCAGTGAGCAGAAGCAGAACATGTGCAGCCAGGATACGTTCTTGGATAATCAATAAGAATTATTTTATATTTCCATATGCCATTGTATAAGAGATTAGTTAATGGAGCAGGATAATATGGAATTCTGAAAACTTGTTTTTGCTAGCCCCCATATTTAAAATAAAAATACATTCCTGGCAGTCAAATATTAGCTGATGAAGATAAAATTATTATAGAAGAGAAACAAAGGACTGCAGATGCTGGAATCTAGATGAAAAACACGATGATGCTGGAGGAACTCAGCAAGCCAGGCAGCATCCGTGGTGAAAAGCAGGTGGTCAACGTTTCGGGTCAGGACCCTTCTTCAGCACCTGAAGGAGGGTCCTGACCCAAAATGTTGACCGCCTGCTTTTCTCCACGGTGCTTCTTGGCCCGCTGAGTTCCTCCAGCATCATCATGTTTTTCATTGTAAAATTATTATACACTGGCTATATGGCTTATTGATGTCTTTCTAACTATAATATTGAGTTGGTTCTATTGTTTCTCTCTGTATCTGAGAACATGCAGTTGCATTAATCTGTTTCTTCTCCTTAGCTCCCAGATGGAGTGAATGTATCAAAAGAAGCCCGCAGTGCAATATCCCGAGCAGCTAGTGTTTTTGTTCTTTACGCAACCTCCTGGTAAGAAACTCCACAAGCGGTAAAACCCATTGCCTTGAAGCTCTGTAACTCGACAATATCACCTTTATTTGCTTCAGCTCGAGAGTTACCAAAGTGGCAGTGTCTTGTTTTCATGTGTTGTGAATGTTGAGCTCACAGAAATGAAAGAAGCCAAGAAAGAGAAGTTGCATTGATATGCCTTCCATGATCTCAAGGTGTCTAAAGCACTATCAACATCAAAAACTCACAGTTAAGAAAGAGTATGGTTAGAGAGTAATAAACCTCTCTACGCTCTATGACGTCTGACTGAGTCTTCCAGTTTAGGCTTGCTTAATGAGTAACTTTGTCATGGCTGAGCTAGACTTTCTAGGAATTCTAGGGACTTCTTTCACATAAAATCCAACAATTAGCAAAGATTTCGAGCCTTTCTTTGAAATGAATTCTAAACAAGGTTTTAATTCAGGAGCACCTGCTTTGCAATCTTCTTATCCAATCTCCTTTACAAATTCTTTGATGTAAATGCATTTTATTTCATTGATTTCTGTTAGTTTCTCTTCTGTTCAACTCACTTATTCATTATCACCTGCATTTAACCAATTCACTAGTACTTTGTTTCCCATGTGGGTAGTTGTGTTGGTAGTTGCTTGCTTATCTCTTATTGACTGGCTTGTGTTTTTGAACTGGTACTGCCTGACTTTCAGAAGCATAATAAAAACAGAAAATGATGGAACTGTGTAACAGGTCCAGCAACATTTGTGAGGAGAGAAACAGAATCAACGTTTCAGTTCAATGACCTTTCATGAAGCCATTATTTACCTGGATGATAGAAGTACAACCGTTTATGATGGAAACTAAATAAAATCGGTTCAAAGAGAACAGAGTCTTCTTGCAATGTTGAGAGCTGTCTGTTTATGTTAGTATGTTGCTTTAGGGTTTATTAAAATCTGCGTATCTTCACAGTGCAAATAATTTTGCAATGAAGAGCAAGAGGAAAACACTGAGTGCCTCTGATGTGCTTGCAGCGATGGAAGAGATGGAGTTTGATCGCTTCATTGCTCCACTGAAAGATGCATTGGAAGGTGAGGAGTTGTGATATATTGATCAGACTATTTAACTTGCATTTATTTAATCAATACAAAGCCAAAGACCATTCTACGTGGCTAAGTCCAACTATGGATTCCAGTCACATTTCAAAAATCTAATGGTTAGGTTTCCTAACACAAAAAATTATTGAAGTGAATTGGGAAGATTATATTGCTTGGGCATTTAGAAATGCCAGATCTAGTGTCCCTTCAATTCGTTTGTTTGCCTCTCAATCCGAGTTGCAACACTTCTTTGATAGCTTACTTTTTCACTAAAGTTTTGTGTACATGTTGAAAAATGATAGACTGTAACATGCTCTCATTTCAGGCACTTGGGTCAACGTTGTATATTCCAGGGTTAGTGTAGTATGGGTAGCTCTCACAACTTGGTTTACAGTACAGAGACAGGCAGTTTAACAGAACTGGCCAGTTAGTACTTTATACTGGGTAATGAAACAATCAAACATCATCTCTTCCATCGCTGCACACACATCAGAAGCACCGAGTGTTTTCTTCTTGCTCTTCATTGGAAAAATTCATCTGTGCTGTGAAGATACAGATTTTAAAATACTTTAGTGCAACACACTGACATCCTTTCCCTACCTATCTAACCTTCTTCAACACTCCTGTTTGAATTTATCCCCTTGATTATTTATCTATCTTCTCCACAAAGTCATTGATGCTATTTGCCTACACTGTGTGGGACCAAGTTTCTCATTCTGTATACTCTGGATAAACAAGTTTCTGCTGAATTCACTGTTGGGTTTATTGGTAATTAACCTGTATTATGGTCCTTCGTTTTGGAATTTCCCTACACCTCCCCCCCCCCACCAAGTGGAGAAGTCAATGGGACAATAATTTCTTCTTCCAGAATATCCATAAGGCCTTGGGTTACAACTCCAGATAAATCCCCAAGGACTACTATAAAAGTGATGAAGAATACTCTAGAGCACAAATATGCAATTAACTAATAGGGTAAAATGAATCAAATTAACAGTTCTGTTTTCCATAAAGTTAAGGCAAAGGTTGAATAATGAATGCCATGTTAATGGCTACTTAATTGAGAGTCTGTTGAGAACTACCTAGCAATTTCCAAATGACAGAGGTCGTTCTAGATTCCAGTGGGTGACCTCCTGTAGAACCAGATATAGAACTTTCACATCAATGAAACAAGATGTCTGGATATGTAGTTTATCTAGCTTGCTGCTTGTGTGGGAGTCAAACAAAGTGCCTCAACACCAGGACCTTGGAAGATGTGGAAACAAAATGGGAAAATTGAAGCAGTATGAATGAGCCCGTGCCTAAAGATTAAACCTTATAACCTTGAGCCTAAGCACATGCCCAAATGTGCATCTTGCATGATTGTGATTTTTCCACACCTGATGTAGTTTTCCGAGACATAAGAACGCACAGCTTTTAGTGTGGGGAGAAGAAATTTTGAAGAAGGGAGATTATTTCCAGTAAGTTGTTACAAAATCTGTTAAGTATCTGATGGTGTTGGAAATCAAATGCCTTTTATTCATCCATGGAATGTTGTTAAGAATTTCACATATTTCCTTCTTGTGTCTTATATGACTGCACTTTCCTGCAACCTATTTTTGTTTGCCTTATCAACTTTTGCAATTACTGAAAATGTATTGAATAATTTCTGTTGCTCCCCAGTGACATTGTTTTTATTTAATCTGTACTTAAAACATTCAATGCCTTCTGTCCTGTTTCTGATTCACATTTTTAAATTTGTACTCTGCTGAATTGATTGCTTTCTCTCCTTACTGAAGGCTTGCAGTGATCTAAATTCTGGGAATTGCTAATCCCAGGTCAAAGTTTTCTTATAGAGACACCAGAGACTGCAGATGCTGGAATCTGGAGCGACAAACAATCTAATGGAGGAATTCAGCGGGTTGAACAGAAAGGAATTGCATCAGAACTGCTGCAGGGTTTCAACCCCCACCCACCCCTGCAGGTGCTGCTTGACCTGCTGAATTCCTCCAGCAGATTGTTTGCCAGAGGTTTCTGATATTTGAAATCAAAAGTGATCATTTCTCTTTCCCCACAGCTTACAAGCGAGAGCAGAGAGGAAAGAAAGAAGCTTCAGAACAGAAGAAGAAGGATAAGAAGCCTGAGAATGAGGAACATGACAAGAGTAAAGAAGATGAGAATGAGGAAGATACAGAAGAGGTAAAAATGGTGGAAGATGATGAGCAAAAAGAAGTTGAAAATGAGGAAGAGGATGTGGAAAACTGAGGCGCTTGCAAATGCCTAACGTGACTGAAATAGAAATGATGTATTTGGAAATTGGCAGTGATCACAAAGATTATTGCAGTGCACTTCTACAGCTCTGTTTAAGGGCTTTATACCATTGGGTTGATACCACTAAGGAAGCATTAGTGGATCAGCTTTCTCTGTTTTTGTACAGTTGGATAAAATTGAAACCTCTTCTATTAGTTAATCATTTGAGTTATCTTTTTGTAAAACTAAATGTTTGAATAATGCATTCTAAAGGACACCTTTTTTTGCACTCTTACATTGTTAATAAAATGGTTCCAGGCACCTGGAATCGACCATGCTGGCGCCTGTATACCTGGTTTATGTGTGGTGGGGCAGTCAACATCTGGTAGGCAGTTTGTAGTGGGTTGCTCGAGGAACACCCACAGTTAAACTTGTAAAGTCACTTGGGCCTTTAGTATCCTTCATTATAGTATAGCTCCTACTTTGAACTACACATTTGACTTGGTTATAACTTTAGGAAAGGCCTTGCAAATTAGTGCCAAGCCACCATTTTATCTTTACATGGACACATTGATGAAGATTCTGAAATGGAATGAAAGTTTGGATTTGTTTAGTGACTTTTGATAACCCAAGGTCCCAAGGTGCTTCAGCTAATAGGGAAAATGGATGCCAAGCCAAGCCACAAAGATTGAACAGAGATGTGGGATTTACAGAGAATCTTAAACAAGGGGAGATAGAGATGCATCAGGACTCTTGGGAGGGAATGCCAAAATAGCATCTAGGCTGCTGAAGAGCTGCCAGTATGTAGGAGGGGGTAATGCACACGAAGCAGCTGTTAGTGGGACATAAAAGCACGAAGAACTGGAATTAATTAGCATGTCAAACACCATCTCTGAAGAGAGAAACAGTTAATGTTTCAGGTTGATAACCTTTCATCAGGACCAGTCAAAGTTAGGAAATAGACATGTTTTAAAATATAGACGAGGGGTAGAGAGCAACAAAAGCCACGGGGATGAAGAAGATAAAGTGCCATACAGAGATTATGTCAGAGAGGAACAAAGTTCTTCAAGGTGGGCATCACAGGAAGAAAAGTAGCAGTGAATTCAACAGTGTTTTAAAAAATGGGGCTGGTTACAATTATTCTGGATACAGCTGGATTCAGGTTTGTGCAGAGCCTGGAATTCAACCTTTGTGAAGGTGGCCGATGCCTCAGTCTCCAATGCAACACAAGCAGAAACCACCCAACGTCTCTTCACCGGAAGGTCTAACGGCTGCCATCATTGTGTATACAGGTATGCAGACCAGCAAGCAGGCTGTCACAGTGTTTCATCAACTTGTACTTCAATTGATGCCAAAGAATTTCTGATGTATTACCCTAGACAATTTAGTGGCTCAGTGGAGCATGAATCTGCTGTCCTATATTACTTGGGGGTCTTTCCATGTAGGGATGGAAACTCTTCGAGGCCACTTTGTCCTCGCAGGTCAAAGTGCGTCAGCCTGCTCAGAGTGACGGACCTGTCAAATCTGGCCTAGAACTTCCTGATGTCAGCTTTAAAGGGCATCTGCCACATCTACCATTGCAGATTTCGGTAGGCTTCTACCAGCGAGTATCTTGAAGGGCCAGAAGAACAGATGATTATGCTTGGGAATACACAAGGAAATTAGTTGATATTGGATGTATATGGTAGCCTTAGTTTGGGATGTTTGTGTTGGTTTCTATTATATTTTGGCCATGCTGAATCTGTTACTGAAAACGACACAGGATAGTTACATGGGAGCTTTTGGATGAAGATTTGTAGTTGCTAACTATTAGTGAAGTTACATTAATTGGTCAACAAATCCCAGTCTATGTGCCATCTTTCGCAACTGCTCACTATTCAGTTGGTGGTAAAGGCTTAGCCCTGATCATGGCAACATTGTGCAGTAAATAGACCACAGCAAATCTTGAACCCTACTCCAGGAAGCACTGCAAGTTTCCTCAAGAGCAGTCTGGCAGTGGATGCTTTGAGGTTCGGTGGCGTGTTGGATGACACTCCAAGCAACAGAATAACTTGCGTTGTGAATTGGAGCTGCTACCATGTGCGCTGCAGCGACTGAACAAGGGACAACGTGAAGGGCTCAGAATCAATAGTGCACACCCTGCCTTAAAGCACATGACTGATGCCTGGAACTGTGCACAGTCGCATTCAGAGTGGAATCCATCACAGCTGTAGATCATCTGAGTTGCTATCACTGTCAATCAATACTGGGAAGCCTGCAATCTTGATGAAGCTGTATGCTCATTCAACCTGTGTTCTTGCAAGGGAGAGTGAGATATATTCAGCTTTTACATAAGAGTTCGAACTCTCCAAAACAACAGAATGCCAAATTGGGATATATTGCAGATATTTGGGTGGCATTGTGGCAAAAGTAGTAGAGCTGCTACCTCACAGCTGCAGAGACCCAAGTTCAGTCTTGACCTTCAGTGCTGTCTGTGTGAGGTTTGCATTTTCTCCCTGACTGTGTGGGTTTCCTCCAGGTGCTCTGGTTTCCTCCCACATCCCAAAGCTGTTCAAGTTGGTTTGTTAATTGGCCGCTGTAAACTGCACCTAGTGCGTAGGTGAGTGGTAAAATCTAGGGGGAGTTGATGGGGATGTGAGGAATATGTTACAGGGAAAATTATTGGGGAATGGGGTTGCTCTGTCTTCTGGCAAAGACTCAATGGGCTGAAAAGGGCAAATATGGCAATATCTCCAGCCTAAAAGGAGGATGCAGGAATCTGACACTATCTTAACATCCACTTGTTGCCCTTGTGTAGTCTGCAGTGGCTGTAGCTCAAGGCATGGTTCAGAGACCTTGAGCCTGCATAGAGGCTTTGGCAGGTTTCAACTTACCAAGAGTTTCATTATGTATTCTTAAGAACCATGTGGCCTAAATCAATTGGCATATATGCCATTTCTGGGTAACAAATGGGTTCTGTTTTACAGGCATCTGAAGTAGATTTTGATCATGAGTCAGAAAATACACAAAAATCACTCAAAATGGTAATCGTACCTCCACAGTATTGTAATGAGAAAGCACATGAGACTCATAAGAAAACAATTATTAAAAGTGGAGAGAGAGGAAACTAATTGTGCCGTTTGTAGGAACAAATGTATGGATGTACGTCAGACTTTTGAATTTAGTATTGTGGGAGCTCATTCTTATGTAGGGGTGTTCATAAGCCGGGTGTTCTTAACCTGGAGATGGCCTGTATTTCCAACACCATCCCTTAGCTGACAATTCTGGTCCATGCACTGAACATCTTTTAGGAATGCAATCACATCATAGGAGCTGAGAACCTCCTTGATGGTCTCTTTCCACTGACAAAGCTGTTGCAACCTCCCAATCACCCACTGCATTAGTAAATCCAAGTGCCTTCTGTAGACTACTTGCAACCATTCCTCAATCCCTGCTGCCTGAAGCCAGACCACACTCAACCTTTGTAAAGTGTTGAGAGCCATTAAGTAACATCAGTTGAAACCAGTTTCCCATTCTTGTCAAACCCTATGACCAGTGGATTCCCAAGAGAACTGCTCTTGGAGAATCCTTGGTGGACACAGCCTGCCTGGGGCATGTTTCCCTCTGTAGATCTTGATCATTTTAATTGACACACTGCACATGGAATGGAATAGCTAAACCCATGTCTAGAGAACTAATAATTGCAGGTTTACAGTTGAGACAAGTTCAGTAACTTTAATTGGGAAGCCTAACACTAAGGGAAATCTTTAATAGAGATCATGAAAGGACTAATGGTATTTGGCTTTTAAAGAGAGGCTCAGAATCCACAACATGGCTTGTACACAGCAGTCCTTGGTGAGCAACGGTCTTCAGCAGGTGGACTTCAATGAGTGAAGGGCTACGGTGAGATGGAGTAATGGTTGGTGGGGTCTTTGGGAATATCTCAACTTTGGTTTTTAATTCAACAGGATGACATCAGTGCAGTCAGGTAGGTATGTGGCAAGTCTTTTCTGACACTTACTTTGTAATTATTAGTGAAGCTGATGCATGCCAGGGCAGCTCAGCCAAGTGAGTGCACCTCCTGCACCATGTGAGAGATCCTGGGGCCTTTCAGTGTTCCAGATGACCATATATTGAAGAGTCTCCAACTGCAGCAGCTCATGTTTCATGTTTCAGAGTCCCAGTGGTGCATCTTTGAGACAGAGAACATTTGGGGAGTTGGTCACACCACTGCTTAAAAACTAGCAGGCAGAGAGCACTTCGGTAACCACCAGATACAGGCGAAAGCAGAGCGCTAGTGCAAGAGTCTTCCCAGCTGATCTCAATCACTAACAGATTTCCCTTTTTATAAACTGTTCAGGATGATGCTGTCTCAAAGAAGTGCAGCATCACAAGAGGAGAGGGAAAAGAGTGAGAGAGCAGTTATGATAATTGATTCAATGATTACGTGCTGCTGTAGTTGTAGATGTGACCCTAAGATGCTCTGTTGCCTCCCTGGTGCCAGAATAAAGGACATCACTGAACAGCTACAGAGAATCCCTGAAAGGAAGGGTGAACAGCCAGAGGATGTGGTCCACATTGGTGCCGATGATACAGGTAAGAAAGGGATGAGGATCTTCAGGCTTAGTTCAGGAAGCTAGGAAAAAGCATGACTTCAAAGATTGTAATCTCAGGATTATTCCCAGTGCACATGCTACTTGCAATCAGAAATAAGAGCAGATGAATGTGCAGCAGGGAAAATGGTGCAGGAGGGAGGGCCACAGATTCTTGAGGCGTTGGAACAGCTTTTGCAGCACATGGGACCTGTATAAACGGAACAAGTTGCACCTCAGAAGGGCTGGGACCTATATTCTTACAAGGAAGTTTGCTGCTTGGGAGGGTTTAAACTAGCTTGCAGGGAGTTGAAGGTGTGCACTAGAAAAGTATGAAGTGAAATAAATAAATAGAAACAAGTCAAGCAGCAAAGGGGGTTAAAATACAGGAAAATGCTAAAATAACCAAATTAAAGGTGCTGTATCTGAATGCTGGTAACATGGTAAATGAATTAATGGCACAAATAGAAGTGATTGGGCATGACTACAGGATGAGCAAAGCTGGGAGCTAAACATTTCAGGTTACTTAACATTTAGGAAGGACAGACAAAAAAGGAAAAGGGGGTAGTCTAGAACGATTAATAAGGGAGGAGATCAGCGCAGTGGTGAGGACTAATCTTGCTGTGACAAATTATGATTAGGATCCAGCTGGGTTGAGGTAAAGAGCAAAGGGCAGAAAACATCGATTGGGAGTTATTTATGGGCAAGCACTCTTGTAGCTTGCGACTCTTTAAATCACCAGCATGCCCAACAGCTTACAGAAACCAATGGGGAGACGTCTAGGATACAGTGTTCAGGGGTGAAGGGAGTTTGAGAAACGTGGCCAGAGACCAACCCAACTCCCCACAGAAGGCACAGTTGTAATGTTGGGCATGGCAAAAATCAGGAAATTAGAGGTGCATAATTATGGGAGTCCCAGTAATTATGGGAGACAACCGACAAATAGACTTTTTATGAATCAACTAATAAGGTGGGAAATGAATTCATGTAATGTATACGTGATGCAATTCTAGATCAAAATGTTGAGGGACGAACAATGGGAAAGGATGTTTTGGATCCTATTTTGTGCAGTGAGAAAGGATTGATTGATAATTTTATCGTCAAAGGGCAAGGTTTGGGGGGGGGGGGGGGGGGGGGGGTGCAACCTTAACTATAATATGCTTGAATTTGAAAATGATATTGTTCAATGCATAACTGGGATCTTAAATCTAAACAAAACTGTAGATGTACGAGTGGAGACCTAACTGGTTGATTGGGAGGATACGTATGATACCATTGACAGTGGACAGAATGCTTAGCAGTTTTAAAAATGCCCAAGGTGCAAAAGATGTATATATTCCTTGAAGAAAAAACCCAAAAGTTGCCAGAAAGAGCAATAAGCCTGACAATTAGGCACATTTTAGAATTGAAAGAACCATGAAATTCATAGAAAAGTAAAATAAAAGTGTGGATTGGTGAGAAATATAAAAACAGAACTGCAAGAGCTTTCAGAGGTTTGTAAAAAGGAAAAGACAATTAAACTATTACATTGCATCAGCCTTCATGGAAGATGTATGTTAAAGAATCAACAGTCTCAGACTACTTTTTCCATCTATCTTGCACTGGTGTCATTTGTGTATTTTGCATACATGCAAGTATAATTTATGTTAATTTAAGTTTGTTGTGTTTGTCCTCGTCTTGTAATGTATTGTGTGCTGCCGCAAAAAGCCAGTTTTCATGACATTTCTACCCTGTGTGTGTGCCTATGACAACAATAAACTTGAAATGGGCAAGACTTGGGATATGGTCAAAAGTAAAATTTCTACACCAATAGTCTATACCAGAATAGACACCAGAGGAAGAAAACCTAGAAATTAGAAACTTTGTATCTCAAAAGGTTATTTTATTTCACTTTGCTGGAAACTTGATTTCTGGCACTTCCTCCTCATTCCTGTTGGAAATAAAACAAAATTTTAAGTGACTTGGTACAGAATGCTGTGAAAGTCAATGCAGTACAAGGTAATTAAAAAAACTCACTGTGGGACACTCGATCCTTCCCTCATTGATGTCCTCAATGACACTGTGAGGATGTTTGCCATCAATGTTGCAACCGATGGACTGAGCAGTTCCAAGGATTTCTTTCACAGTTCCTTCAATAATTCAAAAAAAATTGCCTTCAGCACCACTGCAGAGAACTAGCACAAACTGAACGGCAGACACCAGACTTTACAGTATACAAGATCACTCTGCATCGCAAGCAATACCCACCTGAAAGTTCTCTGGCTAGAGAACGATGCCTCATCTGTCGGGCAATATTAACTACCTCATCGAAGGTGACACTGCCAGTGTGCTTAACTAGAAAAAAGTGAAGTAACATCAGTAAATAAGTAACAGACTTCCCTCCACAGTCTGACGTACACATATGCGTCACCAGCAGAAAAATGCTCATGCTCGGGGGGAATTTAAAGTCAACAGTTACTGCTTCACTGTTAACCAAGCAAATGTTTATGCAAGCTACAATACACTGCTCCCACCCAGCAAGAAAGGTCCACAGCAACCCCACACCTGAGGAACCATCTCTTGGTGGAGGCAGAAGAAATTCATTGTCACCTTCAATACACCTGGACAATGGAGGGAAAGGATATTTGAAGACCAAAGCCTCAGACTTGAAACAAAACTCATGGTCTACTGGCCATCACTGATCCCTGTCCTCCTTTATACTGCTGGGATCTGAATTATCTAGAGTAGGTATCTCAAAGCAACGGAAAGATACCCCAACACTGAGACCCTATTTACTCTAAATCACTTCCATTGGATAGGCCATGTCATTCACACACCCAACATGAGCCACCTGAAACAGGCACTCTATTCCAAGCTCTCACACAGGAAGAAATTACCAGGTAAAGACAAAAAGATTCAAGGATGTTCTCAAAGACCCCTTGACGAAACACAACATCCTCACCCACACCTGGGAGTCTCTGGCCCATTTCACAATGGTACTAGAACGGAGGCCATGCACTGGGATCAGACAGAACTCCCGCCTAAGTGGTGGAAGGAGCTAACCTCACGAACTGTGCACCTGCCCAATAAGCAGCCACATGCACCATCAGCAGGAAAGCCACAATTCCCCTATGGGCATCATCAGCCTCCCAAGGATCTACATTACTGGAGGGAAGCACAATATCCTCAATCCCAAAGTGATGATGCTTGGTTGTATTGTAGATGAATCACACAGCACACTAATCATTCAGAACACAAGCATGAAGCTGCAGGTCCAATATTCTGGCACAGTACCAATAGGAAATATCTTGAGGAAATCTACACAACCAATCCTTTCCCCAAACTGGAAATTAAATCAAGCAAACAGCCACCTCTGCAATTTTACCACTGGAAATTTTAATGCCACAATAACTGAACCTCCACCACACCACATTGCCACTTACTGTTCTTTTGCTTCTTTCTGTCCCTGGGTGGTTCCTTCAGGGCTTTGATGATGAGGGCAGAAGCTGATGGGACAACTTGAATCTTTAAATGAAAGACACCCATCAGTACCAGATACAACAGTGAAGGCAACACAATATACCATAACAAAAAAAAAAATCAGCTCCTACAATATAACCCAGCATGTATTTTCAAACAGCATTTATAATCACTGAACAGCCATGCCCAGAGTGAATGAGTGTGTTCAGTAACACTATGTAAACCTACGAGCAAGACAGCTGACTTCAGAATTGAAGGAAACAGTGGCTACAAATGCAAAAGACCCTTCTCCATTTCTGTTCACAGCAGTAGCTACAAAAATAATACACTGGAATCTCAACTTAGTGCTCAAGGTGTATTTCCCAGGAATTATAACATCTTATTGAGAGGCATGGTCCTGATTAGGCTGCTCTGCAGGGAACCTGTATAAAGGCTCAGGCCTCTACTATCACTCCCAAGGCAATGAAACAGTTAACACGATCTCATCACTGCATGGTTTAGTGTGCAATGATCTACTGAAACAACACAATGGTTGCCTGTGGGGGCTGGTGTTGGACAAGTTAGATGAACCGTGACTGCTCAGCACTGAGGTGTCGGGGTTGCCTCCTCACCAGCACAGAAAGTCCAGGCCGTAGCTGGGACTGGCAGCAGTTGCTGCAGGTGTTGACAGGCCACCTGGATTCTACATGACCTCCTGAATGTGATGGAAGCAGCAGTTTCCTCCTCTGCCCAGCTCTGTAATTCTTCTGTGTAACAGGCTCAACAGTCACCAATGAGTTTGTTAGAACAGAGAAATCTCCACGATGGAAACCGGTGGGCAGCCAAAGTGGGGCAGACAGCAACTCCCATCACATCCAACCCAAGGTGATGAGGCAACAGGATCTAACACTAACACATGGAGCAGGTGTTGCCACTCCCACTACCAGGAATGGTCCGTACAAGCCACAGTGCAGCCCTGAGCCCCACATCTCAGCACACTGCTCACCCAACACCAGCCTTCACAGGCAGCCTTTACACATTGCCTCAGTGGTTCACTATACACCGAACTGTGGTGATGTAATCAGTTTCATTGCTGCACAGGAGCACCACTGCAGGGCTGAAATGTGGATCAGATCTCCCACATAGCAGTGTGCACACCCAGCAGATGTAAGGTGCAGAGCTGCACACCCGTGAGTGTTTTGACTCAAGGACCAGGATTGCCATGACCAACACATCATTAATGGGGGGTACCCACATACACAAAATGCTTAGTGTATAGTAACCACTGGACCACTAGGTTCTGATGGCAGTAATCAGAACACTTTCGGTATAATAAATCACAGCCACGTTTCTCAGTGGAATATTCTGCAAAAACTATCACCTATCATCAGCATGGCACTCTGTCCCAGTAACACAATTTAAAATAATATTTCCACCATCCCATCAAAAATGTGTGATCCCAATGTTCTGGCTCCAGTAAATAGAAAAACCATAGGACAAGGGCAGGAAAAAGAACAGCCATGATCCTATGGTGGAGCTGACTTGGGTACAAACAGCCTTCTCTAGTTCCTCATGGCGTTCCAGTAGCCATGAATTTACATAGTTGCTTTTGCTCATTCTCTGCCCACCTGGGCTGACCTTGTAGCAGAGGGGACCTGCATATCCCAACCCAGGAATGTATCAATAAGAAATACCGCACAAGTAATCACACACTACTCTCGCCCTGTTGTTCTGTACCTCTAACATTTGTGACCCCAGGGTATGATGTATTATTTTTCTCTGTGGTCAATGAACTAAAAATCAAACCTTAGAAAACTGGAACAAGGTCAGTGCAGACACCTCAACTCCTTACCTGTGCCTGTCGGTTCTGAATAGTCAGCTGGATTGTGATACGAAGGCCCTTCCAGTCACCAGTAGCCTTGGCAATGTCATCACCTACTTTCTTGGGAGACTATACAGGAGCGGAGGAAGAAAAATAAGAAGTTTCAGGGACTTCTGAGCCACAAAGAATTCTATGAAAGCTGTATTGAAAGGACAGGGATGTAGAGACTCACCAGACCCAGTGGGCCAATCTTGGGAGCCAGAGCAGAAGTCGCACCAACTTCACCTCCAGTACATCTGAGGTACACTATGGAGACAAAAGGCATTCACACTTTACAAAAACATCACCACTGCAATTCATCTGCGCCCAGATTATCGAACCCGGAAACGGATAGAGGGGATAGGGTGACATGTTGGCAGGTCCTTCCAAAGGACTTACTCTAGCTAGCAATCCCTTATACTGCAATCAGGCTTCAATTCTGTCATTTAAATGCAACAGTGTCCATGATCCCACAGACATAAATCAGTCAAGTTTCCGTATACAGAAGCAGTCCACAAGGGCTGATGCTGGCTGGGTCAGTGGTGCATTGCTGAGATGTGGGGCTCAGGCCACCTGAAATGACAGTGGGCTATTGGTAGGGATTGGCAGCATCTGCTTCATGTGTTGACAGACCACCCCCCCCACCCGATTCTATAGTTCTGCATCACCACATATTGGATGTAGGATCCATGCTGCCAATCCCCAGCAATGGCCTGCACTCGTCATTCTAGCCAGGGTGCAGCCCTGAGGGCCCCCCCATCTCAGTGCTGAGCAGCCTTACGATCACCAATCCTGTAAATAACACTGCACTCCCTTCATCACAGGTAGATCCATTCTTAAGTCAAGTGACCAGACCCAATGCAATATTCCAGATGCAGTCTCATAGCTTCCTATATAATTGGAGCAAGATCTCTTATTTTATATTCAAATTCTCTTACAATAAGGACCAACATTTGCCTTCTAATTACATTTCTAAGTTAGCATACAGGTATTCTTCCAGGACAGGTCCTTCTGAACACCAACTCCTTTCAGTCACTCACCATTTAAAAAATACTTGAACCTCTTTCCAAATCATTAATATAGATTATGAAACAGTTCTATTCTCAGCACCTATTCCCATGGCAACCCATAGAATCCCAACCCAAAAATGTCCCAAACATTCCTTTTGCTTTGTCTGTTAACCAATCCTCAATCTGTGTATTTATGTCCAATACCACACGTACTGTGTAAGTCTTGGGTGGCCATTATTGAAGATGGCCTGGAAGTCCAAATACACATCAACCAGTTCAACTTGATCTATTTTATTTGCTACAACCTCAAAACACATCAAACGTAATATCCTTGTTACAAACCCATTGACTCTGCATAAGCCTTTATCTACTCCTCTACAATCCTACTATAAACTTAGAATTTAGTAAAACCCAATTTATCTTTTTTATTCTCAAAATGAATGAATTTGCAAAGCAGAGATTTATTAGCCTAAAAACATCCTGAGATGGTGGGTTCCCTCTTCAGCTATAGGCAACAGCCACTGGTGTACTTGAAATGGTATTAGATACAGAACACCAGGAGTTGACCCAAAGATACAGGTCTAAACCAACATACCTTGCAACTTGAAAGAAAAATGTGCGAGATACTACAAATTGTACTGATGTCCCGATGCAGGGTCTTGACTGGAAACGTTGGCATTTCCTTTCCCCCACAGATGCTGCTCGACCTGCTGAGTTCCTCCAGCACTTTGTCATCTGCTACAATTTGTACTGTTCCTACACTGCAAATCTTTGCACCATTTTGCCGATTTGCACTCATCATTGCATTTATTGTTGTATTTTTTAATTACACAATGTATTCTGTTCACTCTGTAAGCTTTATATGAGCAGGAAATGTCATTGCACGCTGATGTATATGACAATAATCTGAATCCAAGTCTCTTGCGCCGGCCTCCCTGAACTTCACTGGAAATCACCCTTGGACACTGCAGCAACAACAGGGCAAGTCAAGAGGCAGACTTGCATCTGAGCACCGCTCTTCCACATGGACTGAGGCGGCCCTGAGTGAGCTCACTGGAGACAGCACCAGATTCCTGGCCGGCAGGGGTGACGGGGTGGTGCGGGGAAGCGGAGCCGGGGTGAAGGGAGGACCATACCCCTGCTGAATGGCAGAGCCTCCCCTTGGTCTTCCAACAACGGGGCAACCCGGCCGCTCAGCCGCTCCCTCTCCCGGGTGTGGCGCTGCCAGAGAGCCGAGGCCGGTCACACTGACACGCCTCCCAGGGCCGGGAGCGGTCACTGCGAGTCCCCCGGCGGGGAGGGCCCCTAGGGCCGCCTCCACCACCTCCCCCCCACCCACACTCCCCAGACACGTGTCCGGGAAACACGCGGCCCAGCCCAGGGCCTAACCTCCGGGCCCGGCCGCCGCCGCCTCCCGCAACCCCAACTCACCGATTTTAACTTCGTTGGGGTCGAACTTAGGAGGCATGGCGGCGACCTTGAGCCACAGGGGCGCACGGTTTGGGTGTCGGATGAACCCGGCTCCGGGACGACCGAGGGGTAGTTGCACCGTCACCGACGCCAACAGCGAAGAGGGGCGCGAAGTCGCGGCCCGCTCTTTTATAGCAGGGCCAAACCTCGCGAGGTCTGCGAGCTGTCCCGCCGCGGCGCCATACTTGGCGAGGCGGAGAAGGTCGCGGCAGCCACTCAGCTTGGAGGAAGCTGTCACAGTGTATCGGTGTTTCACTTTGCTGTGATCCTTGCCCGACGGCTGGTCAATTTAAAAGGGTCCTGACAGTCAACGAGTTCACACAGAAGGCGGTGCGTCTATGGGACGAGCTGCTGGAGGAAGTGGTTGAGGCAGGTATAATAACAACATTTAAAGGATACTTGAAAAAAGCGCTGGGGGAGCTCAGCAGGTCGGGCAGCATCTGTTGGAGGGAAATGGACTTTCAATGTTTTGGTTCAAGATCCTTCATTAGACTGTTCAAACTGTTCAGATGAAGGGTCTCAACCCGAAATGTTGACCATTCCTTTCCCTCCATAGATGCTGCCTGACCCACCTCTAGTGCTTTTTTGTGTGTTGCTCCAGATTCCAACATCTGTAGTCCCTTCCGTTTGTCTTTAAAAGACACTTGGACGAGTACATTGGACAGGAAAGTTCCAGAGGGATATGGGCCAACCATGGACAAATGGAACTAGCTTAGAAGGGCATCTTGGTCAGCATGGATGAGTTAGGATGAAGTGCTTGTTTCTGTGTGGTATTGTTCTATGACTCTAGGAAGCAAAGGGTGACAAGTCCCCTATGACTGGAAGTGGCTGAAAATAAAGCAACTGTAAATGCTTGAAATCTGAAATAAAACAAATACTGGAAGCACTCGGCATGTTAGGCAGCATGTGTGGAAAGAAGTAAAATCTCAGGTTGGATACCCTTCATCATAATCTTCTCTGTAATTTAAAACTAACTTGTTTTTTTCTCTTTCCCAATTCTGGTGAAAGATGTTTAACCTGAAACATTAACTGTGTTTCTCTTTCCATAGATGCTGCCTGAGCTGCTGAGTGTTTTCAGCATTTTCTCTTTTTATTACCTGTGGGGTTTGATAGCATTCAGTCCCTTGCTTTTAGCTGTATAAATTAATGATGTGGAACTAAATGTTAGGGGAAGGGGAATGTATGATGCAGAAATTGGCCGTGTGTGTGATGAGGAGGAGGCAAACTCTGGATTGGATTGGAGGAAAATGCAGCTTGTCTGGTCAGTTAGCAAATGAAATTTAATATGGAGAATTGTGAGGTAATATATTTGTGGAAATGTCATAAGGCAAAGGAATGTACAATAAATGAGAGGGCATGGAGTGGTGTGGAGGAATAGATATCCACAGTATCTAAAGGGAAAAGAACAGGTCAAAGCAGTGATTAAAGGGCATAGGGGCTATTTTGTTTTATTAGCCAAATATATTTCAACATCTGCAATTTTGTAAGAGGTTTAAAAGGTATACATGGTGCTTTACTTTATTAGCTGAGGCAGAGAATGTAAATGCAAGGAGGTTGCCACAGCTTGAGTATGGCACAGAACACAGTAAAGTTGTGATTTCACTGGAGAGAGTGCAGAAGTGATTTACAAGGATGTTGTCAGGACTGGAAATTTGTAACTATGAATAAAGTATAAACTATGTTTATTTTGTTTGGAATAGAGAAGAATGAGAGGGGACTTAAATTGAAATGTGTAACATTGTGAGGTGCCTAGGAAGGACCATCTTCCCTTGGAAGAGCGGTCAAAGACCAGGGGCCTGAATGCAAAATAATTGCTAGCAATATTAGAGAGAATGAAACTTTTTCCACCCAGAGGGTAGGAAGTGGTCTGGAACTCATGGTGTTAAAGGGTGTTGGAGGCATTGATTTATTATTGTCACTTGTACCGAGGTACAGTGAAAAACTTGTCTTGCATACTGATCGTACAGGTCAATTCATTACACAGTGCAGTTACATTGTGCACAGTACAGAGTGCATTGAGGTAGTACAGGTTAAAAACAATAGCAGTAAAGAGTAAAGTGTCACAGCTACAGAGAAAGTGCAGTGCAATAAGGTGCAAGGCCACAACAAGGTAGATCGTGAGTTCAGAGTCCATCTTATCATATAAACTATCACCACATTTAAACAGCACTTGGAAGCATATTGAACTGTGACTATAGGGCTATGGACCAGGTGCTGGAAGATAGTTCTAAGCTGAATAGTTCCTTTTTTGACTGGTACAGACGTGATGGGCCAAATGGCCTCCTCCTGTATTGTAAATTTTCCATAACTCTATGCTGCTGCCAGTGATTTGCTGGTTGTAGTTGACAGATAAAGGTCGTGGTGTCTCTGATTTTATTATATAACAAAAAGTTAATGCCAGAGATACTCAGCACCTACGGCAACATCTGTGGAGGGTATTTCCAGCATTCTCTGTTTTTGTTTCAGGTTCCCAGTATCTGCAGCATTACCACACCCTGGCGCTGGGAGTTTGGGAGGTCAGGCACCCGCACTTCTCCCTCCTCCCCCGGGAGGGCGAGGTCGCTCTTGTGTGCCTGCGGCTACTTGTCGGCGTTGGAGGAGCTGCGGGAGACGGAAGGCGGAGCCGAGGCGCTGCGTCGGTGAGGAGCGGGCAGCGGGCAGGCGGCGGAGTGGCGAGGCCGGCCCGAGATGATGCTCTTCTCCCGGAGGAAGAAGCAGAGTGAAGAGGCGCGGAAACGCCTGGAGTATCAGATGTGTCTGGTGAGCAGAGCGGGGGCCGGGGCGGGCGTGGCTGCAGTAGGGCGAGGGTGGGCGGGGCGGCTTCCCCCCCCCCTTCCCCCCCCTTCCCCCCCCTTCCCCCCCCTTCCCCCCCCCTTCCCCCCCTTCCCCCCTCTTCCCCCCCCTTCCCCCCTCTTCCCCCCCCCCTTCCCCCCTCTTCCCCCCCCTTCCCCCCTCTTCCCCCTCTTCCCCCTCTTCCCCCCCTTCCCCCCTCTCTCTCCCCCCCTCTCTCTCTCCCCCCCCTCTCTCTCCCCCCCTCTCTCTCCCCCCCCTCTCTCTCCCCCCCCCTCTCTCTCCCCCCCCCTCTCTCTCCCCCCCCTCTCTCTCCCCCCCCCTCTCTCTCCCCCCCCTCTCTCTCCCCCCCCCTCTCTCCCCCCCCTCTCTCTCCCCCCCTCTCTCTCCCCCCCTCTCTCTCTCCCCCCCTCTCTCTCTCCCCCCTCTCTCTCCCCCCCCTCTCTCTCTCCCCTCCTTCCTCTCTCTCCCCCCTCTCTCTCTCCCCCCCTCTCTCTCCCCCTCCCCCCTCTCTCCCCCCTCCCCCCTCTCTCTCCCCCTCCCTCTCTCCCCCCCCCCCTCTCTCTCTCCCCCCCCCTCTCTCTCTCCCCCTTCCCCCCTCTCTCCCCCCTCCCCCGTCTCTCCCCCCTCCCCCCGTCTCTCCCCCCTCCCCCCTCTCTCCCCCACCCCCCTCTCTCCCCCACTCCCCCTCTCTCCCCACCCCCCTCTCTCCCCCCACCCCCTTCCCCCCCTCTCTCCCCCATTAAATCTCTTGTACCTCCCTGAGAACAATTGGTGAACAGTTCTTTCCCCCTCTCGTAAGGAGCTCTTCCTTCAAAAACAGGTGCAAATTTTGATATGAAGAAGTATTTTTAAATGGTGTGAATGCAGTTTGATCACGGTAGTGACTGCCACAAGATGAGGAGCAGAGCTTTTGATGGGCAAGCTGTTTCCTGTCATTTCTTGGATTGGGCTGCAAATTTAAAACCATACCTGTGTCAGCTAACCACATTGCCCATCACAAGAAAACCCAGTCACATTCACTTAACCTTCAATGGTCCCACTGTTGCAAAGTCCCCCACTATCACTATCTTGGAATCTTAATGAGATTAACACACTCTGACTGCAAGAGTAATACAGGGGCACGAACAAGTGTTTACCAGTTTAGCCATGGATTGCTTCATTCCTGAATCTTCAGCCACTCTGCGTTTGACATTGCTCAAGCAGTGTGCGGGATTTCTCGCTATTTGCCTGATTGGTAATAATTCTATCAAATCCTGTCCAATATTGCAGCTGTACTCTACACAGTATAGATTTAAAATAAGCCTAACTGTTTATTTCTATCAGGGAAGAGTGAATTGGTTGGGACATTTTTCTTTAGAAAAAAGGCTTGGAATGGTATCTGTTGAGATCTTAAATTTGTGAATGCATTGTATAGGGCAGGATTGGAAAGAATGTTTCTATCAAAGTTAGTTTGAGTCATAGAATTGTACAGCAAAGATAACAGGCCCTTTGGCCAAACATGTCCATGCCAACCAAGATGTCTGTACGATTTGCCTGCATTTGGCCCATATCCCTCTAAACCTTTTCTATCCATGTTAGTGTAGCAGTTAGCGTAACACTTTACAGCGCCAGCGACCCGGGTTCAAATCTGGCCACTTTCTGTAAGGAGTTTGTACGTTCTCCCCGTGTCTGTGTGGGTTTCCTCCGGGTGCTCCGGTTTCCTCCCACATTCCAAAGACGTACGGGTTAGGAAGTTGTGCGCATGCTATGTTGGCGCCGGAAGCGTGGCGACACTTGTGGGCTGCCCTCAGAACACTCTACGCAAAAGATGTATTTCACTGTGTGTTTCGATGTATATGTGACTAATAAATTTATCTTGTATCAAATGTCTTTTAAACATTGTAATTGTACTCGCCTCTACAGCTTCCTCTGGCAGCTCGTTCCATATATCCACTATCCTCAGTGTGAAAAAATTTCCACTTGGGTCACTTTTAAATCCATCCCTTCTCACCTTAAACCTGTGCCCTCTAGTTTTAGACTCCCCTACCCTGGGGAGAAAGATCTTATCCACATCCCTTATGATTTTATATACCTCTATAAGGTCACTGATTTCTTGGTCACTGCTGGCGTCCTGCACCAGTAAGGACAGAAATAGGACATTGGAGCTTATTAACTTATGGCTGAAGAGCTGTTGCAGGAGGGAGGATCTTAGATTCTTGGGCATTGGAAGAAGTTGGGGCTTGTATTAAGCCAACAGGTTGCATCTCACCAGGGACAAAACAAATATTGTGGGAATGTTTACTGGTGCATGGGAGAGAGTATACGCTAGCTTGATAGAAGGAAGGGAATGTCACTGCTGTTTTCAATACACTGGGAAGATCAACAAATGAGTTGAATTGAGGAACAAGATAGGGCAATCCAGATTGGTATTGGTTTATTATTGTCACTTGTGCCAAGGTACAGTGAAAAACTTGCCTTACATACTGATCGTACAGGTCAATTCATTACACAGTGCAGTTGCATTGAGTTGGTACAGAGTGCATTGAGGTAGTACAGGTGAAAACAATAACAGTACAGAGTAAAGTGTAACAGCTACAGAGAGTACTGTGCAATAAGGTGCAAGGTCACAAGGTAGATGGTGAGGTCAGAGTCCATTTCATCGTATAAGGGAACTGTTCAGTAGTTTTATCACAGTGGGATAGAAGCTGTCCTTAAGTCTAGTGGTACGTGCTCTCAGGCTCCCGAATCTTCCACCTGACGGAAGAGGAGAGAAGAGAGAATGTCCCGGGTGGGTGGGGTCTTTGATTATGCTGGCTGCTTCACCAAGGCAGCGAGACATAAAGACAGAGTCCACAGAGGGAAGGCTGGTGTCCGTGACACGCTGGGCTGTGTCCACAACTCTCTGCAGTTTCTTGCGGTCCTGAGCGGAGCAGTTGCCATACCAAGCCGTGATGCATCCAGATAGGACGCTTTCTATGGTGCATTGATAAAAGTTGGTGAGTGTCAAAGGGGACATACTGAATTTGTGGGAGTGTACTTTAAAACCCTGACAGAGGGAAATAGAAGTGAACTACGTGAACACATTTCTTATTTTCACATGCTCAGAATGCAATGATGATCAGGGAATCCAACCACTGGGAGGGCACCAGAATAAAGGGTGTAGAAGGAGCAGAATCCTTGAAATGCATTTACAATTGTTTAGGGCCTAGGTGAGACCACTTCTGGCTACCTTGCCTGAAAAAAGGATATACATACTGTAGAAGGCTGCTTCGTGGGTGGGAAATATGAGGAGTGATTGAGTACATTCTTTATGGTTTAGGACAATGAGATGTGGCCTCACTGAAGTGTACAAAATTATTACAAGGCTCGATGGATTCAGGGAGGATGGTTGTCCTGGCTAGTACCACGAATCAGCGTCTTAAAACAGGCCATTTAAGACCGAGATGAGAAGCAATTTCATCACTCAGAGGGTGGTATATCTTTGGAATTCTCTATCTGAGAGGGCATGACTTTGTGGATATTAGAGCAATTTAGGGATAGGGGGATAGGGCAGGTAAATGGTGTTGCGGTAGAAGGTCAACCGTGATCTTGCTAAATGGTGGAGCAAGCTCAAGGGGACACCTAGCATACATTTGTTTTGTATGGTTATGTCCCTTTTTTAAAAAGGGACAGACCATATAACCAGAGGTCAGTCAGGCTGACATTGGTACTGGGCAGATTGTCGGAAACAATTCTGAGAAATGACATAAATCAACAGGTAGAGCAGCAGCCGGTTTTCAAAGGCACTTGGCACAGATTGGTTAAGAGGAAGTGTTGTCTGACTGCAGTAAAAGCCTGAAAATCTGTTATCTTTTTTTTATAAATCCTAATAGTTTGGCATCTGGCCCATGTGGGTCCTGTATCCTGTGCTCCCTTTGAACTCACCAAGGCCCGTTTCCCTCTTCCCTCTAAACTTACCAGAGCCATGTTCCCTGTGCTCCATTGAAACTTGACAGGTTCACTGGAAAATTTATTGTACTACCCTGTAACATTTTTAAAAAAATAAATGAATTAAAAGCATGTTGGGTTGTTAATTGAAGTAATATGCAATGGTCCAGAAAGTCTGCTGGTCTGGTATCACCAAAGTCCTGAGGATGCTGGATTATTGGAGCTTTAATGTAATTAGATCTTTTGAGAAGGTAACAAGAACTGTCAACGAATGTCAAGCATTTATACCATACATTAATTTTAGCAAGGTATTCAAATAAGTCCCACGGCCAATTTATCACAAAAGTAAAAAAAATCTGTGGCTTCCAATGGGAAGTTCCCAATTGGATAAAAAAATTGGTTCAGCGGTTAAAAGCAAAGTGCATTGGTTGACTTGGAGTTTTGGTGACCTAGTGCAGAGTAGTTACTGGACAGTTACAGTGCAGAGCCCATTACTGGACTCCTTTTTTTTGTATTTACAGTAGACAGTAATGATTTTGGAGTTAAGTGTGCAGGCCACAGTTAAGAAGTATGCTAATAATACCAAAATTGTCACTGTGGTTGATAGTGAGGAAGAAAGTTCTTGTCCATGGCTAGATATCAGTGGACTGGTTAAGTGGGCAAGTTGAATTCAGTTAAGGAAAGTCTGAGTTAATGCATTCGGAATTGGCAAATACGGCAGAGGAATACATGTTAAAGGGTAGGATACTAAGGAGCTAAGAGGAACAAATAATCTCACTGAGTGCATGTTCACAAACCTGTGAAGGTAGTAGAGCTGGTGGGTGAGATTGTTAAGAAGAATAGGATGCTTGCTTTGACTGGCTGAGGCATAGTATACAAGAATTCTACAAAAGGTGAGTCAGCCCACAGCTTCTGGTCATTACAGGGATGTGATGGTACAGGAGAGGGTTTAACTGAGGAGTGTGAACGTGAGGCCTTTATTAGAGTAAACAGAAAGGATCTATTTCTCTTGGAAAATAAGTTGGTAACATTGGGCTTAGACTTAAATTAATTGGTAAAAGAATTAGAGGGAAGTTGAGAAATTACTTGCTGATGATGGGGGCCTGGAATTCACTGCCTGAAAAAGGCTGGAGGTAGAAGCCTTCACCACATTCAACTATCTAGATGAGTACTTCAAGAACCTTGGCCTTTTAAGTAAGGTAATCAATGTTCTAAGAAGTCGGATACATTTAAAATGTACTTTTGGCTGGTGTTGTCACAATGGGCTAATTGACTGCCTCCTGTAACGTTAAATTTCTGTGGTGTTTGGGACAGTCCAGAATTAGCAGAAATAAATACAAGGTTTCACTGTGTGTTTCAATGTACATGTGACTAGTAAAAATCTTATCTAATAATGGCAAGGAAGGAGGACATTTTACTCGATTCGAATAACTGCAGGAAATGGTTGAGGCAAATACTTTTGCAGAGAAGTAAACCTTTGGCCAAAGGAGGATAGAAGGATGTATCCAGTGTAGGTTGGCCTGTTTCTTTGGTGTATATTCTGTATAATATTTAGGGCTCAAAACTTGTAACTGAACTGCGTGGCCACAGCCCTTTCAGGCAGTAGTTAAGAGTCAATCACAACGGTGGGTCGAGAATGACGTAAAGGCCAAACCAAGTAAGGATGGTAGATTTCCTTGTGTTTTTACAGCAATCTGTTTTGATTTTAATTGTAATTATTTTTAAATTCCTCACCCATTTGGTGGAACTTGAACTGTTGCATCCAGATCAATAGTCCAGGCCTCTGCATGTTTTCCCAGTAATTTAACTGTACACTGCTGGTTGTACAACCAGCATGTTCCTCTTCGTGACTGGTTATAAAAGCAAAAGTTACTGAACGGACAATGGTTGGGCAGGCAAGGTGGGGAGCTGGTATTCAAGGATTTAGAGTTCTTTTTGGAGGGTAGCTGCTGCACACCCAAATCACAGCTTCAGTTTTATACTGTGGTGTGCAAAGCAGTGTGGTTGTTGCGGGTTACCTAGTACGACAGTAATCTTGAAAGCAAAGGCATGTGCCATTTGGCCCAATAGATCTCTGCCATTATTTACATTGGGAGAAGGCCTGTGCCCAATGTGTATAACCTGTCTCTTTCCCCACTTTCCTCCCAAAATAAAAACTCCACTCTGCTCTTGTTCCCTCTCTTGCTGTTTTCCCTAAACTGCCTTCTAATCGCCCCACCTTGTCCTCACACTTTGTTCCCCCGCTATCCTTCTCCCCATCCCCACATTTGCTCTTTTTCTTTATCCTCTCTCTCTCACCCGCTCATGGTCTCACTTCCATTCTCTATCCGTGCAACTGCAGTGTCCCTTTTTCTGTTTACCTCTGTCTCTCCTACCCTGAGCCCACTGTGTCTCCGCAGTCTCTCCCATTTCCCCAATTCCACACAGGCCCCCACTTCCCCAAATGTTCCTGCACCCTTACTCTCTGTCTGCCTCTCTGTCTTCCAATCTACTTGTCTGCCCCCCACCCACCCCGGCCCCCACTTTGCCTTGTGTATCTCCATTCTTTCCTCCCCCACCCTCCATTTTCCCTGGTTGCTTGCACTACAGGAACCAGGTGTCTTGCTCTTCTCCCTCAGTTCCTCTTTCGCCTGCCCCAACTCCCCCATCCCATCCACTCCCCTTTCACTGCCCTTCCCTCCACCTGATTAATCAAGGTTTGAGGAACAATCTTTTCTTGCCCTTGTGCTCTTGTATTTGGTAGTTTTCAAGTTGGGCAAAAGTTGAATTGGCTCAAAATATAACTCTCTTCCTTCTTCAATAGGCCCGAGAAGCCGGTGCAGATGACATCCTGGACATCTCAAAGTGCGAGCTGTCTGAGGTAAGTTGTGGCCATCATCGGCCCTTATGGATCCAACTACTAGTTCCATTAGGTGACAAGACGCCTTCCCTAACCGTTGGTGTCTTTGCATTAACAAGATACAGGAATACAGGGTCTACTAAATTCTTTACGGAAAAACTTGCCTTTAAATAGTTTTATCCATTAGTCTTTTACAATATTTTTATTAAATCCATGAAAAAAAATACAGAGTACATGCATCAAGAAAGAGTAAAAATACTACTGAATACATTGTGTTAAATCATACTTAAGATCACAATACTCTAATAATCACATGTAATAGTTAGTTAATAAAGGAAAAAAAATTGAAATATTTTATTTAAAAGTAAAATCTACTCCCACTGCCAAAACCCGAAGCTGTTAGATGGAAAAAACAACAAGGAAAAACCCTTAAAAATCCACTCCCTACTGAAGGAGAGGACTGCTGCACACAAACCTAGTAATCCTGATCTGTATAAGAAAGTGAGGTATGACCTTCGTAAAGCTATAAGGGATGCCAAGAGGCAATACCAACTCAAAATAGAGTCCCTGACCAGCCGCCAGTTATGGCAGGGCTTACATGCCGTAACAGGCTACAAGACGAAGTCAGGCTGCATAGCTAACAACAGCGCATCCTTCCTGATGAACTTAACGCATTCTATGCACATTTTGGACAAAAAGGAAGTGGATTGTCACCATCCACTCTGACAGCCACCAACGCTGCTGAACCTGTGATCACAGTGGAGGACGTAAGATCAGTCTTCCGAAGAGTGAACACGAGGAAAGCACCTGGCCCAGATGGTGTCCCGGGCCGTGTGCTCAGATCTTGTGCTGATCAGCTGGCAGAAGTATTTGTGGACATATTCAACCTCTCCCTGCTTCAATCTCAGGTTCCCTCCTGTTTTAAGAAGACCACTATCATCCTAGTACCAAAGAAAAGCAAGGTAACATGCATCAATGACTACCGACCAGTGGCTCTGACATCCACCATCATGAAGTGCTTTGAGAGGTTGGTCATGGCACGCATCAAATCCAGCCTACCAGACAACCTGCACCCATTGCAATTTGCCTATCATCGAAACAGGTCTACAGCGGATGCCATCTCCCTGGCCCTTCACTCAGCTCTGGAGCATCTGGACAGTAAAGACACTTACGTTAGACTATTGTTTATTGACTACAGCTCTGCCTTCAATACAATAATACCAAGCAAGCTTGTCACCAAACTCTGAGACCTAGGACTCAACATCTCCCTCTGTAACTGGATCCTTGACTTTCTAACAAACAGACAGCAATCAGTGAGGATAGGCAGCAATTCCTCCGGCACGATTATTCTCAACACTGGTGCACCTCAAGGCTGCGTCCTCAGCCCTCTGCTCTACTCCCTATACACTCATGACTGTGTGGCCATATTCTGCTCTAACTCCATCTACAAGTTTGCAGATGATACCGCCGTTGTAGGCCATATCTCAAACAGTGATGAGTCGGAGTACAGGAAGGAGAGAGAGAGCTTAGTGGCATGGTGTCATGACAACAACCTTTCCCTCAATGTCAACAAAACTAAAGAGCTGGTCATTGACTTCAGGAAAGGGGGCGGTGTACATGCACCTGTCTACATCAATGGTGCTGAGGTCGAGAGGGTTGACAGCTTCAAGTTCCTGGGAGTGAACATCACCAACAACCTGTCCTGGACAAACCACGTGGATGCCATGGCCAAGAAAGCTCACCAGCGCCTCTACTTCCTCAGGAGGCTAAAGAAATTTGGTTTGCCCCCTTTGACTCTCACCAACTTTTACCGATGCACCATAGAAAGCATCCTATCTGGGTGTATCATGGCTTGGTATGGCAACTGCTCTGCCCAAGACCACAAGAAGCTGCAGAGAGTTGTGGACACAGCCCAGCGCATTACGGACACTAGTCTCCCCTCCTTGGACTCTGTCTGTACCTCTCGTTGTCTTGGTGTAGCAGCCAGCATAATCAAAGACCCCACCCACCCGGGACATTCTCTCTTCTCTCCTCTTCCATCAGGTAGAAGATACAGGAGCCTGAAGGCACGTACTGCCAGACTTAAGGACAGCTTCTACCCCACAGTGATAAGACTATTGAACAGTTCCCTTATACAATGAGATGGACTATGATCTCATGACCTCACGATCTACCTTGTTGTGACCTTGCACCTTATTGCACTGCACTTTCTCTGTAGCTGTGACACTTTACTCTGTACTGTTACTGTTTTTTTTTACCTGTACTACATCAATGCACAGTGTACTAACTTAATGTAACTGCACTGTGTAATGAATTGACCTGTAAGATCAGTTTGTAAGACAAGTTTTTTCACTGTACCTCGGTACAAGTGACAATAATAAACCAATACCAATAAAAACTTAACCGTGTCAGCCAATATCTGTGTTTTAGTCACCAAATCAGAGACTTTGAAAATAATTCAAAAAAGGTCCCCACAAGGTTTGAAAGTTTAAGTTAGATTCAAAAACTGAACAGCGAATCTTCTCTAGATTCAGGTATGACATAACATCCCGTAACCATTGGGCATGAGTAGGTGGAGTAACTTCCTTCCAGTTGAGCAACACAGCTCTCCTGGCTGTAAGAGAAATAAAAGCCAGAATGTGTAGACCAGAAGCCTTCAAAGTTATATCTTTTTCTCCAACGATCCCAAATAATGCAGTCAAGGGATTAAGTTTAAAATTTATTTTGAAAAGTACAGAAAAAGTATGGAAGACCTCTGTCCAGTGTTTTTTAAGACTCTGACACATCCAGAACATGTGAATTAAAGAAGCCACTCTGTTATTACATTTGTCACAGTAAGGAGATATATCGGAATAAAAACGGGATAGTTTATCTTTAGACAAGTGAGCTCTATGGACCACTTTAAATTGAAGGAGAGAGTGACGAGCACATAATGACGAAGTATTAACCAACTTGAAAATTTCATGCCAAGTTTCCTCAGAAATTGACACCTGCAAATCTGGTTCCCAAGCGTTTTTAATTTTATCTAGTGGCACCTTACTCATTCCTAGTAATCTGCCATAGATACTAGATATTGAGCCATCCTGAAAGGGTTCCAAATTAAAAATTATATCTAATACATTTTTATCAGGACTCAAAGGAAAAGAATGTAATTGAAATCGAAGAAAATCTCTGATTTGTAAATATCTAAAAAAGAAATGAGTTTTTGCTAAATTATACTTAGTAGACAATTGTTCAAATGAAGAAAGGTTTCCTCCAACAAACAGATCTTGAAAACAAGTAATACCTAATTTGTCCCACTCTTTAAAAACTACATCAGTCATAGAAGGTTTAAAAAAATAATTAGAGAAAATGGGACTGGACAAAGAAAAACTCAATAAACCAAAATATTTTCTAAATTGTAGCCAAATCCTCAAAGCATGTTTAACTACTAAATTGTCTGTTAATTTATTTAATGATATAGGGAGTGAAGAACCAAGCAGAGAAGTAATAGAAAATTTTTTAACAGAGTTAGCTTCCGAAGAAACCCATACTGGACAAGCCTCTTGATTAATGTAATACAGCCAAAATGTAAGATTTCATATATTGACTGCCCAGCAGTAAAATCTAAAGTTAGGTAAAGCTAAACCTCTGTTCTTTTTAAGCTTCTGAAGATGAACTTTATTCAGCCTAAGATGTTTATTATTCCATATGTAAGAAGGTATAATTGAATCAAGAGAGTCAAAGAAAGACTTAAGAATAAAAACAGATAAAGCCTGAAATAGATATATGAATTTAGGTAAAATATTCATTTTAATAGCATTAATTCAGCCAATTAATGAAATAGAAAGGTGACCAGCTTGATAAAACCCTTTTCACATAAAGCAATAAGGTGAGAAAATTTTCTTTAAATGTTTATAATTTTTAGTAATTGACACCCCCTCATCCATTAGTCTTAAATGGTTTTACAACTATCTGGTGTCATTGGTATAACTTAGAAATAGAGAACCCACTTTATACATGCACAATGCTCCTACAAACAGTGGTTTGATTTATAAGAGGTTTACCTGATCATCAGGTTAGTTGAAGATAAAGTTTATCTGGGTCATCAGGGATAATTCTCCTGCTCTTTGTTGAGTAATGACATGGAATCCTTTCAGTCCACTTGGACGAGCAGACAAGAACCTCTGCTTAAAATCTTAATTGCACTGAAAGATGGCATCTCCTGGCTCTCCTTGCAGTAGTACCATACAGTGAGTTTCGGCTCGTGTCACAGAGTGGGGCTTGAACCCACCACTTCCTGATTCAGAGGCAAGAAGTGGAGTCAGGATTGCCACCATCGAGGCATGACTACTCGTGCAAGATAGCCCCAGTGTCAGTCTCCTTCAGAACAGACTTTCACATGCAGGTCTGCTTGAAAGGATGCTGAGATGTAGTCGTCACAGCTGAACAGAGATTTGGCATGTAATATAATGGATGAGGCTAGTTGGGTAACTGTATACCAGCAAGCAGTCTGTAGGATCCTGCAGTCCTTTCTCTCTCCTGCACCCTTGTTCTGTCTCTCCTGCAGTCTGCTGTAAGTTTAGAGTAGAGTATGAAGGTAGGGCACAGTTTGGTGAAGAGATTTTTTATCATGTAGGTGAATACAGTTCTGCTGCTCTAATCAGCTGTTGGGAGCTTCAGCTTAACCTGAATCTACAGTGAAAGCACAGCCCTCAGCTGCAAGTACTGGCTGGCAGAATGAATTGTGGCTGATTTACATGATCTGATCAGCACACAATGAATTTTTAATGTTATTTGAATGGGATCCTGCAGTGATGCTGTTTGTTCTTGTGTTGCCAGATTCCAGCTAGCGTTTTTTCTATGTGCCGAGTCTTGCAGAAGAAGGTAAGTGTTCTTCCTCCCGTCCACCCCATGCCTGCGGTTGTCCTGCTCTCTCCCCACTCTGGTACCTGCTCTCCATGTCTCTTCCTGTGTGCAAGGTCTCTCTCCTCTTTACTTTGTGTCCTTTTCCTGTATATTTTCTCCTTCCCTGCTTTTGCTTCAGTGTCAAAATTATATATTTATATAACAAAAGTGTCATACTGGCTCTCACCCTTGTCAACTGGGCCATTTTCTGCCCAGTCACAGCAAATGTGCTGACACAGATCTCTGTGGCTGTTCCACAACCATGCTCAATAGTTGTTCTGTTTTATTTTAATTCTACTTGCATTTTATTATAGCTTCAACAGAGTAAATCATCCCAAGGCACTTCACAGGAGGGTTATTGATCAAAGATTGACATGGCCAAACAAGGAGGAAATGGACAGATAAACCAAAAATAAAGATGGAGAATTGTCTTGTGTAGGGAGGTTAATGGTGGGAATTCCTTGCAGGTAGTGATGGGACAGCTTGAACTGGAAATGTGGAAGATGATCTGAAGGAACACTAGTTTACTGAGGGATATACGGCTGATGTGAGAATTTCAGAAATGAGGAGGAACAAAGCCTTGGATGAAACTTAAAACGAGGATTTTAAAATTCAAGGCATTGCTTAAGCAGGAGTCGGTTTATGGGTGGTGGGTGATGGGGCAGTGCAATATCGAGAATGGACACCAGAACTTTGGAGGAGCTGAATTTATACAGAGGAGGACTGTAGGCTGGCCAGAGTGCATTGGAATAATCTAGAGTTAACAAAAGCACAATTTAAGGTTTCATCACTGGAAGAGCTGAGTTGGGAGCGGTGTTGGGCAATGTTCTGAAGGTGGAAGTAGGCAGCCTTAGTTGGCATCAGTGTGATGCAATAACCCTCTTGGTGACCACATGCAGTTCTGGTCATCAGTCTTTGGGTCATCGATAGTATCCCACCAGGTTTGTGTTTTGCCATAGCTACTGTCTGGGCTGTCGCAAATATTTGCGACTGCCACGTACAAGCTTTGCCTGTCTGTCCCCATTTAGTGAAGACCACTGGTAGTTGAAGTTGTGGGGAGACTGTTGGATCCTTGAAACAAAACTTGTTGGCTAGTGCTGTTTATCTCTGTTCCTTCTGCTGGGGAACCACACTGAAGGTTGTGATTGTAGAAGTGCAGCAAATGTATTTAGCAGCAGGCTCTATGAAAGCTTTAGACCAAGTAGACTCAAGCTCATCTTGGGTCCAATGTACCACAGTGTTACAAATAATTTGATTCAGTTCCACGCAGTTGTTAGGCAGAAGAATGAAGTTAGTGGCTGGATGTCATTGCCACAATGCAGTCTAGGAAGTAGGAAGGAGGGCTAAGGACAGGTACTTGGGACACCAGAGGTAGGGGTGCAGGAACAAGTCACTGCTGCTGGTTTTCTGGCTTTGATGGAAAAGTGCAGAACCAAGAGAGTGAAGTGGGACCTAGCTGGATGAGAGTAAAGAGGTATTGGAGGGGATTTGTGTAATCAACCATGAAAAAGGTTGCAGAAAAATCGAGAAGGACCATGCTGTGTTTGACACAGGCACATCAGTTACTTAAGTAACAGCAGTTTAGGCACCATGCCAGGGACAGAAATCTGGAAGGATTCAGACAAAGATGGGATGGGTCTTCTAAATTGTTAAAGAATTTGGAGAGGAAAAGGAGTTTGGAGAAGGGCAATTGTGTGCATAGACAGTGGGGCCTAGAGTGATTTTTTTTTAACGAAAGGGATAATGATGGCAGATGAGAAGCAGAGGACTGTACTGAAGGAGTATGAATGGTTTACAACAGAAGCTAGCAAAGAGGGTCAGGTAGGGCAGTCTTGTCACCTCTTAAGGATCCAATGGAGCGGAGTCCTGATGTCAAGGACAATGGAACGTCCTATAGTCAAGATGAGCTTGGAGAGAGTGAAAACCAGAGAAAGATGGAAATTCAGAACTAGGGAAGGGTGAACTTGCAAGTTTGGCCCAGTAGTTCAGAAGAAAGGAATGAAGTGGCCGAGAGAACTGAATGTTTCAGTTTTAGTGGTGAAGTACGTGAGCTTCTTGGCCTCAAGATGAGGATGGAGTAGGCCAAAGGATCATTGCTGAAAAAAAAATAGTTGGAAGCAGAGGAAAGGTGAGATTTGCCTTTGGATTTGCCTTGTAGTTGTGATCTGTTTGGCAGATAAATACAGGGCTCAATACTGCTTAATGTACTCCAGCAGAACCTACCAATGAATGGTGAAAGTAGTTTTTTGTCATATTTATGTAAAGCTGTCCTTTGGGCTTGAGGGAGTGGTGATAAGTGTGTGTCAGGAGGAACATCCTAGTGAGGAAAAGTAATGGCTTTGTTGGGAATCTGAGCATCAAAGGTAGAAGTGAAGGTGGTAGTTGCAAAAATGACCTGGTGGTTGTGTGGCCAAAGGTGTGATTTTTATTTAAATGCAATTGTGGGTGAATTTGCAGACTTTTTTCAGTGAGGAGAAAGAGGGATGTTAGTGTAAAATAAGAGAAGGCAGTTGTGATTGACATGTTGGATGTTACAAGGCTGAGTAAGATGGCAAGGTAAAGGGAGTGATGCTGAATATTGGAAGGGGTGTTTGTGTGAAGGGAGAGATTAAGGAAGAATTGGAGGGGATGTGCAGTCAACTCGAAGGAGAGAGTGGAGCCGGCATGGTAGCGTAGCGGTTAGCGTGACACTATTACAGCACCAGCGACCCGGGTTCATTTCCAGCCGCTGTCTGTAAGGAGTTTATGCATTCTCCCCGCGGCTGCGTGGGTTTCCTCTGGGTGCTCTGGTTCCCTCCCACGTTCCAAAGACGTACGGGTTAGGAAGTTGTGGGCATGCTATGTTGGCGCCGGAAGCGTGGTGACACTTGCAGGCTGCCCCCAGAACGCTCTATGCAAAAGATGTATTTCACTGTGTGTTTCGATGTACATGTGACTAATAAAGAGATCTTAAAATCAATGAAGATGAGAAGCTGCTTGTTGCAGAGGCTGAAGAAGGAAAGAAAACTTGGCTTGGTGCCCAGGTTGCCAGACAGACTAAGAATGGCAGGTCTTTTTTCTGAAAGGACATTTTACAAACCTGCCTGGTTCACCAGCCATCTGGTAGTTTCAAGGTCACCATTTCACAGCCTCCTTACAGCACAGCAGGATGTCACGTGGTCCACTGAGTCTATGCTGGCTCTCCCTAGAACAATTCGATCAAGTGCCTGTCCAATTCCATTCTGAAAACACTGATTCTGTTTCCATCACTCCTATAGGAAGTGAGTTATGTAGAATAAATTTAAAGTTATCTAAGTTACTTCATTAGTTAATTAAATTTAAATATCCTGGCAGTGAAGGTAGAATTTGGGCTGCTTTCTGCAGATCATCAATCTGGGCTACTCATCCATTCTTCTGCCATTTCCCAGAGGCATTGAAATGAATAATGCATTGAAAGTGCTGTGATTCTGGCATCAACAGAGGGGCTGTCTGATGGGGAAATGGGGTGGGGAACTGTGCAGTTCTTATCTCTGTGGCCAGCTCCCCATGTCATTTGTATCAACACGACAGCGGCCTGACTGAGTACTGCATTATTCAGAGTTGTATCTGTCAGTTCTTACTTGTGCACGTGTTATCCTCCCTGTAGCTGGTTTTGAGAGTTCTTTTCATTAGGTGCTGCTCAGCTTTTGTGCGTTTTAACCCATCACTTGTTACCCTGGCTCTCTCTGGCTTATGTACTGCTTCAAACTCAGCAAAGGCAGCATGCATCAGCTCAGCATATGCTCTCTGTGTCCATGCATCAAAGGGTGCTTTCATTCAGTGAAACACAGTGTAAAATCCCTCACTCAGCAATTTGATTTCTCACCAGTTTTTTCTCCTGTCCTTAGCCTTTGTCTCCTTCTTGGGATTAGCTCCATGGATGGTGTTCTCCCAACACTACCTCACCTGAATGGCTATTATATGTGTGAGGTGATACTGGAGTGTTAACCAGCTCTTTGGTTTAGGAATTACCACGAGCTAGAAATAGGTGGGTCGAGTGCAGCAGCACTAACCAGTGTGAAGTTCTGCTCCTGGGGAGTTACATGTCTGACCACACAAACTAGGAGTAGGTCATCGATCTGACTGTAATCTCAACAAGAATAGAGGGGAGGTTGCCAGTATAAAGGGGTGAAGGGAAGGGCTGGGGCAAGAGCTGGTGATCCAGGTGAGGGGGGTTGATTGGCAGATGAGTAAGCTGAGGGAGAGCAGTATGAAACCAAGGTGAATGCACACCAAGTCTTGTTGATTTTGTTATTCTGTCTCTAGAGAGTCCTAAATTTATCCAAGGTTCATAAACATCTTATAACCTCCACACCTGTTTTTATCTTGTTAAAATCTCATTTAACTGCACTTGGGTCGATCCTCTGCACTCCTGATCAGGTGCAACACAGGAATTCTCTGCCTCAGAGTTGTGGAGACCAGATCACTGGAAGTACAGAGGAGGGGGATATATTTTTGTATGGTCAGAGAATTGAAGGCTGTGGGACTGCCACAGAAGAGGCAGGTCCGTCCCAGAGCTGAGGCCTGGGGCAGATCAGCCAGGATTGTATTGAAAAATGGGATGTCCTTGAGGGCCCAGGTGGCTCAGTCCTGTTCCTGTTTTCTCGTGTCCTTGTGCACACAGAATGAAGTCGTGATGTAATTCCGTTCCCAGCATAAAGAGACTTCCAATTCTCATATCAGTGCCTGAATTTCTATTTTGTGAATAACTGTTGGCACCTCTGGTGGCTTGAGTCATGATTGTTAGGTTTAGAATCTTTCGGTAGATCCTAAAAATTCTGCATGAGCTGTTAATTTTTTTTAAATACTTTTTAAAATTCTATTTCACCTCCTTGTCTGTCAGCAGAATAATTAGCAAGGTTTTGTTGCTATGAGGGTACAGCATGTCTGATGGCTTTGTTGCTCTGCTGTGTTTGTTTTCCAGGTTTTAATCATTCATTCCAATCGCTTGTCAGCACTACAGCCCAAGTCGTGTAACCTCCAGGATCTGTCAATGCTGAAGGTAAATGCAGCCTCACGGCCTGGTATCAGGTTGCTCCTGGTTTATGTTCATTTTAATGCTGTTGTGAAGGCCGTAGGCCTTGCAAAATCTGAGACCAGAGCCCTTTGATTTTCTGTTTGGTTGACAATATATACATGTTTACCTTCTCTTCCTCAATATATTTTCCCCTGCCCCTTCACATACCACATACATGGTTTGCTTCCCTCTCCCTCCCACAATATTATTCTCTGTCTTGTGCCACAGTGACTGGGCTCCCTGGCCTTTGGAGCCTGTGTGCCTGCTAATATTGGCAGCATGCATTTGTGGAGTTGGTACATTGAATATCGTCACCATGCAGAATATGTGCGTGCTGTTCTCTCTACAGTAATGTGTTATGGAATAAAATCTGTATTTATTTTTCTATGGGATGGTGAAGGTGTGAAAGTTGAGCTGCGCTGTAATAAAGCAAAGACAAACAGAATCAAGGAGCGTACAACAAGCACTTATTTTTCTTTCACTAGCGGGAGTGAGGGATACAGAGAAAGAGTAAACAGTGTAACCCAAGCTCTGTACTGATCCCCACTCAAAGATTCACATGCCAGGGTCCTTTTATACTTCAAACAAAGAAGCCTACGTGCTAAGTTTCACATACCAAGCTATCTTAATGATTTATTTATTTGCTTAATTATAATGATTTATTTTTCGCTTCATTATCTGTTTCTTTCTTATCTTTAAGTACTCTGTAGCTCAGCAGCAGTTCATCATGCTACACTCTGAAGTCACAGACAGCTCCAGGCTCCAAGGATAACCGCTTATCGCAAACAGCTAGCAAAGACAGGCTACTCCTTAACTAACTACTGCTTTGATTTACACAAGGCACCTGGACATCTCAACTACAGTCACACCATGGTTGAGCCACAGATGCTGAATAACATTAACCCTTACATTTCCAGTCATTAACCCCTACATTTCCAGTTACATTTTACAGAGGGGTGGGTTTGCTCCAAGATTAGAGTTTAATGCCTATGACTAACTACCCTTGAGATGGTATGTTGAACTGATGGCTTGGATAGCTGCAGTGCTATTGGCAAGGGGTTCCGTGATTTTAACTCAGCAATGCAGAAGGATCAGGAAAATGTTTCGAAGTCAGGGTGATGTGTGGTTTGGAGGAGAACTTGCAGATAGTTTTGTTCCCATTTACCTGCTGCTCTTTCCCTTCTAGGTAGGAGAAGATGTGGGTTTGAAGCCTTGGTGAGTTGCTGCAGCTCACTTTGTAGATGGAACACGCTGCAGCCGGTGAGCCCAGTCACCAACAGCACAAAGGTACCAGGCAGGGAATCAGGGAATATCATTTGGGCAGAAAGAAGAGAGCTGTGTAGAGGAGTGAATGTTCAGAGTGGTGGGTGGGTGTCAGTGAAGCAAGCTGCTTTGTCCTGGTCTGTGCCAAGCTTCTTGAGTGCTGTTGGTGTTGTACTCATCCTGGCAAGTGGAGAGTATTCCATCACACTCTTTACTTGTACCTTGCAGAATGTGGGAAGGGCTTTTGGGAGCAGGAGATCAGTTGCTCTGATTATGATCACTGCACAGAAAGTACGAGAGCTTTTGCTGAGTGGTGAAACTATACTTTTTATTGTTCTTCCAGGGGATGCTGCCAGGTCAGCATTTGCCACAAAACTCGTACAGTTACCCCAGTTAAGTTTAGAGTCATAGATTACTACAGCACAGAAACAGGCCCTTCAGCCCATCTAGTCCATACCGACCTGATCTTCTGCCTAGTCCCATTTACCTGCACCCGGACCATATCCCTCCAAACCGCACCCCCCCGCCCCCCCATCCATGTACCTATTCCAAACCTCCCTTAAATGTTACAGTTGAACCTGCATCTACCACTTCCACTGGCAGCTTGTTCCACACTCACACAACCCTCCGAGTGAAGAAGTTTCCCCTCAGATTCCCCTTATATATTTCACCTTCCACCCTAAACCTATGTCCTCTAGTTCTAGTCTCACCCAACCTTAGGGGAAAATGCCTGCATGCATTCACCCTATCTATACCCCTCATAATTTTGTATACCTCTATGAGATCTCCCCTCATTCTCCTGCGCTCCAGGGAATAATGTGCTAACCTATTCAACCTTTCCCCACAACTCAGGTTCTCAAGTCCCGGCAACATCCTTGTAAATTTTCTCTGCACTCTTTCAAGCTTATTGATATCTTTCCTTAAGGTAGGTGACCAGAACTGCACGCAGTACTCCAGATTCGGCCCATCCAACGTCTTGTACAACTTCAACATAACATCCCAACTCCTGTATTCAATGCCCTGATTTATGAAGGCCAAAGTGCCAAAAACTCTCTTTATGACCCTATCTTCCTGTGACACCACTTTCAAGAAACTATGGATCTGTATTCCCAGTTCCCTCTTCTACCGCGCACCTCAGAGCCCTAGTTCACTGTGTAAGTCACTTTGTCCTCCCAAAGTGCAACACATCACACTTGTCTGCATTACATTCCAGCTGCCATTTTTCAGCCCATTTTCCTAGCTGGTCAAGACCATGCTGCAAGTTTTGATACCTTCCTTGCTGTCCACTATGCCCCCAACCTTGGTGTCATCTGCAAATTTGCTGATCCAGCTTACCACATTATCGCCTGGATTATTAATACAGATGAACAGCAATGGTCCCAACACCAATTCCTGCAGCATATCACTACTCTCTGGCTTCTCCCGCTAAACCAATGTTGAATCCAGTTGGCTATTTCATCCTGAATGCTGAGTGACTTAACCTTCTGGAGTAGCCTCCCATGCGGGAATTTGTCAAAGTAGCGTAGCGGTTAGCGCGACGCTATTACAGCGCCAGCGATCGTGGTTCCATTCCCGTCGCTGTCTGTAAGGAATTTGTACATTCTCCAGTGCCTGTGTGGGTTTCCTCCGGGTGCTCCGGTTTCTACCCACTTTGCAAAGACGTACAGGTAAGTTAACTTGGGTTTAAAATGGGCAGCGTGGACTCGTTGGGCCGGAAGGGCCTGTCACCACACTGTAAATAAAATTTTAAAAATTTAATTTAAAGTCCATGTAGACAACGTCCACCGCCTTTCCCTCATCGATCTTCTTGGTAGCATCCTTGAAGAACTCTATCCGATTGGTTAGTCTCTATAAGATTGGCTTCTGACCGCTCGTTAAACTGCTCCCCATCAGCCCTGTCATAACATTGAGTGTGGGAAGTTTGGTGACATTATTGACATGTTTTGTTTATTGCTCGGTGTAGTCTGACACTTATTTGTTGCTTTCACTCTCATTCCATTGACTGCATAAACTATAAGTGGCCGATTCATAGATGGGCCATTCCATATTGGTCGCTCTGCAATACTCTGTCTTTGATCTATGTATTTTTCTTAATTTCACAACCCCCTACAACATTTATAGTCAAGAGAAACTGCAGCAGTGTCATGAGAACAGGTGTCTGTAATTTCCCTTCCCAAGCTGCATGAAGTTCTGACATTGACATGTATCACCATTCCTTCATTATCACTGGATTACATTCCTGGAACTCTCAAACAAAATTCTACGGACTTGCCGGCGTTGCACAAAGCTCAAAAAGGCCAATGATCTACTCAGGGTAGCTAAGTATGGGCAGTAAATTCCTTGCTGGAGACTCTTTCATTTCCAAGAAAATAAACGTTGTTCAAGTTATTTTCAGCTCAGAAGCACTGCTTCCTTTAGTTTTGTGGCTCGTTAAAGATTATTGTTCTTGTATTAAATATTATTGTGGGGCGAGTCAAACTGTATATGCTGAGGAATGAGGAGTCATTGTTCATTGGACCATAGGACTTTGTGCTATACATTGTGTTGATTGTATTTAGTGCTGAGGTATCTGTTGGGATTTTCTGCTGTCTCTTTGTTGCTCCCAGATCCTGGATCTCCATGACAACCGAATCACCTCACTTCCCGAGGAGATGGGTCAACTCTCATCCCTTCAGGTAAAAGTCAATTTCTTCAAAGTTCTTTCAAGTATGAGACAACTTTTAAATTACTGGCAACATCGAGATTTTCTCAAAACTCTGGGGAGAAGGGGGGGTGGGGGGAGGAATTGCTTGGAAGGATAGAAAATTGCCTGCCTGATACAATGTGCGTGCATTCACATGCGACAGTAGATGTTGTGGATTTTGGATTTATCCGTGTTTGTTGATGATCCCATTACAAATTGCCTGCGCAATTTTGATCCCAGTTTCTTCTTTATGCTTCCAGCTGCTCTGCCTTCCTCTTTTTCTGTAATTGTTTCTGTCAAGTTCCCCACATGGAGTCTTACAGCATGGAATAGGTCCTTCAACCCATCTCGACTATGGTGCCTTCCTGTGATAGTTCCATTTGCCTGCATTTGATCCATATCCCTCTAAACTTTTCCTATCATGAAGCAGTCCAAATGTCTTTTAAACATTTGTATTCTACCTGCCTCTACCATTTCCTCTGGCAGCTTGTTCCATATACCCACTAGATAAACTTGTCCTTCGGGTCCCCTTTAAATCTTTCCCCCTCACCTTAAACCTAAGCCCTTTAGTTCCCCTAGCGGAAAAAAATATTGTGACTATCCACCTTTTCTATCCCCCTCATGATCTTATAAACCTCTAAGGTCACACCTCGGCTTCCTACTGCTCCAGGAGAAAACAAAGACCCTGTATTGGAGGAAAATTGGTGGAGGGAATATTTTGTACATAAAGTGGAGGGTGGTGGCTGAACAATGGCAGGGCACTTGATTAGAAAATGGGTAAGCTGCTGTTTGGCTCCAAGGTGTGGTGCGCCAACAGCGACTGGTGTGGGAAAGCAAAACAAGGGTTGTTATCTGTCTAAAACAGACAGTCAAATGTTGTGGTAATAGTGGACAACATATTGAGGTGGATTTCCAATTTGAAGGTGCTATACAAAGGCTTGGTCAGAAAGGTAGGTTTTATAGCAAGGATCACTGAGAGTTAGACATTTCAAAATGTTTAGGGAGGGAATTCCAGGACCTGGAGCCTAGATGGCTGAAGTTACGATTGCCAGTTTTTCCAAAAGCCCTTGCTGTTTACCACTCACCACAGTGCTCATGCAGTGAATTATCTCAGAGTGCAGCAACTAATAGATCAGCATGCCCAATAAGTAAGCGACATATGAATGATTTATTCGAGGTTTCTCGGCTGTGTTGATTGAAGGTGAAATTTCAACTGATATCATGGGATCTTTGACAGTCTGGATGGGCAAGTGGGGTGTCTCCAACAATTCAATTACTCACTCAGTACTGCAGTAAATTGTCAGGCTGAATGAGGTGCTTAAATCCTGGTGATTATGATGGATAATGTAAAGGACTTGTTACAGAATAATACAACAATACAGTACATGAGGATATCATTTTGTTGATCTATTTTGTGTTGGCTCTTTGAAAGAACTATCCAGTTTGACCCCTTTTCCTGTAGCGACGTAATTTTTTCCATTCCCGTTTTGAAAGATCTTACTAGATCTGCTTTCAGTTATTTCATGCAATACATTACACTACACTACAGATCGTAACAACTATTATCAAAGAAAAAGTTCCCCCTCATCTTGCTTCTGGTTCTTTTGTTCAATTACTTTAAATCTGATATTTTAATGATATGGATCAACGTAAAGGGGTTTTATTGGAATAAAACAATTAGGATCGTCCAGCACTTCATGAGTATCGTTATTGCTCCCGTTGATTGTAGTGTTGCTGATTGTTTGCTTGACCTTGTATGCCCTCCATCCACTAACTTTCTTAACATTTCAGGTGCTCAACTTGGAAGCGAACCACTTGAAATCTCTCCCCAACTCGCTCACAATCTTGGCCCAGCTTCAGACACTAAATCTGAAAGGTAACAGAATCTGAATTTAAGGTGTATACTCCAGTGAGACAGCTGGATTCAAAGCTGACACCCATCCAGTGCCTGAGCTGGAAGCCCATTCACTCCATGGCATTGTTCTCCAATATCTCTAAGCATTTTGGTAATTCAGTTGGGTATAGGAGTGAATTGTATTTGGCTTTCCAGTCAGGGTACCAAGAGGGGCCTGTGAAATAATGATGTGGAGTTCCCTGCAGTGGGGAAGCGTTGGGAAGAGTGTACAGCACTTGGTCCAGCTGTCCTCATTACATAGTGGAAGCAATTGAGAGTTACAGTTGTTACACTCACAGAGCCATGAACTTCCACTGTCCTCCCTTTGGCAGGGTGCTGGGCTGCAGGGTTCTATGCTACCAGTCTTGGTACTTGCCTCCTGCTTGTAACATGGACAACAACAGTGAATGATGAGGAGGGACAGGCTGAAAGTTTGAGTCTTTGGACACTGATTTGTCTTTGATCGTTGGCTGTTCCACTGTATCCACCTGGAACACCATGCGTAGCAGCCATGGGAATGTCCCCTTGGCCCAGAATGGCTCTGCAATGAGTGTTGGACGCACCCACCCCCACCTTCCAACCCAAATGATGTGACAAGTGCCAGTTCCTCCGGCTGTACAAAGTGAAGGCAACAAATGTGTGATGCCCCCTAGGTACAGCTGATCATATAGAGTCATAGAGTAATACAACACAGAACAGCCCCTCGGCCCAACTCATCCATGCTATCCCAGATGCCCATCTAAACTAATCCCATTTGCCCACATTTAGCCCATGTCTCTCTCAACCTCTCCTATCCATGTACCTGTCCAAGTGGACGTGTTTTCCCATCACCACAAGCTCGCAATGCCAGAGTATACTTCCTGACGTTGCAACCAGAAAGAAATTCTGCTGAGTTAAGCAGGGAAAGATTGTATTCCATTAGCAGCCAAGGCCCTTGGGAATCATTGTGTGGTTTCAGAGTCCATTGGTTAGGAGTTGGAGTTGAAAGTGTCCACATTGGTTAGCTAGGGATGGGCTGATTGGAAAAGAAGATATGAGACAAGCCTCTTAAGATGGGATAGGTCAATGGGAAGTTGGGGTTAGGGTGGGAGACATTGTCTCCATCTCTGGGTGGTCTGGTTACAGGATGGCCCACCCTGAGGTGAAGTAGATTGATTGAGAGCACCCCAGGCTCAGCATCAGATTGGGCTGGATGGGGATGATTTGGGGTCGCCTCAGGTTCCGGGTGGGATGGTCCCATTGTAAATATCCCCATTTACTTTAAACCCCATTTTCTTTAGGAAACAGGATCCGGAAGTTGCCCGAGTCACTGAGTGGGTTGAAGAGCCTGCGCACGCTTGACATTAGTCAGAATCAAATCCAGTTTCTCCCACAGGACCTGGTGTACATCAGGACACTTGAGGTAATCTTAGCGGCCTGTCTTTTATCTTTTAGTTTGTGCAGCATTTTCTGTAGTTGACCAAAATGTAAACACTCATTTATGGAGTAGCAAAGATTGATGCCTTTCCTATGAAGAATATAAATATTGGAGCAACATTGGCTGCTCAACTGTCACATCAATGTCAAGGATGATATTTAAGCAGCCTCCATTTACTGAGTTGTTTCCTCTAACATGTTAAATCTCACTGGGCCATTTACCAGTTTAAAATGCTGGTTTGTATTGTCAGCATTTGCTGTGACAGAAAAACTGTCATAACTGATGTGCCATAATTTATTGAAAGAGAAGATTAGTCATGGGATTTGGATGGTGTAAAGTGATTACAATTGGTATTGGCCAGAGTGTAGTTTAGCACGGTAGTGTGTTTTGGACTTGATTCCTGCCATGTTACTCTGCTCATGTGGCAAACAGTATTGCGTTTACATAGTTTCACAGAATCTTGGCATATCCTAAAGAGTTTTACAGCCAACTAAGTATTTCTGTTCTGTAATTTATTTGTAATATGTGAACTGGGGTGGCTAATTTTACCCACAAGTGTCCACAAGCACTTATAATTGGCCAGATAATCTGCTTTGGGGATATTGGTTGCAAGGACACCAGAATGTACACTCTGTCCTTTTTGGAATGCTGTTGTTGAACCTTTTGCATCCACCCAAGAAGCGAAATGGGACCTTATTTTAACATTGCTCCTGAAGGGGGCAACTGTCACGCTCCACACTGCCGAGATTAAGTGTTCGATTGGATGTTTTTTGTAGTTTTATTTCCCAGGTAATGACATGACTGCTGAAAGCTGGAAAGCATTGGGGTTCTGTTGACAAATTGGAGCAGAGAGGAGTAGGGCAGGCTTGGGCCAAGTCACCTTTATTAATTTTATTGTAAGTTTGTATGGTTAACTTTAATTAGCTTTTAGTAAAGAGGATAAAGCTGGATCAAATGCCAAGAAATATTGTAGACACTGAAACTTGGGAGTGGAGAGGTAAGTCAGACTGGAACCTCATGGAAAGGAGGAGATTTTTTGAGATGTGACAGACAGTATGAATGGATTCATTAAACTACTGAGTTTGTTTCTTATGAGGGTTGGCATTGAATGAAGCATTAACTTAAAATTAACTTAAAATGGCGAGTTATCAGTCTGATGGGCCTTTCTGATTTGGGTTGTTCTCTACATTTTTCCTGGCTTAGCTCAGCCAGTTTGTTACAGTTGCTGAGTAATTGCGCTAGTTTTTGGAAGAGGTAAAGTGGGGCACTGGAGGTTCAATGATCAGGCTGGTTTAGATCATTAATCTATTTTTCAAAAAAAATACAATTATAGACCTACTTATTTGCATTCAACGCATTGAATGAATGTTGTTCACGTGCCAGTGCTGTTAATGAAGTCTCAGTCTTGGCTGTTGAGACAGTTGAGTTCCCCACACTTCCTGATCCTCGAGCTCTAATTGGCGACCACTGACCCAAGCTTGTCAGCAGCTTCTAGATGGAGGATTGCGGCCAAGAAACATCAGATCTGATCACTGCCAGTTCAGCTGGCTGTGCACGTGGCTGCTAAGATTTCACTGAAATTGCTTGATGTAATCTGTAACTGACTCCCACGTAGCCATTATTCGTTTATAAACCATCCTTTCCTCCTCAATTAGATTTCAGTTTGTTATTCATTGTTCCAGATGTAAATGATCTGAACTCTTGGATTAGATCCCAGCCTGTAACTCAGTCCCGCGTATCATTAGTTACAGGTTGCACTATCTGAACCCTCAGTTAGATTTCCTACAGAAATATGGTGTGCTATTGTCACAATCTAGTTTCTGTCATCTGCTGTACATTCTGAGGACTCTGTTATCCTGTTTCTCCACCACATGTTAACTGATGTTCCTTGTCCTCTTTCCCTCACTTCTTGCCCTCTGGATCCTCTAACAGTCCCTCAGTCTGGATGCAGAAGACATGACCTACCCTCCAGCTAGTGTGTGCAGCAATGGAACAGAAGCCATCAAACAGTTTCTCTGCAAAGGTAAGACTGGCAGACATGACTTCAGTCGATGACTGGCAAATTCTTGTCGGGTGAACATGTTCTTAACTCCTTCACTTTATGCTGCCTGGCACATTGAAGGCATCACATATTACAAGGAACTAGTGCATGCTTTCCCTCAGCTGGAGGAGTGAAAGCAGCTGGCAAGATGTAAAAAGATTCTTGGAAGTGATTATTACCCGAAAAAGTAGTAAGCCTGAGGATTGGAAGGATTTTAGAATTCAGTGAAGGCTGACTGAAACATTGATAAAAGAAAAAAAGAGTGGTGGTGAACAATCAAGAAATGTGAAAAGGGATTGTCAAAAGCTTCCAAAAGTAAAATGCGAGTTTCTGACAGGGGATAAGTGATGTTTGGGGAATAAGTAAATGATAGTAAATAAATATTTTTCTTCTGTCTTTAGCATAAAATATACAAACAACATTCCACATCTAGTGGAGAGCCAAAGCTCTGGTGACAATGAAGAATTAAAAATATAGAAAAAGGAATTAATAGGACTAAAATCTGGCAAACTGACCAGACCTGCATCCTTGGAAGTTAAGAGAGAGTGGATGTTTTATCTTTGGTCGTCTAGAACTCCTTAAATGTTAGAATCATCCCCATGAATTGGGAAGGAAGCAAACGTGATATTCCATTCAAGAAAGGAGGGAAAGAGAAGGCAGAACTCTAGACTGACGTCAGAGAAGTAGCAACAGGGCACTTGGAAGTTCATAATATGATTGGGAAGAAGCTGCTTGGATCTTTGGAAGGATGATTGTGTTTGACAAAACCACATTACCACAGTGACTACATTTCAAAAGTGCTTCATTGGCTCTGAAGAGTCATAGAACACTACAGCACAGAAACGGGCCCTACGGCCCATCCAGTCCATGCCGACCTGGTTTTCTGCCTAGTCCCATCTACCTGCACTAGTACCAGAGCCTTCCATACCTCTCTCATCCATGCACCTATCCAAACTTCTCTTAATTGTTACAATTGAACCCGCATCTTCCACTTCTGCTGGCAGCTCGTTCCACACTCTCACCATCCTCTGACTGAAGTATTTCCCCCTCAGATTCCCTTTAAATATTTCACCTTTCACCCTAAATCTATGACCTCTAGTTCAACTCTCACCCAACCTGAGGGGAAAAAGCCTGCAGGCATTCACCCTATCTATACCCCTCATAATTTTGTACACCTCTATTAGATCCCTCCTCATTCTGCGCTCCAGGGAATAAACCTTTCAACCTTTCCCTATAACTTGGGTCCTCAAGTCCCAGCAACATCTGTGTAAATTTTCTCTGCACTCTTTCAAGCTTATTGATATCTTTCCTGTAGGTAGGTGATCAGAACTGCACACAATACTCCAAATTCAGCCTCACCGTCGTCTTGTACAGTTTCAACATAACATCCAAACTCCTGTATTTATCAGGGCCAATGTGCCAAAAGCTCTCTTTACGACCCTATCTACCTGTGATGCCACTTTCAAGGAACTATAGATCTGTATTCCTGGGTCCCTTTGTTCTACCGCACGGCTCAGAGCCTTACCATTCACTGTAAGTCTTACCCTAGTTTGTCCTCCCAAAGTGCAACACCTCACATTTGTCTGCATTAAGTTTCATCTGCCATTTTTCAGCCCATTTTCCCAGCTGGTCCAGATCACTTCGCAAGCTTTGATAGCCTTCCTGGCTGTCCACTACGCCCCCAATCTTGGTGTCATCTGCAAATTTGCTGATCCAGTTTACCACATTATCGTCTAAATCATTAATATAGATGATAAACAACAACGGACCCAGCACCAATCCCTGCGGCACACCACTAGTCACAGGCCTCCATTCAGAGAGACAACCATCTACTACCACTCTCTGGCTTCTCCTGCTAAGCCAAAGTTGAATCCAATTGACTATTTCATCCTGAATGCCATGTGACTAAACCTGAAGCAGCCTCCCATGCGGGACTTTGTCAAAGGCCTTGCTAACGTCCATGTAGACAACGTCCACCACCTTCCCTTGATCAACCTTCCTGGTAATGACCTCAAAGAACTCTGTAAGATTGGTTAGACATGACCTGCCATGCACAAAGCCATGTTGACTATCCCCAATCAGGCCCTGTCTATCCAAATACTAAGAGATCCTGTCCCTCAGAGTACCTTCCAATAATTTATAGGCTCACCTATGAATTTCCTGGCTTATTCTTCAAGCCTTTCTTAAACAATGGAACATCAGCTATCCTCCAGTCCTTTGGCACCCCACCCGTGGCTAAGGATGTTCTAAATATCTCTGCCAGGGCCCCTGCAATTTCTGCACTAGCCTCTCAAGGTCCAAGGGGACAGCTTGTCTGGCCCTGTGGATTTATCCACCCTAATTTGCCTCAAGACAGCCAGCACCTCCTCTTCCATAATCCGGATACGGTCCATGACCTCGCTATTCTTTTTCCTCAATTCTATAGACTCTGTGTCTGTCTCTTGAATAAATACAGCCACAAAAAAATTAATTTAAGATCTCCCCCATCTCTTTTGGCTCTATGCATAGATGACCATGCTGATCTTCAAGAGGACCAATTTTGTCCCTTACTGTCCTTTTGCTCTTAATATAGTTATAGAAACCCTTGGGATTCTCTTTCACCTTGTCTGCCAGAGCAACCTCATGTCCTCTTTTAGCCCTCCTGATTTCTCTCTTAAGTGTTCTCTTGCATTTCTTTCACTCTTCAAGCACTCATTTTGATCCCAACTGCCTATACCTGATATGTGCCTCCTTTTTCTTTACCAGGGCCTCAATATCCCTTGATAACCAAGGTTCCCTAATCCTGTTAGCCTTGCTTTTTATTCTAACAGGAACATACAGATTCTGTACTCTCAATATTTTATTTTTGAAAGCCTTCCACTTACCAAGCATCTCTTTGCCAGAAAACAGCCCATCCCATTCCATGCCTGCAAGATCCCTTCCAATGCCATCAAAATTGGCCGTACTCCAATTTAGAGTATCAACCGGAGGACCAGTGCTATCCTTCTCCATAATTATCTTGATACTAATGGAATTATGATCACTAGATCCAAAGTGTTCCCCTGCACACACTTCTGTTACCTGCCCTGTGTCGTTCCCCAAGAGAAGATCTAGCATTGGGCTCTCTCCCGTTGGGACATCTACATATTGATTGAGGAAACTTTCCTGAACACATTTGACAAATTCTATCCCATCCTGTCCTTTTACAGTGTGGGAGTCCCAGTCAATATGTGGAAAGTTAAAATCACCTACTGTCACAGCTTTGTATTTCCTACAACTGTCTGCTATCTCTCTACAAGTTTGCTTCTCTAAATCCTGCTGACTATTGGGAGGTCTATAATATTGTCCCATTAACATGGTCATCCCTTTCTCAATCCTCAGTTCCACCCATATTGCCTCAGTAGATGAGCCCTCCAGTATGTCCTCTCTGAGCACCGCCGTGACATTTTCCCTGATGAGTAATGCCACCCCTCTCCCTGTAATACCTCCCTCTCTGTCATGTCTAAAACATTGGAACCCTGGAACCTTGAGCTGCCAGTCCTGCCCGTCCTGCAACCAAGTCTCACTAATGGCTACAACATCATAATTCCACGTACGATCCATGCTCTAGGTCCATGTGCCTTACCTACAGTACTCCTTGCACTGAAGTAGATGCATCTCAGAACATGAATCCCACCATGCTCAACCTTTCAGTTTCCATCTTTGCTTGTAGTCTTAACATCTACTTTCCCCACAGCCCCTCCACTTGCTGCCCTGCCAACACCCTGCAACTCTAGTTTACCCCTGCCCCCCCCCCCACCCCCCGAGCAGCATTAGCAAAGCTTCCTGAAAGGATATTGGTCCCCCTATGGTTCAGGTGCAAACCGTCTCGTTTGTACAAGTCCCACCTGCCCTGGAAGAGAGCCCAATGATCTAAAAATCTGAAGCCCTCCTGCATCATCTGCTTAGCCACAAGTTAAACTGGACTATCTTCCTATTTCTTGCCTCACTAGCACTTTGAATTCTTTGAGACATCCTGAAAAGGAAACAAAAGAAGCTATGAAAATATTGTTTGAGATTGAACCTAAATCAGTAGGAGTCAGTGGATGCAGCATATTTGGATTTTCAAAAAGCATTCAATAAGGTGCCACACAGAATGTTACTAGAAGCATTGGGCTCTTGAGGTTGGGAGTAATTTACATTTGTAAACAAAGAATAGAAATCAGTGGGGTTTTTTTAGGTTTGCAGACGGTATCTAGGTGATGTCAACTGGACAATTGTTTGGGTCATAGTGAATGAATTTCAATGATGTGCAAGTTTGTATACGATAAAATATGAATTCTTAACTGGGAAGTTACATGTCAAAGTGAAATCAGGAAAAACTTACCAGCTGAAGTGTACTGGGTTTGTGGAATTAGTCTAGTAGGAAGGGAGAACCAACAGTATAAGTTAGCTTAGCAGATCTTTCCCTGGAGAACAAAAGAGAGGGAATTGAGACATTTGCTAAGATGATCACAATTTCTTAAAAGGAGCAGACTCTTCTAATTTTATACGATATATTTTGAATCCTAGAGGGCATAGCTTTAAGGTGAAAAGGGGAAAGTTTAAAGAAGATGTGCAGTGCAAATTTCTTTTTGCACAGAGTGGTGGGTGCTTGGAATGTGCCTCCAGGGGTTGTGGTGGAGGCAGATTCAATAGAGTTGTTCAAGAGGCTTTTAGATATGGATATGGATCGTGTACAGGCAGAAGGGATTAATGTAATTTGGCACAGACACGATGGGCCAAAGGGCCTGTTCTATGTACTAAAATGAGAAAATGTAGTTGAGTATCTCGAACATTTTCTTTCTTTCTGGATCTATATGTTGAGGAACTGACTAGAGAAAAGGGTATTTTTGGGTCCCTATTTGTGCAGTGGGGAAAAGTTATTTGAAAATTTTGTTACCAAGGGGCCTTTGGACAAGAGTGACCGTGACAGAGCTATAGAAACGTACAGTAGAGAAACCGGCCCTTTGGCCCATCAACTCCATGCTGACCATCAACCACCCATTGACACTAATCCTGCATTACTCTTCTTTATATATTCCCTCATACTCTCATCAACTCTCCCCCAAATCTACCACTCACCTATACACACTAGGGACAATTTTATAGTAGCCAGTTAACCGACCACCCATACGTCTTTGAGATGTGGGGGGAAACTTGAGCACTCAGGAAACCATGCAGTCACAGAGAGAACGTGTAAGCTACGCACAGACAGCAACAGGTCAGGATTGAACCTGGGTCTCTGGTGCTGTGAGGCAGCAGCTCCACCAGCTCCCTAGAATAGGCTAGAATCTTACAATGAATTTCAAAGTGATGTAGTTCAATGTAGAACTAGGATCGTAAATCTAAACCAAGGAAGCTATGAAAGTATGAGTGACTCATGCTGGCTGCGACTCATTGGGAGAACATTGAAGGTGGACAAACAATGATTAGTATTTTTTTTAAAATGATGCGCAAGTTGTAAAAATAAATATGCCTTCAAGGCACAAAAATAATCCAACAGGTAAAATGATTCATCTGTGGCTGACAAGAGAATTTAAGTATAACATTAAGTCAAAATAAGAGGCTACAAAATTGCCAGAAACAGCAGTAGTCCTGAGGATTGGGAGTATTTCAGTATTCAGCAAAGGAGGACCAAGACATTGATAAGGAAAGCAAGAGTAGACCGGTGAGAAACATAAAAACTGGTTGCAAGTGTTTTTGTAAAAGGGAAAGACAAGTGAGGACAAATGTGGGCTTCTTATACAGAGGGGCAGGGGAATTTATAATGGGGAATAAGGGAATGGCAGAGGAATTAAACAACTACTTTTTGTGTGTCCTCTTGGAAGAATAATGGAGAATCAAGGGTCTAGTGAGAAGTAGGAACTGAAGGAACCAAGTATTAGTCTTTAAAAAAAAAACTAGAGAAGTTGCTGAGCGAATACTGATAAATCCCTAGGACCTGATAATCTACCTCCCAGAGTTGTGAAGGAGGTAGCTTTAGAGAGAGTGAATGGTCTGTCTATTGTCTTCCAAAGTTCTATAGATTCCACAACTATTCATGTCAATTGGAGGGTAGCAAAATGCGACCCCACTATTTGAAAAAGAAAGGAGAGAAAACACTGGGTCCTACTGACCCATTAGCCTAATACCATTGGTAGTGGAAATCCTGGATCTATGTGATAGCAGAACACCTTGAAAAGCATAATAGATAGAGCAGAGTCAATGTAGAGTTTGACTAATCTGCTGGATTTCCTTGAGGGTGTGGAATAAATAAGGGGAGTCAGTGGATGTGATTTATTTAGTTTCTCGGAAAGCTTGTACTAAGCTCCCACACAGAAGGTTGGTCGTCAAGGTTAGAGCATGTGGAATTGGGGATAATATACTGACGTGGATTTAGAATTGGTTATCAGACAGAAAGCAAAGAGTGGGAATAAATTATTGTTCTCTGGTTGCAGGCAGTGACTAATGGGCTGCCACAGGAATCAGTACTTGGGCCCCAGAAGTTTGCAGTCTGCCAGTAGTTTGGCTGAGAGATTGAAGGGTTGTATTCCCATATTTGGTGATAACTGAAGAATTGTGAGCGTGGAGGAAACTAAAGAAGTTTCAAGGGGATGTGGACGTCTGCATGAGTGGGTGAGCAGATGGAGTAGTTCATGTTTTCTTATGGAGGCTATTCAGCCCTTCAGATCTGTGCCAACTCTGAGCATTCCCATCAATCCCATTCCCCCATAAATTCCCGTGTAAGATATCCCTTGCATCAACCCCCGATTCACCCAGCTATAGTAGATATAATTTACAGCAGCCAGCACATCCTTGGAATGGAGGAGAAAACTGGACCTCCCTGAGGAAACCCACATGGTCACGGGCAATCTGATGGGGTAATGGCATAGTGCTGAAAGTGGTGCTGGAGTCGATCAGCTGTGATACTGAACAGCAGGGCAGATTCAAAGGTCAGGTGGTCTACTCCTGCTTGTGTCCTGACAGACTTCACTAATTTTCCTACCCTCCACTATTGGTTTGCCCTTTATTTTGAACTTCCTGCGTGTCTCCTTGCCTGACTCTTCCCCACCCCCCAAGTATGTTTAAAGCTTAATCTTTAGGACAAGGTGATGGCACAGCAGTTAAGTGACTGGACTAGTACTCTAGAAATCCCAGTTCAAAACCAACCACGGCAGATGTAGAATTTAATTAATGAGTTGGCGTTATTTACATAAAAATGTCTAGTCATCAGTTCTGTAGTTTTGCAGTCATTACTGTTTTAAAAACACATCTGTTTCATGTCCCTTAAGGAAATCTGCCATTTGACATACTGACATACAGGTTTGTCCAGCCAGTATATAGACAAACATTTGTTCCATTACTTTTGAAAAAGCTATGATTATTAGGTCATTATGCAAATTGTGAAATATTTCAGTAGGTACGAAATGGGTATAAATCATCTTTGTAAGTTCTGAGGTTGTTAAAGTTTTATATAAACATAATTTGTTTCTTTATAAAATTGTCCACCCAGTCTTAACCCACGCTCCCGCAGGAAGTCCTGGGAAATGGCTTAGATGCAATGGTTGTTGACAATTAAAACCTTGGGTTACAATTGTCTTGCCGCCTCCCCCACTGGTGAGTGGCATTCTCACGTGTGCACCTGATGGGTGGACTCATGTCTCAGAAGAAATTAAAAAGAACAGCGGAAAGATGTCTATATAAACCGTGGGTCTAAAATGGCCAGGCTACATATCTCACAGTGGATGTACTGGGATAAGCCTAGTTTTTATCTGCTTCCTTTCTAGAGCTTGGAATCGAGTACATGCCTCCATCTCAGTACCTGCTCCCGGTGCTTGAGAGTGATGGGCATGTGCCAGACAGCGACAATGTCGACGGCACATTCCAACAGCAGGTGCTGGAGGAAGAGAAATGGCAGGTAAGGGATGCAGGAATTGTGGCTTCAGACTGTCAACTGAGGTCAGTAATGAATTATGGAAACTCTTTCTTTATCGTTGTTGCAACAGAGTGGTGTACAACCACGTGTGCTCCATTGGCTGATAGAGTTAGTCCGGTTCTGTCACATTCCTGGATGAAGTGTGTCCACGTGTATAGGGGATGCATCCAGCCTGATCGGGGTCAGAGCACATTACAGGTTAGGCTAGATTATTATAGCAAAGTTGTCATCTGGGAATGCAGATCATGGGTAGGTAGAGCTTTGCAAAGAGAAAACACCAGTCCCAGCTTTGTCTACATCCGGGACCCTTCTGCTCTGATTTAACTTGATGTAATATTCCAAATTTACCATATTTTAAACCTCTGCAAGATCACTTCCCTATTGGTGTTTGCATAGTTCTGGTGGTGAGTCTTCTAGCTCTGTGCTGTCAATGATTGAGGTGAACTCTGTGCAGTTTGATCACAGCTTCGATTATCATCCATGCCTTGTCTTATTACATCTCTAATCTTCTATTGCTACTCAGTAGCGGTTGTTGTGTTGGAGCATTGAGTACTCTGCCTTCTGGATCCGTTTCATCTTCATCCTTTGGCATCCAATGTGAATGTATTAATTCAGAGTGAGCCACTCAGGCTCTCGAGCATGTAACATCATTTAAAAAGAGTATGGCTGATCTGATTGTAGTCTAGACTTTGCCTTCCCCTCTGCCGCCTTCTGCCTTAAAAATATTCAAAGACTGCTTCCACCAATCTATGAGGAAGAGTGTTCCAAAGCTTCACTACTCCCTGAGAGGAAAAAGATCACCTCATCTCTGTCTTGAGTATTTTTAAATAGATTCACTCACGGAAGAAACATCCTCTTCACATCCACACTGTCAAGACTACTCGGGATCTTGTATCCTTCAATCAAGTCCACTCTCTCTTCTAAATGTCAGTGAATACAAACCTAGCCTGTCCAACCTTTCCTTTATAAGACAACCCACTCTTGTCAGGTATTAGTCTAGTAAGCCTTCTCTGAACTGTTCCCAACATCCCTCCTTAAATAAGGAGACTTAATACTGTACACGAGACCAGAGTTGTGGTCTCGTCAGTGCCCTGTAGAGCATTCAGAGCTCTGCAAGTGTTCACCATTTAGATAACCTGCTGCTTTATTTTACCTGTCAGGATGCACTGTTTCATATCTTCCCATATTATACTCCATTTGCCATATTTGTTCACTCACTGAACCCTATCTCTATCGTATTGTCCTCTTCACAATTTACTTTCCTACCTATCTTTGTCATTAGCAAACTTCACATCCATGTCTTTGGAGCTTTCATCCAAGTTGTTTATAAATTGTAAAACGTCAAGGCCCCAGCACCAATCCCTTTGGCACTTCACATGTTGCACTGCGCCAACCAGTAAAAGACCCATTTATGCCCGCTGTGCTTCCTGTTTGCCAGCCAGTCTTTTATCCATGCCACTGTTAACTCCTATATGGAGCTTTTATTATCTGCAATAACACTTTGATGTGGCATCTTATCAAACGCCTTTGTAAACCAAAGTATAGTACATCTACCAGTTCCCCTTCACAACACGTTACTTTTCCAAAGAACTTAAATTGATCAAACGTGATTTCCCTTTCACGAAGCCTGATTACTTTGAATTTTCCTAAGTGCTGTACTTATAACGTCCTTGATAATAGCTTCTAATGTTTTCCCCATGACGATATGAGGTTTCTGCTCTCATTCTCCCTCCCATTTTGAATAAAGTAATCACATTGTCCTTTTCCAATATTATGGAACCTTCCTAGAATCTAGTAAATTTGGAAAAATAATACCAGACATCAATTATTTCACTGTCCACTTCTTATAAATCCCTAGTATGATGTCCATCAGGGCCTGCAGACGTATCAGCTCACAGCTCCGACAGTTTGTTCAGTCCCACTTCCCCAGGGATAAACCAATGGAGTTGCATCTTTCCGAAGAGCCCAGAATTGGACACGGTACTATAGCAGAGACCCAACCAGTCATTTGTAAACATGCATCATCTTTTGTATACTTTCCCTTTTTGTGGAGACATTTGCACATGTAAGTGGAGATGAATTCAATGTGCACATCTCTTCCAATGTGGTCTATAACTTCTGAGTCACTTCCTCTGATTCCATGTCCATCTACCTTAGTACCTTTTCTTTCTTTTTCAATCTTTTTATTAGTTTCCAAATTAATACAGATTAATATATAACATCAATGATTGTACATGTAATACAGAGAGATCAAGAGAACAATCATGGCATAGATAATCATAAAGAATAATAAAATATAAAAAAATCTTTAGATCTCACGATCTCTTAGTAGATGAAAATAATATAAAAGAAAGGAAAGGTAAAGATTTATTGTGTATATAAAAAAAAGAAAAAAGATCCCCAAATCAATAAAAAATTGTAAATAATATATCAAACCAAACTAAAAAGAAAATTTCAAAAAAAAGACAAAACAAAGAAAAAAACTGGACTGAAATTTCTCGATAGAAACAGAGCAATATTATGTCATCAACTCCGCTCCTCTAAATTGAAAAGTTATTGAAAGGGATCTATATCATATGAAAGTATTGAATATAAATGGACTCCAAATATCTTCAAATTTAAGCGTAGGATCAACAGTACCACTCCTAATTTTCTCCAAGTTTAAACATGATATAGTTTGAGAGAACCACTGGAAAGTAGTAGGGGGTATTGGATCCTTCCATTTAAGCAAAATGGATCGTTTGGCCATTAACGTAACAAGAGTAATCATACGGTTAGCGGAAGCAGATAAATGGCCAGACTCTATCCTTGGTGATCCAAAAATTGCAGTGATAGGGTGAGGTTTTAAATCAATATTCAATACAGTTGAGATAACGTTAAAAATGTCTTTCCAATATTTTTCCAAAAGAGGACAGGACCAAAACGTATGTGTCAGAGAAGCCACATTCAATTTACACCTGTCACATATAGGATTTATATGGTGATTAAAAATGGGCTAGCTTATCTTTTGACATATGGGTCCTGTGAACTAGCTTAAACTGTACACTTTAGTATCATCAAGAGGTTTGATCAGTTAACATTGGGTTTCTTGATCCGATTCATTGAATATCAGAAAGACTTTTAGTGTTAATACTGAGCTTGGGAGTGCTCCACTTTGTCCTGTGCCCCACCTGATAGAGCAGTAGACAATGTTTCTGTCCTTCATCCAGAGCTGTGGTTTACTCCTGTGTTCTTTAGCTTTGGCCTTAGCTTTAAAAACAAACTATCAACAGACCTTGAAGACCTAGTTACAACACATTGTGACATTTACCACAGTCAACTTGGGATATCACTTTCTCAACAAACTGCGATTAGTTTAGGAAGGACTGGTGAATCCATGTCATCTGATTTTAATACATCACTTTACAATTACGATCTATGCAGAGGCAATTTGAAGTTTTTTTTTACCAGCTGGAAAGATTGTGCTGGTCCTTGTTTTTCTGATTGTATGCAAGCAGCAAGATAGGTCATTTGCTGCTGCAGAAAGAGAAGATGTAGGACTGCTTTTACCTGAAACTGCTGTAGACGAGAGAGAGTCCATTACAGGGGCTACACATGTCCAGCCCTGCATCAGATCTCTCCGCTGTTTCAGTCCAGAGCTGAACTGTTTGGTAGACTGGGTAGATGGAGCAAATGTTATCCTCGGAGCAGTGATCTGGTTCTGTGGGCTTGGGTTACAGAACTTGAGCTCCAATTACTTCCACCTCCTGGGTCCCTGAAGCAGAAGAGCTTGTTCGCTATTGAGGAGGAAAGAGAAGGAAAAATAATTTGAAATAAGGAATCTGAGCCCAACGATTACTGGTTTCGGTGTCCAATGCAGTGACGTATACATAATACATTGCTGTTAAATCGATGAGCCTGTGAATGATGACTTTCATCAGTACTGTGAACGCAATTGCATTTTAACCCCATCCCTGGAGTACCACGTGGAGTTGTTGAAGCAAATGGTGTAAGTGCCTCTGGGCTGCATCCAGGGAAATGCTCATTAAGGACTTTCAAAAGGTTCTCTCCAAAGTTCGCTCCATCCCAGAGAGCTGTGGATCCCGAGTCATTGAGCAGATTCAACTCCAAATCGGCAGATTTTTGGACGGTGGGAAAGAGCTGACATAGAAGGATGCTGGGGTGAATCACTGTATCCTGCTCTCAAGAACTGAGGGCGAGCTGGGTGAGTGCATGAGGGAGAAAGGAATAGAAGGTTGTCATAGAACAAAATGAAGTAGGTGGGAGCAGACGCGTGTACAGCTGGGCCAAGTGGTATGTTTCCCTGTGTAGTATCTGTATGTTTAAAAAGGTTGGAAGTTCCTCTCTCTCTTTTGTATTTTCGTGTTGTTGTAATTGCACTGGGCATTTCAGAAAAATATCAGAGAAACAAAGGACTGCAGATGCTGGAATCTAAGTGAAAAGCAACAAGATGCTGGGGGAACTCAGCAGGCCGGGCAGCATCCGTGGAGAAAAGCAGACGGTCAACATTTCGGGTCAGGACCGTTCTTCAGGACTGAAGATAGGAAAAGGAGAAGCCCAATATATAGGGGGGGAGAAACAGCAGTGATAGGTGGACAAAAGAGGGGAGGCAGGGTGATGATAGATGCAGGTAAAAGACAGTGATAGGCAGGTGCGGGGCGGGGGAATATCAGTCTACAGTTGAAGCTTGTTGTGAAGAGACACGAGGGATATTGGAATCCTGACCAATCCTTATGGAACATCAAAAGGATTGGGTCAGGATGCCAATATCCCTCGAGGGTCTCTTGACCATAGCCCGATAACCGATTTCATGAACTCCATTCCTTTCTTTCAACATGAAGGAGGCCATTCGGCCCATCTGGTTCATGCTGGCTTCTGGGGAGCAATCCCATTGGTTCCAATCCCCTTCCCCTTATTTCCCTGTATCCCTGGATTTTTTTCTCACAGATGCCCATCAATTCCCTTCGATTTTTTATATATATTTATATGCCATTAACCTGCACTCGGGATAATTTACTGTACCCGCTTAACATACCAGCACATCCTTGGGATGTGGGAGGGAACCAGTGCACTGGAGAAATGCACGTGATCACAGAGGGGAATGCAGACTCTGTACTGACGTTACCTGAGGTGAGGACCAAACCCATGTCCCTGGAACTGAGACACCAGCACAAACTGTTACACCACTGTGCTGTCCTCAACAGATGGTATTCCTCTCTCCACAGATACTGCCTGACCTGCTAAGTATATTCCAGCGGTTTTCAGTTTTTATTTTTAGTTCTTTAGCTTTTTGATAGCCACCCTTTCTTGCTGTTAGCATTATGCCATTCGAAAAGCGTTAGTTTTTTCCTCCCAGACGAACATTCGTCTCCTTTTCTTGGTGTCATGCACTTAACCAAGAGTGTCACCCAACAATGTTCCATTGCTGTACTCACCCCACTTCCCTTCATTCCCTTGCTATCTAAAACTTTATCAAACTCCAGCTTGAAGGTACTCAGTGTCTGACATGTCATCGATGGTGTTTGAAGTGACCAATTTGTGGTATCGTATTTACCAGACTTTTTTTTGTTTCATTACAGAGCAAGTTCATGGACTATGAAAAGAGGAAGGTAGGAAAACGTGTTTGTCTGTTGCTTCAATGGATTCTATTTAATAACTGATTTCAGTTTTGAGAACTGTTTTGCTGACTCCCACGCAATCATCTCATTCTGACTCTCACGCACTCATTCTGTCTCATTGCACCGAATGTCAACTGTCCAAATCCATTCCGAATTACCTGTTGTAAAGAATTCCAACAGACAAAATCCTTATCCATTCCTACCCATTGTATAGAATCCCAGTGGAGAAAATCCATTCTCACTCTCAGAATGCACTAAAACCTTCTAATCTGAGTTATAAACCCTAAATTATCACCATGAATAATGTTGCCTATTTTATCATCTGTGATATTGTTAACAGTGACCTTTCGGCAAAACCACTTGAGCCAAACGTTATATGGTGAAACAATTGTTTTGGAGCTTATTGCAGTTGTCAAAATGTGACATTGTAGTGAAAGTGATTTCCACCACTCTTCCGTAGTTCCCTCCCTGGTGACTTTCAAAAGTGTTCCCTATAATTTCTCAAAGGACTTCCCTGGTTCTCACCCTAGCAGCTGTTTGACCCCATTTCTGGAACTTGTATTAACTACTAATCGGATACTAAACAAGCCTCTGATTTGCTTTAAACTCTTGGCAAATTTTCCACATGGGTGATTTTATCTGAATAAAGGGCAGGCTAACTAATTGACCATCTCAGTCCTGATGCGGGACCTACACCCGAAAAGTTGACCATCCTTCTGTTCCCAGAGACGCCGCTTGACCCACTGAGTTTCTCCAGCATCTGCAGTCTTTGTCTCCGCTAACTGGCCCGTTGTTTGGTTCAAATTTTCCGCTGTTATTGCAACATTTACACTCTTGTCTCGTTTCCAGGAGCAAAAGCAGCGGGAAAAGCTGGCGTTTGAGAAGAGGCTGAATGAGGAGCAGCGGGAAAGGACACAGCTTATCTTGCAGAACAGCAGTCACAAGGAGCAGGTCCTGAAGTCGGTGAAACAGGTAACCGAGTGAGGAAGCAGATGGGGAACTGTAGGGATGTGAGGGTGTGTAATTCGTATCTTGCTGGGGACTTCTGAGTTATTGGCAAGAATCACTTGTGTTCTGGTTCCAGGGCCTACCAGGTGCCACTGAGCTCATTTTGGTTCCCCCTTTCACAGCAAGCTCTTGGTTTGCAGGAGTCTGTGGATCTCTCCTCCTCCAATATATTCTCTGGGACTCTCTGCCTTCCTTTGGTATCACCAGTGTTGGTGTTCTATAACAGAGAATTCTGTGGAGAGCAAGTTGCTGCATTCTCGCATTGTAATCTGGGTAGCTGAACCTCATCACTAACGTTATTTGACGTTTGCACACATTGCTGGCCTTGAATTAATGTGTTTGGGAGCTGTTTGAGGGATGAATGTTGGCGGATCCAATTGTGGAAAGTCCAGAATGAATAAATAAATGAAACTGTTGCTTTGGTCAGGGGAGAATTGATGGTATAACTGAACATTTTTTTTTGCATTGATAGTCATTGAGTTGTACAGTAAAGAAACAGGCCCTTTAGCCCGCCCTGTCCATGCTGACTACCAAATACCCATCTATGCTGATTCCAATTGCCAGACTTGGTCTGTAGCCTTCTATGTCTTGGCAATTCAAGTGTTTGTCTAGATGACGCTTGAATGTTCTGAAAGTTCCTACCTCCACCATCTCCAAACTCCAACCTCCCTCTGAGTGGAAAAAAATCTACCCTATGTTTCCTCTAGGCAGAATACAAGGTTAATGGCAGACTCCTAGTGTGGATGAACAGAGGGATCTTGGGGTCCGCATCCATAGATCCCTCAAGGTTGCTGTGCAGGTCGCTGGGGTTGTTAAGAAGGCGTATGGTGTGTTGGCCTTCATTAGTCAGGATATTGAGTCCAAGAGCCGCGCGGTGATGTTGCAGCCTGGTTAGAACTCAGGCTAACACCAGGGGACATAATTTTAAGGTGATTAGAGGAAGGTATAGGGGGGATGTCAGAGGTAAGTTTTTTTACCCAGAGAGTGGTGAGTGCGTGGAATGCACTGCCGGCAGAGGTGGTGGGGGCAGATACATTAGGGACATTTAAGAGACTCATAGTTGAATGATAGAGAAATGGAGGGCTATGTGGGAGGGAAGGGTTAGATAGATATTAGAGCAGGATAAGCTGTTGGCACAACATTGTGGGCCGACGGGCCTGTACCGTGCTGCTATGTTCTATGTTCTAAACTTGCTTACTGAAAACCTATGACCCCTGGTTATAGACACCACTGCCGTGGGGAAAAGTTTACCACCGCCTATCCTATTGGACGTGGATAAGTAATTAGTGTCCTGTGGTTCTCTTTGCTCTGTACCCACACACTTCTGTGCCTGACTCTTGTGATCCACAGGAGCAGGGGAAGCTGGACCAGGATCTCCGAGACCAGCAACGCTACATGGAGGTGGAGCGCCAGCGACTGCAGGAGGAGCTGAAACGTGGAGAGGATGGAGCCATGAACCTTATCCATAGTTTGCTGGTGGACAATGAGAGGTAGGGGTTATGTACAGGGGAGAGGCAACAACGGTGACCATTGTGTCCCTGGTTTGATGCATACCTTCACACTGACATGCAGCGAAGGAACATTCAGGGATGTATGGCCAGGGTTCTGAGGACTGACAGGAGCGCCCTACTTGCAACTTCTAAGTTGATGAAGGAATCTCTGTCCACACGCAGCAAAACCCAGACACGTTTAGTCGTGGGCTGATGTGTTAATACAAGTGCCAGGCTTGAGGACAAGAATGACCACTCACCGAACATTCATCAATTTCCAACCTTCTGCTCTCCAACTTTCCTAATTTTACTTCGAAGTGTCTGCCTGATGGTGTGATTGAGGTTCGTCCCTCTATCCCACTTTCTCCCTCTGCTCTGGGTCTCACAGCTCGTGTCTCCTTTATCTCTTCCTGCAGCTCGCCCCAGAGTATTTGTGCTTTATCTGCATATTTCCTATCATTTTCTAGTTGTCATTTCACCTCTATCTCAAGAAACTTAAATAAGCTTCCACTGAGGTGGAATTTGTGTAGTAATAGGCAACCAATGAAATAATTTGAAGTGTCATCACTGTAGATATCCAGGCAGCTGATTTGCCCACTAAGTTTCCTTAAACACTAATGAGCAGAAATTCTTAAAGTTACTTGGTTACTTGTAGTTCTTAGTTACTTGTACACAAGGGCACTTTATAACAGCCATTTGACCTAACAGCCAGCACACCTTTGAGATGTGGGAGGAAACCCAGGGGGTCACAGGGAGAACGTGCAAAATCCACACAGACAACACCCGAGGTCAGAATTGAACCCAAGTCACTGGAGCTGTGAGACTGCAGCACCACTGTGTCACCCCATTGAGTTAAGTCCATGTAATTAATGAATGTGGAACAATGAGCTTGGGTCAGTATTGTTGGCCATGAAAGTACTGGGTTCTCATAAAAACACATCTGGTTCACTAATGTCTATCAGAAAATATACCTGCTATTCTTTCTTGTCTGGTCTGTGTTTCATGTGGAATATTGTGAGCAATTTTGGGCCCTGTATCCAAGGAAAGATGTGCTGGTCCTGGAGAGGGTCCAGAGGTGGTTCACGAGAATGATCCCAGGAATGAAAGGATTAACATGTGAGGAGGGTTTGATGGTTCTGGGCCTGTACTTGCTGAAGGATGAGGGGGGACCTCATTGAAACCGAATACTGAAAGGCCTGGATAGAGTGGATGTGGAGAGGATGTTTCCATCAGTGGGAGAGTCTAGGATCCGAGGGCACAGCCTCAGAATAAACCGATGTCCCTTCAGAACAGAGAAGAAGAGGAATTTCCTCAGCCAGAGGGTGGGGAAATTGTGGAATTCGTTGCCACAGAGGACAGTGGAGACCAAGTCATTGGGTGTATTTATGGCAGAGATTGATACGTTCTTGATCAGTAAGGGGGTTAAAGGTTACAGGGAGAAGGCAGGAGAAGGGTGTTGAAAGAAAGAGCAGCCATGATTGAATGGCAGAGCAGACTCAATGGACCGAATACTGCTCCTGGTCTTATGGACTACCCCTTGAAATGACGAGCAAGTCTCTGGGATTGGGGCATTTAAATGTTGACGTATCCATGACACCCACATCCCAAGAGCAAATTACAAACTCAGGTCTCTGGGGTCAGATTTGAACCCATTAGCTACCAGGTGGGAGTGCTACCAGTGTGCAGTGCTGACAGAATCCGAGTTCATTTCATGTTAAGTCTCTTCTCCGTGTGCTTGGCTGGTCACTTGCAAAGAGCAGTGCTGATTAAAGAGGGCAGTCCCACTTCAGGCTGATGCTGGGTGACCTGGGCCAGACCCCCGAACCCCAGCTGAAATTTATCAGAAGTGTTGGGCATACTTAAAGTATTTAAATTCTCATTTATATTCTCAAAGTCGAGTTTATTGCCAGATGCACAAGTACATGTACGCACAGGTGCAATGAAAAACTTGCAGCAGCATCACAGGCACATAACATTCACAAGTAAAATATAAATTGAACAAGTTATACAAGAAAGAACACAATTAGAACAAAACAAAGTCAAAGTCCTAACTTATAAAATCTTTATTTATAAAGTCATTTCATGGGCAATAAAGGAGGAAGGGGGGAAGAGGTGTGTATGTACCTGGACTCTCCTTCACATGTGTCTACTGTCAAGATAATTAAAATTGTTTTTTCATAATTGTTTCTCTTTTAGAAGAAAACAGAACTCGATGCTGATAGAATCACTGGAAAAAGAGAGGTGAGAACCAAGGTGTGAAACCTGAAGCCTAAGGACAGAGGAATCCCCAAGAAAGCTATAAAAATATCCAGGACTGCTTTGAGTTTCATAAACAGTGGCGAGTATTTAAGGAACAAAGAGGTGGCGATGAGTTATTAACGGGCAAATATTTGAGCACTGTTTCATTTTGTGCAGCTCATTATCAAAAAAGAAAATTCAGACTTGGAGACTGGGACTATTCCATAGTGGTTCAGAAGTCCAAAAGGAAACTTCAAAAATATTGTATTTCCCCTGGGCTTTGATGGGGCAAGTAGTTTAAAAACTTTCCTCTGGGGAGTTGGTAGTGAAACAGAAGCTTAGAATGAAGATAGATTCAGAAGGATTGCTGTCTACGCTGTGTTGTTGGAGTGTGGAATAGTTTGCCATAGTGTGGGGATGGGATAAAGACCACTTTTCCATTAAAATCTATAGTAAAGCAAAAAAAAACTACAAATCTATGGATGAAGAGCAGCTGAATGAAGCTAATTTAGGATTGCTCAAACAAAAAAATAATACTCACAAGGCAGTGAATGGCCTCCCATAGTGTAATTATTTTGTGTTCTAAATTTAATTTTCCTGCATATTCTATGATTTAATAACAGTATTGTAGATTCAGAAATGGTCATGTCAATGTATCATTGCATTGGTCACTCTCACCTATGGAACTAGGTGCCAAATGCTGCCCAGACTCTTGTCTACTGATTTTTCACTGTGAAATGTGGTTCACTTCCACTTGTACACAAGTATTTAAAATAAGAATATCAAGAAAAATTTCTTGATATGATGCTCGCTCAGTAACACATGGTTATTAACTGTACCTCTGTGTTAATCCAGCTCCCTGCTTTCCCTGGTCCATTTGTTACTTATAGCTTGAACATCCGTGCCCCTGAGGTTGTTAATCTGACTCAGTGGTGTCCACAAGAGCAGTGACTTGGCCTCTGTGTTAGCCAGTTGGAGTTGTCTACCCCAGTCTGTCATGCTGTCTCTTCTCCCCAGCCTGTACTATAATGAACACTGCAGGAGATGGTTGCTTAGTTTCCCGTTGATAAAACAATGAAATGGGAAACGTTACTGAGAGAGTTAAACAATTTTCAGTTGGGCATTTAGAATCTACACTCACTGTCATGCTGTAAATGTTGCCTCGTGTCTGCCCCCTATAGGGTGAGAATGGAACAGCTGATGGCAATAACACAGGAGGAGAATGAGAGACTACGAAAGAAAGAGGTGGCAGGTAAGCACTTTAACCTCTTGTACGGAGTCTTCCTGGCAGTTATTTGGGATCGTGTGCCAGTATTTTTTGCTGAGATGGTTCCACCTCTCTCTACTGGACAGAGTGCAGTCCTGGAGAAGGAAGTAGAGCTGCCTGTCCCCCGAGGGTTGCTGATCCACAAGACGAGCTTGTAGTTCTGACTCTCACTCCAGAACCTTGAGCATGCAAACTAGGAGGTGCTGCGTAGAATGTCTGTACGGTTGGCAATTCAGCCTCACAATGAGACATGAGGCAAAATCTGTCAGAACAGGAGGCTGTTTTCCAACTTCACCTCACCCCTGAATCCCACTGATGTCCTGGTCGATATTTCTCCATCAGCTAATGTCACTAAAACATTGCTGTGGCACTTACCTCACTGCGATTTCTGGGAATTTGCTGAGCATAAACTGGCTGTTGTATTTTCTTTGTTGCACCAGTGATTCCTGTTCAAAAGTACTTCAAGTAAAACACATGCTGGAAATCTTCAGCCAGTCAGGCGATGTCAGTGGAGAGAGAAACAAAGTTAATGTTTTGGGTTCGTCACCTTTGATTAGAACTTCCCGCTTTTGGTTTAGAAGTATTTCATTGACTATAAAGTCTTTCAAAGAAAAAGGGAAGATTTGCTTTTGTTTACTCCTTATCACAACCTCGGAATGTCGCACAATGCTTCAGGACCAATTGAAGTTTACTTTGCGGTGTAATTAGTTCAACGTCCCATCTGTAGGGCAGCACCTTTGACAAAACAGCACTCCCGCGTTATTGCACTAAATTGGAATGGGACAAACCCACCAGCTGACTCGGGCGGTGGAGAGGGTGCACACAAGCTAAGTCGAGCACGGCACTGAGCATCCTGAGGTTACAAGAGGATTATTTAAACACCACTGGTTTTTAAACAGAGCTGCAGTGATCACTTTGACTGCCTGTGTTCCCCTGGATGCTGCAGTATGTGTGCAAGAGTCATGGCGAAGTTCCAGGCAGTGAGGGTGGGGTTGTTGTAAACTTCATCTTCAGACTGTTCTCTCACCCAAATTGGGCTCCCAATAATGTATTTCGGGTGAGACTGGGGTCTTGCAGGAAACTCTGTTCCGTGCAGTGAAAAAGCCCAACAGTGAGGCACAGTTGTCCTACCACTTGGCAGGTTGTGTTGGCCCAGCACGGGAAGTCCCTGAAAATGAGAGGGAGCAAATGGAACCGTGATGTGTTGACTTATCTTAAAGCTTCGGCTGAAGATGTCCTGGTTCTTCCACCAACAACCCTCCCCCGTTGCCCTCTCCCTGTACTGTTGCTGCTCTCTTTATAGCATCTGCCCACCGTGATCTGTGCAGCCATCTGCTCTGTGCCCTCCAGCCCATCGCGACTCTCGTTTCCAAAACCCCTGTTCGAGCCTTTGAACGGCCCAGGTCTCCAACCCTCTGCGTTCCATCAGTTCAGTCCTCCGAGCGTCTGTTACTTCCTCCACCCCAGGGGCAATTTGCAGCAGCCAATTAACCCCCCACACGTTTTTGGGATGTGGGAAGAAAACGGAGCACCCAGAGGAAACTCACACGGTCACAGGGGGAACATGCAAACTCCAGACAGCACCGGATGAACCCTGGTCTCTGGAGCTGTGAAGCAGTGGCTGTACCAGTGGCACAGATTAGTGACTGTAGTGTGAAGTGCCCTGGGATACTTTAACATGGTAAAAGTGTTCTCCTGTCCCCTCCTCCATTTTAGCTGCTATGCAGGAGATGCTGTCCGAAAGCTCCATGAACAAGATTCTGCAGATGGTCTACGAGACAAGGCGACAGCAGCTGGTAGATGAAGCCAGCTCCAGGTACAAATCACCACAGAATTCTTGGTGGCAGGTTTGCTCTGAAACTCTCGGGTTGGTTTTGCTTTGGGATGGGACTGGGTCGATGTGTCCAGTCACACTGGAGGCCAGTGCAGCCTCCCCAAAGATTGAGACCCATCTTGAAAAAACGAACCATCATTAGTACCACTGCTACTGGTGCAAGAAGGTCCCAATCTGGTCATCACAAGAAGAAACTGTGGGAGCCCAGAATAAGGAAGCGATGTGGTGAGAGGTCGAGAAAGAAATTAAAATGGGTTAACAAATTACCTCACAATTTGTTAGACTTTTGTGAGGTAAGGATGGAAAAAAGGTAGAGAACCAGGACAACAAGATGGAGTTGAGGTATATGCAGTACAGATCCACCTCAATATAATTATCAGTACTCAGCAGAGATCTTCGTTTCATCCCCTACGTCCCCATCTCTATGACTCCTGAACGTGACGTGACATTGACTTCTTCCTCCATCCGTGTCCATTTCTTTTGCCAGGAGACTTCATCCCAACCCCACACTATGATGGACCCTTCACCTGTCTTCAGTACTCCCGATCCACCTGGAACTCTCCTTCTGGTCACCTATCCCCTCTAGACCTATTCATTGCTGAAAGTGGATGTGACATCAGTCTACTCCTATCTCATGCACCAACCTGCCCCTTCCTGACCTTGCAGAGCTCCATTCACTCAGAACCAATCCCAACATCAATATCACAGCCACTGACGAGGGCGGTGCTGCTATGATCTGGTGAGTTGACCTCCATCCAGCTCTCGGACTCCTCCTCACCCCTCCCTCTGGACCATGACCCCATCATTGAATATCACGCCATGGTCTCTCAGATGGTCATGGACCTTATTTCCTCAAAACGAGATCTTGCCTCCATAGCATCCAGCCTTGTGTCCCAGCCACCACACTGCCCACTTCTGTCTCCTGCCCAAAGTCCACAAGCAGCACTGCCCTGGCAGACCCATTGGTCCAGCTTGCTCTTGCCCCACTGAAGGTATTTCTTCCTACCTTGACTCTGTCCTTTCTCCTCTGGTCCAGTCCCTGCCCACCTGTATCTGTGACTGTTCTGATGGCCTTCACCACTTTGACCGTTTCCAAATCCCTGGTCTCGACAGGCTCATCTTTACCATGGGCATACAACCTCTTTACACCTCCATCCCACGTCAGGGGGGTCTAAGAGCCCACTGCTTCCTCCTCGAGCAGAGGCCCAACCAGTTCTCTCCACCACCACACTCACTGGCCTGACTGAACCTATTCACAACTTCTCCTTCAACTGCTCGCTATGTCCAGATCAAGAGGTTAGCTGTGGGCCCAAGCTGTACCTCGTTTTGTGGGATATGTGGACCAGACTTTCTTTCAGTCCCTCTGGGCCCAGTCCCTCAGCTCTTTCTGGTACATTGACAACTGCATCGGTGCTACCTCGAAAATCGAACATAGATACTACTCAAAAATAATAATAAGATTTCATTATTTTTGCTGCCAACCTCCACCCTGCCCACACCTACGGTCCATCTCTGACTCTTCCCTTCCATCTCTGGTTCTGTCTCCATCTCAGGAACCAACATCCATAACAAGCCGACTGATTCCCACAGCCATCTCGACTACTCTTTGTCCCACCCTGCCTCCTGTAAGGACTCTATTCCCATTCTCCCAGTTCCTGCGTCTCCGATATATTTGCTCCGATGATGAGACCTTCTGTACAGGTGCATCTGAAGTGTCTTCCTCCTGAACAGTGGGTTCCTCTCTCCTGTTGTTAACACGCCCCATGACTACATCTCGTCCATTTCCTGCACCTTTCACTCTCAACCCCTCAACTCTCAGGCAGAACGAGGAGGGAGCCCTCCTACCCCACCAGCCTCTGCATTCAACAGGTCTTTCTCCGCGATCCCCACCACCTTCCAAAGAGGTTCCACCACTAGATACGTCTCCCCCTCTCCTCCCCTTTCAGCGTTGGCTCCCAGGTCCGCTCTCCCATTCCCTGCAACCACCCCCTTTCTTGCGGTCCTTTCCTGTGCAACCACTGTAGGTGCAACACCTGTCCTTTCACCTCCTTCCCTTCCCACCATCCAGGGATCCAGTCTTTCCAGTGGAAGCAGCGACTCCCTTGCACTTCCTCCAATCTAGTGAACTGCATTCAATGTTCACAGTCGTCTCCTCACACTGGAGAGACCGAAGGCAGACTGGGTGACCATTTCTGTGAAACACCTGTGTTCAGTCCTCAGGGTGACCCTGAGCTTCCTGTTACCTGCACTTTAACTCTCATCCCACTCCCGCTCTGACCTCTGTCACAGTGAGGCTCAATGCCAGCTTGAGGAACAACACCTCATCTTCCATCTGGACAGGTTGCTGCCTTGTAGACTCAACATTGAATTCTACGACTTCAGATCATTTGATTTCTTGGGATACTGGGTCAGCTTGTTTTTTCTTTGCCTTTTTTTTCTTAAGTTTTTCTCCGAAATGGAGGATCTGACTGCCAGGCATGTCTTCCTGCTCTGCGTTTCCCTGCGCCTACGTTCTCAGGGGCTGAATGGCCTCTTCCAGTCCTTGATCACATTCACTGACCAGACCCGGCCAAACTGTTCAGCTGTGGTGTGGAGCAGGGAGGAGGTCTGGGGTAAGGGGCGGAGAGGATGGAGGTGTGGAACAGGGAGCACGACCCACGGGGCTGGGGTGGAACATTGATGCTGCGGCCCAGGGTGATTGTTCAGCCCAGGCGATGTGAGGTGAAGGGCAGGTCCAAAGGTGGGTTGAGAGATGTGGTTGTTCAGACCGGATGAGACGGTGAGGGGTGGGGGTGGGGAAGAGTCTGTTTAAAGGGAGTCGTGATGCATACACAAGGGAGAGGAAGTATAGGGAAATGAGGGCAGGCAGGGAGAAGGGAATCGAAGTGGGAGGGGATGTGTGAAGTACAAGTATCATCACAAACCAGGTTAAACTTGTGGAGGTGTGGTGTTCAATGGGATGGATGCAGATAAACTGTTTCCACTTGTGGTCGAGGTGCAACTGAGTGACAACAGTGAGCCTTGTGTCAATGGAATGACACCTCCACAGTGGTTCAGCAGGCTGAAGAAATGGGGTCAGATCACCAGTGGAAGATAAACTTGCTCTTGGCCCCACACTTCAGATGACACTCGGTGTCGTGGAGAACCTACAACACAAACTGAGTAGTCAACTTGCATGGCACTGTCCTTCTAGTTGTCATACAGCAACCTGTGAAGGATGAAATGGGGGAGCGTGTGTGTGGGGGGGGGGGGGGGAGGGGGCGGTGTGCGCGGGGAGGGTGTGGGGAGCGTGCGTGTGCCGGGAAGGTATGTGTGCATGCAGAGGGAGCGTGTGTGTGTGTGTGGGGAGGGCGAAGACGAGTGTGTGTGGGGGGAGGGAGTGTTTGTGTGTTGGGGAGGGTTGTGTGTGTGTGTGTGTGTGTGTGTGTGTGTGTGTGTGGAGAGGGTGTGGGCATTTGAGTGGACAGCTCCAGCAATGCTAGCCTGATCTCGGCTTCTGTTTTACAGCATGGCTGAAATGGATGGGAGACTTCAGCAAATCCAGGCCTTCCAGCAGCTGGATCAGCACAAGACTATTGGGCAGATTCTCGGTGAGGTAGGTTACAGACTGTGCTCTGTGTCTTACTGAGCTGCTTGTGGTGATTGGCTTGAATAGGACTGAGGATGCAAATAGAGCTTTGAAGAGAATTTTGTTTTTACAAAGAACTGTACTTGCGCAATGCTAGAATATTTTGAAAGGATTCAAAATAATAACTGCATTTGTGTAAGATGCATGGCAGCCATTTTGTGCACAGTTATCTCCTTTAAGCATCAATGACCAAGTAACTTGCTTTGGAGACACAAGCAACTGCAGGTGCTGGAAGAAACAAAACTGCTGGACCGACTCAGCCGGTCAGGCAGCATCTGTGGGGGTGGGTGGGAGGGGGTTGGGGAAAGATAGACGGTCGACATTTCGGGTCAACACCCTTCATAGTGTTGACGATTAGTTTCCCTGTCATTTTGAAGTAGAACCATGGGATGTTTTGTGACCTGAGAGGGCAGATTGGACCTCGGTTCATCATCTGACGGTGAGGTACATTTTCGGCAGTGACTGAAGTTTCAGCCCAGGCTATGAGCTCAAGTCTTTGCAGTAGGACACGACCCACGACCTTCTGACTTGAGCTGCACTGTCTTCGCAGAGTGTCTGCAGGCTGACTGGAGGGGTTGCCGTCGTACTCGGCACTTCTAAGCTGTTGAAGAGGGGAAACCGGAACCACAGAGTCTTGGATCTAAGTGGGGAGGAGACATTTATGGACAAATGTGAACCCAGTCAGTGACATTGCTCTTCTTGTGCTGAAAATTCTACGAAATTCTGTGTTTTTAGGCGGAGATGCAGAAGATGGCGTTTGAAGCACTGCAAGTCAAGAAGGACAGCAAGCACACGCGTATCAGAGACCAGGTGAGCATGGTCCAACAGGCAGAGTCCCGTGGTGGAACTCTGGCTTCACCTCTCAACCACCACCTGGTGTCTCCCTGTCCCATGACCTGGCTGGGGAGGAGTAGTGGACTCAGCGAGTATTCGGTTTCTGAGCAAGTCTCAGCACCCTGTGTGAACCAGGCATCCCAACTGCACTCTCAGCCAGTTAGCTTCAGTCAGTCACACACAACAGTGGGCACTGAGCACACCCACTGACTTAGCAGTTCATGTGATCCAAAGTGCACAGGATACCTGTTTATGTCTTATCTCTTTTTCTTCTTCCTTCTCATCTTTGTTCCTCCTCAGTTTTCATGAACCATTTATTTTCTCTCTGTCTTTATGTATTTTACTCCTCTCCCCACAATCCTGTTTCCTCTCCTTGTAGGGAAAAGCTTGGGGTGGGAGGTTTAATACTGTTGGGTTTAGGGGTTTGGGGAACTGTGGACTGTGCCTACTGATGGGGTTCCCTCCTGTAACTCCAACTCCCCTGTCCCAAAATAAAAGGCTTCACCGCAGCACTCAATCTGAAACATTAAAGCAATCTAGGCAAATGCCAGAGGTTGAATTTGTGCTTCACCACTCAAACGTGCCACCTGTCATGTGGCACTGGTCCCACCTGAATTGATAAAATACTGTGAGTGCTTGAAAGGTTTGTGCTGAGAAGAATTGGCAAGCAAGAGCAACATTTGAATATTGTTCGTGTAAGATTTGTTCTGAGGCTTTGTATCTCAAGCCCTGTGACTGATCGATGCGGAGCTGTGCCCATGTTACCTGTGCTGCCTAGAACAATCCAAGTGGACCTTGTGGTTCAGTCTCTCTGCCAGTGCACACACTGGAATGGACATCATTAAATACCCAAACACTGTGCACACCAGAATCTCCACTGTGTTCTTCTGGTGGCTGAGGCTGTGTCTGGAGCAGAACAGGAAGACAGAGCTCCACTTAAACTCAGGAAGGTGGCACCCCAGACTGTGCGGGACTTCAGTACACCCTCACGACTGGGGTCAGATCTGTGAAGTGAGGCTTCAACTGGTAGCGCTTTTGACTTCTGTTTGTAAGAAATCAGAAGGGGGTGTGGGAGGGAGGGTAACCAGTAGAAGTGGCAAGGTAAAGGCAACTGAAACTGGCTCTGGAGAAGATGGCTTTTCAGCTGACTTTCACCAGCTTTATCAACGGCACAGTTCTGATTTAAGATGATCATTCTGCGTGCGGAGGGGTCATTCTGCGTGCGGAGGGGTCACTCTGCGTGCAGAGGGGTCACTGTGTGCGGTAGAAAAATGCAGCCACTTTTCCTCCTCTTTTTGTTTTAGTTTAAGCACAACGAATCACCTTTTAATTTGAAGCATATGTCCTAATGCACATCACAGAAAGGCAAGGAGAAAAGAAATGTAATGTCAAAAAAGGGGAGAGAGGTCAGGAGGTGTATGTAGAATCAGAACAGGAGACCACAGGAGTAATGGGGACAGGGCTAAACAGGAGACCGGGGCCAGGAGAACAGCGGTGATGGGGCAGGGAGGGGTTGGAGAATGGATTGTGGTCACGCTGGAGGAGTTAGAATGGGGGTGAGGCCAAAATGAGCACTTCATACTTGTTCTGGAGTCTGCATCCAGTGCAGGGACAGTTGACTTGGGATTTAGGCAACCGTTTCAGAGGAGGTGAAGCTTGTGGAGTGGAGGAGGAACGTGAGGACTTTGGTGTAGGCTGGCCCGGAGGTGTCAGCAGGGTGGGCTGAGGTGAGTGCGGAGAGGGGTGATGTTACTGAGGTGGGAATTGATGAAAACACAGGCAGACTGTTCTAATGCTCAATAATGTGTAAAGTGTCTGGGTATGAATGTTTCCCCCCACTCATACCAACGCTAGCAATGTCTGGTATTGATCAGACATTGAGGCATTCCACCTTTCTGATCCTGCTTTGACCTGGATTGGTCCAGAGCTCTGGAGGCCTAGTACGTTTATGTAACTAGGGTTGGAGCAAAGGTAAACTTCATCACCCGATCCACCTCTCGCGCAGTCGGACTCCCAGTGACCACCCTCCGCTGCATCTCAGCAATGCCGCATCCTTCATCCATCTTGCATAAGCAGAAATTATTTTTGTCATTGTTTAGCCCCCTAGCGTGTTGCTGGTGGCTTGTAAACCGACCTCACGCCATCCACACGTATCTAATCAACCCATTCTATTGTTTTGTTTTGAACCATTCAGATCAAATTGATTGAGAATGAGTTAATGCAGCTGACAAAGTTCGAGTTAGACAGAAGAGAGAGTGACTTGGAGAATCTTCAGGTAGGGTGGAAATCTCACAAACAGCACAGTTTGTGGATGATCTGAATCCTGTGTAAAACAACTCAAGAGCTGCGTTAGTGCATCTTTTAGAATGTCTTGAATCTTTGGGCAGTGATTGTTCCCACCCTGCCCAGTGACTTCAGCTGAAAGGACTGCACGGTCTCTCTGCCTCATCAATTCATCCTGCCTCACACCACATCCCCATCACAGTTCGGCATTTCACTCTTCACCGGCACCACCTGGGCTTCTTTTACCCAGATCTTCATCTCTGCTAAGGAAAAAGCTTTTGTTTTGTTGATGAATTCCCGCTGCTGAGCACCGTTGCGTGAACCAGTTAGTAACCCACATCTACGCCCACCCTGTGCCTCGACCTACCCAACCACAGGGGCAACCTCTGCTCTTCTGACTCCACCTTTTGACCAGGATCTAAAACCTTGCCCTTCGCAGGAGTCGCTGGTCAAAGCTGCTCCAAGCTCTTGGACTGTTTGCTTCGAGGTGTTCCCCTCCCCTCCCACATCCACTGTCATTAGTAATGTACTATAATTCTATCAAACATGTCTGTGCTGTTGGTCAACAAGGTCTCAGCCCTTTCTGCTTGTTATTGCCTCTGTCACATGCAGGAGACACTGGTGAACGAACGGCAGGTGCTGAGTGACCTCCTGCAGCAGCTGCTGAAGGAGAAGAAGTTGCGAGAGAAGGAGCTTGGGGATCTGCTGGTACGTGTGTAGTGGTGGACCTTGTACCATCGTACAGGAGCGCTGCTGTATGTGCCCGGTCATCACTGGGGGCTTTCAACATAGACACAGCTGGGGCAGCGGCCTTGGTTTTGTAGCTCCCAGCTGCATTACCTGAACTGCATCAATCGTACTCCACCCTCTGGCTCCAACCTGTCCCCCAACTCTGCCCATCCCCCTCCCCCACCGGGCTCCATCTGCCCGTCATCCTCCTCCGTCCAATCACCGACTGCCCCCTGTCTCAGCCCTCCCCCCTCCCTTTATACCGACCATCTCCCTTCCCCATCCCCGGTCCTGATGTGGGGTCTCGACCCGAAACGTCGACGGTTCCTTTGTTCTGCCCCCACAGATGCTGTTCGACCCGCTGAGTTCCTCCAGTGGTTTGTTTGCTGCTGCAGGTACCGGCATCTACACTCCTGTCTCCATACTTCACTCTAACTTTGAGTATTGTATCCCATGGGATACAGAAGGAAGGCTGGTTTGATTAGGGTTATTGGGATGTTGACTAGAACTGCAGGTGTTCTGTGGGGTGGATTCTGAGGGGGTGTGGGGAGGTGTTTAGAGGCGAGGGGGTGTGGGGTGGATTCTGAGGGGGTGTGGGGAGGTGTTTAGAGGCGAGGGGGTGTGGGGTGGATTCTGAGGGGGTGTGGGGAGGTGTTTAGAGGCGAGGGGGTGTGGGGTGGATTCTGAGGGGGTGTGGGGAGGTGTTTAGAGGCGAGGGGGTGTGGGGTGGATTCTGAGGGGGTGTGGGGAGGTGTTTAGAGGCGAGGGGGTGTGGGGTGGATTCTGAGGGGGTGTGGGGAGGTGTTTAGAGGCGAGGGGGTGTGGGGTGGATTCTGAGGGGGTGTGGGGAGGTGTTTAGAGGCGAGGGTGTGGGGTGGATTCTGAGGGGGTGTGGGGAGGTGTTTAGAGGCGAGGGGGTGTGGGGTGGATTCTGAGGGGGTGTGGGGAGGTGTTTAGAGGCGAGGGGGTGGGGTGGATTCTGAGGGGGTGTGGGGAGGTGTTTAGAGGCGAGGGGGTGTGGGGTGGATTCTGAGGGGGTGTGGGGAGGTGTTTAGAGGCGAGGGGGTGTGGGGTGGATTCTGAGGGGGTGTGGGGAGGTGTTTAGAGGCGAGGGTGAGCAGGTGTTGCATCAATCGGATGGCTGGACTTTGTTTCTCTTTCAGATGGAAATGGAGAAGAAACACGAGACCAGTCAGGAGAACTACTGGCTGATCCAGTACCAGCGCTTGATGGACATGAAGCCGCTGTCCCTTCGAGCACAGGTAACTTTCCGCTCATCTGTCTCCTGCCCACAGTTCCAGATGAAGGGCAGTGGCCTGAACGGTTGTCTTGCTAACCCGACCTTTACAATCTGCGACTAGACTTTGACTTCACACTTGTTCATGTTCTGGAAGCCAGTGCGGGTGGTGGTAAGGACGTTCCAAGCTAGAAAGCAGTTCATCCTGCTCGTTCTGTGTTTGGTGCTGATCACGGGGTCTCATCACCGGTTCAGACCCAAACCAGCTTCTGGGCAGAGGTGGTTTGTCAGTGGGAGCAGAATCTGGGCCTCAGGTAATGTGGAAACTCGAGAATCAGTTTATTCCCACACTGGACAGCGCGTTGAGTGGGATGTTGCAAACTTTCACTTCTTAATCCCATTTTCTTAAGGAGGCCATTTGACCCAAAGTCTATCCCAGTCCTCAGACCATTCCCGTCAATCCCACACCCCAGCTTCTATCCCCCTCACCCATTCTCTGCTCATCGACGCCCTGAGTCTCCTGTCATCCACTTGCACTAGCAGTCATTTACAGCAGCCAGCTAACTTGCCAGTCAGACCGCCTGTGGGACATGGGAGGAAACCGGAGCACCCGGGGGAGACCCAGAGCCTGCCAACTTCTCACAGACAGCACCGGAGATCAGGATTGAATGGGGACTGCTGGAGCTGTGAGCAGCAGCTCCACTGCTGATGGGGTAACGGTGCTGTGTGGTGTGGAGCCTGGCTGCTCTCTAGAGGGCAAAGATTTAAGGGGGAGGTTAGAGGGGGTCTGGTGCAATCTGGAGTGCACTGCCTGAGGAGGTGGTGGAGGCAGAGACTCTCAACATTTAAAACGTACGTGGATGAGAACTTGGATGACCAAGGCTTGGAAGGCCACGGATGAAGTGCTGGTACGTGGCATTAGTGTAGATGGTCAGTATGGATGTGATGGGCCAAAGGGCCTGTTTCTGTGCTGGATAATTCTATGACCATGACTCAATTCAAGCACAGTTGGAAGCCGGTTTGCAATACAAGGCAGCCTGTATTCTGAAGCAGTCTGATACCACCAAAGTGAGTGTGGAGCAAGTGTGTATCATAGTTGGGAATGTTGGGTCAGGAGCTTCCGAGCAGGAACCAGCAAGTCGTCCCTGGCTACTCTGAGGCATGTTTCTCCACTTCCTGCCCCAGTTCCCCCACCACTATCCCCGGCATTCTGTTTGTTGTTCCCCTGGACCGGTTCATAGTCAGATTGTTAACCTTTAACCCTGTGGCCCCTTGCAGGAGGAGGGTGTGGAGAAGGCACTGGCGGACCTGTTGACCGAGCTCTCGGCAGATCAGTACCTGCCCCTGTTCGCCCACCAGCGGGTCACCCTGAAGATGCTGCGTTACATGACAGCGGAGGATCTGCAGCAGGTACGGCAGGCCATTAATGAACGGGCAGTCCCTGCGGTGTGAGAGAAATGCAGAGAGTATGGGATGTGGGAGGGAATGGTGGGTGACCGACCCCTCCAAGGTGGATGCAAATGCCCCTCCCATTGAGACGGTGAGTGGCCGAGGCGAGGGGCGGTGTGTGAACGGACTCTTTCCTTTCGCTGTGAGGCAGTATGTAGGGGCAGAGGGGATGATAACAGGCCTCTCCCATTGAGGGGGTGGTGGCAGACCCCTCCCATTGAGGCAGTGTTGTGGGGAATGGTAATAGGTCCCTCCCATGGGGAGACGGTAAGTCACCTGGCACCCGAGTACCTCCAAAACCCGACCAGTGTCACAGGAGCGCCTTGTGCTGGGGTTCCCATCCTGTGAGAAAGGAAGTCTCTCCTCGACACACAGCTGACTGTGCAAGGAGGGGCTGTGAGAGTGTGAAACACTTCAGGATACTACTGCAGACGTGCAGGCGGAGTGGTGTGACCAAGATGTTCTCTGTCCACAGATTGGAGTCAAGGAGAGCAGGCTACAGCGTGCCATCCTCGGACGTGTACAGGAGCTTCTGCCTGCAGAAGGTAACTGCACCGGGATGGTTACTTCAGTCTCTCTCCCGCTTCCCTCGAGCACCATGTTTCACGGGTGGTGGTGGCCTGCTCAGCGTGCACCCTGAAGGCCCACCACTGACCCTGCATGCTGCTCGTAGATCAGGCTCAACCTGATGCAGAGCAACTTCATCCTGATGGGTGAACGGTCCCTTGGCATTGTTCGATGTGGAGCAGCTCAATGTACGAAGCAGAGGTAGATGAATGTTTGAGAGATCAGGGAGTTGAGGATGTGGGTGCGGTAGTGTAGCGGTTAGCGTAACGCTATTACAGCGCCAGCAACCCAGGTTCAATTCCGGCCACTGTAAGGAGTTTGTACGTTGTCCCCATGTCTGCGTGGGTTTCCTCCGGGTGCTCCGGCTTCCTCCCACATTCCAAAGACGTACGGGTTAGGAAGTTGTGGGCATGCTATGTTGGCACCGGAAGCGTGGCGACACTTGCGGGCTGCCCCCAGAACACTCTACACAAAAGGTGCATCTCACTGTGTGTTTCAATGTAGATGTGACCAATAAAGATATCAAGCTGAAGCTGATGGAGGACTGGGGGGCAGCTCAGCCACAGCCACACTGAATGGTGGGGCCAGGTGGCCTACCCCCTGCTCAGACCGATGGCTGTGTGCTGCTTCACTAGGGGTGTAGGCAGGGAATGCCGTCTGTGTCGCCGACCTTCAGCAGACGGACTGGGGATAATCAGCTGCTTTTGGTGAAATAAAATCCCTTGCCTCCTTTCTCGTGTAATTTGACTTTGTAGATTGGAGATTGCCATCCGCTCCAGCGAAAGATGTTGCTGCTGATTCGGGTGAGAGACAACCCAGTGCTCCTGTGGAGGACGAAGTGGGACCCTCCAGTTCTCTGGAGCCCAGTGCACCAGCCTCTAAAGAAGTCGTGGCTCAGTCAGAGTGTGTTGTCTGCATGGAGCGAGAGGTAAGTGCGCTGCCAGGGTCCAAACAGTAGCTTGAATCTGCCTTGGTGAAAGGTTGTGCATTACTGTATTGGATGCCTGTGTGTAAGTGGTTTCCCTGCTTTGCTGAGGAAATTGAGGGCAGACACAGCTTTGCAGCTATCCTGCCACTGAATAGCGTGAACCTTTCATCAGAGTCGATGAATGGCAGGGGTCCCTGTTGACTGTTGCTGAGCCAAGATCTCAGACACGTTGATAGATGCCAAACCTCTGGGTTTAAAGACAGAATCAGGTGCTTGTTCCCACTCAGATGATGCTACTGCACAAGTGGGTAATATAGTCATCATATTATTCTCTCGTATACTGTATGGAGCGAAAACTGTCAGAATTGTGTTTGGTACCTTTTACACTTGTCACAATGAAATCATTGTGTAATTTCCGTGTGTGGTGATGTCAGATTTTCACCAGTACTGAACACTTCAAGACCAGACCTCAAAGTGTGATGAATAAATATACTTTGAGATGCTGCCTTTAGAATTCCAATAATTTTTAATTTGCTTTTTTTTAAACAGAAAGCCTGTAATCCCATGGGATGCACTGCCAGAATTAGTGATTCAGGGACTAGTCAAGTGAAAGTTGGTTAATGGGAAGAGATAACAGGAGGATCAGCACCACTGGCACAGAGGTGGCACTTGATTGGCTGCTGCTTGGCATGAAGGGTCTGGCACTTGCAGTAATTTATCTTTTCGTTCAGATTTTGAGAATTCTTTTCCCTTTATTTACCTTGTATTGTTAAAAATCATTCTTCGTCAGAGTGCAAGGATTGAAGACATTTGTCATTCAGTGCCAGTTGCTAAATGTTAAAGGTTCTGCAATGATGATGTTAGGTGTGGAATTCTATAACTTTGATCCAGCGACAATAACAGAATGCAGTTTGTTTCTAATGTTGTGATGAAATGTGTCTTGGGATTGGAGCTGCTGGCATTCCCATCCATCTGATGCCCATTTAGATGATGCACATTGTTGGCTTAGAAAGTGCAGCCATTCCTCTGGGACCGCTCGAGGCCAGGAGCAGTTGTGGACCCAGTTTTGAGCTGCTGAAGATAAGGAGAGGCCAGTCAGTAAAATGATGCAAACGGAAGCTGAAGTGAGAGATGTCCCAGAACTTGAGTGGGGGGGGATGTACTCACGACCTCTCTCTGTGTTCCAGAGTGATATGATCTTCCTGACCTGTGGCCATGTTTGCTGCTGTCACACGTGTGGGATGGAGTTGCACACTTGCCCTCTCTGCCGGAAGGAAATCGAACAAAAGATTCACATGTATCGCACATCCTGAGTGGCAATCCATTCCTACCCAATGTACGTGAGCTCATGGGTGTGCTTGTCAGAAACCATCCTGCTGACCTCGATTAACCAATTCCCCCCCCTCCCCCAGGGGCGTCTGTGTTCTCTGTAAAAGGTGCCGACAGGTTTCAGGAAGGATCAAGATATTGGGCTCCATTGCTCAGGGTGCAGGACCCCAGCAGGACACACACAACGGGTGTCATCCCACCCAGTACCTCAGAGTACACCTCCAGCTTCCACTCACCAGCCCAGGGACACCCATCTGATTTGTTCACACACCCCTCTCACCTCGCCAAAGCCCCACCCCTGGATACAAACATTCTCTCCATACACTTCAGTCCCCCACAACACCCCCGAATCTGTCCTGTACTTCAGGGACACGCACTGCCCTCTCCATAACCAACAGCCGGGACATTCGCTGCTGTTCTTTTACTTCCCCAAGCTTGTACCAAAACCCATGGACCACACCAGGTTTCTTTTTATTGAGGCAAACTGAAGTGCCATCAGTGTGCTCGCATAGAAGCAAAAAAAATCCTATGATCCCACTTTGAAGAAGAGTTTTGTCCTGCGTTTGGGCTGTAAGCCAGTTTGGGATGACTTCGACATTAGAAATACAAGTCCAAACTTGTCACCCATTCCATTGAACATTTTTGTTTTGATTCCATCTGCCTCATTAGCCTGAATCATGACCACTTATTTGCAACTGTTGATCACGATTTTAAAACGAGTAGGGCCTGACCAACACCTGTAAGATCTGTATCCTTGCCATCAGTGGTTTTAAACGATCACAGTCAATGTCATTGGCTGTCCATGTCCTACAGCGATGACATGCCAAACTACTTCATTGTCAGGAGTTTCGAGACTTCTGAGATCAGAAAGGGCAGTATCGTTAATGCTCGTTCGTAATCCTATTTTCAATTCCTCTGCAATTTCATTGAGCCCATTAAGTTCTGGAAGATACAAATCCACAATCATCCTGTGAACTCCCAGGAAGGGAATTTCAGAGAAGTGTCATTTGATTATGTTATTGCCCAAAATTTGGCCCCACAATTGTCATCAAATTGATGCAAAATAGTGATTTAAGTATTTCAGCTTCCTTGTCCTTTTGATGCAGGCTCAATTCAACTCTTCCTAGTTACCTAGGGGACCAGTCCTATCACTAACTTTGATGTTCCTTTGTTAATTCTCCAATATTGAGATCCCTTCCTCAACGTCTCCACTATGGAAACGTGCCTTGGTTGATTTTGTCCACATACGTACAGGGTTTATTTAATCTTATCGGCAGTCGTGAGCTGTTTCAATTGAGCCTCATTGGTTTGACTGCCTGATTCTCACCTTCCTGTGTTCTGGTTCTTTGTTGTCCCACAATCCACTCCTTCTGTCTTCTCAGCAGAACTTCAGTCAACTTAATTTTGGTATTCCTGAGACTTTCGTGAAAACTGGCAAAAGATCATGGATGTTCTGAGATGAGCTGCTGTCAGGGATTGTTTGCTTTTGAAGCATTTGGTACATTTCAATTACTAACTGTGTGTCATTGTCCCACAGATCTGTCTACAACCTCCTGCACTTCAGCCTGCCTGTGCCTTACACCTCCCCCTTACACTCACCCCAAAGGTAAAACTGTGGCATAGCCTCCTAGGCTGGCTTGAGGTCTTCCTGGATGGATAATCTACAGCTGGTCAGGCCTGAATTGTGTTGGCAATGGTGTGAGTTGGCCAGTGTTGAGCTCCCATGAATTAGCACTCTAGTAACTTGCTTGATCATGAACTGGTTGCATAGATAGAGAACTGGAAATAGAAAATGAAGTCATCGCTTCCTGCTGTTGTATTGATTTTTGTGCCTGGTACTACCTTGGAATGAAACTGTGAGCTGGTGCAACAGATCTGCAACGAATCCACATGGGCTCTGTCATTTTGAACCATGGCTCCTGTGGAATCAGCTTCATCCATATGATCCATTCAGCAGGCTTGGAACATTGCATCTACATTGCCATTCACACTGAGACTTTAAGCTCAGGTAGAAGGTTAAACTTTCCACCTGACCTGTACTCTACAGAGCAGCAATGCAGTACCATCTTATGTCTTCAATTGGAGCATGAGGGGGAGAGCACTAGACTGAGTTGAATGTTTCCAAGATGTAGGCTATTTCAATTCTTTTTTATTAAAATCACTAATCCAGTTAAAATTTTGTTGAGCAATAAAATGAATGCTAGCCTCCCTCTTGTTCATAGTGCAACTGCTGCTCCTTGTATCAATGCCCTTTCACTGTTGAATGTGCTAATGGCAAATTTAATCTCATGAAGCTTGTCAGTTTGAGAATTAAGTGCAAAAGCTGACTTTTCCTTCACCTGAATCACTTGCTTGGGGATAGCATCTCTCTAGAGCTGGTGATGGATGAGTAACTGCCGAAGCTGATGGGACATTGCCCAGTGCTACTGCTTCCATTCCCCTATTTACAGCTACTCCCCCAGAGCCGTAAGTGCTATTTTGCTCTGATTGGTGCTCAAGTGTAGTTGTTTATCCAGTTTTATTTGACAGCATATTTTTGGTTACTTTTCTCTGAACACCTTCCACATTCAGTGTTGTAACTTCAGCAGAATTATCACCCAAATTGTCTCTCGACACTTACCTGTCATCACTGCTGTTCTATAGTCCTGTCTTTTTGCCCATAAACTCCAAATGTGCTCTGACCTACTTCCCATCTCCCCCTGTGAAATAGAGTATGTGCAAAATGTCCTTTATGACACCTTGTCCCTGTTTCCATCCTGTGTGTTTCAGGCTTTAGAGGGATTTTACAACCCAGTGTCACAACTGTCCCAGTTTCTTTTATACCCTCAGTGACATCCTGTATCAAAGGCTTTCTCCCTCAAACTGCATGTTATTATGAAGCCAGATATAAGATGAATGTAAAGCATGTTTTTAAATTAGATGTTTAATTTATTATGTCTTTTATGTAGAACATTTGCACTTGTATGGCTGTATGCTATATGTTCCAATAAAGGAGAGTTTCCCCTTGTGGTTTGCTTTGATTTTGTCTTCCAGCATGGGATTGTCCTTATAAAACTTGATGCGATTTTTATCGAGTTGTTGGAGATAGTAGTCTAGCTGAAAGGACTTTGAACCAATCATGCTTGAGTGTTTTATTTAAACTAGCTGGTCTGTTCAGCTGCAAGTGGGAAACAAAGAGAAGACTTGGTGCACATGGTGTATCGTGAAGGCCACGTCTGATAGTGTTGAGAGGAATGGGAATTGGGCAGGAAGGTGGACTTGAGCTCCAGGACAAGCTGGATCTTCTTGATGATCCAGGGAGGGATGGGGGCTAAGTGACCTTCCTTCCATTCTAGGGCTATGGCAGCAGTCCCAGTATCCAGGCCCAAGGGAAGGCAGCCAGTGGTCATTAAATGATATCTGGTAGAAAAGAGCCTTTGTAGATGAGAAGCAAGCTGCAGAATTAGGCTGGTACTTTCCTGAAGGAGGAGATAGCCGTATAAACACGGGGGGGGGGGGGGGTGGTCACCACTGCAGAGATTGGAATAAAACAAAAATGATTGAGAAGAGACCAAGTTAAATTGTGAGCCAAGATTTATACACATTAACAAATCTGTATGAAGGCACATGCAGAAGATTCAGAATCTTTCATGTGATGTGTCAGTCAATTCACATCATCCAGAATCAGGCCTGCATCTGCCCGCACTTTAACAAATGGTTCCAGAATTTCCCAGAGGTAGCAGACCTCCCACACTCACTGGTCCCCTGCACACACCTGGATCTTCAAGCAGCAACTCAGCCTGTGAAGCCATCTCCAACCATGCAGCAAAAGTCTGGCTGTAACAGACATCACAGGCCCAGCCACATCTCCACAGGCTGAACTGTCAAACAATGGCATAGTTTACAAATGTCCCTCAACATTCAAAATTGTTCAATGTTAAAACTTAACAACCCTATCAAATTATTTTTTAATTAATTAAAATTACATAAACAATACTCTCCACGGCTGTATGGAGTTGCTGAACCTGCTGGGAAATTGCAGGGAGCTGGTGATCTACTCGTGGACTCCATGTCAAGTCCTGTGTGTGGTCAGGGAACTCCAGTGACCAGCTGCCAGGAAGTGCAGGAGCCCTTAGCTTCCTGGCACTTATGCAGGTAAATGCTCATGTTTCTCAGGATAATCCAAGCCAGTGAGTTCACAATTACACACAGCTTACAAAGGAAGATACCAAACCATATTGGCAGGTTCCCCAAGGCTACAGGAAATAGAAACCCCAGAGTTCAAATAACAAGAGGCTACGGGAAATAGGATCAGAAAACATAAAAGTAGAAATAATGGCTGTCTTTAGCTGGAAGCAGCAGCATGCTGCACTGCTTACGAAAACCAGCAGATGAACTATTTCATGGTCTCATTAGCTGCCAAGAACAAGGTTAGAATTCAGCTCTCAGTAATACACCACTTTCCACCAGCCTGCCAACCATTCCACTTATGTTAACAATGGCAGTGTTCTATATCTATAAAATTAGCACAGTAGAAGAGGAAGAACCATGTGATTTGACTTGTGGCCTTCATTATGCTGGTATGTGGCTCCTGCCTGAACAAACTGACACGGGGCACCAAGAAACAGGTGAACACAACAGGGATTTCCTCTCCAGACTGGATACCCAACCATTTGGCTGCCCTCTTACCCAGAACAAGCCCATTAACTGGAAAAGACTACAGGGGGCAGATAGGAGGAGCAAGAGAGAAGGGGTGCAGAACTAAGGGGGAGTGCAGAACTAAGGATTTTCCCTCTCCAGCAGTTAGGGCCCAAAACAAATAAATTTAAGCAAATGATGTATTCCCATCACACAAGCCTACTTAAACTTTACCACAGCTGTGCTCCTTTCATGGCTGCTAACCAATTTATTTTAAATGGATAGCAACCCATAAATAAAATCGGAGAGGGACATTACGTTGTCTACTGAGAATGAAGGCTTCCGAATCAGAACCACATCCATGCAGGTAACATCAATGAACAGTAGTGAAAATGTAAGTGCTGGGCCAACTGACTAAGGTTAAGGCACAGGGATAACTGTTCTGAATGAAGGCTGTACTCTAACCAACACACAGGACAAGGACAATGTTCTGTTCCTTCCAAGTACCACTCAAACAATTCAACGTGAAAACTGAGGGGAAATTATTCACAATCAAACTGTGGCAGACACCGTAATATATTAAACAGTCATGAATGCCTGCTGTGGATTCAGGCTGCCCCACAACCAAGAACAATACTGTCACAGCAGTAAAAATCTACTGAGATTTGGCAGGGATTAAAAAGAAAATTAAAGTCATATACTGTTCAGGAACACTACCAGTGCTAATCAGAGTTAGTGCACTTTCATCCACAGTTTCATTCAGTGTTGACTGGGGACACAGCTTCACGCCAGGAGGCTGTGACCAGCAGGTTACAGAAATGCAGAGACTCTTGGAATGTTAAGTTCCATCAAGTTAAACACTGTAGAAGCAGGGTTTCCCAGAAAGGTGTTTGATTCACTTCGTCTTCCTTGCAAAGCACCTCTTTCTCCTTGGTAACTATACCGCATCAACAGAAGCACTCTCATCCCAGCCAGTCAAAGTCATCATCATCATCATCATCTCCAAACAGTGGTGCTGGTGGTGGGCGACCCTTCATACTCTGAGTTGAGAAGGAAAAGCACAGCGAAAAAAAAAGAAAAACAAATCACTCAATAGCCCAACTGGCATCAGTTACTGAGTGTGTCAAACATGCTTCTGGGGGGCAGGAGAATGGAAAAGGGGACCAAATTCAGGATCAGCTACACCTGGACTCATACCTTACCCACTGGCCAACACTGTTATACCCAAAATATTTACCCTCACCCCCTTTGTATTGAAGGACTGAATTCCCCACTATTAAAAGGAGCCTTTCTGGGACCAACACTCAGCTACAAAATCCACACAGTCAAAGGGCAGAGCCACAGGCTCCTTCTTTGACAACCCACACAAAGACAACTTGTGGGCTTCAATCTGCCAGTATACAACTCCTGCCAAAGCAAGGAGCACCCAGTGAATCTGACAGAAGCAGCTCATCAGACTGGATAATCAACCATGTGGCCTATCCTCTTACCAGCATGTGGGACAGGATAAGCCAACACCTCACCAGAACTCTGAGGGCAGATGAGGGGAAGGGATCAATACCAACCACACCACCTAAATTATAAAGGGTTTCCTCTTCTAGATACCGTCCCTCAGTCTTTCAAAACCAGAAGTGCATCTCAAAAACCACCTTTATGCAAAAGGTCTGCTGGGCTTCTGTAGAGCTCAACAGTCCCCACCCCTTGGTTACTCATTCTTGTGGACCAAACACTGCCACCACTTTCCACTACACAACATCACCGTGACAATGTGGCCCTCGGCTCATTTCACTGTTCCAGCAACCAGCACCTCACTTACCACTTCCTCCTCATCCTCCTCCTCGTCCTCCTTCCCGACCAGGTGCTTCACAGTCTTTCCCAGTTTTGGAGTCGCTGATTTGAACAAGCCCTCGTTGTCGTCATCATCATTGAAAAGGCTAAACAGTGGAAGTTATAAAAGTCAGCGGTTTCTTTTGACAGCCCGAGTCAATGACTCTGGAGGTAGCTCTACAGGTTTATATTCCTGGAGAGGACTAGCAATGGGGACATGTTTCTTCAAAAGGGCCCCAGCACTCAACTACTCACTCCTCATCCACAGGCCCAGATAGCAAGGTACCCAATTAGTAAACCTACAAGTAAGAATAATTAATGGTAAAATACCATGTGCCCATGAGAAATAAAAAAAGGTCTACTCTAAAGAACTATTCAAAGACAGCACAAAGTCCTTTACAACCAATGAAATACTTTAAAGTTGTAATGCACCCAATCTGTACACAGAAAGCTTCCATAAAAGAAAAAGATAACCTGTTTCAGTGACACTAAATGAGGAATAAATATTGGCCAGGACACTGGGGAAACTCTCCTGATCTTCTCCAAATAGAGTTTAAAAGGTTGAGAGGTACTGAAATAGGGAGTGGCAATGGTTTGAACAGGTTTTGAGTTGAGCCTAATGCTAATCTTGCTGCTTCCATTCATCATTGGAACATTCACGTGGTCTGGAAATGCAGGGCATTAGTGATCTACATTGTTAATTGCTCACTAACAAAAGAGTAGACAAGATGCAAAGTTTTGTTTAATGGACAGTGGGGGTGACAGGTCCCTCCAAGCAGGGACTACCTTGGGGTTAAAATAAATAGAAGAAGAATGGTACAACGTCCTGGAGGGGATCCCCCGCTCTTCCCCATCCCTCCTCAACCCAGAACCAGTTGTGATTTCCTTTAGTTTTTGGGAAGGCGGCACCTGTAACGGAATCAGACTACCACCGGGACACAGCAGGAGGATCAACCACGAGATAAAAATGAGGGCTGAGGAAGGACACATACAATCATACACGTCAGAAGGACACCGAGTCTTCAGGTGCAAGAGGAGAAACAGCTACTGAAGTGATCACTGTCCCTCTTTCCAAATATCCCTAGAAATCTATTCACAAGCATATGTCCAATTCCCTTTAATAAAGTTAGCAATAAAAGAATGGAATTCAATTAAAATCATAGCTGACCTGCCTATCAGTTCCATAAACCTTACACCCACCCTTAAAAATCAATTTTAATTAACTTGGTCTGAACATTTCGGGGGAAGAGGCTTGCAGTTTTCCATTACTGAATCAGATTCCATTATTATTGCAGACAGTATATTCAGAACAACTCAGCTCTAAAAAAATAAATTCCCATCCCCATGGTTTGCTTCCCACTTATCCCAAAATGGGGTAAAACTATGCTTTTCAGAGGATAACATAAAACAAGTATTTGTACACATGGCATCTATCTTGAATGCAAAGCATGCTGATGGCAGGGAAACCTAGAACAGTGAACAGCCAGAGGCAAAACCACTCAAAACTTTTGAACTGATCTTTTAAACTTCACCATAAAGACTGATTACCCCAGAGGGACGTGTAACATGCCAGACGGACATGTAACATGCTTTAATTACTCAACTACACTGCAGTATTTCATTTCCACTTGAACAAATTGACCCAGAATTCTTTGATCAGATTACCTTCATTTTCCCTTCCCATGTTATTCACAGGATGGGAAACCCATGAGCCCTGGGCTTGCCTTTAGTTACAGAAACAGAAAAGTAACAGAACAGCAAGTGGCCATTCAGCTCTTCAAACCAATGCCAATTCTCTGTAAAACTAATGCAGCTAGTCCCATTTCTTCCGTTCTTTTCCCCAGAGCCCAGTAATTTATTTTGTTTTTTCACTTAGTGATAAAACCCCCTTTTGAAAACCTTGAATAGGCCTCCAGTGCCTTGTCAGGCAATGCATTCCAAATGCTGAACACTCATTGTGTAACAAAGATTTTCCTCATGTCATGCTTGTTTGCCAATTTTAAATCATATCCATCAACAACAGTTTTGTACTCAATGCAACACTGCATTTTTTTTTAAGCACCTCTTTAACATCTCCTCCCAACTCTTTGCTCTAAAGAAAATAATCCCAGTTTCTCCTTCCATTCCCCATAACATCACTTCCTCAGGCCTTCCCAGTGCCACAACCAGAACTGGACGCTATGTTGCAGTTGTGGGTAAATGAATGTTTATGAAAGTTCATCGTAGACATCTCGTTTTTCTACTTTGTCTATTCAAGAAGCCATTTTTAAAATCGTTTTGACCTGTCCTTCCACCTTCAAAGACTTGTGCAGCCAAGTCTCTATTCCTGCACTCCCTTTAAAATATTACTTTTATATTACCCATCCTCAATCTACTGATCACCAGTTCACACTTTTCTGCATTAAATTTCAATTCCAATATATCTGCTGTTCCATTAACTAATCGATATCCTCAAAATAGTGTCACTGTCCTCCTTGCTTGTTCGCTTACAGTTTTTGTATCATCTACAAATTTTGAGGTTGTCCCATTGCCCTCATCAACCCTCTGCTACTTCAAAAATCTTCTGTTAGTTAAACACGATTTTCTTTTTACAAATCTGTGATAGCTTCCATTAATTAACCCATAATCAATTCAAGTAGCTATTATATTTTGTCCTGGATTACTTTTTTCCTAAAAACTTCCCCATCAACAAAGTTCAACTTCCCATAGATGCTGCCTGACCTGCTGAGTGTTTCTGGGTTTGATCATTTTTTAAAAATTGTACTCCATTTGAAGATCTCTAGTTCCCTGGCACCACCCATCCAAGGACGAATGGGATAATTTGTCCCTTCCTTCAACTTTAAAGGGAAGTTTCAGATGCATTGCATCAGATGTTTCGACATCTACTCCAAATCCAACTAGCCTTTCCAGTACAATCTCTTTTTTCATAGTCCAGTCACTCAATAACCACTGCAGCAGCATCTCCCTTGCATTAAAAAAGATGTACTTGCTTAGTTCCTCAGCTGTGCCCTCTGCTTCCGTAGAGAAATTTCCATTTTCTTCCCCAAGCTGGCCCTCTTATTCCCCATTTACTATATGGATATCTATAGTAGACTTCTGGGATTACTTTTTACGTTCGCTGCCAGTACCTCATCTCTTGTCACCTCTTCGCCCTCAATTCCTTATTTCACTACTACTTCTCATTTTATCTTTTCAGCTTGGTACTCACTTGAACCAACACTGGCCACAGGCCCCCTTACGTGCTGCTTACCTGGAAGAGTTTGTTGAGGAGACAGATTTAGGTTCTGGAACTGGTTTCACAGTATTGGAACCATGTTCTGCCACATGCAACATATCATGCTCCGAAGAAGCCTGGCTTGATTGAAGTGCCGAACCTTCTGGGATTTCAGGGCTCCCTTTGTTCCCATTAAGTGCTTGGAGGGTTTCTGAAGGCTCAGCAACTTCCTGAACTTCAGAGATGCTGTTGCTGTGTGCCTGAGGTTGATCTTCCTGTCTTTCACCGGCTGTTGACCTGTTTGGAAGTGAATCCCTGTCCAATTCGCTGTGCTGCACTTTACTCACATGGTCACGTTTCTTCTCTGGTGTCCCTTCATCCTCTTGGACCTCCGCATCTTGAAGAGATCTTTCACTGCCAGGGAGATCTGCTGGGTCAGGTGGAGGTGCTAACACTTCCTTCTCATCTTTTTCACCCGTCCATTCCTCCATGTGTCCTGGGTTGTTCCCCAGGTCATCTCCTGCAGGGGGATTCAGTGAAAGAGCAGGAATGTTTCGAGCATGAGTCAAAGGCGTCTCTGGCTGGTCCAATTCTGGTGCTTTTGAATCCTGGGCTTCAGCCTGATTTTCTTCATGCTCAATGGCCCCAGGTGGGTAGCTGGATGAAGTCACCTCACTTAACTGATCCACTTCTGGTGCTGTGGGACCCTCTTCATGCACGGCTCCACTCACTCCTTCAGCAGTGTTGGTATCTACCTTAACGTTCTGACTGTTGACCGGAGAAGCTGCCTTCTCTTCAGTCTCACCCTCAGATTCTTCGTCCTCATCGTCACTTCTTGTATGGGGTTGGTCTTGGCACAAGAATTGGAGGGTCACTGCCTGTTGGGGAAGAGGAAGAAAAAAAAGTCTGTAAAACTAACACCGTGGCAAGTCAGGTCCCCTCAGGGACCTACGAGACGCTGTCTGATGTGGATCTAATCCAGACAAGTTTTAGAGTACCAACCTCTGTGGAATTAATACATGTAGATGGCTCTAGAGATGAGACTCGATCACAATGATCCTGGGTTGAATTCCTTGCCAACACACTATCTTGGCTCCTGAAGAATAACCATGGGTTTGAAGGGGTGAAGGAAATAAAGGGCCCACAGTTGTCGATTTCAGTCCATTAACCTATGCATTTCTGGAGGCTGATGAGGACAGCAAAAGGTTTGACTGAATGCTTTAATAGCCTGTCAGCATTGTCACACCTCCTAGTTAATGGCCCATTTTATGGGTTTTCTGGGCCAATCCCAGAACAAGTCATACTTTTCTCTTGGAGGGAGGCATGTTTATTCATTCATTCCGAATATCATGGGTCACTTCACTTATGTGGGGACATAACAGATCTCTCTAAAATAATGAAACTGGGTGGGTGTGTAGTAGCACCCTTTCCAATAATCAAAGGAAAAAGAATCAAGGAGCCAAAAATACCAGACTAAATGCCAGAGATTTGGAACAGACAGCAGGAGAAATTTCTTCAACGTTAATGGCAGAAGCAAAATTATGTCAAGATTCAAGATTACTGTGGAGGGGTCAATGAGGAAAAGAATTTAAAGGGATGCAGGAAATGGGGTCAGATCTTTCAGCTCAAGTTCAGGGTAAATACCACCACAGATATTTGGTTCGAGTTTGTAGTCTTCATGTTGCAATGTTAAGTTTTTTTTAAATTTTAAAATACAGTTGCTTAAAAGATTCCAGGACTTTTGATCCTCTATAACCCCTTGAAGTCTATTATTGATTACTATGCTTGAGGATGAATTTCCTAACATGAATCTTGAATGTAATATTTATAGTTTGAACCTGCATCATCACATAAATTTAAGGCTCTGCTCAGACAAGTGCACAGAAGATTGAGTAACACCACTGTCAATTATGCAGAGCAGAAGTGACCACGATTGATTTTCTACAAGAAACTAACAGGCAACCACTTCTACTGTCTGCATTTTACTGGAGAAATTAGTTTGCTTCTGCTGGGAGAAATTAGTTTCATAAATTCTGTTTCTCCCCCCTTCTTGCCCACCCCACTGACTGTGACAGTATAGTCAACTCAATGTACTTTTCCATTCCCCTAACCACACTACACTTCTGCAACCGCCTTCAAGTTTACAAAGCACATCCTCTTTGGTAACTTGATGCCTGACACAGGGGTGCCAACATTGTACTTCAACAATAATTGACAATTTATTGCTAGGATCAAGTTATTTTGTCAGAAAAGATTAGAGCAATCCTGTTCCAAAGTATGCTTCAATTAATTTGGACTCCATTTCAGATGGAAAATTTCTTCTCAGAAGTTGTAAATCCTTCAATTTTTCTACTCCAGGGAGTGGTGGAGCTTGATTCACTGAATACATTTGAAGCTGGGATGGACAGATTTTTGGACTAAAAGTGTTATGGAGAACAGGCAAGAAAGTGGAGCTGAGGCAATGATCAGATCAGCCAGATTCTTACTGAATGATGGAGAGGGAGTAAAAAGACCATAAGGTTACTCCAGCACTGATTTCTTATGTTTTTATTTTCTTGTCTCAGTCAACAGAAATTAATAAAATACTCAAGGTCTTTGTAATGACAGCTGTGACTTTCTCACTCTCTCTCCCTCCAATTTGCACTATTAATTGGCAATGATGTTTAACAGCAGGTTTGCTTTAACTGCTACTCTGCATTGCCACGAATCTATTAAAGACTCCTGGGGGTCTTTCAGTTTCATGGTCTATTTCACCAACAAGCTTATTTTTCCTCATGTGCAGTACTTTAATCTTCTCAGTGTTAATTTTCACTGGCTGCAGTCAGCTTGTTTGGTCTAGTTCATTGTACAATTTACAAGCCGACTCTTCCAATTCTGATATCAGTGCTATTTTGGTATCAATGGCAAAACTGGCAGGCACAGTAGTGTAGTGGTTAGCATAACGCTATTACAGCACCAGCAACCCGGGTTCAATTCCAGCCACTGTCTGTAAGGAGTTTGTACGTTCTCCCTGTGTCTGTGCGGGTTTCCTCCGGGTGCTCCGGTTTCCTCCCACATTCCAAAGACGTACGGGTTAGGAAGTTGTGGGCATGCTATGTTGGCACTGGAAGTGTGGCGACACTTGCAGGCTGCTCCCAGAATACTCTACGCATAAAGGTGCATTTCACTGTGTGTTTCGATGTACAAGTGACTAAAGATATCTTATCTTAAAAAAAAACTGACTAATTGGGTTTCTCAGTCTGGAGCATTAGGATAACTTAAGAACTTCATTATTCAGTACTTGCCTCACTGGGTAAAGTTCAGATGCAAGATCGCCAACCTGAAACGTTAACCATTTCCCTTTGCAGATGCTACCTGACCCGTGAATGTTTCCAATATTTTGTGTTTTTAATTTCAGATTTCCAGTGGCTACATTTTGCTTCCATAACTGGAATCAGTACCATTTTCCACCCTTCAGCCAAATTGTCATCCAGTCCCTGGGTTTACCCTGAACCACAACCGCTTTGAATTTGGGTAATAGACCTTGATGTAGCATTCCCATCAAACTTTTGGAAATCTATACATCATACTTTCAATACCATCACTTCAGCACTTCGTTTTGCACTTCAGTTTGCACTCCTGGACTTTGCACCATCCTGTTGCTTTGCGTTTGTCACTGTATTTATTATTACCATGTTTACGGTTTACCCTGCATGCTTCATGACAGCAAGGGATCTCATTGCACCTTAATGTACATGACAACAGAACTGATCTGAATAATCAGAATCTGAATAGGGCTTTGCACTGTTTACTTCAGGTGCCAATTCCTCATGCAGCTTAATCAGGCCATTCACGGGTGCTGACGGTAGTTTAGTAAATTTTCAGTAAAATTAAATTTACTTCCCACAAACAATTCTAATTCCTCATTTAATATATTTTTGATCTTTCTTATATACATCAGTTTCTCAATGGTACTTTGTGCCAGCTCAGAATGATAGAGTAGTGCTCATCATAGGTACGTTGATGTTGAGATACATAGATGGACTATCTACGGCAGCATGAGGTCAGAGAGAAACAGCAGAGAACAGGGATGACCAACCACCCATATATACTCATCCTACGTTAACCCTACTTTTTACTCTCCCCATGTTCCCATCGTTTTCCAGTGTAAGTGCAGGAACAGCAGAGAGCTGGAAAGCTTGTAGAGAAATATTGTATTCTCAACTTCTGACCTCTTGTGCACCTCACATTCCCTTCTCCTGACTTTTGGGCAAAAGAAACAAAAGCTTGAAACCACGCACTACTAGGCTCAAGGACAACTTCTATCCCACTGTTAGAAGGCTACTGAATGGGCCTCTTGTACAGTAAAAGAACTCTTTACCTCACAATCTACTAGTCGTGGGCCTTGCACCTTATTGTCTACCTGCACTTTTTCTGCAACTGTTAACACTACATTCTGTTATTGCTTTTCCCTTGTGCTACCTCAACATACTTGTGTTTTGAAATGATGGCATGCAAAGCTAAGCTTTTCACTGTATCTCAGTACATGCGACAATAATAAACCAATTCCAATAACACTGTCAAATTTTGCCTCAAACACCAGAGGATATTAAAGATGCTATGCAAATGCATATTGTGCAAAAATAAACGGACCAAGCCCCAAATCAACACTTGCTATAGGAGGTACAACAACCTGGGTCATATGGGAATTGATGTATCAGCTCTATTTGCAGATGACATTTATTTTGCAATACAAGGGGAGCAAGTCAAGGAAAGGGATACACCAGACCCCATTGTCAAGACCTGTGCACAGACACAGATGTCAGGCATGCAGCCAGCTGAAGTCTATACCTTGATGGTGTTCATGATGATGCCAAGAACTGATCTTCCACTGTACATTTCATCAAGGTCAAACTCTCTGCGCACCGACTGAAACACGCCATTCATGATTTTCTTCACCTACAGGAAGATTTATCATGCGTTACACAGGTAATGAGTCTGATTTTGCAAGACAATGAAAGAATCAACGGGAAGGTGATATTTCCATTAATGCTGCTGAATGTCCCCATCAAGCACTCAGCTGAAAATCCTTTTGAAGCACCCCAAAATAAGGGCTTCAACTCAAGCTCAGAAGAGCAGCTCTCGATACAGGGCAGTGTGGCACTCACTGTCACTCGCTGACAAGTTTAGTCATAGAGACTTGCAAGCAGGGAGATCATGGTTGCCTGCTACTCTTTACACAGAAAGATTTCCAAAAAGGGGTAGGTGTGGTGGTGCTTGGACCATGGGGGGGGGGGGTGGTGGGGGGACTGGAGAAGAGAAAGGGAAAATCAATACATTTTGCACCATATCATTCAGTTCTAACCATGCAACATGATTAAACCCAATAAAAAGACAAATACCCCCCTTCGAATGTTGGGGGGGGGGGGGGGGGGGGGGATGGGAATGAAGGGCCTAAAGATTCAAGTAACATCACACTTGCACAGTGTCCAGCCATTTAGATACAAGAGATTTTGCAAACTAGATAGTATGTGCTTCTAGTTTAAATGGTGCTAGAAACTATACAAAGGGACACACACAGCAAACGTTTCGGGATCTGTATTAAACTAATGGTGACCACTGCACTGAGAATATCAGGTCTCAGCAAGGCAGACTAAGCCTGATCACCTTGCTGAATCCACCACATATTCATCTATGAACTCTGGATCCCTGAGCAACAGCACAGTGGAACACCACAGACAGTCCTTTGTCACCAAACGTTTCAAATCTCAGTGACAGTACATCACGCATTTTGACCTTGGAAGATTAAAACGACAGAACCCAGGCTCCGTTCACGCACCCTCTAGTGACTGGCTACTAAATAACAGTCTGGGAATTTGGCTAGGATTGACGCAGAAGGCGGCAACAGGCGCAATTAAAATACTATTTAAAAAAATCTAGCAAAAGTTGGCAAAAATATAAGTTAATCCACAGGGGTACTTAGAAACTCGACGATGGCACTGCTGGTTTACTCTCCATACCTCCTCAGCGGTGTTGTCTGGACGAAGTGCTTCACTGGCCACAGGGGCTTGCTGTTGAAGTTCCTGAATGCGCCCTTCATAGTGTTCCTTCATTGCAACAGCTCTTTGCTCCAAGGATGAATACTGTAAAATACAGAGACAGCACTCAAGAATGCATGTGTGCAAAAGCATCTCTACCACAACAGTTCTTCTTGGCTGTAGGGCAAACTCGTACCAAGCTGTCACTTAGACAGGAAACCAGAAACCGTACCCGAAGGGACTGATTTAAGAGACGAAACTCTGCAGCATTCATTCAGAACGAGTGAAGAGCTAATCATTCAGAGCAAGTTTCAATCTTGTTTCAGACAAATGGCTTTTCAGCTGATCACAACACCCAATCTTCCCGGTCTTAATGCTATAATGTTAGTCAATGACCTTGGCTGTATGACCTTATTATTAGTTCTTTGGAAATGCAAAGCTACTCCTTGTTTGCCCAAATAAATTATGGTATTGCAAAAGCAATTCTTTGTAAGGTTGTGATTACTGATTAGATGTTATATTTCTTGCACTATTTCTCTACCGAGTACGTGTCTCACAACACTTAAATGTGGCTGGAGAGGTGAGGGGAAGAGGGAGTAGGAAAAATAGCCAGAGGGGTAAGATCCACTTCTGCCCTGTTGTGCACCATTATAGTACAAATACTGTGGGCAAATGTGCTGCATCGTTTAATAATGAAAGCACTCACTCATTCGCAAAGGATTTAAAAAGGTTATCCAATCATAGCCATTAATTAAAACAAAAACTGACATTAGTATAGTACATAGTAATAATATAGTAAACAGTCTCAAAGTGATTCAGAAGATCATTATCAAACAAAATTTTGCACTGAGACATACGAGGAGATATTAGGACAAATGAACAAAAATATAGTCAAAACAGCAGGTTTTAAAGAGTGCCCTAAAGAGGAGGAATAGCAGTTTAGGGATGAAATGGCAGAGCATGGGGCCTCGTTAGCATGACCACAAATTCAAGGGAAGCTACCAACACAGCGACGTAGAAAATCAGGGAAGTGCAATAGGTTAGAAGTGAAGGAGGACAAAGATACTGGAGAGCTGAAGGAGGAACAATGATAGAGAAGGGCAAACCCAAAGGAGGATTTAAAATGATTGGTAAGATGGGAGCCAGTACAAGCAGGGAGCATTGGGTTTTGTATATTGGTACCTGGTGAGTAAACAGATATGTCAGAATTCCACATTATTCAGAATGGAAGATGGGACTGGGTTGGTACAATCAAGTCTAGAAACTTAAATAATGTGGGTTTGAGCGGAAGGTGAATTGATAGGAGGGAAATCAGGCAATATTAGCGAAGCACAATTGGAAGCTCATCTTGAGTCACAAACCACACTGGAGGTTATTCGTGATGTGGCTCAACGCAAGACATTTGCCAGCAAGATAGATTTTGAGGCCGACGTTGAATCAGTTCAGGTCAGAGGCTGAGTATCTGGCACCAACTGACTCACCCAAAAGCCTTTTCACCAGCAATGCTCAAGAAGTTTGATAACATCCAGGACAAAGTAGCCCAGCTGACCTGCACTCATCAACTAACCTGAACATCGACTCCCTCTACCATCACTGCACAGTGGCTGTGGTGTGCACCAGCAACAAAATGAATGGCAGTTACTTGCCGAGGCTACTCCAACAGAACCTCCCAAACCTGTGACCTCTACCACAAAGGACAAGGGCAGCAGGTTCATGGAACACCAGCACCTGCAGGTCCCCCTCCAAATCACACACACCATCCTGACTTGGAAATACACGGCCAGTCCATCGTCATCGCTGGGTCTAAATCCTAGAACTTCCTGCCCCACAGTATCCTGGGTGCACACCTTCACCAGAAATGCAGCAGCAGTTCAATAAAGTAGCTCGTCACCATCTTCTCAAGGGTGATTAGGGAGAGCCACAAGTGCTGGGCTTGCTTGTAATAACCCAGATCCTGAAAATGAATACTTAAAAAACCGAGAGCCAAGGTTAAAAGTGAGGGATTCACAGATCCTTATAAACTAGAAAAGGGCATTTAGCCCATTAAGTCTCTTGCCCTATTTAACAAGATCATGAATGATCTGTAACCTAACTCCATAGATCGAATACTCTATAACATTGGCTCTAAAGAGACTGATTTATTTTCAGAGAAGCTAACAAATGACAGTAACATTCCTGACTCCTCCAAGTACTGAACCCAAAGCTTCAATACACCCACCAGATTGCACTGCTGATCTTATAAGACACCAAATTCCAAATCTCTCCCTCACCCAAAAATCACATTGCCTGTGCAGTTCAGAGAATTAAGGGCTCAGCAGTGATGCACTCAGCTCGGTCCAAAGGTTGTGGGTTCCAAATCCCATTCCAGGTACTTATCACTCCAACTAAGGCTGGCAATTCATGCAATATCAGCTCACAATGCCTTTCAAAAAGCAAGCAGTACACCATAACTTCCTTGATGAGTCAAACTAAGGTTCTGCCAGCCATCTGGCAGTAGATGTAAAACAGAACACCAATGGTGTAAAATTGTTCCTCTTTACACTCATCCAATATTTATTCCTCAATCAATGAAACTGAAAGTGATGATTTGAACCATTGTATCACTGTTTGTGGGATCTTGTTGTGAACAAATTGACTATCATGCTTCCTGCATTACCACAACACTCACACTCCAGAGGGTTGTCATCATCTGGGAAACACTGGAACTTGCCCAAAGTTTGGAAAAGCTGCAATGCAAATTCTTTTATCTTTTGGCTCACAAGATCACAAGACGAAGGAGCAGGAGTAGGCCAATCGGCCCATCGAGCCTCCTTGTCACCCAGACTGGTCAGGCAACTTCCACCCCTGCATCTACATCCCTTTCCTATCCCCTTCCCTCACCAGGGCTGTACAAAGCTGATGCACAGCTGAATAGTTTAAGGGTTTCAATACAGTAAGGAGCTTGGTTAGTGCAAGCATCATTACCCGCTCCTTCAGGGCCTGTAGCTCATCTGCTTGTTCCTGGAGAGACAAGAGCTTCGCTTCCTCCGTGACACGAGACTCCTTCAACGTCGCCAACTGGATATTGGGGGAAAAGTCACCATGTGAGAACGCAGCAGCACGTCAGATGTACAGCGATACCCATCACTCCTTCTACCCCAACTTTATCACATTAAAATTTACAGACAGAAGCAGGTCATTCGACTCAACCGCTTTGTACCATTGTTTGTACCCCAGATGCGCTTCCTTCTATTTACCATAGAACCATAGAACAATACAGCACAATACAGGCCCTTCGGCCCACCACGTTGTGCCACCCTTCAAACCACACCTAAGACTATCTAACCCCTTCCTCCCACATATCCCTCTAACTTAAATTCCTCCATATGCTCATCTAACAATCTCTTGAACTTGACCAACGTACCAAACCCTTCCAGCAAACCCTCCTACTCCTTTAGTCCTTATACGTTTATGCAGCTGGTCTTTAACCACGTGTTATTCCTAACCCCATGATGGTGTAGATTAATTAAATCAGGAGTGATTCTGAACTAAAAGAACACTGGGAATGCAAACAAGGTAGTGTGCATGGAAGGAGAAAAACTCAAATTAGTCTTACAGGTGGGTGACTTGACACTTAACACAAAGGCAGCTTGTTAATTGTTACCTCACTGATGGGTATTTCCAGCATTCTTGTTTCAGATTACCAAGAAGTTTCAAGTTTCAGTTTGGTTTGTTTCCTCCCCCCCATTCTCATTTGTCTTCCTCTGTGTACACCCCCCTTGGGCAGATCAGCGATGATTAAAAAGCAATGACTACCCTCTCATAGACAAGAATAACAGCATTGTTTTTCCTAGATTGTCTTGCCCTTCAGCCCCTCTGCATACACACTCCTCAGCAAGTTTTCTCACTTTTCTAGTTCTGACAATAGATAATCAACTCAAAGTGTTAACTGTTTCTTTCCCCAGAGAAATTGTTGGGTATTTGTTTCTAAATTTTAAATACAGCGTGGTAACAGGTCCTTCCAACCTAACGAGTCACGCCGCCCATTTTAAACCCCCAAATTAACCTACCCGTACGTCTTTAGAATGTGGGAGGAAACCAGAGCACCCGGAGGAAACCCACGCAGACACGGGAGAACGCACAAACTCCTTACAGTCACTGCCATGACTGAGCATTTTCTGTTATTATTTTAGATTTCTATCATCTGCTTTTTTTTTGCTTTTAAAAATACCTGAATAAACACTCTGTACAAGAGCTGGAAAGTGAGATTAGTTCCACAGTGTTTTCAGCCAATCTGGACACAATGGGCAAAACAGGCTTCTCCTGTGCTGTAGATTTCTATGATAACTTTGCAATCCTATGAATTAGTTCACTAACACTGCTAAAATTAACAGTGAGGTGACTGAGTAGATTTACAATTTCAGCAAAGAATTAAGGAATGAAAAGAGTAAACTAGCATGTTATTTAAAAAGATTGTAAAAGCTGCCATTAGTATGCAGATAGGAAGAGATTAGCAAAAGTAAACACTTTCAGCCAGAGACAGAAGAAATTGTAACATTCACAAGGAAACAGTCCTGGCATTAAACAAAGACTTTACAACTGTCATCAGGTTAGAAGGCACAAGACATCCCATAAGCAGTGGGAAGTCAAGGTTACAAGGAGAAGGAAGATCTTAAAGAAATTAGTATTAATGAAACTAAAAGTAATCTGTTCCCCTGGGTCTGATGACCTACATGAATTCATGAAGGGGGGAGGAGGGGGAGGAAATAAGGAATCACGTGGGAAAGTGCAGTTAAAGCAGATTGATTGCATTGAATGGTGGAACACTCTCCTCCTGCTCCCATTTGTTGGATTCTGTTAATGGAACCACTGGCAGGAGTAATAAATCATTACAGTGACATCTATCAGGAGTTGGTTTTTCGTTTTGCTTTGGACCTAAAGTTTATGAACACCCTGTAAAAACAGGAACAACTTAGTGCACACAGGAAAGAGAAATAATGGGAAGTACAAGCACCCTATAAATGGAGCTGAAATTGCTCTGGATAAAGATGTACAGTCAAGAGGGGCTTGCATATTTGATAATCAACTTGTCCAATCACTAAAGAGCAGAGCTAATAGGATGTTTCATTGAGAAACTTGGAACAGCAGAGGATGTCAGAAGAATTTTTAAAAAATCAATGATTTCTAAGATGCAACAGATAGGTGATGCCAAGGTCATTTGTGAACCCCCGCTTGTGCCAGTATTCAGAGGAAAATCAAGGCACTTTGTATTGGAGGGGCAACTAGGATTATCACACAAACACAATGTATAATCATACCGAGACAAATTCTGCAGATGCATCATACAAATAATCTTACATCTAGCAGTAAAATTGATAAAGTTTGATTGCTATAGAAATGTTCAGCATGTTCACACAATGGCAAATTAAAGACTGCAGAAATCCCGGCTTCAGTATACCGTACTCCTGGAGCATCCTTGGCCTCTCCAGGAAGTTAAAAACCACAATGCCTGACATAAACTAGCTTCATCAACAGACCATGGCTGCATTAGATAACTCAGTGAGTAGATTACTGCCAAGTGTTATGCTGAGTCTACTAGTTAGGGCTGGATTTGCAGATCTCACAGCTAGTACAACTGAGGTGGTGCTATGGATCAACACACAAAGCGCTGGAGGAACTCAGCAGGTCAGGCAACATCTATGGAGAGAAATGGACAGCTGATGTTTCAGGACGTCACCCTTCATCAGGATACTGTGCTATGGATCCAGGGTTTCAACCCAAAACATCGACAATTCTTTTCTTCCCACAGATGCTGCTCAACCTGCCGAGTTCCTCCAGCAGATTGTTGTTGAGGTTGTGCTATAATTGACTTCAAAGCTCTGGGATAAGAGAAAAGTGAGTACAGTGGAGCAACAGTTAATACTACTGCCCTCCCAGCTCCAGGGACCCAGATTTAATCCTGATCTTGGGTGCTATCCTTGCGGAATTCTCCCACTGTCAAGTACATCATACAACCTGATGCTCCAGCTGGTGTACAGAGGACAGGATGCACTTGAGATGTCAATCTGAGGCATCATCTGTCTTCTCAAGTGAACACAACCAGATTCCACTGTACTATTAGTACATTAATAGTATAATAAAACTTATTAAAACATTTTAACAACTGCATTTGCTGCAAAAATCAGCTAACTCAGCACTGACTAGAAGCAATGAACAAAATTTGATACCAACAAACATTAGGAGATATGAGAGATGACAGAAACTTGGTTAAAGAAGTGTGCACCCTAAATATGCACAAAACTAGGGAGGGACATGGCTATGGAGAGATTCTGAAATAAGGACAGTAAGTTAAAAGAAGCCTCACCTTCGCCTCCAGCTGTGAAATCTTAAGTTGCTGGGATTCCCGCTGTTCACAGACTTCTCGATACTGCTGGTTGTGCTGTTCCTTGGCTGATGCAAGCATCCGGTCACACTTGGCTTGCCACTGTGATTCCAGCTCTGCTTGCATCACTGAAATCTGGAGGAAAAAGGAAGAAATGCATCTCAACAAACTCCAGTTCAAATCCCAATAAGGATCATCTAATATGACATGCTTGAATAAAATTCTTCAAAGAAAACAGAAGTGCACAGATGCCCCATGGCATCCACATTCTGATATGAAGGCATACAAGATAAAGATATTTGCAATTTGTCTATTTTAATATATACTAAGAGAAAAAGATCCCCCAATCAGACAGCTGACATCCTCTGATCCCTGCTCAATCCTTAGTAAAACTTCTAACTCTACATCCAGGCCACCTACTACCTCCTACATAAGCAGCACCTCTAACTCAACTTGTTTGCTCCTGAAACCCTCGTACAAGCTTATCTGCTGCTAGTTCCAACTGCTCCAGTGCTCCTCCAGCTCCCCTCTCACTTAGTACCAGACTCACCTAAAACGATGTTGGCCTGTATTCTCAGAAATCCCCATTCACCATGACTTTTGTGGTTACTTGCTAACTTCTGGTGCAGCAATGTCTCTCCTTCACAATTCTGATCAACAGCCCATTGTCCTGTGTGTCACTACTCTGGAACCTCCTGTTCTGAAACCCTCCTACAATCTTCCAACTCCGACCTATCCTTGTTCTTATGTCTTTGCAAACTACCACTCCAGGGGATTTGGGAAGCAAAAATATCTCCTTCCTCTCAAATCTCTTAGTGGTTGCTAGTGGTCTATCTCATAATAGGCTTGTGTGAGGTTAAAGATTATTTGGTAGTTATAAAAACAATGATATAATTTCTGCGGTTTACCTGAAATGGTTGCAATTTAAAAGTAATATTTGCAGTGTGCTTAGATCCTGATGAAACAGAACTTAAGGCTCTATATTGCCCTCTGTAAATTAACACAAGACATGTCTGTAATTCAGAGTTGTTCAAATATCTGCCCACTTCATTCATTCACCTCTGCAAAGATCAGGAGCAGTACTATGTTGTGGTGTCAATTTCTTTACCTCGGCAAAGATCAGGAGCAGTACTATGTTGTGGTGTCAATTTCTTTACCTGCTCTGCCGCAGCCTGATCAGTCGATGACCGGGTTTTCCTCAGCAATGACCGTACATTTTCCAGCTCCTCCTCGTACGATTTCCGGATTTCATCCATCTCTTGCTCTGCTCGCTGCCGCTCTGTTATCGCTTTCCTCTTCCTCTCTGCTAAACTCTGACCACAAAAGACTCAGTGACCACAAGATCTTCCAACAGTTGCCGAGATAATTTCTGTCCATCTAATTCATCTAACCACACCCTTCCAGACCTTCTCCTCTCCCTACCAACCCCCCCCCCACACCACACACACAATTATTTACCTCCTGGTATTGAAATTCTTGCAAAAACAAGGATTAAAAGGGAGAAAATAATCCTCACGTGGTTCATTACACCATACTTCTAAAGCAAAATATTGCAGGTGCTGGAAGTACTCAGAATTCAGGCAATATCTGTGGAGGGAGAAACAAAGGATATTTCAGCTCAATGACCTTTTATCAGAAAGATCATTGAGCTGGAAAGTTAACTCTGCTTCTCCCTCCACAGATAGTGCCTGACCTACTGAGTATTTCCAGCATTTCTTGTCTTTATTCTTTAACCATGCTCGTTTGTCTTTACTGGTTTTGGAAAGTTAAACCAAATATTTAGATTATACAGATTGTTCATGCAGTTTGACTCTTTTCCCATACCCCTCCACAAATAAGTTAAGACAATTTTGATCAAGATTTTTCAACAAATTTCAACTACTGAACTTCAATAAGGCAAATCTTTGACAGCAAAGTGCTTCAGCATTCCCAGAGGTTGTGAAAAGCACAAAAAAAACCAAAGCCTTTTTTAATATCATTCATTCAGGTGAGAACAGTTTGGGAATAGGAAGCAGTTCATCCTGGTCCCCTTTTTCACAGAGGAGGACCTTATTTTCAAGTTGAGTCAGACAGAGTGAAGGATCACTGGGAACGCCTAGGTGGAACACTGCACATCACAACCTTATGGGACATCAGCAAGCTGCAAAGTCACAATAGCACAGAATGTCACAAAGGAACCCCTCTGGATTAGTAACAGCTACAGCCCACCAAATTCTACACTTCCAACCACACCTTTTCCAGATTATCCTTCTCAGCTCGAAGGTCCACAAGCTCCTCCTCCATGCTGGCAACCTTCACTTCCAACTGCTTACGGCTTTGCTTCTCAGCTTTGCACTTGGTCTGAGCACGCTCCGATGCCTCCTGCAGCTCTGAGGTAGACAAGCAGTGAAACAAATCAGCTACCTTGCATCTACCAAACCAGACAGAGCAGAGACAGCCAGATACAAGTTCCTCATGGACTCGCACCAATCTCTGCCTGCATTACTGTACCACACCTCAGAAATGCACCACAAGCAAACCTATAAGAAATACAATCACAAGATTGGTTGGACACCACTCAGAATCCCTAACCATGACTTTGATGAAATGGCAAAGTGACAACTTGTTTCAACACTAGTGCAGCGAACTGTCGTACCAGGATACTACGAAAGGTAAAGCAATGACTTGGACATGATTGTTTTTGGCCATCGTTTCCCACAAAGCCTCTACCAAAACTTAACAAAGTTAATCAAAGAAAAAATAATAAAGCAAATGACTGATGCTTCTTAAACAGGAGGAGAGAAAAATAAAGACACAATATCTGCCTGAGTTTTCCCAGGTACTGGTCATAGGGCATTCTGTAGAAATGCTATTACGTTGCACAACCTCATTCTACCCTATGGGATTGTGCCAGCTTTTCTCAATGAGCTACTGCCCATTAATCCTGATCCCCTGCTCCTTCCACAGCCATTGAAAACTCTTCTTTGAATACATCTCCAATTAACTTCTAAAAGTTACTACTGAATCTGGTCTTCTTTTTCAGCAATCTTTCAGGATTGGGGATGGCTGATGAGGTCCACGTGAGAACTGCAAACACTTCCACAAATGGGACAGGTGGGTCGTTTGTGAAATAGTACTGTCCTCCCGCTGTTTACACTGGGCATGTTGCACGTATATCTCAATACCACCTGAAATCCTCCTCCTCCACTCTGAGCAGTCAGGGACCAGGATTTCCCAGGGGTCAGTGAAAATGTTGCATTTCCTTCAGTTTTCCTGTTTCCTGGTATTCTCCCCTCGTGAGAGAGCTCAGAATAGAGCGCTGTTTTGGGAGGCTCATATTGGGAATGTTAGCGGAGTCCATTGTGTGTAACCAGGCCTCAATGCTGGGGACCTGGGCCTGAGAGAAGATGCTGACGATGGTTCACTTATCCTTCTAGAGTTTGGAGGATTTTGTGGAGACAGCATCGGTGGTATACATTTGTCCAGGACTCAGAAACACAGAACAGGAGGGATCACTGCTGCCCAGGTTTGAGGTTTTGTTCTTGAAACACCCTTTCCTTCAACTGTCCTAAGGCTATGCTGGTACACCAAAGGTGGAGGTGAATTTCGTCATCGATATCATCTACTTTTATTACTCTTTTCATTCCATACTGTAACAACGTGCAGAGCACAATAAAAGCTAATCTGTCTGGTTCTTTTGCCACTTAAATCTATATCCTCTGGTCACCTATTGACCCAGTCAAAACATTCCACATCTATTCAGTAAAAATCCTTAACTTTGAACACCTCTATTAACTTCACTGCTATGATAAAAATCCAGCTCTGACCTCCCTACATAACTATGTTCAACTATTCCAAGCCCCCATTCTGCAAACTTCCGCATTTTTTCCCCCCACCAAGGCCTTCATTTGTCAAGGTTGTATGGTAGGCTGGCCCAGAAGGTTAGGCATATAGGATCCGAGAAGAGCTGGCTCACTGGATCCAAAATCAGCTTGGTGAAAGGAGGCAGACGTAGAAGTGGTTTTCCCAAATTGGACGTCCGTGACTCGTGGTGTACCACAGGGATCAGTGTTTGGACCTTTATTTACTAATGACTTGGATGTCAATGTAGGAGGCATGATTAGCAGGTTTGCAGCATGAAAATTGGTGGTGTTACAAATAGTGAGGAATGTTAGTCAAGGCTAGAGCAGGATACAAATCAGATGGAAAGTTGGACAGAGCATTGGCAGATGGAATTCAATCCTGACGGGTGTGCAGAGATGCATTTTGGGAAGTCAAATAGGGATAGGACATGCATAGTAAAATGGTAGGGCACTAAGGAACATGATGACCCAGGAGTCGCAGTCCACAGATCCCTAACAGTGGCAACCCAGGTTAGTAGGGTGGTGGAGAATGTATATGGCATGGTTATCTTTACAGATAAAGACGACAAGAGTTGAGACAAAACCCAAGTTAAAATATTACTTGAAGTACTGTGTGTAGTTTTCGTGGCCACACTACAAGGAGGACGTGATTGTACTGGGGAGAATGCAGAGAAGATTCACCAGGACGTTGCCTGCATCAGAGGACTTCAGTTATGGGAAGGAGATCGGACGGGCTGGACTTGTTTTCCCTGAAGCAAAGGAGGCTGAGGGGTGACTTGATACAAGTATATATGATGGGTAAAGATAGGGTAGATAGTCAAAATCTTTCTCCCCCATAGCAGTAATATCAAAATTAAGAGGGCATAGATTTAAGGTAAAAGGAAGGAGTTTTAAAGAGGATCAGAAAAGTTAGTTTTGTTTTACAGAGAGTGGTTGACATCTGGAACGTGCTGCCAGAGATAGTGATTGTATCTGATTCCACCACTATGTTTAAGAGACATTGAGACATGCAGTTAAACAGGCAAGGCATAGGAAGATACAGTCCGAATGCAGGCAAATGGGATTAGTGTAGATGGGCGAAAAGGTCAGCATGGACATGGTGGGCCGAATGGCCCAGTTCTGTGCTATATATCTCCTTGACTCCATTGTAACAAAGAGGCTTAGAGATGGACCTAATCAGTGAATTAACCCAACTTGTTTCTAAACTCTATGCTATTTTGTTTAAACAAATGCCAGGATCCCTCACGTTTTCTCAAGTAGCATCTTTTCCACCACCTTCAAATTTTTGTATACATACAGCTCCAAGTCTCTCTTCCCTCTTACTGTATTCATAATTCAAAGCGTTGAGTCTCTCTGTGTACCTGTTAACTGGACCTCCACACTGTTGAGCCGCAGCCCTTGCCCCTCTGCCTTCTGCTGTGCTGAGGCAAGCTGACTGCGCAGCTCCATCTCCTTTTTCTGGTGGGCTGTGAGCTCCAGCTGTAGTTTGGCAACCTGGCTAGTGGCCACTGCTAGTTCCTCAGTCACCTTCACCTGCATCACAAAAGGAAAAGAAAAAACAAGACTTACTTCACCTCAATAGCTTTTTAAGAAGAGAATTTCATATTTCCATTACCTTTTAAGAGATAGAGTGCTTGATGACCAAGTCCCCTTAGGTCCAACTTTAAGGTAACATACCAGGTTCTAGACTCCCATACCAGTGAGAATAGTTTCCATCCACCCTATAAAATCTTTATACTAAGAAATTCAGCTAGATCACCCCTTTCTCCCCTAGGATGCAGAACTAAATGCCAGACAATCTAACCTGTACACATAAGTTAACCCTTTAGTGCCACTAATCATTTTGCTGCCTCTATACTTTAAAATATAGTGAGTAGAACTGAACATTGCATTCTAAATGGCATCTAACTGTAACATAACTTGCACCCTTTTGCATTCCAGCTCCATTGAGATAAAGAACAACATTCAACTAGCTTCTTTCAATTAAAGACGGTTTTGTTTCCCTTCATTGATCTCTGTGCTTGGACCCCATAATCTCTCTGCTCTTCCACAATTCATAGCTTCCCATCATTTTGAAAATACTCTGTTCTCTTTCTTGGCTCCGAAGGGAATGAGTTCGCAATCCCAACATTGGATAAAACCATGAGGAATTCAGTTAATCTGTCAATCCCCTTTTGCACTGTTCTATTACCACCTATGATACCCAATGTGCCAACTAAAATGGTTGCACAAATCAGTGCAATTTCAGAATCAAAGTAATTTTGGAAGATGACTGGAGCATGTACAATTCCTCACTTATTTTTAATAGACTGGGGTGGGAAACCATTGGTCTTGGAGATAAGTGAATCTTTAGACTTATTATTGTCTCCATTACTATTTTAATTTTAGACAGCAAGTACCTACCATTTTAGGCAAGAACATCTTCAGTTTTAGTTTTCTCTGATTTCCTCTCAAAGTAATTACATAAACCTTTAATGTTACCCTGATATCACTCGCATAAATTGTTTCTACGGATCTTATTACATCTTCTTATTGTTCTGGATATAGTCTTCCTCTCTCCCGATAACAGAATCTCTACTGTTCTAGCAAGCGCAAATGTTTTCTTTTAGTTGTCTATCATTTCTCATTTCCTCTTCAAGGGTCATAACTACACACTTAGACCTCTATCATCTGGGCTATTTTTAGATCTTGTGTTCTACCATTTATTTCAACATCACCCAATGTTCTATCTGCTGTTTTGCCTGTTAACAGTTCTACAGTGTTTAATTTCTTTCTCACAACTCCGAATTTTGACTTACCTAAACTTAAAACCATAGTTTTTGACTCCCCCTTCACCAACACAAAGCTATCAGTGGATTACCGACTACTTCAGGCTTAAAACTCGTAACTAAACCTAATGTGATCTGTTCTCTCACATTGTGCCAGAAATCTCCTTGAAGAGAATTAAAATAATCCATGTATTTGAGCCTCAAATTATTTTGCTTTTCCCAATCTCAGAAAATTCATGATTCCCACTTTTGTTCACTTGCTTTTTACAAAAAGCTTCTCCAAACTCCACTACTTTATTATTAACACTGGGATGTTTGGAGACAACTCCTAAACTCCCACATAGTTTCCTACTTCTCATTTCCATGCAGAGTTTCCACTGTCTTATGGATATCCTTCCATCTATTGCAGTACCCTTTATCAATACTGGTAATCCCACTTTCCCAATTTCACTTTTTTTTTGAAGACAATAATTACCGCCCCATCACGCCCAACTTTAAGTAACTCTCAATGGCAGCCAATACATCATACACTGTAAATTTCAAACTTACATCTTTTAAATAAGCATTTTCATAAACTTTTTCCATGGCTTTGATATCATTCCCATTTTCTGAGTCCAAAGTACTTAAATGACCCTAACCCTACAAGCATAACAATGACTCCCTTCTCAACTCTATCTGTAGATTAGTTTCAAAGGTTTGGGTCATAGCAAAAGACCAGTTCCTCACACTGATGCCAAAATGCCTTGAAATAGTACACTCTTTCTGCTACATTTCTATCTAGTCCTCCTCACTTTGTCAACCAACCGCTCAGCAATGCTTAAGTCAGTTATGGTCATCTTTCCCCCATTTTTCTCGTTACCCTGCCTTGTACCAATTCTACACGTTTTGCATCCTGCACGATCCCCACCACCGCCCCCCCACCATCCCCCCTCCCCCCAAAAACACAGCTCAGCATTGCACACACCAGAAAATAACTCAGCAGTGGAATAAACATACACTGCCTTGTACTTCAACATGACTAGACTTGTACTGCCCACAAAGACTTCCATGTACAATATGCCATTAACGTTCTGAACCCATCCACATACACAAGAGCCCTGCACTAACCATAGCAATCCATCAATATTTATGTACATCACAATGCATTAATCCACACTGCCCTTGAATTCACAGCTCAATGACCCAGCACAACACTGAGTAACTCTGTGCCAACCCACACAAAGCTTTCTACTATAAACTAGACTCAACAGCATACATTAACAGATTATTGCCCTACAGCAGAATGCAGATAGAATATGACTTATCCAACACAGAGCAGTGCTATTCTGCAGGTACTTGCATATATTCGCAGAACTACACCAGATTATAAAATGTTTGATGTGACCAATGATGTACAGTGCCGCCAACAGTAGGAAGATCCTGAAGATTACAAGGAAGAGAATTAGAAGGGATAAAGAACTGACTGAATAGAATCGATATTTAAGGAATAACATTACATCAGAATCTCCTCAACTGAGAATCCGAAATTAGACTAAAGTATTGCAGGTGTGAAAGTGGGCACAAAATTGTGGTCTCTAGCCAAAATAACTCCAAATAAAAAACTTGGAATAAAGAAGGGAACTTCGCCATTTGTCTTGTTCATGACAATGCTTTTTCAACTACTGAATGTTATATCTGGGATACCATTTTCCCAGCATCATGCTGTGTTTTAATGCACAAGCTGCAACTCAAACCTGTTGGTAGAATCCTCATGTTACATACCTGACAAGTACTACATGCAGAGCAGTAAACCCCACATCTGATCTGAACATAAAATACACACTGCAAGTTTGCACTCACTTAGTGATCTTAACACAGCAATACAAAAATCACTTTAATTTGGGTCAAGTGTACTGTAACATTCTACACTTTCTGAACTTAATAATGCTTATGGTGTACATATTTCAATGTACTTCAGTAGTAATGGTGGGCAGCAGGGAAAAGCAAGGGAGAAAGGAAAGACAGAGAGAATATTCTGCTCGAGTTGTCCTCTGTCCATGATTCCCCATTCTGGTTATTGTGTAGAACACCACTGTAGTTTGGAAGTGTAAAATGCTAAGAAAAAGTATTCTGGATTGTTACTGGCTGAGGCAACAGAACAATTGGAAACATTGGGCCACTCCATGAAAAACCACAGTATTTCAAATTGTTTGGCATCCTAATAATGGACTTAAGTATCAGACATTCCTCCTCCTCCCCACCCCTTCCCCAGTAGATATATATGAATCGTATTTTCTTTCTCTTTAAAAAAATAACCTGTTACAAACAAAGAACGAGTCAACTCAAGGGTGCCCTTATCTAGTGTTTGCAATCATCTCCTCAGCTATGAAAGACCAAATACTGTGTTGAGGCAGAACACCAATCCACAATTTCCTCAAACATGCACACATAGCAAATTTCAAATCTCACACCAAGTCAAGGAAAATTGACACATGGGTGTTAAAAGAAAAATCAGATACCCCACAGCACTTCATGAAACCCTCCATTTAACAGATTAAGAGTGTCAACGAGTTCTTGAAACTACAATGACCACATTGGACATCCCGAGCCATTTAGACTAGAATCCCCTTTTCTCCTTTCCTCTTCTGCCTGAAGTTTTAATATAACCTGTGACATTCACTGGCAAGACCAACAGTTCCAGCATTAGTAGCACTGGTGGGTGGGAGGGGGTTAAAAAAAAAAGCAATGTGAGTGTCAACGTCTGTAGGTTGGGAACATTTCCCTTTATCCTCTGGGTTTGAGGACATGCAAGGTCCAAGGTGAGGTTTAGGGGAGGATTAGCAGAGAGCCAAAAAGAAACAATAATTTGCAAATGGCAAACTAAGGTGCAGATGGATTTTGCTGCTCTCATGAGGTGGAAATGCCAAGGAGGTTACATCATTCCAGCCAAGTAATGCTTTAATCAAAATGTCAACCTAAGCAGAAAGGGCAAAAAATTAAACCAAGCACACACACTCAAAAGACAGTATGGGCACCCTCACCTGTGCTCTTGCCAACTCCACTGGCAGTGCAAACTGGGAAGAGAAAGTAAACTGACAGTCAAGTGCAGCACATACTAAAGGAAGCACACACACACAGAACTGAGCAAGAACACATACACAGTTGCAACAGTCACTAAAATTTGTGTCTCCTCAAATGTCATTTGCAAGTTTGAAATAAGGAAACATAATTCACACAATTTTATTAGCCCACCATACACAGCAGAAATTCATACTCCCTCCACTTACTCACTTGCTGCACCTCGACAAATACTAGGATCTTTGAATCCCATAAACAGTTAAACCCGATATGAAATTTTATACTTTTTCTAATGGGTATACCTTTCATCCATAGTCTACAGTGTATAAACAATATTCTTGCTGAATAAGCGATCAAACACAAGACAGTTGGTCCCAGCTGAAGAAGGGTCAGTGCCACTGGGCTGAGCACCCCAGGTTACAATAGAAGGAAAAGATGCCACCTACTAGTATTATCCAGAAAAGCTTGCATGTGAATGACCTTCAAAATCCAAAGCCTTTCCACCATCAAAAAGGTATAACTGAGGAGCGTGACAGATGCATCCACTTATCTGGACAGCACCACCCAAGACAAAGGAGCACACCTGATTAGCATCTCATTCAAGATCATACAGTGCTGCATGGCTGCACATGTACGCTATCTATAAAATGCACTGCAGATTTTCACCCAGGCTACTTTAACCACACCTCCCAAACCTACAACCTCTGTCCCCCTGAAAGGATCAGGACAGCCATCCAGGAAAACACACCTATCTGCGGGATCCCCATCAGTTCACACATATACCAAGTCAGAAAAATATTAGCATTCCATCATTATCATCTAAATCCTGGAACTGCCTCCCCAACAATGAGGACAGATTCACCAGAAGGACTGCAGTGGTACAAGACACTGGTTCTCCAACACTTTCTCAAGAGTAATTAGGCAAGGAAAATGTATGAAGACTTTGCCTAATGTTCAATGACACAAAACAGGTTTGAAATAAATGCTCTCAGCACAAGTAGAATAACCATATGGTGTAGCTTAAGAAGAGTGTAATGTTTTAAATGTACAAGCTTACGTAGAAGTGTTTCTGATTGGTCTTACTGTTTTGCTGTTGTTACTTATACAAAAGATTATTAAAGCAACCACAATCTGATAACATGATAACGATAACATGTTGCAAGGTTGAGAGGCATGGTGGTCAAGTCCAAAAGTGATGCTAAATATAAAAAGTGGCACTGAAGCCGGGATACATACAGAAGGTTCAGACTGTGAAAGTCAGGCAGTAAATCGAGATGGTGGTTAGGCAACGTTAGGTTTGAAACAATAAATGACTTAATTGATGTCCTCTTCCTAGTTAAGTCTCAGATAAAGGGTAGTTCAGTCTTTATAAGAACCAAAAAGAATAAGGAATAATTCAGAGAAAGGAAAGTGTAGTAAAATACAAGATCTACTGTTAAGAAGGGGTTAAACAAATCAGAAGACTGTTAGTTACTGTAAAAGATTAAAGGAGAAAGGCATATAAAATGAAAGACTCAGGGGGGACACAGAGCTGAGAGTAACAGAGAGTAGGGAGAGCAAGAGAGGCTGCATATGAACAGGAGGAAGAGAACCTGCAGTCTACAGAAGACAGTATGAGGAATGGATACCGCACCACAATCACTTGGGAGGATGACTACTAAGGTTTCAAGGAACAGACTGTGACTGCCACTTTTGTTAAGTATTAAACATAAAAAAAACTGGAGGAACACATGATGCCACTTGATCCACTGAGTTCCTTCAGCAGTTTGTTTTTTACTCCAGAACCAGCATTTGCAGTCTCACTTGCGTCTCCATTTTAAGTATTACTTTTGTACTGCATGTAAATTACTTAATAAATCTGTGGCACTTATAACCAATATATCTGTGCCCACAGTGGTTTATTGTTGTCACAGACAAATTGCTCAAGTTAAATTACATTGAATCTTGAATGTGGCAAATAAGTTGAACAAGCAGAATTTTACATAGCCTGCACTTGTTTTATCGATTTATCATAGAAAAAAAAGTCACATTGAGTTTCGTCCATATAGAAATCGAAGTTTTTACCTAAATAGTAGTAGTTAGAAAATACTGCTCATTTGCTGGCAAAGGTTGTTTATTGTAAATTCTGAGAAATGCAACATTCACACTGTATATTTGAGGTTAAATGCAGAGTAAGGTCACTCTGCTCCATCTAAACATTGTTACCCAAGCTGTATTCTATGATCATTAACATGTTTTCATTCACTGTAATTCTCTGCTGCCTCTTACAAACAATATTATATAGTTCTTACCACAGGATGATTTTGTGGTGTGAATCAGGCTCACAACCAATCAGAATAATCCTGTCTTAACTTGGAGGTACTTGAGTTACAATTTCATGTACCAATATACTCCAATATCCCTTTCAAATCAAACTTTAAAACAATTTTGTGCAGAAAAAAATTTGCAAAAACCAGAGTGAACAGGAATTAATTAACTTAGTTGATACATTTAGCAATAAAACAAAAAGAAAGAATGAACAAGCTGTGGCAAGGAAAAGACCTTGCATGAAGCAGCAACTGAGAAACAGCACTGCCCCATATAAATTATGGGATCCACATGTTCTGATGTGACACAACACATTGATTTTTTTTTAAAACCTGGTGTGGACTCAGATCTCTTTTATAATATAGAAACTTATAAATATTGGATCACAGAAATAGTTATTTCTACCTATGCAATGCTTTTTTAAATTGTGTCTTTTTTTTAAAGAAGACGTACATCTACACACTTTAGAGGGGTTCACTGACAGATGCAGTGAACAATAATTACATTGAAAGCCTAAATTATCCTGATGTATCTAACAAAAAACAACTAGGAAACGTAGATTAAAATGTACTGCTGCAGAGATTATCCCCCCCTCCACCCCAACAGAGGTGACGCAAATTCCCCATTAGAACCAAGCTCAGTTTGCAGCAAGGCCTGGGCTGGATTTAGCAATTCTGCACACATTTCTTCTTCCTTGAATGCCAAATCTGACTATTAATCCAATACTCCCAAATTTATTGCATTGCTTCTCCCAAATTGGACTTCAAGTATTCCCTTCAGGCTCTGTCCCAATCCTCATTCCTCACAGGAATCTGCCTCAGTTTCACCATAACACTAACATGGATGCAAGAAAGCCAATCTCACCTTCTCCTGCTCTGCAAGCAGGATGCGGGCTTGGTTATTCTCCGTTGAGGATATCAGAGAGTCATTCCTCTGTTCCATCAGCAAATTACTCTGCTCCACGTATCTGCAAGCAGAGGGAGACAAACCATTATGAAAATGAAATACAGGTAAATGAGAGACAATAGGAAATGAGAATAAACACTGCCCTTGGATTTACAACGCGAATATTTAATGAATTGAGATGATGAGATGCAAAAAAGGTACAAAGAGAATTTTTTTTCTGGTGGAGAAATCAATGAGGTGTAGTAACTTAAAATCTGAACCACGATATTTAGTGCTGGAAATATTCGAGCCCAAGATAAATATGGATCACATTGTGGGAGAGGAATAATCAGAAACAGAATTGATATGGCACGGGGGATGTCCACGCAGACAAAGAGGTTTGGTACCCAGTCCCACTTTCTTTCCCTGTGGCCCAGCAAATTATTACCCCATAACTACCTGGACAATTCAAAGGCAGCGAGTCCTAGCTCATAACCACTCTCTACACGAGAGTTTTATCCTTAAATCCCCATGTACATTTTGTCCATTGTTCTCCGACCCTGGAGCCAAACACTAATAGGAATAGCTTCTCTATTTACCCTAAATGCATCATGACATTGTACACCTTTATCAAATCTGTTCTCTTCCTGCTGTGTTCCAAAGAGAACACGATTTCCATTCTTTTCCCATTTCCATCCTTTCCATTCTATCCCAAAATCCCTCATCACTAAAACCATGCTAGTTCATGCATTTTCTCTAGTAACTTAACATTTTTCCTGAAGTACATTAACCAGAAATGGATGCAATGCTCCAGTTGCAACGTAACCACATTTTTAAGGAAAATTGAACATAATATCACTGCTTTTGAACTCTCAAACCTCAAGCTCAGCAATAAGTATGCATCACTAACTGATTTCTCATCACGTCCTGCCATTTTGGTCTTCCTTCATACTGCTCAAGAGTTAATGCAGTTTGACGTCTTCCCAGTACCTTTGGTTTCTCTGGATCAGATCACTGATCTTTCCATTCTGTTCTTCAATCCGACTGCTTTTATCAAACACTTCTTGCTTCAATCTCTCATTTTCCTACAAAGAATCAGAGCGGATGGAAAAGGAAAGAAAAACTGAATATAATACTTTCTAGTCATTGAGAAGCATCAATGCCCATTAGGATGTGCAGTTTAGCAGTATGCCAGCATTGATGCCTGATGGCACACAACAGTAAACAAAGGCTGGTAATCTCAACACTTCTGAGCACAGTGGCATGAACTGATATTTTCTGGAGCACAATGCTAATGACAACACAGCTTCAGTCTGAGCCTGGGGTAGGTGGCAAATGAGAGAATTACATACTTGACCTTCTCCTCAGTGTAAGGACTGCAGATGTATCTGCATTATGTTATCAATAGCAGTGATTCCCACCAACCCTCATGGAGACAGAGTCTCAACTTCACATAGAGGACATTTCCATTAGATTGTGGCACTAACACATCAGATGGGAGAGATTCAGAAGAGATCTGGAAGTTCAACACTAGGCAGCCAGAGGCACTGTAGGGCAGCAGCAGAGCTGTATTTACTACCAGCTCAGCATACCCCCCATTCTACCATTGCAATCAAGTCTGGGGACTAACCTTGGTTCAATGAGTTCAAGAAAGGTGTTCTAGCACCAGGGATATCCAAAAATGAAATGCCCGCTCAGCAAAGCTGTGACACGAGATACAAGATGGTTATCAGAATTAGAGGAACCTTAAATCAACTGGCTAAATGGGCCGAGGAATAGCAAATGGAGTTCAGTTCCAAAAAATGCGAGGTGTTGCATTTTGGGGAGACAAATGAGGGTAGGACTTTCACAGTGATGATAGGTCCCAGGGGAGTGTTGTAGAACGGAGAGACCTAGAAGTACATTATTACTGAAAAGGGGTGGCATAGGTAAACAGGCTGCTGAAGGCAGCTTTTGGCATGCTGACCTTCATCAGTCAGGACATTAAGTACAGGAGGTGGGATGTTACATTGCAGTTGTACAAGATTGTTGGCATTTGGAATACTGTGTTCAGTCTTGGTCACCATTAAGCCAGAAAAAGTGCAGAGGAGATTTACAAGGATGCTGCCAGGACTCAAGGGACGGAGTTATGGAGAGAAGTTGAGCAGGCTGGGACTTTATTCATTGGAGCAAAGGAGAACGAGGGGTGATATTATAGAGGTGTACAAAACCATGAGTGGCATAGATAGGGTGAATGCCCACAATCTTCTTCCTCAGGGTTGGGGAATCAAGAACTAGAGGGCATAGGTTCAAGGTGAGAGGGAAGAAATAGGAACTTGAGGGGCAATTGTTTCCACCCATAGGATGGGCTGTACATGGAAGGAGTTGCCAGAGGAAGTGGTTGAGGCAGGTATGTTAACTATATTTAAAAGATACTTGGATAGGAAAGGTTTAGAGAGATATGGGCCAAACACAGAAAAATGGGACTAACTTAGATGGGCATCTTGGCAGGCATGGACCAGTTGGACTGAAGGACCTGTTTCCATGCTGTACGACCATAAGACTATATGTGCACTAAACAACATTCAACATAAAGAGCTAAGTAATTCCATGGCCATCAAATCAGATCAAAACCATGCAGTTCTGCTACATCCAGTTGCGAACGGCCGTGGACAATCAGAAAGGACTTCCAGGAGGTAGTTGTTCTACAAACATCCCCACCTTCAACAACAGCAGAGCACTGTACAAGAGTATTAAAATCAAAGCCCAAACATTTACAATGATATGACTGGATAAATCTCCATGCAATTTCATGGAATATCTGGATAAAGCAAAGACATAAGGACCAGTCAATACCCTGGCTGTTGTGCTGTTCTCTAGAATTAGCCTCACCTGTACTCACTCTCTTTAGGGCAGCTACAACACTTAATATGAAAAAACAAAGTTTGTTCAGACCACAAAATGCAGGACAGAATGGATCTAATTACTGCTCCAAAGTCATGGAAGGTATCATTGACAGTGCTGTCAATCTGTTCAAGATGCTGTTTGGCTTTTGTCTGGGTAGCTCAGCCCCTAAATTGGCATCATGGTCGGCAAAGGCAGTGATATGAAAGGCTTGTTCCTGTACTGTACTGTTCTATTACTCATAACACCCTCTGTCCAAACATACAATAGACTGGAGTGTCAGAGGCAAGGTGCTAGTGACTGCCCTTGAAGTCAAGGTAGTATCTAATGCAGTATAGCATCAAGGTGACTTTGTAAAACTAAAGTTAATGGAAATCAAAAGGTAAAACTTTCCATTGGAGACTAATCTTGCAAAAGGAAGATGGTTGGAGGTCAATCACCTTAGATCCAGAACTTTTACTGCACGAGTTTCTCTGGGCAGAATCCTAGGCACAGCCACGATCAAATGCTACATCATCGACTTTTAGTCCATCAAATGTCAGAAGTGGGGCTGCTCACTGATAATCCAAAAACAGTTTCATTCACATTTCTCATCTCCTCAGAAAATAAACCAGCCATGTTTGCAGGCAGAAATCACCTGTTAGGCATAGGCTGTTACGTGGCAAGATACACACACACACACACACTCCAACAGCTATCTCCAACAAAGGACTCTAACTTCCTACTTTTGACTTTCATTGGTATTACCAAAGAGCTCCCCTCATCAACATCTAGGGGGTGGAGTAAGGGCCACTGGAGTCACCACTGACTAACTGGACCATCCACCTAAATACTGGGGCTGCAAGAACAGGTCTAAATTGGGCGCCCTGCAACAAGTGTCCTTTCTTTTCCCCCGTCTCCTCAAAGCATTCTCAACTCCTCCAGAGCGTATATCAAGGGTGTGATGGAACACTAACTTGCTCAGATGTAGCCAGCTGCAACGACACAAGAAGCTAGGCACCACCTGGGAGGAAGGATACAGCTTTATCAGTAGCCATTCACCATCCTTAATATTCATTCTGTCTTTGCTGCACCACAACTGTGACGTGCAGTCTACAAAATGCAATGCAATTACCTGCTGAGCAGCACTGAAACTATAGCCTCTACTACCAAGAGGGAGGAGGGCAGCAAGTGCAAGAGAGCAGAGTACCCTACAAGCACCTCCCTCAAATCACACACCAAACTGACGCAGATATACATCACTGCTCCTTCTTCATTGCTGGTTCTATACCATAAACTCTCCAAGCAACAGTACAGTGGGAGTAGCTTCACGAGACAGATTGCAATGGTTTATACAGGCAGCTCACTACCTTCTCAAAGATAATTTGGGAGGAGCCTAAACCCCAGCCTTCTCAGTAACTCTCACATCCTATAACTGAATAGGAATATTAAATAGACAGCGATTGCACTTACTTGTATAATCCTCTGGATATTATGCATTATCATGCTTGTTTCCATGGTTAACGATGAAATGCCTGGGATTGAAGGACCAGTCACGTGTTTCTGCAAGTCTTCCATCTGTGACATCAAACGACAGATCTCAGCTTCAACAAGATGTGTGAATCCACTTTATGCTACGTCCTTATTCTCATCTTTTACCGGCACCATCATTCTCGTGCTTCACATCATTTGCACCCCATAAAGCTGGATCTGAGTCCCCATGCATCACCTGAACCCAAATACTTACAGCTTATCGCCAGAGGTAGGAGTAAGCAATTGAACTGACTTTGAAGTACATTGCATTCAAACCTCTCCATCCAGAGCTTTTTTTTTTAAATTCTTTATCCCAGCAAGAAAGATCAACAGTCAATAGCAATTCTTAGAGTACATTAGCCATGAGTAAAACACTCATGGGATTGAACATGGTCAGTGCGGGTCCACGAAAGGGAATTCATGCTTAAAAAAGGTCTACTGGGGTTGTTTTTTTTCTTTTAAAAAAAATTGAGGATGTAATTTATAGATTAGGTAAGGGAATATCAGTGGATGTCATGTACCTTCAGAAGTCTTTTGATAAGATCCCACGCAAGAGATTAGTGCACAAAATTAAAAGACGTGGCATGGGGAGGTGATGTACGGACATGAATTGAGAAGTGGTTGATAGACTGGAAACAGAATAGGAATAAATGAGCCTACGTCCAGGTAGCAGGCAAGGGCTGGTCTGATCCTGCAGGAATCAGTATTTGGGCCCCAAGCCATTTACAATATTTATCAATGATTTGGTGACAGAACTAAATGCTGTATTTTACCACAGAGAGAGTGCACCTAAATTTACAAGACTGATTCCAGCAAAAGCAGGGCTGACGTACAAGGAGAAATTGAGTCAGTCCTATATTTGCTGGAGTATAGAAGAATGACAGAAGACCTCATAGAAACCCATAACAAATTGCCCAGACTAGGTACAGGGAGGATAATCCTGATGGCTGAAGAATCTAGAACCAGGGGTCACAGACTCAGCGCTACTTAGAACTGAGATCGGGAGAAATTTCTTCACCCAGAGCAAGGTGAACCTACGGGATTCTCTACAAAAGGCTGCAGTGGAGGCCAAGTCATTACATCTGTTCAAGGAGGAGTTCAATACTGAATGGGATCAAGGGATACGAGGAGAAGGTGGGAACAAGGTATTGAAGTGAATAATCCCATTGGATGAGGAGCAGGCCCAAAGGGTCAACTGACCAACTCCTGCTCCAATCTACTGTTTCCAAGTTAAATAATTGCTATTGACGGAGGGGCTATCAACAAGATGCACATCCTCATGTGCATTCTTCCAGCAAAGTATAATTAATCGAAACAATGGTTTTTTTTTTAAAAAACTCTTAGAGCCATTAGACTTACTATAGCATGCCCATAATTAACCCAGTTGAGATCAGCCAAGCTTACTTTAATCCCTAGTTTGTGTCCCGATAGCTCCACGTAGATCATCACCACAGCACCTGGAGCAAGCCCTAAGTTCATTTAACATTTGGCCCAGCACTCTTTAACGTGCAGGCCTGCAGAAGCTACGATCAGCTCACCTTAAGAGCAAGCTGGTCAATTTTATCTGATGCCTTGCTGATGGCCAATCGAATCTCAGTGTTATGCTGCCGTGCCTCAGTCATCATAAAAGAAGTGACGTCTCCACCAGCTGTTTAAAAAAAAATCAATAGTGTTAAAATGTTCTTACTTAGGAGTGATACCAAATGTTTAATGTGATTCTCTGCATCCACTAGATGCAAGTCAAAGATTATATCATAAAAAAAAGCACATCAGCACTCCAATTCCTCAAAGCTACACACTGAACACACTACTTCGTTGAATGGTGTACAAAAGGGCAAATCATTGGGGTTTTACTACATCATCTTCTGATGGGAAAAAGATACATGCACAATACTCAACTCAAGTGGCCAAGGATGTCCCAAGGACTACAATAAAACAAACCCCAAAGCACTGGTTGCTCACGCGGCACACAAAAAGACAGAATTTAGAACATAGAACAGTACAGCACAGAAGAGGCCCTTCAGCCCACAATGTTGTGCCGACATAGCTAATCCCTCCTAACTACAGAATGCCCATATCCCTGTTTTCCTCTCATTCATGTGCCCATCCAAGCCCCTCTTAAAAGCTCCCAATGAATTTGCCTCCACCACCCTATCAGGCAATGCATTCCAGTCATCCACCACTCTCTCAGTAAAAAAACATATCCCTCACGTCCGTTCTGAACCTACCCCCTCTCACCTTAAATGCATTCCCTCTGACCTTAAATGCATTCCCTCTGGTATTGGATCGCTCAATAATGGGAAAGAGATATTGCTTGTCCACCCTATCTATGCCCCTCTTCAGCTTCACTCCAGAAACCTAAATACCAATACAACAGTATTAACAGTGCCTGATGCAAACACTGCACACCTACCTTGATACTGTGGTGCTTGAGCTGGGTACATTGGTCCAATTGTCTGAATCTGTGTCTGAGCTCCATGGCCTTGTGTGTAACCGTAGGACATTCCTGTGTATGGCTGAAGTATAACATTAGCAGATTGTGAAAATGATTTATAAATGCCCCAATATCCTGTGCTTTCCACCTCTATTCAACACACTCAGGAATTCAGTAACCCCTCCCTTAGCCTACAAGACAAACATTGCTACACACCACCTTAAGCAGCACAACGATTATCAGTGAACACAGGCTAAACACTCATGAGAAAAGGCAACTTTATTAATGTGGGTAAAAACAGAGTTTGTGATGTATAAAATGTAATCCATGGAGTGCACTGCCCAATGGCCTGGGTACAAACACTGATAGACTGGCAGAGACACCTGCTGTGTTAAGGACATTAAAGTCCACTGCATTAGCTGGTGGACCCTCTCTGTTGTAACCTCCTCCATCTCTGCCACCTCCAAGAACTCTCCACTCTTACAATTCTGGCATCTTGTACATCCCAATTTTATCAGTCCATCACTGGAGGCTAAGCCTTGGTCTCAAGATCTAGAATTCACTCTCTACACCTATCCACCCCACTGTCCTCCTTTGACATGTGCCATACAACCCATTTCTTTGACCAATAATTATTATAGACCTGTCCCAGCGTCTCTCTATGTAGCTTTAAGTCAAATTTTGATAATCTTGAAGTACTTTGGTACATACTTTTCCTCCTGTAAAGACACTTTACATACACAAGTTATCGTCTAATCAAACTTCAGAATCCTAAATTACGTGAAAGTATGGGTTGACAAGTTTTGCTCATTATATTCCCCTACCTCCATTTACTCATGTTAAATGAAAGATACTGCAATGTACCTGGAAGGATTGACCGCTGCCAGACAGTCCTTGCTGTGCAGGCAAAGCAACTGGCATTAGTGCTGCAGAAGACGTCGGAAGCATAGAAACTGGCACTGCTAAGGTTAAAAAAAAATTACATCAGGAAAAACTGAGAAAATTAACTACCTGCAAAACAAAAAATGAAAACAGACATTTTTAAAAAAATGCAAGACTCAGTTAGCTAATGTTTAATACTATTGTGAATGAGCCCCATAATAATAATTGGGTGGGATATTAAATTGAACTAACCGATATAGGAAGCTCCATCTGCTTCAAATCTAGTCTGAAAAGAGCTAGTAACTGGCACATCAACAATGGAGGTATTACAATAAGTACCAAATAAGGTCAATTTGCACAGACACAAATTGAAATGGACCCTGCACAGATGAACATTAATGGCTTAAATTAGGATAAAGTGCAGTGGGTGATTTAGTGATGAGGTATGAAACTAACTGTACACTACCTGGTGGTGGATGCTGTGGAGGTAGACTGTGAACAGGAGCTGCAGTATGCTGAATTGATGGTGCGACAGCAAGTGGAGCTCCCTTTGAAGAATGATCCTGCAGGGTTGTTATAAAAGATCACAGATGAAATATATCCAAAAAGTTATAATTAACCAACCCAGTACGCCACAATTCACCACAGGGTATTTATATAGTGGTTATTGCACAAAAGAGTTAACAAAGTGAACTCAGTTGCACCTTATATAGGTCTTATTGATTATATGGAATAAGAATTTAGACAAAGCATGCAATGCAACTTGCATCTGCATACCTCTAACCACTTACAACCATGGTAGCTCATATACATAATTCAAATACTAAACTAAGCCAAACAATGTTTTATTTTAAAAGGGAAGAAATGGGGTGAAAGAAAGCCCAGACAAGGAGTGCAGAAAAACAGGTGTTTGATGAGAAAAAGATGGTGAGGGGGAGGACTAGGACAAGGAATTGCAGTTTCCATCATTGGTGAATGATAGTATGGCATAGAGAAAGGAGAAGATTAAGAATATCTAACAGGCAAGAGTCAGATCAAGGAGCCAGTATAATGATAAAGGGTGGTAATATGTTATTGACATTGGGAGAATAAAGGCCATGGAAACAAGAAGAATTTTAAATGAGGCAAGAGTCAGGGTTATAGAGAGTTTAACATGGGGAGGGAAGCTAAAGTAGGCTTGGAAAAACTTGTAGAGAATCGTCTACAGGCAACAAACTTCAGACCCTAAAGTTGACAGAAATGAAGTACAGAAGCCCAATCAGCAGAGCAGAAGAGCAAGTAAGTACGGAAGTGAGCAAGGTACAGCTCAGTGTTTCAGTTGATGGTCAGGGGATGTGGGTGATGGTGATGGTAGAAAACAGTGTTTGTGATGACAGAATGTGCAGTCATGGCTAGAGTCAATTAGAACAATAGACTCAAGCAGGATGGTTTAGCCTGTTAAAAAGACAAATAGTTATGGATGAGCAATGCAAAATCTGATCAATTCCCTGACCATACCACAATTAAGTTCAGTGAAATGGCCATGTGTTATTAGCTAAAATGGCACAATTCTGCTCTAATAAAATAATGCATTATCCACTACATCCTTATCCATCCTTGATCTCATTTTTATCAGAAGTATATTCTATCACTAGAGTGCTACAAGTGGTGCACCAATATATGGAAAATATATTTTGTTCAATTATGCACATTTGCTTAGGATAACTGGTCTGCTCTTTCAATATTTAGGACACAATGTTGTAGAGTGGTGTAATCAAAAGAGATCAACAGAGTTCTAATCAAGGGATATGAGATTAGTGCAGAAAGGTAGAGCTGAGATAAAAAGGTCATCCACAACTTCACTGGAAAAAGTACAAGGGGCTGAATAGCTTTCTACTGCTTCTATTCCTCAGGCAAGGTGACATTTGCATCTCTAATTCACATCATGAGTGAATTATTCTGTATAGCAAAGTGCAGTGCAACCTGACAGTTGTGAAAGAAAAGCTACAGAGATCACAACAGAAGTACATATTCCCTAGAGGTGGTGAACCAAATTTCAAGAAAATCAACAGTAATGAAACCACAACATGTATATTACATCTTGTATTAGGGAACAGTTACCTCACCTCCATCCTATTCTTGTTATTTAGAAGAGCAATCAAATATTCACAAGATGAGTATCCACCTGCTATGATGTAAATTTATGCTTCTACTTAAGCCATAATTAAGTTTACATTTACTAAACCTCTTAAGTGGACAAGAGTGGAGTTTGTACAGTATATGTGATTTATTCCATTTGCACTCAAAACAGAATAAAACTCACTCAATAGACTAAGCAGATTATTTCAAACTCTTCCAACATAGAAAGAAATTGCTAAATTTTTACCTCAAGTTCAGAGTCACTGGAGTCAGGCTGTGCAGAAAGAGCCCCCGCAAGAAATGGCATTGGTTGTCCCATTTTCGCCATTCGGGAAATTAGTTTGGCTTTAGTTGTATCAGGATTCTAACAAAAACAGGGAAATGGTAATTCCCCTATGACTTGGGAAGCAAATCCAACGATCAAAAGCAACAAGATGGAAAATCAGCTTGTTTGTGAAAGTGGCATGATCAGGGTTTAACATTTTAACTTCAGAAATGTAGGAGCACAAAATCCTGGACATTTTAAAAATATTGGCAGAATTAGCCAGTTCTGCTGCAGGTCATCCATCTGCAATAATGGCTCAATTTTTCTCTCCCCTAAAGCATAGTGCGCATTTCCTACACCTCTGCATTTCAAAACTTTTACATGTCCCTTTCTTTGTGTTCTTGCTTCCTCTCGTTAATCTATGAAACCCTCAACAGTTTATCATCAGAGTATCCCTGGCTTCACCCTACCAGGGATATTCCCCATGTCCTATCTATCTTTCCTCCATCCTCTCTGCAACTTAAAGATAACTAATTTTCTCTCTTTCACAGTTCTGACAAAAGAGTCTTCAACCCGAAATGCTTATTGTTCCTTTTTCCACACCAGGTCTGTAGAATGTTTCCAGCAATTCTGTTGTTATTTTAACGTGCACCAAGATCTCGACAGGCAGGGGCTTCTAAGTACCATCTCACGAGTGTCAGGCAATGAGCATCTCTTAAGGAAATAGCCCAACAACCTACCCATTACATTCAACGGTATTATCAGCTATATATGTGGGTCACCGGAAATGTAATTGGTTGGACCTGCGACAAACACTGAAGCTACAAGAGCAGGTCAGAGACTGGGGTATCCTGCAACAAGTGATTCACCTCCTAACATCCCAAAGACTTTCCACAAATCTGTGGAGCAGAGCCAGATGACTGAGCACCTGGTTCTAAAACGTCAAGTTTTCTGAAGAAATATTAAACCCAAGATAAGCTAAATCTCAAAAACTAAAAGTGCACAATTGTCAAACTTAGCTCCATATAGAACAAAACGGAAATAAAATATTGTTGACTCATCTGGATGAGTGCAGCTCCAACAACACTCCAAAAGCTTCACACCAAAGTCAAAGCAACCCATTTGATTGTCACTGTAAGTCACCATCCTTGGTATTCATACCCTTCATTACCAGCTTACCATGCTGCAATCTACATCACCAACAAAATTCACTGTAATTACTTGCCTTTCCAATAGCACTTTGCAAACTCACATCTATCTAAAATGACAGGGACTGAAGGCACAGGGAATCAACACCTGCACCACACACCATTCTGACTTGGAACTATGTTGCCATACCTTCATTACTGCTGGCTCTAAAACCAGAAACTCCTATCCAACATTGTAGTCCTTGATCAGAAGAGCTGCAGCGTTCAAGGTGGCTCCACACCACCTTCTCAAGGGCATTTATGGATGAGGAATAAATGCTGGACTTGCCAGCAACAACCACTGCCATAAATGAGTAAAGGACGCAGACCAAGGTGCCCCTTTCAGCAATAATCACAAGAAAAAGCAGAAGGAAGGAAGGATTAGAGCTGAGCCAAGTTTCTGTACACATCATTATGGATGAACATCAACTACAAGTAGTCGTCGAATCATTTCTTCCATTAAGGGATGTGACAGGAAATAAAAGGCAGCATAGAATATTAATAGCCAAAAGAAACCAACAGTAGAAATTATAGTTCAATAGCCAAGAGCCAACCCCCATACTTACTGAAAGCATGTCGCTTAATGAGTTAGACTTTGCTCGTACATTATGCTCCCTGAAAAAAAAAGAATTCAAATATAATTATGCTCACTGGTGACAAAATTAACAACCTTTTTAAATGATGAGCCCTTTTGCTTCTTCCATCTCCTAATATGTTCATAATTCGACTGATGCCAGAAATCTTTACAGAGCTCTTTTTACAAATAAGCCAAACAGAAAACTGTAATGTCAGCTGCAGAAATCAGTGCAATGCCTCGAAACACCCAGGCCACCTTTACCAAAAATCCATACAAAGGCTGGGTTGTGCAGTGAAGCTACAAGGAGGGGCCCATCAGTCCTCCTGGAATCCCATTCATCAATCCACTGCTAAATTATTCCTTAATTGCACTAAATGCCTGCAACACATCAGGATTTTAGAAACTAAATATTATATTCTCGTGGTTTAAATCCAGAACAATTGAAGTTAGATGAATCCCAGAAATCAAAACCAGGTGCTCAGTGGTGAAGTTCTGCTCCACACAGAAATCACAATCCAGCAAAGTAATGAACTCATTTGGTAAACCTTTTGTTAGTTTCTAATTGAAGGTTCTGAAGATCACTGCAAAACTGTAAAGAGACTAAAGATATTTTTCCCTCTCAAAAAGACCAATGATCCAGCCCACTAAGATTGGCAACATTGTCCTTCATTCTTGAAGTAGATTGTGCATGGAACTCCCCTCCAGAAGTGGTCAGCGAGAGCACATCGGCTCACCAAAGGTTGCAAAATCCCGACCAGTGTCCTTCGGGTAGCTCCAGGATAAATACCACCTCAGTCATTCAAGACAGGCAGCTTTGTCAGGAGCATGGTTTTGCAGCTGTCAAAGTTCTTAAGTTTTGGGGAGGGTGCATTCAGCATAAAAGGGCATGAAATGCCCTTCAGCATAAAAGGGCAGCTACTAGAGGGCCCTGGAACTCCCACTGTGAGCATCTCTCTAAACAAGGTTTAAATTTACTTTTGAGGTTAGTACTTACTATAAACAGAGCCACTGTATTGCTTAGGTAACTGCAAGAAAAATACTATCCAAGTCACCTGACCCAGGACCAAAACAGGACCCACCTTTGTTAGGTGACCAGGTATAAAATTAAACAAAGGACACCCCAAATGTAACAGCCTAGTTCCCCATTTAAATACAGGCTGGCTCACTGAATACAAGAGCACTGGGAGCCTTGCTCTCCTCTCCTAGAAGGTCAGATTTGGCTTTCTTTTGGCTTAGTACAGTCTCAAAGAAATTACTAGCCTGAGAGGTATAAACTTTGTGATAAGGACAGGATAACACAACCTATTAATTTCCATGTTACAAGGAATGCCGCAAATAAAAAGGTTAGTGTTCATTCAAAATGTAACTGCTTGCCAAATCATTTCTCAGTGACACCAGGATTTTCTTTCAGTCCTCACTACACTAAAGACATTAGGGTCAGCTTTGTTCAAAAAGAATATCTGGCCTGCTTCAGCAGACATTTCAGTATACAGTTCTCCCTCAATCACCCTTCCCCTTGTGCCACTTCCCCAAGGACTTGACACTGTGCAGAAGAGGCAACACGTGGTCAACTTCTTTGAGAACAGAACTGGTGAATCAAAATGTGTTAAAGATTAGGGGAGTGCCAGTTTCAAACCCTGCTGTTGAATTAGCTGATAACAGAATATACAGTTGGCTGCATTCTGTTAGATTCCCATCTGTTTGCTGTCGCACTCAGTTCAGAGCTGGTCACTTCCAATTTCCCCCCCACGACCCCATTTGAAAAAGCCCTTGCTACTGACAGCGAGATTCTGCCTTTAAATGCCTCAGAGAATTGCAAGATTCAGATTTAGGATCACTTTGTTTGGATGTACAAGAAACAGTAGTAGGTAGAATCAGCCCTGCAGCATAATGAACCTACCCCATCATTCAACAAGACCTTAGCTGAACAATAGTGAATTATATCAACCACAATTTCCTGATTTCCTTTGCCCAGTAGCCATCACTCAGTACTGTTTATAGAGAATATACAAATGTCTATAGAGATAAGGGATGGAGAATTCCAAAGATACACAAGTGAGTAAAGAAAGCCCTTGGGTGTAAATCAGCCAATTATTCTAAGAACATGCCTGCTAGTCCTAGATTCCTCAGCAGCTGCCAGCATCTATCATGTCAAGGCCTTCAGGAATTTTGCTTCTATGAGATCACCTCTCATACATCTAAACACCAGAAAGTATAGACTCATCCTTAATTTCCCCCTACAGGATACCTGGGATGAGGGGGCTTTCTAGTCAATATCTCATTGTGCTCCCTTCCTTGGTTAAGGAAGATGCCCTAGGCCCAGACATCTTCAGCTGCTTCATCAATGACCTTCATTCTAAGAGCAGGATGTTTACTCAGGATTGTACAAATGTTCACTTCCATTCACAGTTCCTCAGAAAGTGATGCATCCATTGCTCACAAGAATCTAGAAAACATTCAAGCATAGACTGTCAAGTGGCCAATAACATCACCATTGCACATACAGGGCAACAGCCATCTCCAACAGGAGAGAATCTAGTCTCCTGTGATCCTCAGTGCATTACCATCACCAAGCTCCCCACCAGGAAGAGCCTGGAGGTCACCATTGATCAGAAATTCAGTTGAGCAAACTACCTAAATATTACGGCTTTAAGTGTAGGTGCAAGGCATGGCATCCTCCAGCACAACTCATCTCCAAACACTCCTAAAAGTTTTCTAACATTTACAAGGGATGTCAAAAGAAATATGGAATACTTTTCATTTGCATGGATCAGTGCAATTCAAACACAAGAATTTCAACACAATCCAGGATAAAGTAGCCCACTTAATTGGCACCTGATGCACCACTGTAAACATTTGCACCCTACATCACTGAGGCATAGTGAGTGTGTACCATCAACTGAGTATTTTAGTTACTTGCCCAAACTATCTGGCAAACCTCCCAAACCTACAGCTTTTTTTATCTAGAAGATAAAGGACATCAGATAGATAGAAACAACATCCTCTGTAGCCTTCCCGAGTCTCTCACCGTCTTGAATTGGAAATACATGACCATTTCTCTAGCATCCCTGTGCACAAATATTAGAAATCCCTACCAATAACAGAGCACCATTACTGGGGCAGTTTACCTTTACTTTATCAACAGCATCTGAGAATAGACAATAAATGTTGACCTTGACAGTAATGCCAAATTCCCATAAAATCCTTGTGCATCCTCAAAGCCCTATATAATTTCAGAGTGCTTTTTATTCTTGTATTTCAATCCACCCTCAACATACAATACAATTTGCCTCTAATTGATTAGAAATAAAATTCTAGCTGGCCACGAGAGTTCAAGCACAAAGCCAGAATTGTAATTTTCTATACCCTGTAAATCACAGAACATAAGCAAATGGTCAAGTCATTACATTCTGGCAACAAAGTGCCTTTTTTTTTTGTAAAAAAGCACCCCATCTCCCAACCCTCCTCTTCACACCCAATACCAGAAGTCAGAAGGAAATGCGTTTGAATCCTCACACTTGCAGAGTGTCCTTTCTCACACTGAGGATTCAACAATAGATCACACTAAGCATGTTAGAATCAAGTCCCAGACGCAACATAGAAAAGTACGAATCTTTACTAGAAAACCACTGATCTTGGTCAAATTGTAAACAGGAAACTTGGGAGTGGCACAGGGCATGTTGAGCTCTCAATATTCTACAGGTTTCCTACCCAGGTTTCGGAGGTATAGACATTGGTGCTGGGATTGAAGTTTCCATTGGCAAGCTTTCAACACTGGGAGCTGGCGAAGATGCAACTGAATCACGGGAGCCGATACTCTGCCTGTCGAATCCCGATTCCTTTGCAAATTTTACCTGAGAGTTAAGAATAATGCAGTGAAACTCCTGCTATGAAAATATTAAACATAACTCCACCAACTCTCATACATGGTCACTGGTGAAGAGAAATCAGTATTTTGCTTACATAACTGTGCAATGAAAACTGGCATTGCACTTAACCCAAAATCATCAATTGATACAAAATTCTTAAACAGGTCACACTGCGTCCAAAATACTAATCTTCAGAAAGAAAATCATATAAATTTACATGCACCCAATCCCATCACTCCTGCATTTATACAATTGTCTTTTATTGTCCAAACTCTCACAAGCCTCATCAAACAGCACCATTCTCAGCTGCGGAAGATTTCAAAAGGTAGCCAAAACTTTGCTAAAGATGGTCAGGGGAGGAACAGAGGAAGTCCCTGGTACTCTCTAAATTAGCCTAGACATGACAATTTAATCTCAGGGATTAAAGATCCATTTATATGCAATTACCAGCCCATCCAATTATCTCAATTTTAGGTGATACTCACCCTTTTAACCTCCACCTCAAAGATAAGTGTGGAATCAGGTGGAACCCTGTTTGGCATTCCTTGTGATCCATATGCCTGATTTGGAGGTATAATCAACAGCCTCTTTGCACTTTTCTTCATTCCCAACATCCCAATTTCCCAGCCCTGCAAAAAATGGCAGTTCCAAAATTAAAAGTATCTGCAATAAACTAATGTAGAAATAAAAATCTAACAGCAATAAAAGTGGTCACAAAGCTATTTGGAAGTCAAGAAAACCCAATCAATTCATTACTGTCTTATTCATAACCAGTCTGGCCCAAGTCTATGTGTGTGATTATGTCTGTGTTATTGTGCCATTGTGTTAAACAACACTTATTGGTATTGAGTAATAGGTAAAATGTGGGAGGAGAAAGGTGGTGCCAAAATCTGATGGGGGTTTATTGAGACCATGACAGTAACAGCAAGGCAGTTGGCCAATAACTGTTTTCCTTCAGTCTCCATGGTAGTTAGGACAGTAATGCTGCAACCCAAACTAAATCTAGAAATTAATAAACAGTTGAAATAATATTTATACCAGAAAATGTTACCACATGACAAATAGCACTGAAGTAGGTGGCCCCAAACAGTTTCCACACAAAGTTACTAAAAAGAAAATCGCTGAATTTAGGGATGAGACCTCAAAATTGAATAGCACCATTGGACACAAACTAAGTCAGAGACTTGCTAAGTAACTAAAGGCCAGTGAGGTTATTGTAGCAGTAGAAAATTTTCTAAAGGGCATTAATTTGAAAAAGTGCATGAAAGCTACCAGTACTCAAGGTCTCCAACCAGTGATATCATCAGAAAACTGCATCTTCTATACCAAGGATAATTATGAACTACCATGTGAGCAAGGCACGAACATGACATAGCCCCACCATAGATAAAAAGTGAAGAAAAATCAGTAATAAACAGTGGGGAATGACAAAACAAAACCCTTCCAGTAACACAATACAAGTTCACATTTGAAACATATGCTTAATATTATCAGAGAGAGCAAACTCATTAGACTTAAATGAACTGCATTGAGTATTATAATCTACAAACATAGACCCCATCCATGCCCTTTTTTCCTTACAAGAACCCGTGTCCTATGCATTCACCCCGGGAGCTACCTTGATCACTTTCCCCGATCCTAGTTTCAATCGCAGCAATTTGTCTTTGTTGACATTTGTGTCAAACACCTGAAAAACAAAATGAAGAATGAAGACTTCTCCGTTCTACTCCTTTCTCAGCCACAGTCAAACAAGCTTCTTTTTCATTATTTTCATCACCAATCATTCCAAGGTCTTTGGTAATGAACTGAATCTCAATAAGCATCACATTAGTTTAGGAAGTGAATCAGGACTGCCATGCCGGTGCACACTTACAGCCAACAGACAAAGGCTTCCATTAGGCTTTATTTTAAATAATTGATTGATTGTACCATTTGGTTTCCCTCAAGAATCTGAAGTCAGTGAATGTAATTACTATCCATTGTTTCACATTCAAAGTTTTGGCTCAGATGCTTATTTGGATTTTAACCATGGCCTATTTTAAAAGAACAAACCATAACATTGGAGTGGAGAGGCAGAACACAATTCAGTCAGACCCCACACCAACTCAATTAACCCTACCTGTCCAAATGTGTTGTTCTGGTAAAGCCAACCTGTGTACGACACTTCCAGAGAGTCACCTGTTTCAACTGCCTGTCCATCACCTGGGATCAGATCCTGGATTAGCACAGATTCCAACGATGAGGTGCAGTTGCATTTTGCTATGCACACCTGCACAGGGACAAAATGTAGAGTGACACAGGAGGGCCTAAGAAGAATGCATCCCAACAATGGTTACAGTAAGAATTTGCCAGAGCAAAGTTTTCAGTTACAGCTGTTGTGACAATCCATAAAATATGAAGACACTACTATGCAGCCACTTTTACAAACTACACAACAAGTTAATGAGTATACTATGTTATCTGAAGAACTTATCAAATCAGTAATGAAAACTTGTATCTGGTGAATTCAAACTGTTAAATCCAAACTGTTAAATCAGGTTATCATGGTATCAAAAAGACAATGCCTGATTATTTAACCAATCCAGGATAACTTCAGAATGCCACAAAATTATACTAGCCATCAAAAGGTTTACAAACATTAGACTATTTTTCTTCCTCAAAAGCTTAGGATGGTCTTCCAGATAGACTAGACAGCAAGATTGGATGCAATCACCTTTTTGTGTGAACGTTAGTTTAAAGAGAACAGAAGTATCTGCACATCAGTGTTCTGAATATACACAGATTCAGAAAATGCAGAGTGTAGTAATAAGTACATACAGCCTTTCAAGCCTATTCCATCATTCAATATAACAGATGGAGCTGTGCCTCAAGTCCATGATTGCCATCTCCTCCGATTTCCTTGGTGCCCAAAAAACTATCAACCTCAGATTTGAATATACTCATTGGCAGCATCCACAGATCTCTACAGCAGAGAATTCCCTAGACTTACAAACCTCTGAACAGGAAATCTCTCTCCTAAAATGCCCAGGTGTTTATTGTGAGATCATATTCTCTTGTTCTACAGACTTCAGTGCTGGCAGAATTAGCTCTGTAGCATCTACTCCTTTGCCAATCCCTCAATCTTATGTTATCCTGAGAACAGTACTGAGGGAGAAACAGTTTCTCAAAATTCAGTGATATTACTGAGATCACAAATAGGCTTGCTACACCATAGTCTAAACTCTATTCACAATGCCTCAACACGATTCCACAAGATTCTAGCTGCCTCCTACGAGGATCCAGGAGACAAGTCTGAAGCCATTCAAGAAAGTTATCACCCACCCACCCACATTTCATTGCATACTGCAGTAGTTACAGGACGAGCCAAGTAATCCAGAAACTATGTATTAAAAATCCAGGAGCCCAAGATCAAACTCCATATTTTCTGCAGGGGTTTAAGAAAGTGACTTATTTCTACCCCCCTCCCTCCCCCCCCCGCCCCAAGACTTTTTAGGAACACTTTTGTAAAACCATTCACTTAGATCACAAAACTTCAGTTCCCTTGCTCTACATTTCTTGATCTTCTTTAAAAAAAATAAAAATCAATAATTCTTGTTAAATCTTACTTTGCTCATACCTTAAAATTTTTTTTAAAGTTATAACATTCAACAGCCACAAACCCCACACAGAGCAACTTGAACTTTACCTGTTTGCTGAATTCCACCACAGCCTTCTCAGATTCAAACATGATTGACCAGTTCTGCCTCTGATCATCATAAAACATACAGTAATTATTGGCTTGAACCTGAAGGGAAAGAATATTAAGATGAGTTTCGATAACCAGAATGATCTCCAATGGCTCATTTGATAACACACCTCATGTGGATTTGGCACAGTTAATTTCACAAGTTGCCCTCAACTAAGATGCTAGAATTGGTCTCATCATCCTGGAATTGAGCTGAAAGGAAAGGAGGAGGTGATGGTGAAGGGACTGTTGAGAGCAGGAAAGCAAGTTAAAAATCAAGGATCCCTCTGCTGATTATTTTCCAGAGGTTGTCAATACTGAATAATTGATGTTTGCAAACTTGAATAGTTTTCTGACACATCCCTCAGTTTACATTGGACTAATGGCTACTGAGGCAAATTAATGAATAACTAAGATCTGCAGAACTTTACCCAAAATGCATGGCACCTTTAAACAAACCAAAAACATAGTAATGGAGCAGAGGATTGAAACAGAAGACAAATGTACATAAAATTGTGTGGTCCCAAATCATATTTGGCACAACTGCTATTAAGTTTACCCTAATAGGAGTAGGCCATATAGCCCTGCGAGCCTGCCCAATCCAGGTAGACTTTGATTCCCTAAACTTCAAATCTCTCACTCAGCCTTAATAACTCAGAATTCATAGTCCTGAGGCAAAAAATTCCAAAGATTCACAACCATCCTGGAAGAACTTCCCTCTTAATTATCAACTTCTTATCCTAGAACAATTTTACAGACTCTGTAAAGCCTCCTAAGAATCTTACGGATCACTTCTCATTCTTCTAAACTCCAGGAGTACAGGCCCAATCTACTCACCCTTTCCTCAAAACAATTTCTTCATCCTTGAAAACCATCTATTAAAGATTCTCTGCACTGCCTCCAAATATACTGTACTGCAGCTGTGGTCTCAAAGCCGTATACGGCTATAGCAAGACATTTGTTCACTATGCCCTTTCCAATAAAGGCCAACATTCCATTTTCTTATTTAACCAAGAAACATGACATTATAAACACAAGTCCATTATTCTAAAGCTGAACCGTGGTGATTGAACAAGGCAAGCCCTCATATGAGAATGTGCTACATCTTTGCAACTCGGTTTGCAAGTCAACCCGCGAACAGCAGCGTACGGTCCAGGGAATACTTCCAAAAGCAACATGAGGAGAGAACCCTAAAAAATATCCATACCAAAAACAGCATACTTCTTTAACCATTACCAACAAAAAGGAAGTATATAATCAGAACTCATCAATACTCCAAACTGTAAATGTCGAGGCTTAACCAGAATTTCACCATTACTTAAATTAACACCCAAAGTAATTTTAAATATTGTCCATTAAAGAAAATTATATGAAACCTCCAAATTCTTTATTAGCATGTTTCCAACTGAGATAACCTATACTAATGTTAATATAACTTTATCACATTATCCCCAGGAATTCCCTCCAAACACACATTGATGTTACTATTAGCAACAAAAACGTTCCCTTATTCATGAATAATATTGAAAGATGACAAAGAATTTACTTTAATGGTTAAATCTCAACTAACAGATGCACATCATATCCAATAACCACAACCTTTAAAGAAATAGTTACTCACAGTAAAAGTGAACGTTGAAGTGATGCGAGCAGCTGCAATCTTCTTCTGTTGACTAGCATACAGTAGAATCTTGTACTTATAGGGTCAGAGAATAAGGAATTAACTTCCAAGCAAAATACACAAACTCACATTCATCTTATTTATTAACTGAAGAAATAACCACATCATACTGTACTTCCGCTTCCTTGATCAGAAGAACTCACCTCTCCTGAAGCATGGTTTCCAAGAATTGCCGCCCCCAGCTTGCCTTGTTTCACATACTGACCGTTCAGGCTGAAACACAGTAAGTGTAATCAGTAACTGACCTGCAACACCAACCAACACACCCTCCTTCCACACACTTGCCCATGTCACACGTGAACTAGTCCTTTATAAATCTAGTAACGAGTCCTTGATAAATCTAGTAACGAGTCCTTGATAAATCTAGTAACGAGAAGTTTAAGTATTTCAGGGTTTCAAAAGCACAAAATATCTCATCAAATGTGCCTTAGTGAAACAGCTTAACATATACATCTATTGCTCTGGCATCTCAAATGTGAGAAAGATCCACATTTAAAGCATGTATGTCATTCTTGCACTTCATCACTGGGCAAATCTGGGCAGGAAATAAATGCTTTCCATCCAATGGCGCCTGCATTCAGATCAAGGCTGTTGGAACAGCAGCTCTGGACATGTTTGAAGGAATCACAGTCAGAAAATCCCACTCCTTTGGACACATTGCTTGGGTGGAATCAATGCTTGAACCCTGCACGCCATCACCAATAGTGCAAATGCAAGACTGATGATGACCTTGGAGTAGGCCAGCATTCACATGGACGTGAATAATCAAGACTGATTCAAACTACCTAGTCTCAGTGTGGCCTTAATTCAACATACTGAGGAACAGAGGATCTCATGGTGATTGTCAAGCCTCAGACAGGTGCAAGCAACCATTAGATATAGATACAAACAAAGTTGACTGGAAATGAAATATTCTTTCATAGTCAAGATTTGTGGATAATGACCAAGTACCGACAGAAATCATACATAAAAGCCTTAGAATAGGCTATTTGGGTCAAATTAGTACAAATGCCAAGTGGCATTTTAATTAAAATTCATACCACACTTATTGCTTAAGAGAAATAGTTGAAAACTTTGATTCAAGTGCCACTCAACCATACACTAAAAGTGGCCTCAATCCCAATGCTGCAATTTATTCACAGCATGCTTCAATACCACTGGCCAACTTTAACCAGACATTCCCTCCCCAGAAGTACTTACTATTGGTACGCATGCACAGCAGACGCAAACACCACAGCCGGAGGGACACCAGTAGGTGGTGGTTTCTGTGAACTCACTCCTGCCGAGGAAAAACATTGATTTAAAGTAAACAAGGCCCCTTGCAATTAGACAGCTCTAACAGTTAATGAAATTGTAATCCTGCAGTGAACAATTATAGCAACAAACATCACAGACCTCAGTGCAAGAGGACAAGCATAATACCAATTTTAAGAACTGCCTGCTGGTTGGAATGCCCCAAACTCAGACATTGTATTATCCCAGTTCTTACAGGATTATCTGGAAGCGAGTGTAACCCAATAGAATCTCTCTTCTTCATTGAAGCAGGACACACAGAACTCATTCACAACACAGCAAAGGCAAATCAGTCTGATGGATTGGCAATGTAAGACTATAAGAATGATGCAGTGCCCCAGCACAGAGTAATTGAAAAACCAACAAAGCTGATTGTTCGTGAGAAATGGATTTTACAATATTTTAATGTAAAAAAAATATTGTGTGGTGCACTTGGGTAGGGACAATTCTGAGAGGATAGCACCATGCAGGGTTGCTGAGCAGCTTTTATGGGATTGATTCAGTGAAAATACACAGTTACCTATGTCATGAGGCTAGGACAATAAAAGCTAAATCATAATGTACTGCCAAGGTAATTAAACTTAAAATAATTAATGTTTTTAACAAGCACTTAATCAGAAACAACATATCCAGTTCTGGCAAGCGACCTTGGAAATGGTTCAGGAAGGATCAAATTCATTTCCAGGTCCCTAGACAGGATGAAGGAAAGCAAGCTTTAACTAATACAAAAGCACAAGTTTTAATTTAATTATAGTAATTAAAACAATGAAAGGGATCAAATTGATTCTTAATGGTTGTGTTTAGGACTAGTGAATGGATGTCCCCAAACCACAGAGGGCAGATAGAGACAACTGGTAGATAGAGATAACTGGTACTACTTTTTTGCAGAAATACTATCATGAACATATATTGCTAATACATGCAGAGAGTAAGGAATCACCTTTAGCAGTGAAAGTAAGTTCCCAAGATGGAGTTACCAACCAACTCTTGGAGTCACAAAGAATCAAAGGTTTATCTCTGGAACAATGTTCTGAGCAACTGAACAGAAACATCACGGGTATATTAAACAAATATAGTCTTATCCGTATTATTTTCTTTGAACATTTTTTGCTTAATAGATAGAGCTACAGGGGTAAAGAGGCAGCTTGACTGACAGCAGTAATTATTCAACCAGGTTAAGACAAATCTTCTCTCTGACTGGCATGGGACAAAGATTAGACATGGGTGATAATGGAAGCACAGGATTAGATGGTTGAAGGCATGAGGTCATGACAAAAACTTCTGAACCACATCCAGGCAGCATGTATAGGGCTAGCATGACATTGGGGAACACTGTCATTTCCTGGATACAGGTTGCAGATGAATTCCTCAGAGATTTTCCCCAAAAATTATCCTGTGACATTCCAAGAACGCACAACTACAAGAGACACAGGGGTCAACGAGGGGATAAAAAAATGAGTATGCGTTGTAGCTCCATAGATCATCCGATAATTCTCTCATTGGATTTGAACACGTTCAGTACTGCAATTTGGCTACTGCATTTCCTGTATTACAACGGTAACAACACTAGAAGTATTTCATTGGTTGCAAAGCACTTTGGGATAACCTGTAGTTGTGAAAAAGTGCTTACATAAATACAAGTTGTTTTTCTGCTGTTTCTCCAACAGCACAAGTCATTAGCATTGACCATTTTGCATTGCAGCAAAGGAAGTTTCTGTAAATGATGGTACCACCTGCTTCCATTTGTTGGCTAAAGATGCAATTATATGTGATCAGGAAAGTCAATTCATGGGCAGATTACCAAAGGAAGGAGTGTGCAGTTGTGGCACTAAATGTAACAGTCCAAATTGACTGTGGCATACAAAGCTCATTCCTCTTATCTAAATGTTTGCACATGGGGACAAAAATGTGAACAAACAAAAAAAGAGGATAGGTTATTGCATAACACAAGTGTTTATGTTACATCCAAAGGCTTCACAACAAAGGTTTTCATGGTAAAAAAAAGCTGAGGAAACAACATACTATTTATGCTTTATGTTTTCTCATGCTTGTTTTGTGCATGGACTTCGGAAAGGACTGCTCCGTCAGTCCTCATTAGCAGATACATTCCAATCAGAAGATTTGCTTTGCTATGCCACATCAATGACATTTCGTCTACAAAAATGAATGGCATACTGACTTATTCTTCAAGGGCTTTCAAGCTAAGTGGAACTCCAAGATAAGAAGTTTGTCCAACAACAAGATATAGATTTAAAATAACCGGCAAAAGAGTCAAGGATGGGATAAAAAAGATTTTTATTCAGTTAATTATGATGATCTGTAATGAATGCCTGAGAAGGGCAGTGCAAGCAGATTCAATACTAAGCAACTAAAGGGAATTGAATAAAGACCTAAAGGAGAAATGTGGAGAATAAGCAGCCATGGAGATCTCACTGGATAGTTCTCTGAACAAGTCAGCTTGCTTGAATTGCCAAGGTAATACAACCTCCCTATAGAATGTTTTTTGTGTTGTTTTGTTAATTGGCTGTTACAGATACTCTGGGTGATTAGGAATTAACTCAAATTGAAGATTTATGGTATAATCAATAACTGTGACCACATTGTGGTGGAATAGTACTGTACTTTCTCTGTAATTAACACTTTATTCTGCACTCTGTATTGTTTTACCTTGTGCTATCTCAATGCACTGAGTAATGAATTGATCTGTATGAACAGTATGCAAGACTGTACCTCGGTGCATGTGACAATAATAAACCATTTTAATTCAGTGAGGGAAGTTGGTAACGCACAGCTGGGGAAATATCACAATAAATCACAATCAGAAGTTGCAATATAAATTTAAGCCATAAAACAGAAGACAACTTTCATCAAAAGTATTGATATACATAGCTGCAAGTTTTTAAGCTCTTCAAAAGAAATAGCCTCAGCTTGGGAAAGGTTGTCTGCTATTCACAACAGATAGCTGAGATAGAAACAGAGACACAAAAGACTTTAGATACTGGAATCTGCAGTAAAAAAAAAACAAACTGCTGGAAGAACTCAGCAGGTCAAGCAACATCTGTAGAGGCCAAGGGATAGGTGTGTTTCAGGTTGAGTCCCTGCTTCAGGACACAAACCCCTTTCCCTTCATCCCCACAGATGTTGCATGACCTGCTGAGTTCTTTTTGGGTTTTTTTTGAGATAGAAACAACTGCCAATGGCAGAGTTGAGGCTTTATGGGAGGTAAATATCTAAGACTGTACTTTTGCAGAACAGCAGAGGACACAACCCAAATATACAGTGGCATGCAAAAGTTTGGACACCCTGGTCAAAATTTCTGTTACTGTGAATAGCAAAGCGAGTAAAAGATGACCTGGTTTCCAAAAGGTATAAAGTTAGAGATGACACATTTCTTTAATATTTTTAAGCAAGATGACTTTTTTTATTTCCATCTTTGGCAGTTTCAAAATAACAAAAAAGGAAAAGGGCCCGAAGCAAAAGTTTGGGCACCCTGCATGGTCAGTACTTAGTAACACCCCCTTTGGCAAGTATCACAGCTTGTAAATGCTTTCTGTAGCCAGCTAAGAGTCTTTCAATTCTTGTTTGGGGGATTTTCGCCCATTCTTCCTCGCAAAAGGCTGCTAGTTCTGTGAGATTCTTGGGGCGTCTTGCATGCACTGCTCTTTTGAGGTCTATCCACAGATTTTTGATGATGTTTAGGTCAGGAGACTGTGAGGTCCATGGCAAAACCTTCAGCTTGTGCCTCTTGAGGTAGTCCATTGTGGATGTTGAGGTGTGTTTAGGATCGTTATCCTGTTGTAGAAGCCATTCTCTTTTCATCTTCAGCTTTTTGTTTTACAGACAGTGTGACGTTTGCTTCCAGAATTTGCTGGTATTTAACCGAATTCATTCTTCCCTCTACCAGTGAAATGTTCCCCGTGCCACTGGCTGCAACACAAGCCCAAAGCGTGATCGATCCACCCCGGTGCTTAACAGTTGGAGAGGTGTTCTTTTCATGAAATTCTGCACCCTTTTTTCTCCAAACATACCTTTGCTCATTGCGGCCAAAAAGTTCTATTTTAACTTCATCAGTCCACGGGACTTGTTTCCAAAATGCATCAGGCTTGTTTAGATGTTCCTTTGCAAACTTCTGATGCTGAATTTTGTGGTGAGGATGCAGGAAAGGTTTTCTTCTGATGACTCTTCCATGAAGGTCATATTTGTGGAGGTGTCGCTGCACAGTAGAACAGTGCACCACCACTCCAGAGTCTGTTAAATCTTCCTGAAGGTCTTTTGCAGTCAAATGGGGGTTTTGATTTGCCTTTCTAGCAATCCTACGAGCAATTCTCTCGGAAAGTTTTCTTGGTCTTCCAGACCTCAACTTGACCTTCACCGTTCCTGTTAACTGCCATTTCTTAATTACATTACGAACTGAGGAAATGGCTACCTGAAAGTGCTTTGCTATCTTCTTATAGCCTTCTCCTGCTTTGTGGGCATCATTTATTTTAATTTTCAGAGTGCTAGGCAGCTGCTTAGAGGAGCCCATGGCTGCTGATTGTTGGGACAAGGTTTGAGGAGTCAGGGTATTTATAAGGCTTTGAAATTTGCATCACCTGGCCTTTCTTAACGATAACTGTGAACAAGCCATAGCCCCAACAAGCTAATGAAGGTCTGAGACCTTGGTAAAAGTTATCTGAGAGCTCAAATCTCTTGGAGTGCCCAAACTTTTGCATAGTGCTCCTCTCCTTTTTTCACTCTAAAATTGTACAGAACAAAAATAATACACTAATCCTGCTTAAAATGTTGAAAAGAATGTTTCGTCTTTAACTTTATGACTTTTGGAGATCAGTTCATCTACTACTCACTTAACTACTCACAGTAACAGAAATTTTGACCAGGGGTGCCCAAACTTTTGCATGCCACTGTACATCTTAATAGAAGAACTAGACAGGTAAACAAGCAGTCACAGAAGATGCACAAATATACAACTGCCGGCTGGTACTGTTGTGGTTGAACATGTATGGACCGTGCACCTGCTTTGTTTAATGCACCTGTTACACAACTGTCATAATAATTAAAAGGATTCTGAAGATTTTTCTTACCATATTCATTTGCATTACAAATAATTTTAAAATCTTACACTTCTCTAATCCAATTTTTCTACCTGGAGCCTGTGCCCCTTTCTTGGGTTGCTTGGGGGCTGTGTACTGGAAGGACTCATTTCCTTGACCCGTGGCAGCCTGATCCATCCCAAAGAGAGAGGCCAATTTGGACCTGCAGGAAGAAAGGGTAAAATTTAGCAAATCACCTGAAATGAAGCCACAACCACCTGACACAAGGAAAAAAGATAATTAATACCTGCATTACAGCCCCCATTGATTATTGTCCTGTGGCCTCATGAGTAGCCTATGCTTTTTGAAGGACAAATCTAGACAACTAAAATAAGACAAACTTCAAAATAGACATGAAATTCAAATTTCTTGGTAACAGCATTACTAGAAAACTGAAGCAAAAAAAAGCCATTTTAGTGTTAACCATTTGAGAGGAAAATTTTGTTCATCATCAATTTCTCCAAGTAATTAACTTGTCCATTTGGCAAGCATTATAATCTGTCTGACATTTCAACTCCACCAATAACACTGCATTGATGAGGAATTGTAGTCTAAATTCAGGAAGCAGGATTTGTGAAACAAACAAAAATAAGTCTGATTATCCTATTCCTACACACGATAGGGGTGATGAACCTCAATAATAGTTCAATTATATAAAATGTACAAAATGGAAAATGATATAAACCAATGTTATATTCCTCACCAATCCACTTTACACACTGCTCGCTATATCTATCTACCGCTTTAGGAACCATTCTTTATATAATATTACCAGTTAGTCACAGAATACAGCTTAAGTGTAGAAAGGACAGATGGTTCAGGAACTGGTCTCAAACACAAAGATTTCAAGGCATTAGCTGCAAGAATAACAGACAAGCTTTCCCACAAGCTAATCCTTGATCCCACAAGTAACAATAAAATCTACATTTAAGTTTCTACATACATGCAGCACTGCCTAGGGGGATCAATACTGACCCTTGGGTTTCATTCCACATGTACTCACTGCCCCAACGTCCCAGCATCTCAGACATGGCCTGATGATCACAAAGAATATCAGTGCAGAGCCACAGATCATCAAGACAAAATATCACATAGTCATGCAAAATGCAACACCCTCACTGCAAAGCAAACAAGACAGAAATGCAAGTTTCCATCAAGCTAGAAGGACTCCCTCATGGCTGTCTGCAGGCAAGCTAATTGAAAGCACAAGATGTCTCTTAATAGAGTTAGAGATCATTCCACACTGGGTCAGGCACTTTTAAACACAGTAAGATTAATCCACTTTCATTCATTCCAGAGCTACAAAATAGTTTTGATTGGGAACTACCACCCCCCAACCCAACAACTGCATTCAAAATCTCAAATTACCAGTGGAAAATAAAGTTTCCAAGCTTCAGCCTCCTAGATTTCATTTTCTTTAAACCAAAGTTGTGTGCTTGCCCCCAAACCACATCCACCGCCCCCCCCCCCCACCAGCTGATCCCAAACTTGCCACACAGCCCATGTAACCAACCTGTGGTACACTATGTTGCTGCACAATAGTAAGCCAAAACAGTTTACCAACTGGCCTATCATAAACTTACTCTAAGATCACAATAACACCTAGTCAAGATGGGAACCACATTCAGAATGACAAAGGAACAAAACAGAGGGCAAGTCTCTTTGCCTGCATTCTTTATGTACCCACAAAACAGAGCAAGTTAGAGGCAAGGAAGCCTTCACCAAATGGCTTACTCTAAATTTTCAGCACCAACAAGGCACAAATCAAAGCTTTGCCTAGGTGGGATCATTGGTAACAAAATAAGTTGCTCAACATCTTCCAAGTCATAGCTGTCTACTTTTATGCATCAGTATAAAAGCTCATTATCTCTATCATTAGCTCAGCGTAGTTGCAGTATTTGCCATCAGTAGGATACAGGGCAGGAAATTGCTAAAAATTCATTAACAGCATCTTCCAATTCTGTGGTCTCTAACACTAGGAAGGGCACTGGCAGCAGGTCAAGTAAACATCAAGGTCTCCCTAGGTAAAAAAAACAAACTTAGCTTGACAAAGTTGCTTCATCACCGAGTCCAATTCCAGAAACCCCCAACCCAAAGGACAGGAGAAATTTCACAACACCAACCATAGATGGCCAACCACCATTTTCTCAAGGAAACTGGAGATGAACAACAGCAACCCATAGCCATGGAATTAGCAAAATCTGTGATAAGCAGTTTGATGTGCACGCCCTGGATAACTAAAACAAGAAACAATGAAACTTTTACTAAACATAAGCATTTCTAAATCGGGATCTCAATGGTAATAAAGCAAGTTCAACATAACCCTAGTGTGGTGATTACTGGAGTTCTCTAAACTCAGTCTCTTTTCTCCATCACATTTCTTTCTGAATTTCAGATGCACAGACGGGTGTGTGTGGAAAGCCAAATGCGATTGCAGACATGATAATCTCCAGCACAGACCACAGTTACACAAAACTGACAAGCCTTCTACTTCTCTCTCTTAACGCATACAACAGCATTTTGGTTCTCCATTCCACTCTGTCTTTGGCTTCCTACAGTGTTCCAACAAAGCTCCACAGAAGCTTGTCCATCTCATCTTACAAGTTACTAAATAAACAGCATTCAGGACTCAATATTGAATTTCACAAGTTCATATAATTAGCCATTTCAGTCCTGCATCTCATTTCTTAACGTTATAGAGCACAGAAACAGGCCACTGTATCCATGCTGACCATTAAACTTATACTAATCCCATTTTTTATTCTCCCCACATCCCTACAGTCCTGCGAATCCATCCGAGTTCTTAAAACACTAATCATATTTAGCCTGAGACTTGAAGAAACGAAGGACTAAATCCAAACATTTTGGTGGAAATGGTTAAAAATTTTCAGTCTAATGTGATTTTTCCCCAAAGTTTTGCATTCAGTTTCCCTCCACCCCCTTCCCCACGCAAATTTCCTCCTGGTATTTCACATTTAATTCAATATTTCTTATAAACCCCACCAGACACATCTTTACCATCCTCTTTCAGCTAGCCCCATCATATCGTTCAATCCCTCCTAGTTTCTATCCTATCACAGAACATCCTTTCTGTTCTCACCATCCATCATCCCTTTCTCTGCAACTTTTAAATTTGTTCATTTCAATGTTTCCCAGTTCTGATGAAAACTCGTCAATCTTCGTCATGGAGTTATACGGCACTGAAACAGGCCCTTCAGCCCAACTCATCCATGCTGACCAAGATGTCTATCCAAGCTAGTCCCATTTGTCTGCATTTAGCCCATAACCCTCTAAATCTTTCCTATCCACGTAACTGTAAACAAAAATCTTTTAAACGTTGTAAATGTACCAGCCTCTATGGCTTCCTCTGGCAGCTTGTTTCAATATACACACCACTCTGTGTGAAAAGGTTACCCCTCAAGTCCCTTTTAAATCTTTCCCATCTAGCCTTAAATCGATGTCCTCTGGTTTATGACTCACCCACCCTGGGAAAAAGACTAACCATCCACATCATCAACCCCCCACACATTATTTTATATACATCACTACAAGTTCACCCTCAAGGAGGAAAACAACTGAGCCCATCCGGCCTCTCTTTATAACTCAACCCTCCAGTTCCAGAAACGTCCTTGTGAATCTTTTCTGCACCCTCTCTAGCTTAAGGATGTCCTTCCTCTAGCTGGGTGACCAGAATTGCACACAATACTCCGAATGTGATCTCACCAACTATTTGTACAGTTGCAATTTGACATCCCAATTCCTGTACTCAGTGCCCTAGACAATAACTATTTCTTTCTTCACATACTGCCTAACCTAAGAACGGAGTATTTTTTGTTCTTTTGTGGCAAGCCAGTAAAAGGACAAGGTAATAGGATCTCATTACTCTGAGCTCCTTTACAAGAGGGCATATAATACGAATAAGGCTTCTAACATAATTGGAGGGAATTTAATTGAAATTAGTAATAAGCAGCAAATTAAACATGCTCGATATCTCAGAACCAGGCAACAGCATACTGGAATGGTTAGAAAATTAATTTTAAAAAACTTCTGTAACTTTCAGGCATTAATTCAATTATAAACAATCAAGGCTGATCCATCAGGTGCCACTGACTCTCCATTTCGTCATCCTCAATTCTAAACGTGCTGTGTTATGTGACAGTTTGCTGGATATTCATCCAAGAGCTTTGTCCAGCTCAATAATAGAAAATGTCTGCAACCCTCGTCAGCTTCCACCAGTAACACCAACTCACCTTCCTCAACCTGAAACCAATTGGGTGCAACTTCATAGCTTGTTCTAAAATTTTATGCAGCCCTTCAATCTATCACCAAGACCTACTTCCATCACCACAATAAAGCAAAATTTATCCACCCAGTTGACATCCCTGGATTTGATTTTTCCAGTTGTCACTTCACCCCCAAGACCACCCCATGCTAATGCATTCAAAGCAGTGTCAGTCCATCCTAATTGTGCACATATCAGCCATGCCTTCGCCAATCTCCACCGGCTCTCTATCTGCCAACTGAAGCAGTTTAAAATTCTCATCCTCACTTTTATATCCCTTTACAGCATATAAAAGATGTATATCAATAAATTGTGTTTAAGATAGCCCCAGAAAGGGTTTTAAAATCTTAGAGCTGTGGCAATTCCATTACAATTTTTTTCCACTGTGGGTGGATTGGTGCTGAAAAACATTCAAGCTATGATAATTATTAATTCTGTTTCCTCTATTTCTGCCCACTTCCTGTTTGAAACTTGTGGAGGACAAATGCAAGGGGAATTTGGAAAAGCACTTTGGTAGAAGGCAGATATTGCTGCTAATAGAGTACACTGAACAGATTAGTAGAGGAAAAAAAAGATGTGATACAAAATTTAGTTATTTAATACTTCTTTGAGGCCTCCTACTACATTGTGTTCTCTGGTTTTAGTTCCATTTCTCTATTTTTAGTTCCATTTCCTCTTCAATATGTCTACAGATTAAATATGACTAAGATAATGCAAGTGTAATTTTAATTGCTATCAATTATGTTAAAGCTCAGATTTTAAAGTCACCTTTCCTTGAATAGCTGAACTAAAGTATAGTAGATAATTCCAGGACAGTGGTGGTGGTGCAATGATGTGACATGTGGAGGTTTCTATTAACTGAGCCACATCTGCTGAGATTCTACCTACACCAGCATGTAAATAAAAATCATTACATACAATTAAGGCTGGATTGCACAGGTTTCCAAGCCCAAATATTTCAGAGTCACAGCTGCTTTGCCCACTAATTTCATGCAGTCTGTTCTGCAAGTTGGACTGTTTGCAGTAATTCTACTTTATACATTTGTTTAAATATATATAAAGTGTCTACAGTACATATAATCTTCCAATACAGTCGTCATTATGGAGTAATGCTTCAATACTCCAGAATATGTCTAAACTTTTGCAACATATCCAGGGAGGATAAGCACACAACCAACTGAAACCTTGGGATAGATTTAGGCACACTTACATTTATGTAACATGGTTAACATTGAACATTCCAGAGTGCTTCAAAATTCAATATCGACTCAGCAGGAGATATTAGGACAGGCGATAGAGTAGAGTGTTTTGTTTTCTTTATTTGGTATCTGAGCTGCACTAGCAAAGCAGGCACTATTGCCCATCTGTAATTGCTCTGGAGAAGGTGATGGTGAGCGACGTTCTTGATTCACTCCAGCCCTTCTGGTAAAGGTACTCCAACAGCGCTGTTGGGTACAGTTCCAAGATTTAGGTACAGTGATAAAGGAGACATCATGAACATATTTTCAAATGAAAACAGCATGTGATTTGGAGGGAGTATATGCAGGTAGTGGTATTCCCATGCACCTGCTGCCCTAGTCCTTGACAGTGGTGGAAGTCAATATCTAAGATGTGCTGTTGGAGACAGTAAACAAAGCAGCCACTGTACACCAGTGGTTGATGGGACCACAATCAAACAGCTTGCCACGTCCTGGATAGTGTCAAGCTTCTAAAGAGTTTCTTGAGCTGCATTCCATCATGCTCCTGACTCGTGTACTGTAGTTGGTGGAAAGGCTTTCAGATGTCAGAAGAGTCACTTTTTGCAGGATACCGAACCCCTGACCTGCTCTTGTAGTCACAGTCATTATGTACCTGGTCCAGTTGAATTTCTGGTCATAGGTGACCCCAGAATATTGACTGTGGTGACTCAGTGGCAGTTGTGGCATCAATGTCATAGGTAGATGGTTAGATTCTCTCTCATTGGAGAGAGTCATTACTTGCATTTTTTTTTGTGGTTTGGTTGATCGTGTCTGAACATTGTCAAGGTCTTGCTGCATGCAAGTCTGGACTGTTTGATGTGTTGAGCAGTCATGAATAGAAGTGAACGTTGTACAATCATCAGCAAACACTTCCCCTTCTGACCTCACAAATAGAAAGAAGATCGTTGATGAAAGAATCAGAGAAAGTTAAAGTAGGTGGCTAAAAGAAATACTACCAACACTGGGTAAATCACACAATGTCAGAGAAGTGGAGGGTACAGGGATAGGGAGAAGTATAACACTTGAAGCAGCCCCACAAATCACACACCATCATGGGAATGCACATCTTCACCCATCTGGGCAAAAGTCCTTCAACAGGACTTACAGCAGAGTCCCTGCACAAGATCTGCAGCAGTTCAAGATGACAGCTCATCAGCACGTTTGCCAGAGCAATCAACTGTTGGCTTTCACGCACAAATTAAGAAAAAATACAGAAGAGTGGATTGTACTGTTAACAAAAGTTTCAGAGGGGAAGTAGCTGGGTCGTGGGTCCAACTAAGAGGAAGCCTCCATCAGCTCTCTCACCTACTGGCAAGGTACAACCAAGGAACACATCACATCATGCTAAAGTTCTAGATAAAGGATAAGCCAGGGGCAGCTGTCTGGTGAGTTAGTCCTGTCTTGTCAAACGAGGGAGGGAGTGAGGGGAAGGAGGGAGTGAGGAGGGGAGAGAGGGGAGGGGAGGGAGAGAGGGGAGGGGAGGGGAGGGAGAGAGGGGAGGGGAGGGGAGGGAGAGAGGGGAGGGGAGGGGAGGGAGAGAGGGGAGGGGAGGGGAGGGAGAGAGGGGAGGGGAGGGGAGGGAGAGAGGGGAGGGGAGGGGAGGGAGAGAGGGGAGGGGAGGGGAGGGAGAGAGGGGAGGGGAGGGAGAGAGGGGAGGGGAGGGAGAGAGGGGAGGGGAGGGAGAGAGGGGAGGGGAGGGAGAGAGGGGAGGGGAGGGGAGGGAGAGAGGGGAGGGGAGGGGAGGGAGAGAGGGGAGGGGAGGGGAGGGAGAGAGGGGAGGGGAGGGAGAGAGGGGAGGGGAGGGAGAGAGGGGAGGGGAGGGGGAGAGGGGAGGGGAGGGGGAGAGGGGAGGGGAGGGAGAGAGGGGAGGGGAGGGGAGGGAGAGAGGGGAGGGGAGGGAGAGAGGGGAGGGGAGGGGAGGGAGAGAGGGGAGGGGAGGGGAGGGAGAGAGGGGAGGGGAGGGGAGGGAGAGAGGGGAGGGGAGGGGAGGGAGAGAGGGAGGGGAGGGAGAGAGGGGAGGGGAGGGAGAGAGGGGAGGGGAGGGAGAGAGGGGAGGGGAGGGAGAGAGGGGAGGGGAGGGAGAGAGGGGAGGGGAGGGAGAGAGGGGAGGGGAGGGAGAGAGGGGAGGGGAGGGAGAGAGGGGAGGGGAGGGAGAGAGGGGAGGGGAGGGAGAGAGGGGAGGGGAGGGAGAGAGGGGAGGGGAGGGAGAGAGGGGAGGGGAGGGAGAGAGGGGAGGGGAGGGAGAGAGGGGAGGGGAGGGAGAGAGGGGAGGGGAGGGAGAGAGGGGAGGGGAGGGAGAGAGGGAGAGAGGGGAGGGAGAGAGGGGAGGGGAGGGGAGGGAGAGAGGGGAGGGGAGGGGAGGGGAGGGGAGGGGAGGGGAGGGCCTGGAGGCCGAGTGTCTCCCGGCGGAGAGGCGGAAGCCGGCGGCTCCCCTGCACCTCCCCCCCCCCTTACCTGGAGGTCACCCCGGGGGACGGCGCCGCCGATTCACTCACCCGCTACTCGGTGACAGGAAATCCGCGTCGTCATCGTCGGCCCCGAACAGCGACATGACGACCGGCACCGCCTCGCCAGCCCGAACACGCCGCCGGCGGCATCAGCTGACCGGTCACCTGCTGCCGTAAACACAAAGCAACTGCCGCAAAACGAAAGAGCCGTTCTTCACACTTCCCCTAACGCCAGGGCAACCGGGGGGTGTGTGGGGTTGGGGGGCGGGGGTGTGGGGGGTGTGTGGGGTTGGGGGGCGGGGGGTGTGTGGGGTTGGGGGGGCGGGGGGTGTGTGGGGTTGGGGGGCGGGGGGTGTGTGGGGTTGGGGGGGGGGTGTGTGGGGGTGGGGGGGGGTGTGGGGGGTGTGTGGGGGTGGGGGGGGGGTGTGGGGGGAGGGGGGGGGGGGTGTGGGGGTGGGGTGGGTGTGTGTGGGGTAGGGGTGTGTGTGGGTGGGGTGGGGTAGGGGTGTGGGTGGGGTGGGGTAGGGGGGTGTGGGTGGGGTGTGGGTGGGGTGTGTGTGGTGGGGGGATGGTGTGTGTGTGGGGGTGTGTGTGTGTGGGGGGGTGTGTGTGTGGTGGTGTAGGGGTGTGTTGGGGTGTTGGGTGTTTGTGGGGGGGTTGGGGGTGTGTGTGGGGGGTGTGTGTGAGTGTTGGGTGTGTGTGGGTGGGGGGGCGGTGTGTGTGGTAGGTGTGTGGATGGGGGTTGGTGTGGGTGTATGTGGGGGGTGGGTGTGTGTGTGGGGAGGGGGTGTAGGGAAGGGGGGTAGGGGGAGTGAGTGTGGGGGAGAGGGGGGTGGGGGAGTGGGAGAGGGGTTGTGGGGAAGGTGTGGGACAGGGGGGGTTGAGGGGGAGGGAGTGGGGGAAAGGACTTGGTGCTGTCCAGGCAGGGCAGTGGGTTAACTGGTTGCCAGAAATTGCCTGGATTGTGTTGGTGAGTGGTAGAATCTGCAGAAGGAATGGTGGGAAGTAGGTTACAAGGAAAAGTAGTGGGGAGTGAGGGTGCACAGTGAGCTAGCATAGACTAGATATGCAGAATTCCGGTCATCTGGCAGTCTGGACTGTGGTGCTGGACTGGCAGACTTTCCAGACTATTGGATGGTATGTGTCCAACACATGTTTTAGAATGTTATAGGGCAATATAATAAAATGTGTGCTGAACCAGGTAAGTGGGAATTAAGTGGTGGAACTGGGCTCTGATGAAAAGGGAGGCAGCAGGGATGCGAACCCTGATGAGTGGGAAGGGAGTACAGCAAACGTCACCTGGTGAGCCAGATGCTGAACCATTGGGATTTTTGAATTATAGGATAACAGATATTTGGAGCTTTATTGCATGGATATTCCCAATGATGAAGCCATACTGATAGTCTACCCTTCTGTCACAAGCTTTCAGAACAAAAATCCTATGTGATGTCTGATCTAAATGGAGAGTGACAATTGTAACCGCACTCTTTCAAAAAGAAAGGAGAGAGGGAACGGGGAATTGCAATCCAGTTAGCCTGTAGTAATATTTCCAGCATTTTCCGCTTTTATTTCAGCAGACCAAGATATCTTTATTAGTCACATGTACATCGAAACACAGTGAAATGCATCTTTGCGTAGAATGTTCTGGGGGCAGCCCGCAAGTGTCACCAGGCTTCCGGCGCCAACATAGCATGCCCACAACTTCCTAACCTGACCAATTCCTGGTTCGACAATATTGTTATCTGAGTTAGGATCAACTAGGCCTGCATTCACTCGAGTACAAGTGAATGATAGGAGACTTCATTGAAATGTACTAAATTGTAACAGGGCTCAACAGGGGGGATGCTTCCCCTGGTTTGTGAATCTTGAATGAGGAATCCCATCCTTAAGATACAGTTGTGACATTTAAACAGAGATGAATGGTATTCTTTTCACTCAAAGGGTGATGAACACAGAGTTCTCCACTATAGAAGAATAGTTGCTAAATACACTTAGCCAAGTTGCTAAATACATTTTATAAAGTTAGATTTCCAGAAACAAGATATCAAGGGATTTGGGGAGAGCACAGGGAGACAGTATTAAGATGGAAATCAGCCATAATCATATTGAATGGTGGAACACACTCGAAAGACCTACTCCTGCTCTTGCTGTAGGTTTCCTGGGTTAAAGTAGATTAAATTATTTCAGATAATCTTATGATGAATTTGAAACATTATCTCTGTATCTCTCTCCACAGATAATGCCTGGCTTGTTGAATATTTTTTTCCCTATACGTTTGATTTGAATGCAGAAAGCAGTGTAGTTGTCTTGAACTAGGAAGACTATTAATTACTCAAACAAAAACCTCAGCAAGTCAGGAAGCACCTGTGGAAGGAGGAAACAGTCAATCTTTCAAGTCTGCGATCCTTCATCAGAATAGGAAAAGAGGAATGCAAGTAGCTTCACTGAGAGTCAGATGGTTATTTGACTGCATGACATTTAAAGTCCAAGCGCTACCACATCCTGTCCAGACACACAAGTCACACTGAGTAATTAAAAGTAAATGAGAGTTTAAAAAAAACCACAGGTGCTGGAAATCTGAAACAAAAAATGCCGGAAAAACTCAGAAGTCAGTAGGAAGGAAGGTGGAGGAAAGATGTGTAGAACAAAGGGGTTTGTCATAGGATGTGTCAAAATGGCTTAATGGCGACACTTATCAGCGCATTAAGCTACTAGGCCTGTGTAATAAGTTGTTATGGTAAGGTGGAGGGATTTCCAACTGAAAACCTACTTGCATCTCTCTCTTTCCTAGTTCTGGCAAAGGGTCACAGACTCTGGTCATTGACTGTTTCTCTTTCCATAGACACTGCTAACTTCTGAGGTTTTTGCCCACAGTGTAGATGGGCAAAAGGGTCGGTATGGATGTCACAGAGTCACTGAGCAATACAGCACAGATACAGGTCCTTCAGCCCAACCAGTCTATGCCAACCACGGTGCCCACCCAGCTCGTCCCAATTGCCTGCATTCGGCCCATATCCCTCCAAGCCCCACCCCTCCATGTACCTATCGAAGTGCTGCTTAAATTATACTATTGTACCTACCTCACCCACTTCCTCTGGCAGCTCGTGCCATACACTCACCACCCTCTGCGTGAAAATGTTGCCCGTTGGGTCCCTTTAAAACCTTTCCCCTCTCACCCTAAACCTATGCCCCCTAGTTTTGGAGTCCCCTACCCTGGGGACAATACTATTACCGTCCACCTTATCTATGCCTCTCAGAATTTTAAACACTTCTATAAGGTCGCCCCTCATTCTCCTATGTTCCAAGGAATAAATTCCCAGCCTGGCTAACCTCTCCCTATAACTCAGGCCCTCGAGTCCTGGCAGCATCCTCGTAAATCTTTTCTGCACTCTTTCCAGTTTAACCACGTCCTTCCTGTAACAGGGTGACCAACAATCAGTGGTTCCGTAGAAGGCAGGAGGTAGTGGGCTCCCTGCAGAGGGGAGACAGAATGAAGAGGCAGAAATGCAGCACGAGGGTGAAATCTGCCAAAAGCTGCATGTTGCTGGGGTAACCACTCACTATGGACGATGCTGATGAGAGAGCTCGGCTCAACTGACGGCTGGAAATGTGGTCCCTTCTCTCTTCCCTCATCAAGGCAGCTCGGACTCCAAGATCACACACAAGGCTCAGTTCATCCTGCACTCCCCAGGCTCAAATCGACCTGCATTGTTACAGTGCTTCTGAAATGTCTCCATTTCCAGCCGATGAAGGTGGTCTGGACCCTCATCACAGAGAGATGCAGCAGAGAAACAGGCCCTTCAGCCCACCATCCGTGCCGACCCTCAACCACTCATTTACACCGATCCTGTTTAAATCACTCTGCATCCCCGTCAACTCCCCCCCCCCCCAGATTCTACCCCTCGTCCACACACTGGGGGCCGATTAACCCACCGACCCCGCACGTCCTTTGGGCTGTGGGAGGAAATCAGAGCACTTGGGGGAAACCCATGCAGTCACAGGGAGTCAAAGTGGAATTTATTGTCAGACGCGCGTGTGCACAGGTGCAATGAAAAACCCACCTGCAGCAGCACCACAGGCACACAGCACCAGACACACAACACTCACAAGAAAAACATAAATTATACAAAATTATACAAGAAAGAACACAATTAGAACGTAAACTCCACACATGGAGGTCAGGATCGAACCTGGATCTCGAGCTGTGAGGCAGCAGCAGCACCTGTGGCCCCTGCCCAGTATTCACCACCGTAATGCTGCGAAGCTGCGTATAGCAAGCTCCCGCAGCCAACAACATAATGCTAACCAAGGTATTCTTTCATTTGAAGTGCTGTTGACTCAGTGCACCTGTGGTAACCCATGCATATCTTCGAGCGATGCCTCAGGACCCTCTTAAGTCAAACCAAGAGGGCAAAAGGGCTTTATCATCTCATCATGAAAAGAGCAGCCCCCAACAGGGCAACCATCCCACAGTACTGCGCTGGGAGTCAAGTCCAGGTTCTGTCCTCGGATCTCTGAATTGAGTCCAACCCTCGCTATGAGGCAAGGCAACTCAACTACAACTGACACAACACATTCTGCCTGTAAGATACCGGTTCAGAAAGCCTTGTCCATTAACGCCTTTACTACTGAACTTCTCCTGGGTTTATCTGTCTGACATCCTTGCTCATCTTCCATTAGGAAATAGACCTTTGTGGATAAAAGATAAAGAAAGATCAAAGAGTAAAGGCAACTTTCCACAGGCAACGTCAGGTCTGTATGTGGTGGGCCAAAGGGGCTGTTTCTACACTGTACAACTCTATGACAAAGATGAAGGGTGATATGTTTCCAAGTCAGGATGGTGTGCAACTTGCAAGGAAAATATGCAGGGAGTGGTGTTCCCATGCACCCAAAGCTTCTGTCCTTGATGGTGGAGGTCACAGGTTAAGGAGGTGCTGTAAGAGTAGCCTATATAAGTAACTGCAGTGCATTTTGTAGAAGGTTAACATGCAGCCAGTACCCTGGTGGTAGAGAAAATGAATGTTTAGGGTGAAGGATGGGGTACCAATCACAACACTCCTCACTTGTGACTTCAAGACGATGGAAAATCTTTGGGATTGGGGGAGAGAGCCTGCTGAAATGTTTTGCACCTCAGAGAAAGACAGTACCCTTTTGGATATTATGCATTCTGCACCAAGGAAAGAACCTAGAGAAAGGAGTGAGCTATTGGCTCCTTGAATCTGTTTCGCCATTTACTTAGATCACTGTTGATCTCTATCAGCACAGAGCCAACACTGCCAGATTCTAATACAAATTGAGATTTTAATCAAAATTCACCTTAGCTTTTCCTTCCAAGATGAAATTATCTTGCCTTGTCCTCTTCCTGGTATGAATTGTTTGACTCTGTGTATCCACTTGATTCCACTTCTGCAGAGAAAGTTTTTGTGGTTCGTACCTTTCTGCAAAAACAGTTCACACTAATCTGAAAAACACTTAATTCACCACACCAAACGGACGATGCCACAGATTTTGAAAATAACTGAGGTTCCGTGAAAGGAATTAACAGAATGTAATTTAGTCTGTTGTACAAGAGTGAGCAAGGTTCTCTGCTTTTGATAAATTAGTTTCAGTGTGTTTGGTGGGAATTGTTGAATATTGCTGATTATGGCACTGTGATTCGTTACATGGGAGAGCCCCAGAATCAGAATTATTATCGCTGACTTATATGACGTGAAATTTGTTGTTTTGCAGCAGCAGTACAGTGCAAAGACATAAAAATTACTATAAATTACAAAAATAAATAAATAGTGTAAAAAAAGGAATAGCGAGGTAGTGTTCATGGGTTCATGGACTGTTCAGAAATCTGATGGTGGAGGGGAAGAAGCTGTTTCTGAATCGTGTGGGTCTTCAGGACCTCCTCCCCGATGGTAGTGATGAGAAGAGGGCACATCCTGGATGGTGAGGGTCCTTGGTGATGGATGCCACCTTCTTGAGGCACTGCCTCTTGTAGATGTCCTTGATGATGGGGAGGGTTGTGCCCGTGATGGAGCTGGCTGAGTCTACAACCCTTTGCAGCCTCTTGCAATCCAATGCATCGGAGCCTCCATACCAGGCTGTGATGCAACCAGTTAGAATGCTGTCCACTGTACGTATATAGAAATTTATAAGAGTCTTTGGTGACATACCAAAGTGACATGAGTCGCTGGCGTGGCTTCTTCATGATTGCATCAATGTGTTGGGCCCAGGATAAATCCTCCGAGATGTTGACGCCCTTCCTGAAGTTCACAATCAATTCCTCGGTCTTGCTGACGTTGAGTGCGAGGTTGTTGTTGTGACACCACTCAACCAGCCGATCTACCTCACTCCTGTACACCTCCTCATCGCCATCTGAGATTCTACCAACCACAGGGGTGTCATCGGCGACTTTATAGGAATAGGCTCTAGTGGCACAAGGACATGGACAGCAAGATTGTCAATCAGACAGAATATTACGATCTGAGCAATAAAGATTTAAAACAACAAAATATAAAACAGAAAGGCGCAGGAAGATAGCAGAGAATTAAGTGACCAGAAAAATGGTAATTTATGCATTTTGAAAGCAGAAGTCCGTGGTAACATCGAGAGAGCAGTATTTATGGAAAGGAGAACCTGATTCCTGGTGACACGATAATAAAATGTGTTCTGGAAAATACAAGAAGACTGAAGAGGTCAAACAACATTCAGCACTTTATTCCTTCCAATTGCAAGCTGTAATCTCCAAGGCTGATGTGACCGTGATGTCATCAACATGTTTACATATACTACAGGAGTAAACTATAAAAACCAATTACTTCCAAGAAATTAAATCATAACAAAAAGTCTGCAACTATTGTCATGTTAAAAACTATTTACTGACAGGAAATTGGGAGAGGTGGCTGTGGATAATAGAGGGTGGGAGAGCATAGAGAGCTGGCAAGGCTTGTTACAATTAACCAAAGGATATATAACCCCAATAATTCACTTAAACATCAAAAATAACCAAACTTGTCTCTTGTGATAATTTTACAATTGCATTCATCATTAAGGAACATCCAGACAAAAGCCTCAAAGATTGGAAAAAGACGACTGGAGTAAGAAGGAAAGAAAGAAATCTGGATTTATACAGCACCACGTGTCCCATAGACAACAAAATGCCTTTGAAATGTAATTTGAGAATTGAGGAAGCTAATTAGGACACAGTATGGTCACATTATCAGCATGGTTATATTCCAAAATAATTTGAATGTTTTTTTTTACACAGCATTGGTTGAGATGTAAAATTGGTCAGGATCTTTTACTTACAATTGCCAGGGCAAAGGTGTATCAATTTAACAACTCATCTGAAAGACAGTACTACTGACAGCGCAGCACTCCCTCAGTACCACAATGAATTATCTGCCTGTGATTGTGTTCAGACTCTGGGCTGGGGCTTGAACCCACAAATTACCTACAAATGAAGCTACAACAGGTAGGTTGACAAGCAGGTTTATCTCTCAATGTGGTTCCGTCACGTTGAAGCCAACATCACAAATGGCTCATTAAGGGCAGCAATAATATGACAAGCAAATAAGCATACTAATCAAATTTTGGAAATGATTTGCTTGCAAAAAATTGCTTTGTTAGAAAAGCAATAAAGTGCCATGCAACACAACTAGAAAGAACATTAACAATCAAATCATTATGTTATTAGCAATATCTACTGAGTACTCTATTCAATGTGGTGGTCTAGTGATTGCTGAACAGCTGCATTTGGAATTGGATTATTTTTATCACTGGTGGAATTAAAAACCAGCTTCATTCAAAAAAAAAGTTGAGGTGTTGAAGAAAATAAACTTTAACATAATTATGGTGATAGTTTTGGTCATAGAGTTATGCACTATTCTTTCAACTCTGTATGAGTGGCTGAAGAATTATTTTCTGTGTCTAGCTTGTTCCATCATTGTTTCAAAAGTAGTGGTAACAGGAGACCTGTGGACACAAGCAAGTCTTGAAAAGTGACAGAGCAAATAGAATGATGGAAAAAATATTTACTCTCTCAAAAACTTAAATTAGTTCGATACAATAAGAACAATGCCAGTTTCTTTGGTCTCTTCACATTAGTGAACTCCCTCGTTCTGGATAATATTATTAGAAGATCTCTGCACATTGTTGTCAGGTTCTGATGTCATTCTTGAAGTATAGTGCCCAGAAGTGAACACAATGCACCACTGGAATAAAATTTAGCATAAATTCCTAACTTTCGTACTCATTGCCTCTATTCAGAAAGCTCAGAATCCCGTACACTTTGACATGTCAGGAGTAAGGATCCACGAATGCAGCATGTTTGAATTTTGTCAAAAGATGTAACGGAGGAACTGCAAGCATTTCTGGATTGGAGCAGGAAATTGTTAACAAAGGTTTTTGCTCTTAAAAGCAATTTAGAGAACATCGTGTGTGTGAGAGAGAGAGAATTCAGGTATATAGTCCATTACTATATACCTGAATATAGTATATTCAGGTATATAGTAATAGTATAGTAATAGTATAGTATAGTAATAGTATATAATATAGTATATATTACTATCTACTATAGTAGATGTATATAATTAGTCCAAAAAGTGCAGCAGATCATCAGAAAAAGAAATAGCATTTTGACTCCAGGTATATATTAAAAGCAATTTAGAGAACATCGTGTGTGTGAGAGAGAGAGAATTCAGGTATATAGTCCATTACTATATACCTGAATATAGTATATTCAGGTATATAGTAATAGTATAGTATAGTAATAGTATATAATATAGTATATATTACTATCTACTATAGTAGATGTATATAATTAGTCCAAAAAGTGCAGCAGATCATCAGAAAAAGAAATAGCATTTTGACTCCAAACCAACACACTAAGCAAGGAGAGTTAAATAGAATTAATTTAGGTTTGGAATTAGATGGACACCAGCCCTGTGGCTGTGGCAGGCTGCAGTATAAGAGCAATCTGAGCCTCAGAACTATTCCCTTGGCCATGAGGTACTTCGGGATATCCTGAGCTCCTGATAATGCACGTCCGCATGGTACCACTACCTTTCTTTTTACAATATTTTTATTAATCTTTTTACAATATTTTTATTAATTCTGCAAAGAACATAGAGCACATGAATCAAAAAGATAAAAATACTACTGAATACACTTAAATCATACTTGAAATCACAATACTTTATATTAATAATCACATATGATAATTAATTAATAACGAATAAATTGGAATAATTTTATTATAAAAAAATCTAAACCCACTACCAAGACCGGAGCTGTTTAGTAAACAGAAAGGACAAGGAAACCCCTCGACACCTGGCGAGATCAGTGCTTCAGCCACCAGATCAAAGGTTTTGAAAATAGTTCAAAAAAGGTCCCCACAGCGTTTGAAAGTCTAGGTTAGATTCAGAAATTGAACAACGGATCTTTAAACTAGAGGCCCACCAACTGAAGGAATGATCCCCACGTCGAGGAAGGGGCAGCCGGCGGACATTTCCCCTCCTCACCCGGAGAGACGTGCGGCGGCCGAACCAACCTCCCCGCCCCCTTCAGGCCGGCGATGACGTCACTCCGGGGGCGGGGCCGTGACGCCATCCCAACCGTCCGAGCCCCGACGTGGCGGCGGACGCCCGTGACGTCATCGCGCCGTCCCTGTCTCTCTCCCCCCCCCACTCCGACGTTCCTCTGGCGCCAGATGCTTCAGTCGGGAGGACGTGGACGGTGTGGAGACTGAGCGCCGGCCGAGGGGAGCGGGCAGCCGGGGGTAAGGAAATGTTCCCGGAGGGCTCGGACTGAGGGAGAGGACGCGGGCGAGGGCGAGGCTCGGTGAGTGGCCTGTCCACCAGTGACCTTGGAATGAATGGCTTAACGGTGCCGTGGCGCCCGTCCTTGCAGTGCAGAGGCTGAATCGCCCACCTGGGGTCCCGGTGCTGTCAACAAGTCCTTTCGTGTCTTTGGACGTGACGAGCAGTTTGCTCTGTGGGCCAGTTTTCCTTCTGGAAAGTTGCAGCAACCTGGTGTGATTTTGCGGCTGCACCCCTGACCTCCCCACCCCCACTGAAGTGGTTTGAAATCAGTGCTGGAAGCTGTTGAAATCCGTGCTGGAAGCTGTACATAGTCTCCTGATGGTGATCATACAGGGTATTGGTTTATTATTGTCACTTGTACAGATCAATTCATTACACAATGCAGTTACCTTGAGTTAATACAGAGTGCATTGATGTAGTACAGGTAAAAGCAATAACAGTCCAGAGTAAAGTGTCACAGCTACAGAGAAAGTGCAGTGCAATAAGGTGCGAGGTCACAACAAGGTACATCGTGAGGTCAGAGTCCATTTCATTGTATAAGGGAACCGTTCAATAGTCTTATCACAGTGGGGTAGAAGCTGTCCTTAAGTCTGGTGGTACGTGCTCTCAGGCTCCTGTATCTTCTACCCGATGGAAGAGGAGAGAAGAGACTGCAGACAAATTACTCTAATGTGAGATGGAAAATGCTGAAGGTACTCGGCAGGCCAGGCAGCAGCCGTGGAGAGAGAACCAGATTTAACAGTTCTGGTTGAAGGCCTTTCATCAGAACAGAGCAAAGTTAGAAATCAGACATCTGCTTTCTGTGTGATATCTTTGCGTATAGGAGTAGTGAATCAGAATTAGGTTTATTATCACTAACTTGTATGTTGTGAAATTTGTATACAAAGTAACGTATTTGTACAGGACCCTTGATCCTCATGAATTTTGGATACTCTTAAACAAAAATTTTTGTGATTGTAGTCACTTATAATGTAGGAACTAATACATCAGTTGGCATATAGCAAGACACAAGAGACTGCAGATGCTGGGAACAGGAGCAAAAAGTAAACTGCTGGAGGAACTCTGGGTCAGACAGCATCTGTGGAGGGAACTGGACAGTTGATGTTTTTTGTTGAGACCTTAATCTGGACAGGTTACTGATGCTGCCTGACCCGCTGAGTTCTTGGATCATTTTATTTTTTGGCACGTAGCAAAGTCCTATAACAGCAATTTGCAAAGAACTAGTTTTATTGTTTTCATAATGTTGATTGGTTGAAGGATGTTGAGCAGTGAACATAGGAATTCTGCCTCCTTGGATAATCATGTAGGATCTTTTATATTCATTTGTGAGGATAGTGTGCTTTTTCTTTGGCATTCCAGACAAAAGACAGCATTTCTCTCTATGCCACACTTCCTCAGTATTGCATTCAAAAGTTAGGCTGCATGCCCTCTGGAGCTGGACAATGCCGCAACTTTACCACTGATCCAAGGCCATTCTAATCTTTAATCTCTTCCCAAGAAAGAACTCGATATGGTTGAACTGGTAGACAAGATGGTGTTTGCCTGTAATTTGAATATTTGTTTGCATTGGTGAATTGAATACAATAGCAGGGAGGTTAAGCTTTGGCAATATATGGCATTGGTAGGACCACATCTGGAGTACTGTGTACTGTATTGCTGTCCTTAGTTAAGGAAGGATGTTAATGTGCTGGAAGCACTTCAGAGAAGGTTTACCAGACCAATATATGGAATATTGGCTTATGAGAATAGGTTGGAGAGGGTGGGTTTGGATTCAGTATAGTTTAAAAGAGCGAGAAGGGACTTGATTGAATCATACAAAATCTTATGGGTCTTGATTAGTGGATGTGGAAAGAATATTTCTTCTCATGGGCCAATCTGGACTAAGAGGTTGCTGTTTAAAAATAAGTGATTTCCCTTTTAAGATGAGGCATACTTTTTCTTTTGGTTGTGAAACTTTGGAACACTTCCTTAAAGAGTGCTGGAGACTGTTTGTCTTTAAGGCTGATTCTTGATGAGCAAGGAGATGAAAGGTCACAGGATGGGTGGGAATGTGGAGTTGTCATCGCAATCAGATGGACTGATCTTATTAAATGGCAGAACAGATCATGTGACTGAATCCTGCTCCGAACTTGTATGTTCATATATTGGTGATTTTTATGGTAGCCATTTATTGTTCACTTCAGTCGTACCACATTCATTTCTTCCACATAAATATTATTGCCTGATGGAGAAGCAGGGTATCAGTTTTCAGGAACTGAATGCTGACTAAATAAAATAACGCCTTATTCATATTATGTGTTAACACCACTCAGAAAAGGTTGTTGCAGTGTGATGAGTCTACATAAGTTTCCATTATAAGCATTATATTAGTTAATGATAGAATGCATCATTTGAAATGGTTCTATGTTTTGAGTTAAATTTTCACCTTGCCTTTTGACTATGGCTTGCATCTTGCAGACTAGCTAATTACATCCAGGCAGGTTTCTAAATGAGGAATCTTGTCGTCCTTATTTCACTGCAGTTGTGCAGTTTATTCTGCCTCACTTCCTCGTCAACTTCCCCTTGATTCTTTTATTACCTACCTAAACTAAGGGTGTGCTTGTAATTGTACAGGTTACAATTAACCTACCAGCACATCTTTGAGATGTGGGAGGAAACCAGAGCTCCCAGCAGAAACCCAAGCGGTCGCAAGGAGAATGTGCAAGCTCCATATAAACAGTACCCAAAGTCAGGATTAAATCCAGGTCTCTAGAGTAGTGAGCCAACAGCACTAACTGCTGCACCAATGTGCCACCCTGACTACTAAATGTAGGAGTTCTTTGTGAAATTAGATTTTGGTTAATATCCCAAGGGCTAGAGCATCTAACAAATGAAAATTTGCTACTTCTTTGTTCAACATATGTGGGCCGGAACTAAATCTGAAAATGGAGATGCATCAGTAGAAAAGTAGAGTTATTTTGAGATTGGGGTTGCATCTGTGAAGAATTTCTTTGCATCTAATCTTTGCTTTCCAGCACACTTCACATGTGCATTCTTCATTTGTGAGCAAGGTAACAAAGGGTCGGGCAACCAACCTTATCCTTAATCAATGTCTGCTTTCCAGTTTTAATGGTGGGACGGTAATGTTGCTGGATAATGACAAGAGTCTTTATTAAATTTTCTCTCCTCACTACACAGGTGGACAACTTGGATAGACCACAATGGGTAATGGTTAATAGAGAAGCTCATATGTTATAGAATTGTAGAGCACAGAAAGCTTTTCATTCCAACATGACCATGCCAAATGTGAAGCCAATCTGTGCTAATCCCATGGTTTGCATTGGGCCCATATCCCTCTACTTTTTTATTCAAATACCTCTCTAAATGTCCTTTAAACATTGTAATTGTATCTGCCCTTACCACTTCCTCTGGCAGCTCATTCCATTGCCCTCTGTGTGGAAAAATTTGCCCCTCAGATCTCCTTTAACTTTCTCCCCCTCAATTTAAATGTATCCCCTCTTGTTTTAGACTCTCTCACTCCTGGAAAAAAGACTCCATCTGCCCTATCAATGCACCACATTATTTCGTAAACATCAACAAGGTCACTCCTCAGCCTTGAACATTTGTAGTGAGATTAAACCCAGACTATCCAATCTCTCCTCATAAATAGAGTCCTCCTTTCCAGGCAACATTCCTGATGAGTCTCTTCCACACTTTTGCTAATCCTACCACATCCTTCCTGCATTGTGGTGACCAAAACTGTACACAATACTCCAAGTGTGGCCTGATCAGTGTTCTGTACAGTTGCAACATGACGTCCCAACCCCTACACTCAGTGCCTCAGCCTATGAAGACAGGCATGCCAAATGCTGCCTTCACTATCCTATCCATCTGTATTGCCATTTTCAGGGAGCTTTGAACTTGCACCTCAAGGTTCCTTTGTACATCAACATTTCCAAGGTCCCTGCTATTTAATAAATATGCCCTTTTAGTATTTGATGCCCCAAAATGTATAACTTCACACTTGTCAAGACTTAATTCCATCTGTCCTCACTCTGCTCAATTTTCCAGTTGATTTATGTCCTTCCCTATCCTTTCACAACATTCTATGTTATTTACTACTGCACCAATTTTTGTGTCATCGGCAACCTTACTAATCAGTCCACCTGTGTTCTCATCAAAGTCATATATATATGGCCGCAGCACCAATCCCTGCAGTACACTACTGGTTACAAGCTTCCAGTCAGAAAAACACCCCTCGACCACTGCCCGCTCCTTCATATTGCTGTCAATTTTCAATCTAGTTTGCCAACACACCTCTGACCCCATGTGCCTTAACCTTCTGGACCAGCCTACTGTACAGGACTTGTCAAAAGCCTTGCTAAAGTCATTGTACCTCCCTGCCTTCATCAGGTTTCTTAGTCATCTCCTCAAACTCGATCAGATTTGTGATCCAGGATTTTCCCAACACACAAACATGTTGACTCTTCCTAATCAGTCCTTGCCTTACCAACTGAACATAAATCCTGTCCCTCAAAATTTTTTCCAATAATTTCACTACTTATTGATATAAGGCTCACTGGCCTGTAGTTTCCTGGTTTATCCCTACTGACCTTTCTGAATAAAGGAACAATATTAGCTATCCTCCAGTCTTCTGGTACCTCACCTGTGGCTAATGAAGATCCAACTATCTCTGTTAGGGCCCCAGCAAACTCCTCCCTTGCTTCCCATAATATCCTGGGGTAGATCCTATTAGGCCCTGGGGATTTGTCATCTGAATGTGTGCCTGTATTTCTAACATTTCCTCCTTCCTGACACACAAATGTTTAGGTTATCAGCATATTGCTCCCTCCCCGAACTCCATCCTCTACATCCCTGGTGAATACCAATGAGGTAATCATTTAGGATCCCACTCTTATCTCCTGGCTTCACACATAGGAAGGGACCTATTCTTTCCCTAGCTACCCTCTTCCTTCTAATATCTTATGAAAGGCTTTGGGATTTTCCCTAATCCTGCTTGCCAAAGCCATTTCATGTCCTCTTTTTGCCCTCTTAAGTTCTTTCCTTCATTCTCTATAAACCTCAAAGGACTCACTCGATACCATTTGCCTATACCTGATGTATGCTTCCTCTGTATAACTGAACAAACCTTTCATTTTCTTCTTAACCAAGGTTCCCTTATCTTACCATCTTTGCTTCTAATCATTGTGATTTTGCTTTATTTTAAACTTTCCATAAAATGGGTGTCATCCAGATCTCATGACCTACGTGACTCTGTACTGTGATAATCTTAAAGCAAAGAAAAAACAGCAGTTGCTGGTAAAATGAAATAAAAACAGGATGCAGGAAATGCTCAGGCTGTCAGAGAGCACCTATGGGAAAAATAGAGTTAAGTTTAAAGTTGGTGATCTTTCATCAGAACATCTATAAATACTATCCACAGCCAAGCCCAAATTAGTTTGTACTGAAAAAACTTGTTTCATAAGTTGTGATGTGCTGGGACATTTAATTTCCCATTCTTATTAACAGTAGTTTGAATGAGCTGCACACTGGGTTGAATTCTGCTTTCAGTGCTTTTGTCGACTATTACATTGGTGGGATTGCGTTGTTGTTTCCAGATGCCCTAATGAACCAGGCTGGCCTGTCAGTTCATTCCAACAATCACTGGAGCAAAAATATGCAAAAGATCTTTGTTCAGAAGTGTCTAGTTCAGGCTTGTGATTTTTTTTTAATATAGCCTATATTTAATCACTGATTCCATTTCAACATGCAGTGTATACCTTCTCAAGTAGGACTCTTGTGTTTCATAACTATCAGTTTTCAATATTGAAGGGAATGATAATGAATGGTCTTGTCTGTTGCAGATGCAACTGGATTGGGCAACTCTTTAAGGTGATAGCTTGCCTGCACTTTCCAAACATATTGTTGTACTGATGACAAAGTCCTAATATTGGTGCGGGATAACTGCATACTAGCTAATCTTGTGATTGCAGCATTCAATGAATGTAATTAATATGATGAGTGTTGATGTAAATAGATTCCTGGTGCCTTACTCAATGTTATATAATGGTCTCCAAAGATACAGTGTAAGTAAAATACCTTGACTTTACTGCTGTATTTTTCATTCTTTGTTTACTGAAGATTTTCTCAATGAGTCAAAGCTGGCCATTGAACACTAGCTTAAGTCTTTCAACGTTAAACAAAAGCATTTCAGTGTGCCAGGAATATAAAGTTTTTTTTTAACACCTGTATCCATGCATGTGTTGTGTGCTTTATGAGCAAACAAATGTTGGGGCTCTTGTGAAATTGCAGAAGAATTGACATGTAGTAAGTCAATTTGTACTTAAGATATTTAAGTTGAGTTGAAAATATTGATTCTAACAACAGTGTTGAACTGTACTATTCACCAATATTGTGATGGGAACTTCAGATTTATTGACTTTTGAAGGATATAATTCAATACATTTACTTAGTTTCCATGTGCCAGTACCTTGGAATGAGTACTATTTAGATTTATTAGACCGTCACCTGACCTATTAAGGATTAAGCTGCGAGGAGAGATAACACAAACCAGGTTTGTACTCCCTGAAACTATTGACCTCATAGAGAAGCTGGTTAAGTTCCCTGAGACAGTAGGGATAATCAGCAGGTTCTTTAATTGATGGGTATTAACTATTCACCATTTTTATTAATGACCAAGATCATGGGAGAGAAAGCCACTTATCTAAGTTTAAAAGCATAAAATGGTTTGCATCATAAGCAATAGAGTTGGAACTGTAAAATTACAAATAGACAAAGCAAATTCATTAAATTTAGAGAAATACGTGGTCATCCATTTTATACATAAACAAATAGAACAAGGTCCTCTCATATGGTTTAAAGCTAGCAACAGTGGAGTCCAAAATAACAGGGATCCATATACAAAGTTCATTTAAACTACTATGGGCAGGTACTGAAGATAAACTAAAATGCTCATGCATCCTGCTCTTTGTACTTAGTCCTCATAATTCAAGGTAGTAGATGTTGTGTTACACCTATACCATTATTGAGAAATTTGAGCATCATGCCACTACCTATGTAAAGGCTTTCAAAAGAGTACGGCATTGACTAATCAGAATAATATTTCAACAGAAAGGGTCAAACTTCAAGGAGAGATTGTAGAAAGTATGAATGTATTCCCTGGAATATAGAAGATTAAGGGGTGACGTAATCACAGATTTGAAGGTATTGAGGGGAACTATTTGCACCCGTTGTGGTTTCAAGAACTAGGGCGCATAGTCCGAGAAATGTCAGTGCCAGGCCTTTGCAGTATTTCTGAATGTTACACTACAATGTGGTGTTACACTTCAATGTGGTGTTACACTTCACACTGGATCAATTAATTGTAAATCTGAGGTTGCTAAGTTTTGTTGTCTGAAGAGTATTGAGGGATATGGGCAAAGGTATTATGGAGTTGGCTTTGGTCTCATTAAAACACTGAATAGTCCACTGCTTATGATTGTGATCGGAAAATATTCACTTCTATGATTTTGATGAGTGCTGGGGTAAGCTGGGCAGTTCTTTGTGGCCTGCTGTGCCATTATTGCAAAGCCAAAAAAAGACTGCTGATGCTACAAAACTGAAATGAAAAGTAATGGACACATTTTAACAGGTCAGAGAATGAAAGGTGGTAGAAGTCATACCAGGGATAGTGGCTGAACTGCTGAGTATTTCCACCATTTTCTGTTTTTACTACGCAGAGAAAAGTGTCAGAAGCATCAAAGTGTTTGCAGTAGATAATGTACAAAAGATCTGAGTGAAACTTTGGGCAGAATCCTTTAGGTGCACGGAACTGATCAAAACAAACAGGGAAAAGAGTCACAACTGGGATCGAATTTCAGTTTTAGGAGGGAGCAAAGCAAAGTGGAGAAAGGTTTAATGAATGAGCCTGAATGAGAGGAAACAAAAGCTGGGGAAAAATTAAAAGATTTTTGGAAGGGCTAAGTTGTTTTTACTTTAATGCAAAGAGTTGGGAGAATAAAAGTGTTGAAGTGCAAGGTTCAGCATTAGTAGAATGAAATGTAAGGGTTCCATGATGAGACAAGTGAGTGCAGATGCTTGAATCTGGAGCAAAAAACAAATTGCTGGAGGAACTCAACGGGTTAGGCAGTATCTATGGAGGCGAAGGGATAGTCAATGTTTCAGGTCGAGACCCTGCATCAGGACTGCCTCCACAGATGCTGCCCAACTCACTGAATTTCTCCAGCAATTTATTTTTTGGAAGGTTTACAAGTTTGCCCGTGATGGAAAAATAGGTATATGGACCTCTTGTGATGAGGATATCGTTATTTTGCAATGGGATATAGTTTGTGTGATTAGGTGAAAACCTGGCAAATGCATTTTAATGTGGGGAAATGTGAGGTCTTGCACTTCAGAAAGAGGAATCAAAAGGCGGATTAACATCTAAATGGAGAGAGACTGCAAATGATTGAAGTTCAGAGGGATCTGGGTACTCTAGTGGATGAATCGTTAAAAGTTAGCATGCAGGTCCAAAAAGTAGCGAAAAAGACATGGCATTTTGACCTTTACTGCCTAGTGCTTGGAGTTCAAGAATAGGGAAGTTTTGTTAGAGTTGTACAGGGTATTTATAAGACCACATCTGGAATACAGCGAAATGGAGATGCCCTTTATTCCATGGCCTACTGTCCTCTCCTGTCAGATTCCATCTTGTTCAACCCTTTGCCTTTTCCACCTATAGCCTCTCAGCTTCTCGCATCATTCCCACTTCCCCCACCTCCCCCCAAAACCTGGATTCACCTATCACTTGCCAGCTCATGCTCCCCCCCCCCCCCCGCCCTTTTATTCTGGCTTCTGCCCTCTTTCTTTCCAGTGTTGGTGAAGGGTGTGAAATGTCGACTGTTCATTTCCCTCCATTGATGTTGCCTGACCTGCTGAGTTCCTCCAGCATTTCGTGTGTGTTGCTCGTTGCTCTGGAATATGGCAAACAGTTTTGTTCCCCTCGCCTAAAAAAGGATATAGTAGCATCGGAGGCAATCCAAAGGATATTCACCAGACTAATTCCTGGGATGAGAGGGTTGTCCTATCAAGAGAAGCTGCACAGTTTGGACCTATATTCCTTGGAGTTTAAAAGAATGAGGGACGACCTTATTTAAACACACAAGATCCTACGCGGGCTTGACAGGGTATCTGTTGAGATGTTTCCACTAGTGGGAGAGTCACAAACACAGGGACATAGCTACAAAATATGGGGCCAGTCATTTAAAACTGAGCTGCGTGGAAATTTCTTCTCTCGGAGGGCAGTGAATCTCTGGAATTCTCTGCCCATGAGGGTGGTGGAAGCCAGATCATTAGAAATATTTAAGGTGGCGATGGATAAATATTTGAAAGGTTGAGGGTTACAGGGAACTAGCACAGAAGAGGAGTTGAGGCAGGCATAGAATGAGGGGCTGAGTGGTCTACAGTGCTCCTATTTTCTTGTGTTCTTGTGAGGCACGGATAGATGTGGGAGTATGAAGTAGTGGTCATTACTGAAATGAGGCTTAAAGATGGGCATTAGAAGCAGCTGATTGTTCTGGTTAAAAGATTTTCAACTAAGATGGATGGCAGGGTAAAATAGATGCAGCAATATTGGGTAAGTAAACAATTCTTGCTGTGGGGAGAGATGAAATACTATTAAAACTACAAATTAGGCTTCTGGCTTGAACTAAGGAACAAAAATAAGGGAAATCCTGTTGATGGAGCTTCGAGAGAGTGCAGTGAACGTTCACCGTGTTGGTTCCTATGATGAGGGCTGGGACGTACGGGTGGTGGGATTAGTTCTATGAGAAGAGATTAAGTGGGCTGGTCTATTCTGTTTTGAGTTTAGAATAAAGATGTGTACGTTAACAATTAAAGAGGACAGAAAGCTTTGACTTTCCTATTGTAACTTTCATCTCAAGGCACTCGAATTAAATTGCTGGTGAAATCAGTTTCTTGAGGCAAAAGATGAACCAAGCCATATGTTGTTCTAAGGTCACTGTAGTCCTGGTGCTGGAATGTTAACACATTTATCACCTTTAACGCATTGTCACACAAGGTTTTCTAAATGTATTTGCCAGACAGAAAGGTTGTGAATGTATAATTAAGTTTGGGTAATTTTGCATCATCCTTTTCTGTTCTACTTTGTTACACTCTTTTTAAGGGTTAACAAGCTAGTCTCTGCCATTCTAGTTGTCAAGATCACCATGTTTATGGGGAATGAGTGATTCACATTTTTGGATAATCTTGCACTATTTTAATGCTCCCTTGCTTAGGTGACTGTAGAATTGGTGAAAAAGCAACTCTTCTTTGACTACAAGTGACCTGTGTTTCTTGAATCAGAATCATCTGGCGAGCAATGATGGTACATGATTTCTGCATAGCAGGAGCTTCTCAAATATGGAAGACTTTGCATAACTCAGAGGAAGAAATCAGATGGTCCTAGTTATTCTGGTTTGCCTTGAGTTAATTAATCCTAACTAAGGTGGGAGTAGAGTTAATGAAGCCATGTGAAACTGAGGAAAAAAGTTTGTTTGATTTGTATACTGTGATAGCCAGGCCATCATGAAAACACACTGCTTCACTCCCACCCTGCAGTCCTGTGAACTCCTGGGAGGTTGTGCACTTTAGTATGGTCAAAAGTTGGATTTATCTGTTGTATCCCTCAAAGGTAAATGGCATGTTAAGTGCTCGCTTTCTAGATTTTTATAAAATGGCTTCTTGAAGAACCTGGGGAACATGTGATGTATGAAATACAAGAAATGAAAAATCTGCAGATGCTGGAAATATGAAATAAAAGCAAACTACTGGAAGCACTCAGCAAGTCAAGAGGAATCTTTGGAAGAAGAATAAGAATTAATCTTTCACGTGAAAGACCCTCAAGAAAGAAACATTAGTTTTAAGTTGCGGCAAGGATGAGGGAAAAGATGGATAGAACAGAAGGAATCTCTCTGATAGGGCAAGGCCAATATATGGGCCTATATCCTAACAGGAATAAGTTGGTAAAATAAGGTGGGAAATGCTTGGTTGGATATCTACTACAGATATCTCATAATGCAAGAGCTACAAGAGTATCACTGGCAGATCTTAACGTGTAGCATAGTGCTTCCAGCAACTATCTGTGGTATGTTTTTACATGAACGATTCTCACATGAAGCCCTCTTACTAATACATTGAGGAATTTATAAACCAGCCCTGGAAAGCATGTTGCTCATGTAATTGCAGTCAAGTGCTCCGTAGCTCGAGCTGTCCCTTTAAGCTTCTTAGCCAGAAGAATATTTGCGTTGAAGAAACCAATACCTGATTTAGTCAACTGAAAAGCAAGTGGTGGAACGCTCCCTAGTATGGAGACAGAAACCACAAATTTTTTTTATAACTTTCACAAGCCTTCAGGTCACTCAGAATTGCAATGTGTGAGCCAGTGCTGTTGTGGGAGCGAATTAGCATACTCTCAGCTGATAGAGGGTGTAGAGATCAAAAAATTATAGAAGCTGAAAACACGGGAACTTGAAATGTATCTTAGAAACAGTTGTTCAGTAAAAGCTTTAATTCATTTTCCTGCCAGATAAAATGCAGGTAAGGTGCTTTGTGTATTTTCATAAGTGCTTTGTGTGAAGGGGCGTGTTCCATTAAGTTTCCAGTTAGTGAGCTTTTCAGTGCTCATTAGTGAGGATGTGAGCAGCCATCCAGATGGATGGAATCCAAAACAAAAGCAAATTAACGCCAAGCACTGGAAGTCCAACGTGAAATAGAAAATGCTGGAAAATTCAGATCTGTCGGTGTTTTTAATAGCAAAACTCTAAATATTTCAGATCTTTCATTAAAGCCAAAAAAAGTTAAGATGTGAAGCAGATGCAGAGAAAGGGGGTGGAGAGAGGAATGTGTGTAGCACAAAACATCAGTACTAACAATCTTGTGAGGTATCTACAACTAACATCATTGTATCACCCGAGTCAAATAGGCCAGTAAAAGAGTTTGAGGCAAGTTAAGTAAGTTATGATTTACAGTCATAGCAGAATAATCACATTGAACTACAAGAAAACAATTTTATTGGGAATTTTGATTAAACTTTTAAATGAGCAATTTTAGAGTGTTGGAAGTATGGGGAGTAGTGGGGGAATAAGGCAGACGCAAATGCTGCCTTCCTGAATCCATCAAAGGAACTAGCTGGCTAACTGCCTATTCTTCACTTGTCTTAACTGTAAGCTTATTTAAAATATGAGGCCCTTATCCTATCTTCTACCAGGCTCCATTCACTTATCTTCCCTGAACTGGCTTACGTTGGTTCTGTCCACCAGCACTATTTAATAAAATAAACGTATATTTTTTGGAGTTTATTTCCTTTTCAAGCCCTTAGCCATCCCCTGATCCTGATGAAACTGTCATCTTTTTGATCAAACTTTTCAGTGTCCTTCCTGTTCTGACTCAATGTCTGTTCATGTCCAATTACTTTTTCAGTGAACATTTAAAATTTAATGCAACAACGGCACAGTTGTGAAATGAAAGCTAGCCATTCATTTCCCACTTAGAGCCTCAGTGTTGTTTTTTTTATTTTATTTACAGCGTGGTAACAGGCCCTTCTGGCCCAACAAGTCCGCGCCGTCCATTTTAAACCCAAATTAACCTTCCCATACGTCTTTGCAATTTTGGAAGTTGAACCCAGAGCTTTTGTAGCTTTGCTAATGAGTTAGTGCTGACTTTTATTTAAGATACAACAGCAGTTTTAAGTGAAATCCCAAGGGTCTTTTGAACTGATTAATATGGAAAATAATTTATTAAAAGAAAGCACATCTTTGTTGGGTGGGTGAGTGTGGTGCATTTGGTGCAAACTGTGGACAGCCATATTAAATAAGTACATCAGATTAATTTAACTTTATTCCTGCTAATTTTAACCCTAGCATGCAATAGAAAAAAATGACTTGCATTTATAGGGTACTTCTATGAGTTCAGGAAGTATCAAGGCTCTTCTCCACTGGCTCTGTAATCTGTTCAATGTAATCTTTTCTGCTCTTTCCCAACAGTTTTTACACTTATCCAAAACTTCACAAATGATTCACCCTTGGACCATTCTGGTAACCTATTTAATTTTAATGTAGTGTTCGCCTGTGATAGCAAAAGGTGCTTGTACAAACTTTTAGATTTAGCATTTCTTGAATCCCTTTTTGTTTTTGTCACTACCTTTCCACCTCAGTGTCCTGTCTCATTCCATTCATTTTTGTCTTGATTCTTTCTGTATCTAATACTCTTATAATTAGCTTAGATCTGTGCATGTTACTCCAGCAGAGGGGAAATCCAAATGATATACAATTGAAGTCTGCTTTTGTTGTTCACTATTGCAGAATCCCACATCCCTAATTATAACATTCTTTCTTCCCTCTTAACTTAAAAGATCTACTTACTAGCGCAATCTCTTCTGCTTACCCCATTTTCTTTTACACTAATTTTTCTCAATGATTTTCTCGTTGAGGATGCACAACTTTGCTTTTAAACTGAATCTGGAAACTCTGCTCACCTGATTAGCTGTACCTGCTCCTGAAGTCTCCAGCATTCTTTCCCAATGTTTGAATTACTCCCTGATTTGATGTACTTTGAAAATGCCTGTATCATTCCTATTGTGTCTGTGTTCCAAAAAGGGCCTGTTTACTTATCTGCTTTCTGTCCTAACATCACACTGTCTCGCTCGTATGGTTTCCCAGTGCTGTACACCGGACAGAGAGCCTTTCTGCTGAGGCTGACAGAATCATACTTCAGTCCTGATGTCAAAAGTTACTGGAATGTTCCATTGCCATCTAATTTATGACAGATGCACCTCTGTAGGCTGAGACATTAAAAGCTTCAAATGAGAAAACTTTGTGTGACGCACAATGTTTAGCAGGGCTGTGGCCATGGTGAAGTGCCTTGAGGCTTCAACACAATTTAAAAATAAAGACACCTCTATGTTCTTTCTGTTGCTTTCAAAAACCCATTTAGTAATTCTATTTGAATTTTAGCTTTGCAAGAGTATAGGAGCCTCTGGGTTATTTTGCATCCTTTTAAACTTTCTTTGCTTCTTTATCATCTTGAGGGTAGTGATTTCAAATTGGAATCTGTTTTCACGGTAGTATTGTCATGGTTTTTCATCTAATGATAGTTCTTTATGTAAGGAAGGATAAGTGTGTATTGGTGTGTGATTGGAATGCTGGGTGTGGGGGAGTGTTTGTATGTTGAGTTGATAGGCTTGTGTTTAAGACTTTTACACATCAATGGTACCATTTTGTATAATGCAGACTATTCATATACTTCTCTGCCCAAGCTGAAACTAACCAACCTACTCATTACACATTTAAAATTAAGCTCAGGACTTTCCTGTTATTTATGTTTTAATATAACCCTTGAGTTCTTTAGCAGCAGGCATTACCTTTACAAAATGTTTAGTCCCTCTTCAGCCACTATCTTTCTGAAAGACCTGTGGTCTACCGATCCTCCACTTGCATTGTTGGTCTATTAGTACAGGTAGGCTGAAGTGAGTTTTTCTAGGAGTTACCTGGATTTGACATTGAATTCAATAATTTCAGATGATGTGCCTTTACAGTGTTGTATGTCATATTTCCTGCACTTTTTTATCTCTCTTTTCTGGCAATTTTAGATTTTATTTATCTCTTCATTCCCAGAGCCTGTCTTCATGAATCTTTGCCAGCTTCTTTCAGCTGTTGCCACCACCACCTGTGTTGTTCAATCTTTCCTGGTCTCCACCCTATCACAGGTCCTTCCTTTTGTTTTCTTAACCTGCAGAGAGGAGAAAGAGGTAAACAGTTATTTTACCTCTAACTTTTCATGTTCACATGAAAGGTAACCAACTGGAATGTTAACTCCACAAGTGCTGCTTGACCTGAGCATTTCCAATATCTTATTCCATTAAGCATACCCCAAACCAGGAGTGTCCAATATTTTCCTTTCTTGAGTTAGTCTGACCAATGTTTGCCCTATGCATTTAATTCGTTAGTGTGCTCCACGTGCAATTTGTGTATTTAGGAAGGGCTATTTTTAGTGCTGTTGTCTCACTAGTAGACTAATTCTAAATAAGAATATTTAGATTCCTGGAGTAGCACTGCAAGGAACCAGCCTCTTCAGCCCACTGAGTCTGTGCCAACCATCAAAAACCCATTCATACTAATCCTACCTCGATCCCCATTTTATCCTCCGCACACTCCCAGTCAGACTCTACCACTCACCTACATGTTAAGGTAATTTAGAGTGGCCATTTAGCCTACCAATCTGCACTTTGGGATGTGGGAGGAAACCAGTGGAGGTAGATATATTTTTGAAAGATCATGGAATTGACAGCTGTGGGGCACTGGCACAGAAGAGGCGGCGAGGCTAGCATGACCATGTTGAATGGCAGGGCCGGCTTGAGGGCCAGGTGACATACTTCTGTTTTCTTGTGGTGTTGTGTTCACCCAGAGGATAGTCAGGTAGTCACAGGGGGAGCATGCAAACTCCACAAGGACGGCACTAAAGGTCATGATTGAACATGGGTCACTGGAGCTGTATAGCAGCAGCTCTACCTTACTGTGGGATTGTCAACTAAAGGGATATGTGTAACCTCTGAGATACTTATGCTGCCTGCAAAGACACATGTTGAGGCACTTGTGGTCTAAGGACTGAAATTATCTCCAGTTTAAAGACTAGGAGTATCTCAACATTTGTCTGTGCAGGGTTGATTAAACAAGTATTTTGGAGTCTGACACGGGACTCCCGAAATAAACATTCTGTTCTGAGCTCTGTCATGGTAGGAAATTACCAAATGGACAGAGGAAAAAATTCAAGGATGTTCTTAAAGCCACTTTTGGGGAAAAAGTGCACCATCCCCACTTCCTCCTAAGAATCCCTAATCCAATGACCACACTCAAACTGGAGGAGAAGCTTTTATCTTGGCATTAAGAACCTCAAATCCATGCGCCAGGTGTGTACAGAAGTCCAGAGTAAAAGGTGGGAGGGGCCCAAACTACCCACGTATTTGCCATCATAAGCACCTCCTGCCTCACATGTGACCGAGTCTGTTTCCCACATTAACCTCACCAGCCACCTCAGAACTGCAGTGAAAGTGAGTTATCACCGATGCCAAGGGACTGCTTCAGAAAGAAGAAATAAGCCAGAAAATTTTAGTGAACTTATTTAACTTACTAAATTCAACTCCTGCTGCTGTCTGCATTAGAAGGCCAATCTGTTACTATCAATAACTTGCATTTTACATGTGATCTTTATCCATAATAATTCCCAAAACACTTCACAGGAAGGTTGAAAAACAAAATCTGATGCAGAGCCATGGAAAATATGATTAATGAACAAAATCACAGTTCAAGAGAAGTTTGAAGGAGCATCGTAAATGAGAAATGTGAAATTAAAGGTCAGGTTTCAGGAAGGAATTCCAAAGCTCAGGAATTAGGTCACTGAAGACGTGCAGCTATGATGGAGAAATTGAAACCAGGATTGTGCAGGAGGCTCGATTTGCAAAAGAGCTGAAATCTTGGATAGCAAGTCTTGCAGAGGCAGATAGGGGAGAGAACATGGAGATAATTGAAAAATAATGACAAGCATGTTAAAGTTAAGGCATTGCTAGCTTGGGAGGTAATGGATACATGTGATGTATATTGGCACAGAGGTGGAGGTATTGGTTTTGGTAATGCAGCAGTTATGTGGCCTGAGCACATCTATAGCTGATAGCGTGCCAAAGTTGCAAATGGTCTAGTTCTGCTTCCATGACTGCAGATAGAGGTGGGGTCAGTAATTAAAGAACAGTGTGTGGTGAGGACTGTAGACAGTGGCTTGGTCTTCTTACCATTTCTGCTTCATCTTTACGGGATATTGAACAAGCAGCATGACGTCAAAGACAGCAAGAATTTCAAGAGTGTAATGTATAGCTGGATGCCATCATGATGTACATGGAACACTGGTGTCTTTTTTTTAACCAATGTTCCAAAGGTAGTGTTGATGGGGAGTGACACCCTGGTCATGGTGAAAAGGGGAGTGATGCCCAGGTCATTTGGTACTCCAGATCTGAAAAGCAGTAGGAGCATCCACTAATTCTCTGATTGGGGAAAAATAGAAATAGAAAATGGAAAAATAGGAACTGTATTATGATTCATCACTTAGTTTTTTTTAGTACAGTGAATTTCATTATAGTGATAAGCTGTTTAGGTTCCTTGCATGGAGAATTAGTTTTCATGACTTGATTTATGAGACCATTGCAATTTTCTGTTGATGGTTGGCTGTTGGGTCTGTGTAATTTTATTTGGTAGGTGGAGCAAAGGTATACTGTTAGGAGTGAGCATGGCCTGGAAACCAGGAGTAATTATGCAGCAATGATTCTTATTTGATCTGTGCTATCTGTTTTAGATCTGACCTGACCTATCCATCAATCCATCGTCAGCAGAAAGGAGACCTTCATACTTTTACGTTGGACTAGAGTTGGGTTCATAACTTGAGAACAATGTGGGAACATGATTTGCCAACCAAATTTAGTTCAACTATATATAAAAAACACAGATAAAAGATCTATCTGGCAACTGAAGTTGTCATTTACACAGGATTAAAAAAATAGGGGGAAATAAAGAACTTGCCTAACAATCAGAGAATTTAACTTTGTTTTTAAATAATCTCTGTAGGTTTAAACTGCTGCTCTTGGAAACTTCAATGGCATGTTGCGTTACTGCCCCATACATGGGAGGAAACCTTTTGGTTTCTGAGCCAAAGGGTTGTTATTCCTTTGTGAGAAGATGACTTGCATTTTATTTAGGATTTTCACAGCCTCAGGATATCTCAAAACAGCTCACAGCTAAAGAAAGGTTTGTGAGATTTAGAAAATGTTATTGGAAACATGACAGCCAATATGTGTACAGTAAGGTCTTGAAATAGCAATGTGATGATGAATAATTAAAATATTATCCAAAAACAAAATATTGAAGATGCTGGAAATCTGAACTAAAGTGCTGGGCATACTCAAATTCAGGCATCTGATGAGAAGATAGAAATCAAGTTAATGTTTTGCAACTATCTTCTGTCATTGTGATGAAGGAAGCAGAAAGGAACCTTCATATTAATCTAAAAATCAAAATAAAAATATTGCAGGTGCTGGAAATCTAAAATAAAAGCTTTTCCAGCATTTTCTGTTTTTATTTCATATTAACCTGATGTGGTCACGGTTGCATCATCAGTTGCGTTCTAATAACATTAGTGAGTTATTGATGTTGGCTGATCCTGACTTGTGTGCTTTCAGTAAACATTAACCAGCTCCTTTATTAGCATGTCCACAGACGACAGAGTGAATGTGGATATTCTCCAGCATTACTGACATTCTGTGGAACATAGCAAAAGGGAACCATGAATAGCACTGAGGTAAGTACAGTTCCAAAAAGTCGCTTGCTGTTGGATCACAGTGAACTTGAGGTGCAGGATGAAGTCTGTGTGAAGGGCAAAGAGAATGGTACAATCAAAATGTGGAGGTTTTGTGAGATTACCATTTGGATCAACTTTGTGCGTTGGCCTTGGAAAGAGCTGGGAACGTTCAGTAAGTTTCTCTCTGGGAATAAACATTTTTATTGGCTTTGTGGGGTAAATCTGCATTGAACCTGCATATGCAAAGTAATTTTTTGTCAACTGAAACCATGAAGTCCAAACCCCTAATTTGTGTAGTTGTGTATGCACTTTTGTTCCTTTCCCATGTATGCTGATTTTCAGTCCTGATGTAAACGTGTGTGGAGAAAGGGGACAGTTAGGGACAGGAGCTTCAGTATGGATTAGCAACACTGCTAATCCATACTGCTTGTATCTATTATTTGTTCAGGCTAAACTTCATAGGAGATTACTCATATCTTCATAGAATGTAGAACAAAGTGCTGTAATCTGCCTTGTTAATATTTTGGGTCACAACCTTTCCTCGGAACTGATGAGTTGCAGGTCATTAACCTGAAACATTAACTCTGACTTGCTCTCCACACATCCTTCCTGTCGTTGAGTATTCCCAGCAGTTTTATTTTTACTTCAATTTCCATCATCCACAGTATTTTTTTAATCTACCTTGCTCTGCAAGTGCTTGTCCAGTGAGAGCTTTTGTCCCAATATCTGTACTGTTATGCTATTGACTTCTAAATCTTGTGCTCAATACTATCATGTGAATGCCACCTTGTCTCCATCCACTGTGGTGGAAGTGCAGTGCTTCAATGCTCTTCCTTGGCAACTAGTTCTTTCACCTGACCATTACTTGTTCTATTATTAAGCTGAATTATTGACATCACTATCAAAGTTTAGCTGAGCTTTTATCATTTTCTCAGAATCAAAGGTGACTTGCTTTCATTCCCATTTTGTGGGTTCCAAGATGGCTGATGATGCCAATATGGTAACTGCAGACTCTTCCGTGGAAGTGGCTGACGAGGTGAGCAGATGGATGGTTTGTGAAGTGGTTCACTCCTTCCACCTCTCTATGCTCTCAATGCATGGCCTCAAGGTTCTCAATACCCTCCCAAATGCTCCATCTCAACTTTGAGCAGTCATGGTCCAGAGGTCCCCAGGGTTTAGCAGGAATGTTGCATTTCTTCAAAGAAGCTTTTACTATTTGTTAATCAGACCTTGAGAGGAGTTTGAAGACCACTGCTTGTTGAATTCCCAACACATTAAAGGTGGGTGAGAGAGAGTAGGTAAGGGAAATAAGTGGGCAAACGTGATAAGGAAAAGTTATGAGAGCTGGTGTGGACTTGATGGGTTGCTTATGCTGACCTAAGCTGCACAAAGATTGAGCAGGAGCAGGCTGTCTGGAGTGGGTTTTCTGACTTGCAATATAATTTGGATTGGAGCACCTTGTATAGAAACTCTGTAGCATCTAGCAACAAAAATATGATCAAGCTGGTTGCACAGTCAATCAGATTGAAGAATTCTTACTGCAAACCAGGAGGTAAGGAGCATTAATTTTAAGAACAAGCAATTTAAAGAAAATAGAAATTAGGACAAGCATATGGGTTGATGGTGGTAGGTGAAATACCGTAAATTTAAAAATGATACTTGAATTTGTTTTGGAGAAAAATGGACGAAATGATACTTGCACAGTCCAAAGTGTTTGTTCGATAATTATCTTAGTTCACCATTTAGAAACTAATTTAAAGTAATTTTTTAATAAGGATTAATGTTCTCAGGCTTTCAGAGCAGAGGTAGTTTGTACAATTTTGAAAATCACAGCAAATAATTCATTCTATGTTGTTTGCATCACTGCAGACAGCAACAGTCCAGTTTCTGAATGAGCAGGGATCATTCAAAGCAATCACTGGATATCTGTGCTGAACAGCATATTGCAAATGCCAGAAGTTTCAGTTGGTTTTGTAGAGAACAGTGGGGGCATTGATAGTGTTACCATCATTTCCAAACATAGTATCCAGGCCATTAAGAAAATAAAATTGTATAAAACTAGTGCCTTTCACATTATTAGTTATCTCAAAGCCAATCTAAAATGCAATACTTTTGCTTTTCTATGCAAATGGACCAGCTAACTTCAGTAGCACGTGGACCTACATTATTAAATAAGCAATGACCAGATGTAGCGACTCACCGTCCGAGCAAACGAACCAGCTCAGCAGTCAGGTCACGCGTCGTCGGAGCAGCAAGGCCCAAGATAGCACTGGGCCTTCGTCTTCCGAGTGACGGGGAGAACCCGCACGCGAGAAGAGTTTGATGACGTAGCGCATACATCATTTCCGTTTTCGGTGGGCGGGAACCATTCCTCATAAAAGGCCCACGCAAGGTGGGAAAATAAATCAGTCTTTGTTCTGCAACTCATCAACTAGTGCCTTACTTTCACATCGTGGTAGCAGCCGCTACGTTGGTGACCCCGACGGTCCAAACGGATTTTGGACCCACACAATGGACGACAACGCAGCAGCCAACGCAGTGGCACTCAAGCTGCCCACCTTTTGGACACTTCGGCCCCACGTGTGGTCCGACCAGGCCGAAGCACAATTCTAACTTTGGCAGATCACCTCCGACTCCACACGGTACTACCACGTGGTCGGCTCCCTGGACCAGGAGACAGCTGCCCAGGTCGGAGACTTCATCCAGTCTCCTCTGGAGGAAGGCAAGTACCCGGCTTTCAAGGGCATTCTTATTCGGACCTTCGGCCTCTCCCATCGTGAGCGTGCCACCCACCTGCTTCATCTCGACGGCCTGGGGGACAGATCCCCATCGGCCCTGATGAACGAGATGCTGGCCTTGGCTGAGGGACATGAGCCCTGCCTGATGTTCAAACAGGCCTTCCTTGGACGACTACCCGACGACATTCACCTGCTGTTGGCCGACGCCGATTTCAGCAACCCACGTGAGGTAGCCGCCCGGGCAGATGTCCTGTGGAACGCCAAACGCGAGAGCGGGTCATGCATCGGCCATTCGCCAGACCGCGGGCCCAACGCCTACCTAAACCAGTCCCAGCAACCGAGAGACTACGCCCTAGAAACACAGACAACAACACTGGCGACCAGCTGTGTTTCTACCATCAGAGGTGGGGCGCAGAGGTCGTCGATGCCACCCACCCTGCAAGTTTCAGGGAAACGCCAGGGCCAGCTGCCGCTGATGGCTATGGCAGCTGGCCACTAACACAGCCTCCTATTCGTTTGGGACAAGCAGTCCAGGCTTGTTTCCTCATTGATACTGGAGCAGAGGTCAGTGTTTTGCCCCCGACTGGCCACGACACTCGTAGCAGGCAACAGGGTCCCGCACTCAAAGCCACAAACAGCACAATGATACAGACTTTCGGTACCCGTACAGTTCAATTACAATTCGGCGGCAGCCGTTTTACCTGGAACTTTACCCTTGCCGCCATCACCCAGCCACTCCTGGGAGCCGATTTCCTTTGGGCCCACAACCTGTTAGTCGACCTGTGAGGGAAGCGGCTAGTGCACTCCAGAACTTTCCAAACCTACTCCCTGGGAGAAGCCAGCCTACCAGCCCCGTGCCTGGACTCCATTTCCCTGTCTGGCAATGAGTTCACCAAGCTCCTAGCCGAGTTCCCATCGGTTTTTGGCACCTCAGTTTACAAATTCGATGCCCAAACACGGGGTGCGGCATCACATCATTACCACAGGGCCACCCCTTCATGCCCAAGCACGACGACTACCTCCAGACAAGCTCCGCCTGGCAAAGGAAGAGTTCTGCCGCATGGAGGAGGCTGGGGATCACTCACAGGTCAGACAGCCCCTGGGCCTCCCCGCTGCACATCGTCCCCAAAGCCACTGGCAGGTGGAGGCCCTGCGGCAACTACCGCAGGCTGAATGATGCCACCACCCCAAACCGCTACCCCATCCCTCACATCCAGGATTTCGCAGCGAACCTACATGGGGCCCACATCTTCTCCAAGGTGGACCTCTTCCGGGGATACCACCAAATCCCATCCAGCCTGACGATGTCCCCAAAACTGCACTCATCACTCCATTCGGCCTCTTTGAATTCCTTCGAATGCTGTTCGGCCTTAAGAACGCCGTGCAGACCTTCCAGCGGCTGATGGATATGGTAGGCCGCGACCTGGACTTCGTGTTCATTTACTTAGATGACATACTAATCGCCAACCATGACTGCCAAGAACACCTTTCCCACCTCCGCCAACTGTACTCCCGTCTCAGTGACTGCGGCTTCACTATCAACCCGGCCAAGTGCCAATTCGGACTCGATTCTATCAATTTCCTCGGCCACAGAATCACCAGTGAAGGAGCAACACCCCTACCCGCCAAGGTAGACGCTATCCGCCACTTTGCCCATCCCAACACGGTCAAAGGCCTGCAAGAATTCCTGGGGATGGTCAACTTTTACCATCGGTTCATCCCTGCAGCAGCCCGTATCATGCACCCTTTGTTCTTGTTGATGTCTGGCGAGGGCAAGGACATCGCCTGGAATGACGAGGCCGCGGCTGCCTTCGTTAAGGTCAAGGATGCCCTGGCAGACGCCGCGATGCTGGTACACCCTAGGACAGACGTCCCAGCCGTCCTCACGGTAGATGCATCCAACACCGCGGTTGGTGGGATACTGGAACAACTAATCAAAGGCCTTTGGCAACCCTTGGCATTTTTCAGCAGGCACCTTAGACCACCCGAACTGAAATACAGTGCTTTTGATCGGGAACTTCTAGCGCTCTACCTGGCGGTCCGGCATTTCCGGTACTTTTTAGAAGGCAGGCCTTTCACCGCTTTCACTGACCATAAGCCTTTGTCCTTCGCTTTCTCCAAGGTCTCCAATTCCTGGTCAGCTCGTCAGCAGCGACATTTGTCCTACATTTCCGAATTCACAACAGATATCCAACACGTCTCCGGAAAGGACAATGTCGTTGCTGACGCGCTTTCCAGACCGACCATCCACAGCCTGTCCCTGGGTATAGACTACACGGCCCTGGCTGCCGCACAGCAAGCCGACGACGAGCTGCCCAGCTGCAGAACTGCAGTCTTGGGCCTGCAGCTCCAAGATTTCTTAGTCGGTCCAGGTCAGCAGACCCTCCTTTGCAATGTCGCAACAGGTCAGCCCCGCCCTATAGTTCCTGCAGCCTGGAGGAAATGCGTTTTCAACTCGGTACACGGGTTGGTGCACCCGTCCATCAGATCAACTGTCCGACTGGTTGCCAGCAAGTTCGTCTGGCATGGCCTGCGCAAACAGGTCAGTGAGTGGGCCAGGACTTGTCCGCACTGCCAGACATCAAAAATCCAACAACGCACCAAGGTCCCACCACAGCAGTTCGAGCCTACCCGTAGAAGGTTCGACCACATCCACGTCGACCTCGTTGGTCCTCTGCCAGTTTCAAGACGAGCCCGGTACCTCCTTACCATCATGGACCAGTTCACGAGGTGGCTAAAGGCAACCCCTCTATCTGACATCACGACTGATTCATGCGCCCGGGCGCTGCTTGCAACTTGGATCTCGTGTTTTGGTGTTCTGGCAGGGACACTTCAGACAGGGGCGCCCAGTTTACCTCCAGCCTCTGGTCTGCATTAGCGAACAGCTGCACACCACCACGGCCTACCACCCTCAATCAAACGGGTTGGTGGAACGTTTCCACTGCCATCTGAAATCAGCCCTGATGGCCCGCCTGAAAGGTCCTAAATGGGTCGATGAACTGCCTTGGGTCCTGCTCGGCATACGCACTGCCCCCAAGGAAGATCTCCACGCTTCATCAGCTGAACTCGTGCACGGTGTGCCCCTGGTCGTCCCAGGGGAGTTCATACCCGCCCTTCGGGGCCAAGAGGAACAACCCACGGCAGTCCTGGAAAGACTGTGCGAGAGGCTCGGCAGCTTGGCACCAATTCCCACTTTGCGGCATGGTCAAGTCCCATCCTGTGAGCCCAAGGAACTACGAGACTGTAAGTTCGTTTTCGTTCGCAGGGGCACACCCCGGGCACCGTTGCAACGGTCATACAAGGGGCCGTTCCAGGTCATCAGAATAATGGGTCCACCTTTATATTGGACATCGGGGGCAAGGAAGAGGTCTTCACGATGGACTGCCTCAAACCGACTACAACAGGATCTACAACAATCGGTCAAGGTCCCAACACCGCGACGCAGAGGCTGACCTCCTAAGCTAGCACAGCCCGCGAACCTTGGGGACCTATCGCTGGTTCTGTGGGGGCGGGAGGGTGGGGAGAGCGGGGTTGTGTAGCGACTCACTGTCCGAGCAAGCACACCGGCTTGGCGGTCGGGTAGCATGTCGTTGGAGCGGCGAGACCCAAGATGGCGCTGGGCCTTCGTCTTCCCTGAGCGACGGGGAGAACCCGCATGCGGGAAAAGTTTGATGACGTAGCGCATATGTCATTTCCGTTTTCGGTGGACGGGAACCATTCCTCTTAAAAGGCCCGTGCAAGGCGGGAAAATAAATCAGTTTTTGTTCTGCAACTCATCGACTAGTGTCTTAATTTCGCATCGCGGTAGCAGCCGCTACACAGATGGTTAGTTTGTGGGATTAGTTCTGGATTGTTCCCTGAGTTGGTGACAGTAGCTAAAACTGCTTTGATATGTCAGCAAAGCTTTATGTCCTACTCCTGCAGTAGCATTTGAACCCTCAAGCTCAGACACCAATAATCGGTTCACTTCATCACTTGTTCTGGTTCCTGTCCTTTCAGCACTGTCATAATTGTCTCTTTTTTTTCTCCACTCCTGTGTTCTTGTGCTCCCTTACCTGCATGTACTTCTGTCTATGGCACTGACCCCACTCATTCCCTTTTCAAGCTTTTCATCTTCAAGAGCACTTTTTCCGTTCCCACTCTCTATACTCCATGGGTTCAGTATATTTTCTCCTACCATTTCCCCCCCCCCCCCGCCCCCGCACACAGCCCCTCCTCCTCCCTCCCAACATAGCAACTAAGAAATAAATTTCAAATTTCACCATTCACATTTCTTCAGGACATCTCAAAATGTTCAATTTCAATTAATTCTGAACTGTAATCATCTATTATGTAGAATAAGCAGTCAGCTAATTTGCACGTAGCAAGTCATCCTGCAAGTTAGCAGACGAGATAAGGGTCCAATTACAGGTTTGTTTGAGTGTTAATTCTTGGCTTGGACACTGGGAGATTTCTCTCTGCCAGATTCTCTTAGGGAAAGTGGAATGCTTTAGAATTTTGCCTCTAAAATAGTATCTCTGACAGTGTTGCACGCACTCAGTACTGCATTAAAGTATCACGCTAGATTATGATTTTAACTTGAGATGAAGGTCTCAACCAAGAGCTCTTTCACTTGCAATGTGAAATAACAGCCACTGTGTCAAGCTGACATGACTTCAAAGTCCAGGGTGTCAGAGATTAGATAAAGTAAAGAAGGAAATTGTGGATGAAACTGGGGCAGGTTCCATGGAGAAGGTGCAGGAGGGAGAGGGATTACAGTGAGCAACAAACAAACTGCTGGAGGAACTCAGTGGGCTGAGCAGCACCTGTGGGAGGAAACGAATCGTCGAAGTTTCAAGTTGAAACCCTGCATCGGGATTGACAATTCCTCCTTCCCCACAGATGCTGCTTGACCCACTGAGTTCCTCCAGATTGTTTGCTACTCCAGATTCCAGTATCTGCAGTCTCTTGTGTCTCCAGTATGTAGAGTGAGTTTGGTTGAGAGGGAAAGGAGGTGGTGTAGTTCACTCACCCCATTTATAGAGCTGAAATATTTTAAAGAGGAAGAATTGGAAAAGAAGAGCAAACACATTTCCTGACAGGCTGCAGGTACATTTCATGTAATCTAAAGGTTTCCAGTGTTTAATGAATTATCTGAGGGGACTGAGTCATCATCAATGGGGCATGGTCACTAATGTTGATTTTGAAAATTCCATTCAAATATTTCAACATTTGATACACAGCTGTTACAGTTGAACATAACGTAAGAAATAGGAGCAGGAGTAGGCTACTGGCCTGTCGACCCAGAGAATTCCACAGATTCACCACTCACTGGGAAAAGCAGTTCCTCCTCATCTCTGTCCTAAATCTACTCCCCGAATCTTGAGGCTATGTTCCCTGGTTCTTGCCTCACCTACCCATGGAAACAACTTTCCTGCCTCTATCTTATCTACCCCTTTCATAATTTTATTTTTCTCTACGATCCCCTCTCATTGCTCCAGTTTCCTCCCACATTCCAAAGACGTACAGGTTAGGAAGTTATGGGCATGCTATGTTGGCGCCGGAAGCGTGGCGACACTTGCGGGCTGCCCCCCAAAAATCACTACGCAAAAAAGATGTATTTCACTGTGTGTTTCGATGTACATGTGACTAATAAAGATCTTATAAAAAAAAGTATAGTCCCAGGCAACTCAGTCTCTCCTCATAGGCTAACCCCCTCATCTCAATCTGGTGAACCTCCTCTGCACTACCTCCAAAGCCAGTATATCTTTTCTCATGTAAGGAGACCAGAACTGCACACAGTACCCTGTACAGTTGCAGCATAACCTCCCTGCTCTTAAATTCAATCCCTCCAGCAATAAAGGCCAACATTCCGTTTGCCGCCTTGATAGTCTGTTGCACCTGCAAACAAACTTTTTGCGACTCATGCACAAGCACTCCCAAGTCCCTCTGCACAACAGCATGCTGCAATCTTTCACCATTTAAATAATAATCTGATCTTCTATTTTTCCTTCAAAAGTAGATGGTCTCGCATCTACCAACATAGTCCTCCATCTGCCAGACCCTTGCCCACTCACTGAACCTATCTATATCTTTCTGCAGACTCTCCGCATCCTCTGCACAATTTGCTTTTCCACTCAATTTAGTGTCATCAGTAAACTTGGATACGCTACACTCAGTCCCCTCTTCCAAATTGTTAATGTATGAACAGTTGTGGGCCCAGCATCAACCCCTGTGGCACTCCATTCACCACTGATTGCCAACCAGAGAAACACCCATTTATCCCAACTCTGTCTTCTATTAGTTAACCAATCCTCTATCCATGCCAATACATTACCCCCAAACCTATGTGTCCTTATCTTATGGATAAGTCTTTTATGTGGCACCTTATTGAATGCCTTCTGGAAATCCAAGTATACAACATCCACCTGCTTCCCTCTATCCACTGCGCCCATTATATCCTCAAAGAACTCCAGTAAGCTTGTCAAACAGGTCCTGCCCTTTCTGTATCCATGCTGTGTCTGCCTGATGGAACCAATACTATCCAGATGTCTTGCTATTTCTTCCTTTATGATAGCTTCAAGCATTTTCCCAACTATAGATATCAAGCTAACTGGCGGTTACCTGCATTTTGCCCACATACTTTTTTAAACAGTGGCGTGACACTGGTTTTAGATCGAACTATTGCGCCCTCCATTTGTATGAGAACTTCAATCATACTGTGTTCACTTTCCAAGAGGATCCCTGACTACAAGATCATTCATTTTATTTCATTGCACAGGATCAAATCTAATATGGCATTTTCACTTGTAGGTTCAGTAACATGCTGTTCAAGAAAGCTATCACGGGTGCATTCTAGACTGCTTCGACCAACTTGATTCGCCCAATCTATGTGGAAGTTAAAGTCCCCCATGACAACTGCCGTTCCATTCTTGCATGTATCAAATATTTCTTGGTTTATTCCCTGTGCCACTGTAATGTTAATATTTGGTGGCCTATAGACAACTCCTGCCAGTGACTTTTTTCTCCCCCTTTACTATTCCTAATCTCTATCCAGATGGATTTAACATTCTGCTCCCTTCATCTTGTATCATCTCTCACTATCGCCCTGATCTCATCCTTAATTAAGAGTGCTACCCCACCTCCCTTACTTTGCTGCCTATCCTTCCCTATTACCTGATACCCTTGGATATTTAATTCCCACTCATCTCCACCCTGCAACCATGTTTCTGTAATGGCCACTAAATCATACCTCTTTGTACTGATTTGTGCCACAAGTTAACTGACCTTGTTTCGAATATTGTGGCCTTCAGATAAAGTGCCCTTGCACTCATGTCATTTTAGAATCTAGTAATCTTTATGTCCTTTACATTTGATTTTTCTGTACACCAGTCTTACTTTGCTCTTCTCTAACTTTTGCTCCGGTTGCTGCTTTGCTTCCCTCTGTCTTTCTGCATGGATTCCCATCCCCCTACCATATTAATTTAAACCCTCCCCAAGAGCACTAGCAGACAATCCCCCTAGGACATTGATCCCAGTCCTGCCTAGGTGTAGACTGTCTGGTTTGTACTGGTCCCACCTCCTCCAGAACTGGTTCCAATGCCCCAGGGATCTGAAACCCTCCCTCCTGCACCACTGCTCAAGCCACACATTTGTCCTAACTATTCTGCTATTCCTACTCTGACTAGGACATGGCACAGGTAGCAATCCTGAGATTATTACCTTTTGAGGTATTATTTTTAAATTTATCTCCTAGCTCCCTAAATTCGGCTTGTAGGACCTCATCCTGCTTTTTTTCCTATATCGTTGGTATCTACATGCACCACGACAACTGGCTGCTCACCCTCCCTTTTTAGAATGCCCTGCAGCTGCTCTGAGACATCCCTGACCCTTGCACCCGGGAGATCAACACACCAACCAGGAGTCCCATTTGCAGCCACAGAAGCTCCTGTCTACTCCCCTTAGCATGGAATTGCCTACCACTATAGCTCTGCCACTCTTTTTTCTGCCCTCTTGTTGAGTCACCACACGGGCATTAAAAATACAGTGTCTTGATGTTAGGATTGAACTTAAAACATAGAACCTTGCAGCACAGTACAGGCCCTTCAGCCCACGATGTTGTGCCAACCTTTTAACCTACGCTAAGCTCAATCTAACCCTTCCCTCCCACATACCCCTCTATTTTTCTATCATCCATGTGCTTATCTAAGATGGTGTGTAATAAACATTTGTGTGTTTTGCGTTATCATTGTGTTACTATTATATTACTTGTGTAATAAACATTTGCATGTTGTGCTATTCTTTCATTCCCAACTTGCCAATTTCCAGTAATGACTGGCGTGCTTTCTTTAGCTAGAGGGAACTTTGTACTGTTGTTACACTTCATGTAACACAAAGAACCCAGTGAGCAAATATATGGAACTGGCTGCCGATAGATACCTGGAACTGCAGGCTGGTCAATAATAGACCAGTAGGAGGAGAGATGGGGAGTTGGTGATTGCTGTTGTGAAAATAGTTGACACCTGGTTTGTGGGGTTTGGACCTGTAGCTCGGGGTTAAGCAGGTCACTGAGGTCCCATAGAGTGACCAGGCAGAATGTTATTGTTTGGCATCAAGCTGCATGGTCTCAGCCTTGCTAATACTGAATTCTGAGGAAGTCTGGGAATGGTTCATGGAAGAAGAAGGTGCCTGTATTGTGGAGGGTCATGGCTGTCACGTGCCAACACTGCCCATACCTGGTCGGATGACAGCATTGCCACTACTGCCAATCAAGGTTTGGCCCTGCCCCACCCATCAGTGCACACCTGACCATTGGCCTTTGTAAATTACCTGGGCTGGGCCCTCCAGCAGTATAAGGAGTGCCACATGTGCTTGGCTCGGTCTCTTTGTCTCCGAGGGATTCACCGTGCTTCGCTCCAGGCCGAGCACTGTGAAACGGCACTGGAGAAATCATTGATGAGGTGTGCATCGTTAAAGGGTTGGGAGCATCTTAGTTAGTATCCCTAGTAGCATAGAGCCGTGCCTGCACTGAGTCAAGGGGTGGCAGGTATCGTATTGTTTTTCATAGAACCATAGAACAATACAGCAGAATACAGGCCCTTCAGCTCACCATGTTGTGCTGACCTTCGAACCACTCCTAAGACTATCTAACCCCTTCCTCCCACATGTCCCTCTAACTTAAATTCCTCCATATGCTTATCTAACAATCTCTTGAACTTGACAACGTATCAGCCTCCACCACCACCCCAGGCAGCGCATTCCATGCACCAACCACTCTCTGGGTGAAAAACCTCCCTCTGACGTCTCCCTTGCACTTGCCACCCATTACCTTAAAGCCATGCCCTCTTGTATTGAGCATTGGTGCCCTGGGAAAGAGGCACAGGCTGTCTACTCTATCTATTCCTCTTAATATTTTGTATACCTCTGTCATGTCTCGCCTCATCCTCCTCCTTTCCAATGAGTAAGGCCCTAGCTCCTTTAGTCTCTCCTCATAATCCATACTCTCTAATCCAGGCAGCATCCTGGTAAATCTCCTCTGCACCCTTTCCAACGCCTCCACATCCTTCCTATAATGAGGCAACCAGAACTGGACACAGTACTCTAAGTGTGGTCTAACCAGAGTTTTGTAAAGCTGCATCAATACTTCACGGCTCTTAAACTCGATCCCACGATTTATGAAAGCTAGCATCCCATAAGCTTTCTTAACTACCTTATCCACCTGTGTGGCAACTTTCAGTGATCTGTGGATATGAACCCCAGATCCCTCTGCTCCTCTACACTGCCCAGGATCCTGCCATTTACCTTGTATTCCACCTTGGAGTTTGTCCTTCCAAAGTGTACCATCTCACACTTCTCCGGATTGAACTCCATCTGCCACTTGTCAGCCCAACTCTGCATCCTATCAATATCCCTCTGTAAGCTTCGACAGCCCTCCACACTATCCACAACACCACCGATCTTTGTGTCATCTGCAAATTCCTTGATTGTCTGTACCCAGTTCGTTGTGTGTGTATTTAACCCCGTTGCGATTTTCCCACGCTCACTATCAATGGTGCGCGTGTGTGTTATTCCCATTACCCTTTCCCCACGTTCGTCTTTTGTAAATAAAATCCTTTCCTGCCAGACTGTGCTCAGAGTCCTTTGCCCTCTGAGACCCCGAACCTGTTTCACAACAGTGCCTGGTTTAGTATACTTGCATAGTACACTACAGTACCAGAGTTGGGTAGCACAGTGGCACAGCTAGTAGAGCTGCTGCTTCCCAGCACCAGAGACCCAGGTCCATTCCTGACCTTGAGTGCTGTCTGTGTGGAGTCTGCACGTTCTCCCTGTGACCGTGTGGGTTTCATCCGGGTGCTCCGGTTTTCTTCCACACTCCTGATGTGTTGTTTGATAGGGTAATTGGCCTTTGGAGCATAGGTGACTGGTAGAACCTGGAGTTGAAATTTAAAAGAAAGGGTTTGATGTAGAATTAGTGTAAATGTGTGGCTGATGGTCGGCACACATTTATTGGGCTGAAGGGCCTGTTTTTCTGATGTATCTCTGAGTTCATGACTATTGTTTTCAAAATGATCTGTGCACTCTTCTGAACAGATACTAGCTTGGCAAAATTGCTGTCTTGAATTTACCAGTTTAATAGGGTCTGTTTCTCCTTCCGTCACTCCAGGCTATCTAATTGAATGAGACTTTGCACTGTGTACGTGGAAGGACAAACAAACCAATTCTGCAAATGTGCTTTGCTTCAATTGCCAGAACGTGGCACTGCAATTTAATTTCCTGCAGCTTTGCTCTGGAACAGTGCCCTGGGGGATGTTTGGAGATTAACTTTTAAGTATCTGAAGGACTGGAGAATTTTGGAGAATGTAAGCAGTGAGGAATATTGCAAGACTGAAGATGCATGAAGCAGTAAAAATTATATGAACAAAACTGGGTGCTGAAAGCAGGAAATGTGGATTAAAAGTTATTCAATAGTCCTGTGATACTGATAATTTCTGAGCCTTTTCACAAAATACAGATTGATTTGCATTTCTGTGTGTTTAAAGTGCAACTGAGTAAATGTGCATGGAACATAAAATGCACAGCAAAACTCCTTGACATTTGTGCTCTGAGCAGCTCTTGGTTTGTGTTCCAATGCCAACCTGATTTTATTTCTCTTGCTTCTGATGAGAGAAGTGATATCCTTTAATATTTCCCAACAAATTGCATTGTTTCTGACACTCAGAGGCACAAAACTGTCTGATGTGGGATGAATGCATTCTGCGAGAGCGTAACATTTCATCGTGTTAATAATCTCCAGATTATTTCGCAAGGTGAACAAGCTGTGAAAATTGTCACAGCCACTGTGAGCATGTATATGAAGCATTAGTGATTTACTGTCTCCTTATAAGTCTGCAGTAGTTAACCACAATGAGAAAGCCAGAAAATTCTATTGATTAAAGGGTGTAAAAGAAAATTTTCAAGAAGTGGAAAAAGAACAAGAAAATCTCAAACTAAGAAAAATGAACATGGATCATGGCTGGGTGAGAATTCAATACTTGACTGTTGCTACAATTCTTCAGCCTGCTTAAATCATCCAACTCTGCTGCAGTTTCCAGCAAGGATGCCAGGAAGGTCCTCGCATGCTCTCCAAGATTATGCTTTTGGGGATTACTAACCTTTCCCACCTTTCCACCAACAGCAGGGAGAATGAAGTAACTTTTAGATTTGTACAGGGTGAAATAAATTAACAGCATGGTCCATGGTTTCAACAAGAGATGAATATTGGGCTTGTTTTTCCCAGTACTGCTACTGGCAGTGCATTAAACCTCAGCCATTGGGGAGCTGCTTTCTATGTTCTGAATTGAGGTACAATAGTGTATGCTGAGGGTACAGTGATGTATAATTTATGTTAGTGGACTAGGATTCTAGAGACCTGGATTTGCTTGATTATATCCAGTGGCTCATGTAGAATGTCAGTCACCTTATGTCAACATTTGAAGAGTTCAAATTGTCCAAAATCAGCTTGGGAGTTCAATTTGGACTAATTAAATCAGCAATAAAAGCTGAACATAAGCACTAATTCTCAAGAAACTACCTTGTCATCAAAATCTTCCTGGTCCATTTGTTCTTGCATAATATTATTTAAGATGCTATATAATAATAAAAAATCAAGGATGTTCCCTTTGAGAAATACTCTAATTTATCTGTGGCTAACTAAAGAATAAGGTTTTTTGCTAAGGAATTTAATAATGGTATCAAATTGAAAGAAAAGATATTCAGAGGATTCAGAGGAAAACTTTAGGATAAGTCACATGTACATTGAAACACACAGAGAAGTGCATCTTTGCATAGAGTGTTCTGGGGGCAGCTCACAAGTGTCGCCATGCTTCTGGCACCAACATAACATGCCCACAACTTCCTAACCCGTACACCTTTGGAATGTGGGAGGAAACCGGAGCACCCAGAGGAAACCCACGGAGATGGGGAGAATGTACAAACTCCTTACAGACAGTGGCTGGAATTGAACCTGGGCCGCTGGTGCTGTGTTACGGATTAGGTTACTATTGGCGAATGTCCCTTCAAGACATTGTACAGTAGTGTGTGTGTGGGGCGCATGATTACGGCAACAGGAGATAAGGACGTGATGACACTTTTTGGAGCAGTCAGTCAGAGAGAGGGAGAGGGACACCTGCCTGCTGGTCTCTGTATCGATGGATGAAAAACAATAACTGTGTCTGTCACTACAATCCACGTGTTGATTTTTGGAATAATCCAGTGGAGTCCACTTTGTCGTTAACCTGTAGAAGGAAACAAGTATTTGTGTGGATGGCCACGTCTCGAATGCCTTTCGGGGTGGCAGATACTTAGGAACAAAGGAATGGAGATCATCAGAGATTGAGGTGTCATATGAGTTCCATCGTGGAACGTATGGATTTCGTAATTACTCTCTATTTTCTCTCTACATCTCCTCTTCAGTCAATGGTGGTTTTATAGAAGCCTTTGTTCACGTTTCACCTTACAGCTTGCTGAACTGGACTTGGAGTTTGGGAATTTGCCACACACACACTTCGAGGTTAGTTTTTGGGGTTAATGTTTAAGATCTAACATTTTTACTTCTAACATTCTAACATTTTTACTTTTATTTTTCTTATTATCATAAGTAGTTATTAATAAAATAGTTTTTAACACTTATACATGACTCGGTGTATTTCTTTTGTTGCTGGTACATGACAGCTGTAATAGCATTATGTTAACCGCTACACTACTGTTCTTGCTAAAACAAAAGTAGATTATGAGAATAAGCTAGCCAGAAATGCAAAAATGGTAAACTTTTTTCAAGTGCAATTAAGGTAAAGATAGTTCCATAGAACATAAGGCCAGGGTGTTAAAGGGAAATAAGGAAATGCAGAAACTTTGAACAAATTTTGTAGTTGTCTTCTGCTGGGAAAAACACTGCTTCCCAATAATAGCAGGATGATCAGGGGCAAAAGGCAGGAAGGATTTTAAAATAATGGCAATCTCTAGAGGGAAGTTACTAGGCAAAGTAATGGTATGGAAGGCTGATGTACCCAGCAACCAAGCAGGTTAAAAGAAGTGGCTGCTGGATGTTGGCGATATTGGTTGTGATCTTCCAAAGTTTCCTCTTCTAGAAAGGTCCCAGTGGACTTAAAGCCACAGGTATAACTTCTTATTAAGAAGGGGAGGAGATAAGAAACTATAGGCCCCTTATCCTCATGTCTGTCATTGTGGGAAAAATGCTGTAATGGATTTTAAGGAAATGATAGCAGGACATTTAGAACAGTCATAGTATAATCAACCAGAATTAACATAGTTTTATGAAAGGGAAATCGGATTCGACAAATTTTAGTAGTTCTTTGATGTATTGTGTAGGCAGAAGGAATTAGTTTAGTTGAGCATTTTATTACTAATGCAATTGGATCGGCCCAACATTGTGGGCCAAAGGGCCTGTTCCTGTGCTGTACTGTTCTATGTACTCTATGTATTGAGTAGGGTGAATAGTAGAAGATAATGTATTTGATTTTCAGAAGCCACTCAATTAGGTGTAGCATAAGTTTACCAACAAGTTCAGAGTTCAAGGCATTGGGGTAATAATAGACCATGGACATTCCAAAAAAGAAGATTCATCAGATTTATTATCACTGACTTATGATGTGAAATTTGTTGTTTTGCGGCAGAACTACAGTGCAAAGACAAAATTACTATAAATTACAAAAATAAATAGTACAAAAAAAGGAATAAAGAGGTTGGGTTCATGGACTATTCAGAAAGCAGTTGGAATAAATGGGTCACATTTAGTTTGGTAAGTTGGGGTCCAACAGAGATTGGTATTACAACCTCTATTTATACCCTATGTTAATGATAGATGAAGGCATTGAATATTGTCGTCGGATTTGCTGACATCTCAAAGATAGGGAAAGCAAGTTGTGAGGGGGACACAAAGGGATATACTTAGGTTAAGTGAGTGGGCAAGAATTTGGTAGATGGAGTATAATGTGGGGAAATGCAAGGTTATCCACTTTGGTAGGTAGAATAGAAAAAATATTGGTTAAATGGAGAGGGAGTATAGCAGATGGGTTTGGTGTCGTTGCACTTGAAACACAAAGTTCAGGTACAGCAATTAAAAAGACAGAATGTTACCCTTTATTGCAAAGGTGATGAAGTATCAATAAATGTAGGAAAGTCTTGTTGCAACTCCAGGTGTGAGCCGACACCTAGAATACTGTTGGAGTCTTTATCTCTTCTATCTAAGGAGGGAAATGTCTTCATTGGGGCAGTTTAGAAGAGCTTCACTAAGTTGATTCCTTGGATGAAGGGGTTGATTTGTGTGGAGTTTAGAAGGATTATCTTGTTGACGTGTATAAGTTTCTGGGGAGACTTGTTAAGATAGTCTGGATCTGCTGGACAATAGTTTCACAATGAGGAAGAACTTTTCTGAGGAACATAAGTGCTTTGAATTCTCTACCCACGAGAGCAATGGAAGATGAATTATTGAATGTATTTGAGGCCACGACAGAGTTTTGTCTCTAGCTGAGTTGAGGTTATGGGAAACTGGCATGGGTGTTATTGGGTGGCGTGAGCTGGTTGGGCCAGAAGGGCCTGTTACTGTGCTGTATAAAGTTTTATTGTTTTTTTAAAGTAGTGGAACTGAGGCCAAGATCAGCCATAATCAAATTGAACAATGGAGCAGTCTTGAGAGACCACATAATCTCTGTCTATTTCTTCTGTACTTAAAGGAAGGGAATCTGCCATCCATGCCCAGTTTGGCTGGTATGGAACTCTAGTCCATTGCTTCCCGGAGAGGCCTACCAGTTTCCATTCAAAGACAGCTCAGAATGGACCATGCTGACATCCACACAATAAATAAAATCAATATGATATCCAACTTTCAGGTGTTGAAGCAAAACTCCAACTGCATTCTCTTGAGGTTGTAAAAGATCTATGGTTACTTTTTGTCTTGAAACATTTTTACCTGAATTGTGTGAATACATCAAAGCTGTTTAACATGTGACTAAAACGACATGACTTTCATTGCACCTGCAGCCAAACTATTTATATCATATTATACAGCTTTAAATGATTCTGATCTTCAGAGAAACAGTGAATTAACAATCCAAAAGTACAGAACAGTGAAACTAATAATCCTACATTTCAATCCTGTTTTATTGTAGGCCCTTGCAATATTATAAAGATGGGCTTGTGTGAAGTGGAAAAGAAGCAAGATAGTTGCTCTTCATAGCAATCATTCAGAAATCTTTCCGGAAAACAAGCGTTTATTGCCTGCCTGTCTCTGCATTGAATGACTGTTGCCATAATCAAATCAGTTGCTATTGTAAACAAGTTGCTCTGATCGTCACATTGCAGTAAACTTAATTTGTGTTCTGCTATCTCACGAAACCTGATTTAACTGGAAATGTCAAGTGGAGCTCCGAGGCCCAAAAGCCAGTCTTACTTGGACACGTTGGTGAATCATTGCCAATTAACAATATCAGGAAGACAGAAAATTCAGTTGGAATTGGATTAAGAGATTATCTTGTGCTCTAGATTCTCATCTCAATAATGGATTGAGGAATGGGACTGTCCTATTTGTCAGAAGTTGTTAAAATAAGTTGCTTGCCGTTATATAAAAGATTTCAAATATCTTTCTATGTATTGTGAACTTAATTTCAGCCACATTTTGCACTCCCCGGAGTGAAATTTAAAAAAAAACAGACGTGCTTTTCTTAACTAATTTGGGGTTGGTCAAGTGAGCAAAATTACAAGTCTCTGCCTAATCTCCAAGCACATCTGGGAAAGGGGAGGGGTGGTTGCAGGGAGAGGATGGAAGGAAGGGAGTAGCACGAGCAACATCTTTTTTAAATCATCCCAGTCTTGCCATTGGTGCATATTAATTTTCCTACAAATCATTGAAAATACTCTAATGTAGCGGTTGCTACCGCGGAATGAACACAAGACGCGAGTCGTAGAGTTTCAGAACAGAACTGGTTTATTTTCCCGCCTTGCGCGGGCCTTTTAAGGGAGACTGTTCCCGCCCAATGCAACCGACAATGACGTATATGCTACGTCATCAAGTCTTTCCCACGCGCGGGTTCTCCCCATCGCTCGGGGAAGACGAAGGCCCGCCGCCATCTTGGGCCTCACCGCTCCGACACCGTGCAACCCGACTGCCGAGCCGGTTTGCTTACCCCCAGATGGTGTGTCGCTACACAATCCCCCCCGCCCCCCCCCCCCCCAGAACCGGCAATACTGTCCCCCAGCCGCTGCTTAGGGGGTCGGCCTCTGCGTCGTGGCGTTGAAACCTCAACCGGTTGTTGCAGATCTAAATGGGCCGGTTTGAAGCGGTCTGTCGTGAAAACCTGTTCCCTGCCCCCAACGTCCAAAATAAAGGTGGATCCATTATTCCTGATGACTCGGAACGGTCCCTCGTGGTCGTTGCAGCGGCGCCCGAGGTGTGCCCCTGCAAACGAAAACAAACTTACAGCCTCGTAGTTCTTTGGGCTGACAGGATGGGGCTTGACCGTGCCGCAAGGTGGGGATCGGGGCCAAGCTGCCGAGCTTCTCACGCAGTCTTTGTAGGACTGCTGGGGGTTGTTCCCCTTGGTCTCGAAGGGTAGGTATGAAATCCCCTGGGACAACTAGGGGCGCCCCGTACACAAGCTCAGCTGACAAAGCACGGAGGTCTTCTTTGGGGGCAGTGCGTATGCCGAACAGGACCCAAGGCAGTTCATCAACCCATTTAGGACCCCTCAGGCGGGCCATCAAGGCTGATTTCAGATGGCGGTGAAAACGTTCCACTAACCCGTTTGATTGAGGGTGGTAGGCCGTGGTGGTGTGCAGCTGCGTCCCCAGCATGTTCGCTAATGCAGACCAGAGGCTGGAGGTAAATTGTGTGCCTCTGTCTGAAGTGATGTGAGCTGGAACACCAAAACGTGAGATCCAAGTTGTGAGCAGCGCCCGGGCACAGGAATCAGTCGTGATGTCAGATAGAGGGGTTACCTCTGGCCACCTCGTGAACCGGTCCACGATGGTAAGGAGGTACCGAGCCCCTCTTGAAACCGGCAGAGGGCCTACGAGGTCGACGTAGATGTGGTCGAACCTTCTACGGGTAGGCTCGAATTGCTGTGGCGAAACCTTGGTGTGTCGTTGGATTTTCGATGTCTGGCAGTGCTGACAATTTCTGGCCCACTCTCTGACCTGTTTGCGCAGGCCATGCCAGATGAACTTGCTGGCGACCAGCCGGACAGTGGATCTGATGGACGGGTGCGCCAACTCATGTATCGAATCGAAAACGCGTTTCCGCCAGGCTGCAGGAACTATAGAGCGGGGTTGACCTGCTGCGATGTCGCAAAGGAGGGTCTGCTGACCAGGACCAACCAAGAAATCTTGGAGCTGCAGGCCCGAGATTGCGGTTTTGTAGCTGGGCAGTTCGTCGTCGGCTTGCTGTGCAGCAGCCAGGGCCTTGTAGTCGATACCCATGGACAAGCTGTGGATGGTCGGTCTGGAAAGTGCGTCAGCAACGACATTGTCCTTCCCAGAGACATGTTGGACGTCCGTTGTGAATTCGGAAATATAGGACAAATGTCTCTGCTGACGAGCTGACCAGGGATCAGAGGCTTTGGAGAAGGCGAAGGACAAAGGCTTATGGTCGGTGAAGGCGGTGAAAGGCCTGCCTTCCAAAAAGTACCGGAAATGCCGGACCGCCAGGTACAGCGCTAGAAGTTCCCGATCAAAAGCGCTGTATTTCAGCTCGGGTCATCTAAGGTGCCTGCTGAAAAATGCTAAGGGTTGCCAACTGCCTTCGATTAGTCGTTCCAGTACCCCACCAACCGCGGTGTTGGATGCGTCCACCGTGAGGGCGGTTGGGACGTCTGTCCTAGGGTGTACAAGCATCGTGGCGTTTGCTAGGGCATCCTTGGCCTTAACAAAGGCAGCCGCAGCCTCGTCGTTCCAAGCGATGTCCTTGCCCTTACCAGCCATCAGCGCGAACAAAGGGCGCAGGATATGGGCTGCTGCAGGGATGAACCGATGGTGAAAGTTGACCATCCCCAGGAATTCCTGTAGGCCTTTGACTGTGCTGGGGCGGGCAAAATGGCGGATAGCGTCCACCTTGGCAGGTAGGGGTGTTGCCCTGTCGCTGGTGATTCTGTGGCCGAGGAAATCGATAGAGTCAAGCCCGAATTGGCACTTGGCTGGGTTGATTGTGAGGCCGAAATCACAGCAACGGGAATACAGCTGGCGGAGGTGGGAAAGTTGCTCTTGGCGGTCACGGCTGGCAATTAGTATGTCATCTAAGTAAATGAACACGAAGTCCAGGTCTCGGCCTACTGCATCCATCAGCCGCTGGAAGGTCTGCGCGGTGTTCTTAAGGCCGAATGGCATTCGAAGGAATTCAAAAAGGCCAAATGGGGTGATAATTGCAGTTTTGGGGACGTCATCTGGATGGACCGGGATTTGGTGGTATCTCCGAACGAAGTCCACTTTGGAAAAGATGCGGGCCCCATGTAGGTTCGCTGCGAAGTCCTGGATGTGAGGGATGGGATAGCGGTCCGGGGTGGTGGCGTCATTCAGCCTGCGGTAGTCGCCGCAGGGCCTCCACCTGCCAGTGGCTTTGGGGACGATGTGCAGCGGGGAGGCCCAGGGGCTGTCTGACCTGCGAGTGATCCCCAGCCTCCTCCATGCGGCAGAACTCTTCCTTTGCCAGGCGGAGCTTGTCTGGAGGTAGTCGTCGAGCTCGGGCATGAAGTGGTGGCCCTGTGGTAATGATGTGGTGTTGGACCCCGTGTTTGGGCATAGAATTCATAAACTGTGGTGCCAAAACTGATGGGAATTCGGTTAGGAGCTTGGTGAACTCGTTGCCGGACAGGAAAATGGAGTCCAAGTGCGGGGCTGGTAGGCTGGTTTCTCCCAGGGGGTAGGTCTGGAAGGTTGTGGAGTGGACTAGCCGTTTCCCTCGCAGGTCGACTAACAGGTTGTGGGCCCAAAGGAAATTGGCTCCTAGGAGTGGTCGGGCGACGGTGGCAAGGGTGAAGGTCCAGGTGAAACGGCTGCCGCCAAATTGTAACTGAAGTGTACGGGTACCAAAAGTCCATATCGTTGTGCCGTTTGCGGCATTGAGTACCGGACCTTGTTGCCTGTTACGAGTGTCGCGGCTGGTTGGGGGCAAAATACTGACCTCTGCTCCGGTATCGACGAGGAAACGCCACCCGGACTGCTTGTCCCGAACGAATAGGAGGCTTTGTCGGTGGCCAGCCGCCGTAGCTGTTAGCGGCGGCTGGTGCTGGCGTTTCCCTAACTTGCAGGGTGGGCGGCATCGACGGGCCTCCGCGCCCCACCTCTGATGGTAGAAACACAGTTGGTTGGCTGTGTCGTCGTCCGTGTTTCTGGGGTGTGGTCACCCGGTTGCTGGGACTGGTTCAGGCGGGCGTTGGGCTCGCGGCCTGACGATTTGGCCGACGGACGAACTGCGCTCGCATTTGACCTTCCACAGGACGTCTGCCCGGGCAGCCACCTCACGTGGGTTGCTGAAATCAGCATCGGCCAACAGCAGGTGAATGTCATCGGGTAGTCATTTGAGGAAGGCCTGTTCGAACATTAGGCAGGGCTTGTGCCCCTCGGCCAATGCCAGCATCTCATTCATCAGCGCAGATGGGGATCTGTCCCCCAGGCCATCGAGATGAAGCAGGTGGGTGGCGTGCTCACGACGGGAGAGGCCGAAGGTCCGAATCAGAAGGTCTTTGAAAGCCGGGTACTTATGTTCCTCCGGAGGGGACTGGATGAAATCACTGACCTGGGCGGCTGTCTCCTGGTCCAGAGAGCTGACCACATGGTAGTACTTTGTGGAGTCGGAGGTGATCCGCCGAAGGTGGAATTGCGCTTCGGCCTGGTGAAACCAGATGCTGGGACGAAGCGTCCTGAAGGTGGGCAGCTTGAGTGCCACTGCGTTGAATGCTGCGTTGCCGTCCATTGTGCAGGTCCAAAATCCGTTTGGACCGTCGGGGTCACCAATGTAGCGATCGCTACCGCGGAATGAACACAAGACGCGAGTCGTAGAGTTTCAGAACAGAACTGGTTTATTTTCCTGCCTTGCGTGGGCCTTTTAAGGGAGACTGTTCCCGCCCAATGCAACAGGCAATGACGTATATGCTACGTCATCAAGTCTTTACCGCACGCGGGTACTCCCCGTCGCTCGGGGAAGACGAAGGCCTGCCGCCATCTTGGGCCTCGCCGCTCCGACGCCGTGCAACCCAACTGCTGAGCCGGTTCACTTACCCGGACGGTGAGTTGCTACCCTAATCAAATAACAAGTTTTTAGAGTTAATCATACCAGCATTGTTTGGGGGATAGAGGTTCTTGCCTCCAATGAAAGGAAATGAAGTGTGGGTTCATGAGGTCAGTAAATCAACTTGCCTCAAGACATAGTATAAGGTTCATAGTTTTGAAAAGTCTACAGGAATGAGTTTACAGGCAGCTCTTTGTCTGTTGTCCCTGATGTAGTAAGTCTGTTGATCAAATTGATGCACGTTAATAGATGTTGTAAGGTGAAACTTGGTTCAGCTGTGCTACTTCAGTACTGTAGAGGGTTCAATCAAATTCTGCCCCTCTGTGTCTGTTGTAAAATGTCCCTGCCCCTCACTTTATAACATGACCCTTCCTATATTCTGGTGAATTCCGTCTCCACATCTCTCTTCTAGCCGCTGAATTACAAGAATGATTTTTTTTTCTGTCCATTCTGGTTTCTGAGGATCATGGGTGTTGTTGACCTTTTATTCTGCATCCATGATTGTCCCTGATTAGGTGGTGGTCTGCAACCTCCTTAGATTGGTTTATTGTTGTCACGTGTACCAAAGTACAGTGAAAAACTTGTCTTGCATATCGTTCATACAGATCAATTCATTACACAGTTTATCGAGGTAGTAGAAGGTAAAACGATAACAGAATGCAGAATAAAGTGTAACAGCTACAGTCCAGCTGTACAGATGAATTGCTGTAGTCCAGCTGTACAGATGACCACAGAAGAACTGCTGTAGTCCATCTGGTGATGGTACTTCCTTTAGCCTCCCTTAACGCCATGCATTGTCACCTACTGTTTTTGTGCCAAACATGGTCTCACTCTCTGCATTTGGAACAGGGTTGTTTGATCCACATTTGGATCAAGACTGCGATGAAGCCAAGAGTTAAGTGGTCTTAATTTAACCAGAAATGGGTATAAGTGAGAAGGCTGTTGGTGAGTGTGTGCTGCCTGGTAGCACTGGTGATGACATCTTCCATCACATTGCAGCTAATTGGTGGGAGACTTGTGGTGCTGTTGCTATTATAGAACAGTTTGGGTAGGGTTCTGGAACACATCTGGTTAGTTGATCTCTCTTTTCTAAGGAAATGCATTGTGTGTATAACCAAACACTAATACATAACTGAAGGTGCAGCCAGCCTGTGCAGTGTAAAACAATAGTGGTGTTTCTGTAAGAACTGTATTGGAAACAGTTGAAACACTTGGTCAGTTCCTTTTTTTTAATATTCTGGTGAATAACCTGTCTGCAGTCAATTTGGAGCATAACTGACCTGTCCCCCTTTTACCCTCCCACCCCACCTCACCTCATTTTCTTATTGTGTTTTCAATTTCTTATTGTATTTGGAGTGTGCATATTGTCTATGGGAAAGATGTAATATTGTGTACTTCCTTTCTCAGGTATTCACGGAGAGTCTCACACTCGTTTTCTCCACCCTTGAAATGAATGAGTCGATGGATCACAGCTTCAGTCATGACAACATGCACATGGCCTCTGATGGCCATGTGCACAGCTCAACACCTGTACCAGGGCATAACCACGGTTCTGGTGGGATGATGGTAAGGATTCCGTCTGATTTTGTTTTAACCAAGGGGTCTGCATTAAATATTTCCCTTGGCTGAAACAGCAAGATGGCAGGATTGGGATTCCACAAGGGTTTAGTGTCATAGAGTTGTAAAGGGTGGAGCCAGGCCTTTCAGCCCAACTTCTCCATGCCAACCAAGCTGTCAGTCTGAGTTAGTCCCATTTGCGTGCATCTGGCATACATCCTTCTAAAACTTTTCCATCCATCTACCTGTCTAAATGTCTTTCAAACGTTTGTAATTGTAGCTGCCTCTACAGCTTCCTCTCACAGCTCTCACTCTCTGTGTGAAAAAGTTTCTCCTCTAGTTCCTTTTAAATCTTTTAAATTTATGCCCTCTAGTTTTAGACTCCCTGGTGCTAGGGAAAAGATGTGACCATCCACTTTATCTACCCCCCTCCTGATTTTATCTACCTCTATAAGGTTGCCCCATATCTTCCTATGCTCCAGGGGGAAAAGTCCCAGCCTCTTGTAACTCAAGCCCCGTCTTATATGGGCATTTGCCAAATTGCCTTATCCCTGTCTTACATGGGCAATTTCCCATTTTTAATCAGTGACTCCCTAGTTCCATATTGTCCCACAGAAGGCGTATTCTCTATATCCACCCTGTCTACAACCCTCAACATCTTTTACGTTTTAATCAAGTCACCTCACTCTTTTAAACTCTATCAGATACAAGCCTACCTGTTCTGGCCTTGTAAGATAACTAACACACTCTAGTAAACCTTCTCTGAATTGCTTCCAACATATTTACATCCTTCCTTTAAATAAGGAGCCCAGTACTGTACACAGCACTCCAGATGTGATTCACCAATGCCCTACATCACCACCCTACTTTTAGATTCAATGCCCTTTACAAGTAACAATAACATTCTTGTTAGGTTTCCTAATTGCTGTATCTACATACTAATGTTTTGCAAATTGTGCATTAGGACACCCAGATACCTTTGCATCTTGGAGCTCCATGATTTCTCATCATTTAGATGAGAAATGCGTTTCCACTTTTCCTACCAAAATGGATAATTTCACACTCCCCACAAATTGTATGAGATGTGGGCTGTTCATTTCCATCTGTGTGCATTGGTGTTTATCATCCCCATGAACAGCAGCCGTATTCCCATGTTACTGGTTAGTTCCCACATCTATTTGTTCCTCTTCAGTCACTTTTTCTGACCTGTTCTGAAATGGTCATTACTTCAGTTACAACCACTTTGCCTGACAACCCTCTGATTATTGATTTCTTCTGCTCTTTGACCGAAACTTTGAAAGTACTGCACAAACATTAAGCTTCAATGTGATCTATCAAGCTTGGGGAACTGTTTGTGATAAGTACAATGAGACTTTTTGGCTGGTGTTTGTGATCACTGTGTAATAAGAGTCTAATTCTGCAATTGTTTACCCCTAGCAAATGACATTCTACTTTGGGTACAAAGGTGTGGAGCTACTCTTCCCTGGGCTGCTGATCAATTCGATTGGAGGTGAGTGCTGAGCTCAGATGACCTGGAGTTTGAACAATAACCACATCCATTTATGTTATGCCTGTAATGTAGAAGAATGTCCAAGGTGCCCTTATGGGTGATAAGCATCAAACATTTGAAATGTAGCCGCATAGAGGTAGTCAGGTAGAAAGGGATAATTTTAAAGGAGCTTCTTAAATGAGGAATAGGTGCCAGATTTTAGGAATTCTGGAGCTTGGGGTTCAAGCAATGGTATCTTATGGGAGAGGTGGTTACAGAGATGGAAAAGGTTGTGGCCATTCAAGAAAATTAAACGCCAAGATGTCATATTTAATTTTGAGGTTTTGACAGACATGGAAGCCTAAATTGATGAAATTTTCCAAAGGAAAGGGAACCTAAAACTAGAGGGCACAGGTTTAAGGTGGGAGGAGAGAAACTTAAAGGAGACTTAAGGAGTAAATACGGAGTGCTTTGGTTATCTGGAATGAGCTGCCAGAGGAAGTGGAGGGGCAGATATAGTTACAATGTTTAAAAGGCATTTGGACAGGTACTTGGATGGGAAAGGCATAGAAGGACACTGGCCTAATGCAGGCAAATGGGACTGGTATAGATGGGCATTGTGGTTGGCATGAATGAGGTGGACCAAAATGGCTCATTTCTGTGCTATATGATTCTATGGCATGTAGGATAGGTGTGGTTTCCGGTAATACCTATGGGATCTGTATTGTCCAAAGCATGCAGGGATGTAGTGAATTTTTAGTCACAGGCACACAACATGGTTTTACAAATGTTATAGGCTCAGTTGAGTCTGTTTATGAGAGGCTGTGGCCTGTAGACTTTACCATTTTCTTAATGATCTCTTCTCAGACTGAATTGAGGAGCTACCAGGAAAACTTTTACTTGATCATTTATATAGTGTAGGTTCCTCAGCCAATGAATAACTCAGTAAGTATAGAACAACCCAGCTGGACCCAAGATGTTCAAGATCAATGTGATCTGTAGACAGACTTCAGTAGCCTGGTAATATTGCCACCACTCTCATCACTAAATGAGAAGGGGCTGGGTTTAAGTTCCATTTCAATATCCAGATTGACACTCCAGTGAAAAACCGAGGGAGTGTGCACCCAGGGAGGTGTCTAAGTTTGGATGAGACCTTAAACTGAGGCCCTTTCTCACTTGGAGTTTCCCTCTGTTTTGGCCAATCTTTGTCTGTTAACCAGAATCACTAAGCCAGATCATCTGCTAGTTATCCCTCTGTGCAAACTTGTACAAGCCGTGTATAAATTGGCAGGAGTATTTCCTGAATTGCAACACTGACTCGTTTCGGAAACACTTTGTTTGTGGCCAAGTGAATGGGATGTCCTGAAGTTGTAAACTGAGCTGACTTTGTTAATGGAAAGGGGTAGAGGACAGTGACATCTTATTAATGAGGTCATCACTTACAAGGTCAGCATTTATTGACCATCCCCAAAAGCACTTGAGTAAGTGCTGTGCTGCCTTGAACAACTCATCCTTTGGGCGAATGTACCCCCAGAGTGCTTTCATGTAGGAAATTCTAGGAGTTCTGGATAGCTGTGGTGAAACCTGTTAATTAACTGATGTAAAGTTGAGGTTTGACCTTTGAATTTAAAAGCTTCAGGAAATATTCTATTGCTTTTGAAAATGGCCATTTAATCAAATGTTTTTTTTTAGCTCCCTGCAATCTCTACCCTGCTGCATATTTAACTTCAAACTTTAAAAAAATAAATGTCCATATACTGCATTCTTTATTTCCATTGGTCTACACGGAGGAGATAAACATTTTGTTTGGCAACTGGCTAAATGTAGTCTAAAAAAGAACTCTTCATTCTTGGTTTAATGTTACATCTAAAAAATGGCAGCTTTGTGCAGCAGTCCCTTGATCTCGTCTTTTCTGAGGTGACCCTTGTCTCCACTCTAGCTCTGTGGATTCTGATGAGGCCAATGTGGCACCTGGAGTGTCTGCCACAGCTGCAGCAAGAGACACTTGACGCAGTGGATGGATAGTTTGGGAGGTTGTTTGCTCCTTCAGCTGTTTATGCTGGGCTTTTGTATGTTCCTAACAAAGGGGCTCGAGGTTGTGGCATCGCAAATGCTTCTTCTCCATTTTCAGCGAGTCATAGGTCGAGGATGCACGGAGGGGAGGGTAAACATTTCCAAGGAGACTTTGAGAAAATCCTTGAATCTTTTCTTCTCCTCCCCTAGTAATCTCTTTCCTTGACACAGCTGGGAGTAGAGTGCCTGTTTCGGGCATGCGAACAACATGGCTTGCTCAACGTAGCTGACTGAGTGTAATTATGATCTCAAAGCTGGGACTGTTGACCTGGGAGAGGACACTGACACTGCTTGGCTTATCCTTCCGGTGGATTTGGAGCATTTTACACAATTTGCTTATATCACTCCAGTGCTTTGAGGTGGATTCTGTCGGTAGTCCATGTCTTGGAGTGTAGAAAAGGGTACGGATCGCTTCTGCCTGGTAAACTGAGCTTTGTGCCGAGTTAGATATCATGATCTTCAAGCACCTGTTTGACCCCCAAATGCTGTGATGGTGCAGTGAAAATGAAATGTGCTTGCTTCCCCTTCTTATTTCCCTCCCCTCCCAATCCACCTATCTACCTGTGGTTCTGTCCCATGCCTGTTCGCTAAATAATTCTAAACTGTAGGATTTGTATATTTCTTTCTTTTACCTTCCCTTCTGCAGGGATGGTTGAGCCTGTGTGGTTGTCTTCCTGTTTGCAGTAATTTATGAGGGGCTGAAATCAGTCGAGAATGTTTGCTTCGGAAATCGCAGGTTAATGTTCGTTATAACTCTATGCCTGTTCCTGGACCAAACGGACAATATTGATGGAAACGCACAAAACTGTTTGGGTAAGTGAGGGAAATCATCTGTCTGACCTGAACAGGCTGAAATCCGTGGTTTGTAAATGTAAATAATGTTTTTTTAAAATTTTTATTTACAGCATGGTAACAGGCCCTTCCGGCCCAACGAGTCCACGCCGCCCATTTTAAACCCCAAATTAACCTACCCGTACATTTTATTTTAGAATGTGGGAGGAAACCGGAGCACCCGGCGGAAACCCACGCAGACACGGGAGAACGTACAAACTCCTTACAGACAGCGACGGGAATTGAACCCCGATCTCTGGCGCTGTAATAGCGTCGTGCTAACTGCTACGCTACCGTGTCGCCCCTTAATGGAGAATTATGGCTGATACCTTCTGCAGCCGTAGAAAGATCCAGGACAGTGAACATAGAGTGTTGATGTTAAGGAGCCGACATCATTAAATGGAATATTGATAAAATATAGCAATATAACCTGGGTGACTTCCCTGATGTTCTATAAACTCATTTTGCTGCAATTAGAAAACTGATATGGGATGAAGTTGGTGGAGTAACAACTTTTCGGAATCATTGCACCTACGGAAGCAGTGACCAGTACCTTCCAAATGTTCCCACAAGTCTGTCACTCACCCAGTGTCCCACACACAGCCATGTTATTCACTAACTCTACTTTTTATGCTTGCAGACAGCAGATGTTCAGCATTCCCCACCTCATCCAGACTGGACTGCACGTCATACAAGTGGTCATCAGTTACTTCCTCATGCTGGTCTTCATGACCTATAATGGTTACCTCTGCATCGCTGTGGCATTGGGCGCAGGTGCTGGATATTTTCTCTTTAGTTGGAAGAAAGCAGTGGTGGTCGACATTACAGAACACTGCCATTAACACCAACTAGCGGTGGGCAATCCTAATGAATTAATGTCCTCACTACTATAATCTAAGTAAAAGGCAGACACACACACCCACACACACACCCACACATTCTTCTGTGTGTGTTCAGACTCCAGTTTAAAGACTCTTGCTTTAATTTTTGTTTCCTGCCTCAATTACTGTCAGGGAATGGTGGCCATTTTCCTTCTTGCAGCCTGATGCATGATGTATTGGTGCTGAGGCAACCGCAAAGAGTGAAGCATGAGAGCAAATTAAAACCACGAGTCATTGCTTTATCTGGAGTCGCTTGTTATGATACTATCTTCCTTCATCAGATTTTGTAAAATTCTCATCAAATTATTTGGATTGGATTCCGGTGTTGACTATCAATGCCTTAATCCCATTGATTATAATTAGAAATAGTTACCTCAAATGTACATTTTTTGTTGATGTGAGGATCAGCATAAAGACAAAATGGCCCATGGCTTGGTCAACAATCTCTCTCTGTCTCCCCTCTTTTCCTCCCCGCTACCCCCCCCCCCCCCACCCGTGCCTGCTCCCCCCAAATGCTCTCAGGACCAAGACTTCACAATTATTGATGGTCATGTAATAATTGGTGATTTTTGTAAAACTTTTGATCATTTCATCCGTAAAATATAGAAGGAATTTTTATTTGTTTGGATTAAGTCATGGGTATCTGATTTTTTTGATCAAGATTTTTCAATTTTTAAACCTAAACCAAGAAACACATCTGTATTGTTTGCATCTCTATCCTCCAACCACCACGCCAGCCCTGTGTAATCCTCTGCTCTTAAGATATCCTTGGTTCATGAAATGTTTTGTACTTGTGCTGATGGAATTATATTATTTTTAAACTTGTGTATTGATTCCAGATGGATGTGTGGAATCACCTGGTACTTATGGTAGGAATTTTCTTCCTTATTGGCACAGAGAGAATTTATATTATTGTCAATTGGAGGACTGGGAGACTCCTTTTAATTTTCTCAGATGCTGCTGAGTCTGCACAGGCACAGTACAAATAAACCTGCCTGGGACCAATAGGAATAAACATAAGGACCTCCTGAATTTATTTTTTAAATGTTCTTTTTTAATCAGATGGTGACTACCATTAGGTTTGACCAGTTATATTACTTTAAATAATTGGTCTGCATTATGGGAAGGATCATCAAGTCCATAAGGCTAAAACAGAAAAGTAAACGCTAGAGATGCTCAGGCGGCATCTGTTGAGAGAGAAACCGAGTTAACATTTCAGGTCTATAACCATTTATCAGAAACATTTGCTAATGAAATTGTCAGCTCCATTGAAGGTAATTGACCTGACATGTTAAATGATTCTCTCTCCTCCGATGCCTGACCTGCTGATCTCCAGTATTTTACTTGGATTTCAGTATTTGCAATTCTTTATCTTTTTTTTCCTTAATGTTACTTGCCCTGTTTCAGTTCTGTATGACACAGAAAACATTTCTTGATCCCTTCACATATTCACTTGAATTAGAAAACTATCTGTAAAGGAGCCACGAGGAGTTGTGCTGTGGTGCCACTAAATTAAATGGGTAGCTTCCTGTTTCAAATAATTGGACTGAAGTTTCACACACTAGATAATCCTGTCGTATCTTGAGCAGTTGAGCTTGCAGACTGTTCCATCATGAGAGACGTTACAGCCAGATTAGAATGTTGCCTTCATTCTGTATCTTCCACCAGGTTAGTGGGTTGCTTGGCTTCTCTCCCAGCCCCACCCTGACCTTTTTTAGTCTTGCAGTGGTGAATGCGGTACACCAACATAACTCCTGCAGAGATCACTTTTCTCTATGGTTGAATGAGACATCAGCCAAAGTGCTCGCTCATTGAGCCTCCATTTAGTAACAAAGACATATCCTTCCACTCAGATAGAACTTGGGGGGCTCCGTCGCTCAAGAAGTGGTAAAGAGTTGGGGAAATAAAGAACAATATTCCAGTTGATCACCAGAACTACAAAAGTCCAGACTTACTTCCCCGTCTGAGCTGCTGATTGTTCCAAGAACTGCTGTGATTAATCAGTGTATAACCAAGTTGATGATGTGTGGTGTAATCTTTGCTGGGAGTGGAGAAAATAATTGGTTCTCTAACTGCCCTGTCCCACAGACAGTTCTATTTCATAGGTTTTAAATTGTTGCATCCTGCTTGATTGTCCACTGCTCTCTCTTGTTCATATGTTGCACTTGTGTATCTCTGAATAAAATGATATATGGATCATGGCTAGTGGAATGAGGAGTGCTACAGTCATATACTTTGGTTGCAACACATATCCACTTCATGCTGATGGAGTGATTGCAGCAGGATAAGATTTTGATGTACTGTTATTGGTGAAAACTCTTGTGTAGCATTATGGTACCACTTTTGTGTTTTGACTTGAAGGTTGTTAATAAAAAAAAAATGGGGATACTGAGTGAAAAAGCCATCAGATCCATCCATGTTACCCATGGTACTTTTTTGAAACAATGTGGGAATGGAGTGGAATCTATTTCTAGTCTCAGAAAAAAAACCTTTATGTTTTTGGCTGTGTATTAGCTGAAATGCAACAAATCCTGGCTAGTTTGGTGATGACCAAGTTATACCCAGTCAATTAGTGATGGAAATACTGATTGATATTATACATCTCATTCTATAACAAGCTTTGTAAGTATAGCACAGCTACAATATTCAACAAACTGAAGAAATCAATTTGTATTATATCCTCTATTTGCTCAAAATAATTCTGCCGTTATCGTGGTCATTTCTGGCAGAATCTGTTTTTGTAAATCTTGACATATCAAGCACCTCCTGATTGGCTAACGGAGTGGTTTGCGCAGATAGAACGGTTCACAATTGTCCAACCTGCAGCTAGTGACCATGATGTGCAGGCTGCAGATTTGTGTCGCAGTTCACAATAACCTTCAAGCTAGTCAGTGGAGAGTAATAGAACTGGATCGAGGTGCATGCTTATCTGACACTTTCATGAGTGATTTGAAAGAAGCGCATGCGTTCTTAAAACAAATTAATTTTTAAAAATGTAAACCTTTCCAAATGGACAAGTGGAAGGAACCTGCTGGGAACCTTTGAAGTGAAATTTGGCTCCAGACTATAGATGTTGGTCATGCACTGCTGGCTTTTGTGCAACTGGTTGCTGGATTAGATGTTGACATGTAATATATTGTGACCTTTCACATCTGTATGCCAAAAACTGGCATTGATGAAAAGTTGTTAGTAAAGGATAAACAATAAATACTTTCCTGGACAGTGAACCAAATATAGATTGTGAAAGGTCTGACTGGAAAGTACTGTACTTGTTTGTGATATTTTTTGATTTGTCAGTCTTGTTTAAGGTGCTATGCATCACCTCTTGCTGTGCTTTTCCCAAATATCCCTCTATGTTCACTTGAAGTTCAGTGCCTTTGGTATCTCCTCAAATCATGAGCGATGATCTCCACTGTTTACACCTTTCATTATGTTCCTCTGCGGTCTGGCTAGTTCACAGAAGTGCTGATGACTCTTCTGCCACTCCAACATTTTGGTGTTGCAATGTTACCTTTGTGGTGATTTCTGATAACCAGTACTTTTGAGACAATAATTTTTCCTGGAAAAATATATCATGCTTATTTTCAATAAATATTTTTAGTTTTTATTATCTTTAACTATGTCTTCAGTTTTCTCATTGACAAAGCACCTTATTCAGTAAATGTTCCAGTGTGGAACATTCTGCAACACTGACAGGTTAGACATGAAGTAAAAATTCTGACTCGTACCGATTGGTTTCCCCATTGAGACTCTAAAATTAGAACTGTGAAAAGATGTACATATGAAGTTGTGGGACTTGGACATAGCTTGCATATCACATTATAAAAGCGTTGCGTTTCCACCCCACCAAATAAGTCAGGCCTGCAACGTGCAGCAGAGTTGGGGATGAGAAACGCGTGAAGCACCAACCCCCCTCAACGAAGCATGCATGTGGTAATTGGAGAACATGGGGCTGTACCTAATACCATCACTATGGTAACTAAAACCAATCTGAATAAAGAGATCACTGGACCCTGACCAAAGGCCGGGGTGTGCAAGCAGAAAATGATTGTGCAGGAAAGTTGATGCTTTCTTTGGTCAAGTGGAGGTTTTGCCCTATTGCTAAAAATAACCTGTTTTGTAATATCAGAAAGATTGGGTATCCAGACAGCACAGGTAAAATGAACAGACCTTTTCTTTCCTTGAAGTAAATGATCAACCAAATGAATAGACTGAGTGGCTCTCTTACTCCACAACATTTGCTGTAGTCGGCAGAGTTTTCCCATTGAGTGGATACTCAATGGACCTCGAACATTGTTTGGGTGGGTATAAATACCACCTGTAAATTTGACGTAAACTTGCTGTTGCTATCTAGTGGGAAATTAGTACCTGAAATCTGAAAGATAAAATGGATTTGTGTTGAGCTGGGTAGTAGAAGTGTATGAGCTGAGGAGGTTCACAACCACAAAGCATGCTCCTGAATGGGAGCTTGAAATAAGGACCAGGGTTCTGGGTAAAGTAGCTAGGGATTCAGTGAAAGCACCAAAAATTAATAGACTGAATGACGGGGAAAAAAGAGATGGATGTGATCTGAATCAGTGCACAAAAAGTGCTGGAGGAACTCTGCAGACCATGATCCTGTGGACCAGAAAGAAAGGTGGGACAAATGACATAAAACTAACAGTAAAGAAGGCAGGAGTTACGTCAGTAAGACAATAGACATACTGCAATGAGACAACACCTGTGCAACAGACTGTCTTCCTTGAAATAAAAGAATCGGAATGCTGATTTGAAAGCTACAAGAAATGATAAACATCTGTCATATTGAAGGACTCCATAGCAGATTCAGTGGATAGTAAAATTCAGTTTGTCCAACTGCGAATGAAAGTTTGCGTGGTCAATTTCTTGCTGAGAGCATGTCTTGGGAAATGTATCTATAGTTTATCTCGAGCTGGTCACGGTCCTGCTGAGAGCTGGAAGCTATTAACCCTTTATACTCTAGTCTGTGCTGGAAGGGTTCATTTCTGAACACGTACATCTTTGTCATCCTTGTTATGCCTTTGTTTTTTAAATTATTTAAATAGTCTAAATGCATTATGGGCTCCCAACCTAAAATTTTGCTGAAGTTGCAAACTTCTGAGACTGCAGGTCTGAAAGCTAGTTTTATGGATTGGCTCCCTCCACATGAGGTTCTGTCAGGTTAGAAGGAACCACAAATTTAATTGCTTAAGGGATGTTGGTTGTAGTTTACAATGTTCTATTTGATTTATGATCCCCAGACAGATTTTGAGTTTTAAAGTCACAGCAGTGTAAAACCTGTGCTGCTTTTTGTGGAGATGCACAGAGGTTAACCCTTTCCACTGATGGCTCGTTTTTCCTGCATCCAGAGAATGGGGAAGCAGGGATAAACTCTGACAAAGCCTGCCAGTCCTCCAACCGTGACCACTCCGTTTGGTGCTCTCGATGTTGGCTCCGTTTTGTGGAACATCTACACCCTGTCGGCAGTGGCCATCCTGACCTCCTGGTTGCATGCCATTTCAACTCCCCTTCCCATTCCCACATCGATGTGTCATTTCTTGACCTTCTCCACTGCCAAGGTGAAGCCAAACACAGACTACGACACCTGGGCAGTCTACAACCCAATGGCATGAACATTGAATTTTCCAACTTCAGATAACCCACACTCCCCGTGCTCCTCTTTCCTTTTGGTTCCTTCTTCCCCCAACTGGTTCCGTCTACCTGTTAACCACACACACCTGATTCTCCCATCTCCTCCCCCAACTGCTTCCATCTACCCCTCATCCCCCTCTTACCTGGTTCTGCTTATCACCTTCCTTACTTATCTGATTCCAGCACCTGCAACTTTTTGTTTCCACATCACTTTCCAGCCTCTGTCTCTACCCTCCCCTCACTCCATCTGACCTTTTTCTTTGCTCTCTCGTCTGTCTCTGCCTATCACCCATGAGCCACTGATGCCTGGCTGCCATTTATTGCCCAGATCCCATTTCTAATGCCTTTGAGAAATGCTGGTGAGCCCACTTCTGGAACTGCTGCAGTCTTTCTGAAGGTACTCCCATAGTACAGATGGAGAGGGAGTTTTGGGATGCAGACCCTGGAGGCCTGATGTCCTGATTCTAAGTCAGGCTGGTGTGCAACTTGGAGAGGCACCTGCCGGTGGCAGTGTTCCCACTTATATGCAGCAGTAATGGTTCAACTTGGTATCGTGCCAGGCATTTCAGACTCAAACACATGGGGTGGGTCTGTTGTTGCAGATGTCAGACCGGGTAAGTATGGCTGATTTCCTCTCCTGAAGGACAACAGATGAATTTTTATGACAATCCAGTAGTTTTCATGATTGTTATTGACAAGGCCAGTTGATGGTTTTCTTCCTCCAAATTCCAAACTGGTTAAATTCCAGACCTGCAATGGTTGGACAGTTGGTCTAGGTTTCTGTGTGACTAGCCTGGTAGCTGACACAATCATCCATGACCTAGTATGACCATTCCATTCATGAGACAATTTGGGATGGACAATAGAAATGGTGGTGGTGTCCACATCTCATTAAAGTTGTTAAATTGCATTGATCAGTTGTGAACAGGGGTGTGGTATGCCTGTATGGGAGCGCACTTATTTGGACTTCATCCTTTTTGTTTCTCTTGCCAGTCCTGATGCACCAAGGTAAACTGAAACATCATCAGACTGTTATACCGAACAAAACCCAGTTTTATATATCAGTGATGAAGTATTAATCTTTTTTTTCCCAGAGATACTGCCTGACCGACAGAGTGTTCCCAGCATTTTCTGTTTATATTTTCTATTTCCAACACCTCAGTTTTTGACTTTCTTAAAAAAAATGCAGCAACTTTCCTGTATAAAATTAGGATAATTTAAAAAATGAATGGAGGATAGTTAAATAATACAAAGTAGATGGGTAAAATCAATCCCAGACATCAGAATGATTGATGGACCTTATCCAATGTCTACTATCCTGGCTGAGATTTTGTCTCACAGCTGGAATATTAATCATTTCGGGCAGTTAAACAAACAGGTAGGGAACAACAAACCATGAATCTTCTGAGGAATTATTTTGTTGCTGGTAGTACACGTATACAGCCAATCAGAAAATCCTACCTTTTCAACCACTGACTCCTTAACATCAAAATAAATTCACTTGGCACTTACATATGTTGGTTCATTCGGGTGAATGTTAACCTGAAAATGCGATTGGTATATGAAGTCAAATGAGATGCTGTAATCTGAGTTCATAATACAAGCTATTTCTAATTAAATGGCAAACAATCGGGTTCGGCAAAGGGAACAAAGCCAACCTTGGAATTTCTTGTGACTAATTTTGAAACTAGTAATGCTAACATGAACCCAACTGGAAAATTCAAGCAATTACCACTCCTGAACCTTAACTTCAATTATTGGACATGAAGATCATGGGTAATATCTTGAAATAATCCTGTTGGAATGTAAACTCCAATGTGGATTAGCAATCAGTTGGAATTCAAACCTAGCTATATCGTGAAAATCATACTATAAGATACAAATCAATGTATTTAAGATTCTTTGTTGAAATATTTACAGAATCAATTGCTGAGCTAGTGACTTTCATTCTGTTTTAATCACATTCAATGCTATCCTCACTGAAAGCCCAGCAGTGCACCAAATTTACTCCAACAGTCCGTTGCATGTCCTTGAGTTCACAATCCCAAGTAATTTGGGTACAGATTCTGAATTTGTATCCTTCACACACGTCCCTGATGACAGGCTGCCGGTCAGTGAAGATTCCCAAACAAAGAGAAAGGTTTGTTGATGTGAGAGTTTGGCCGATATCCAATTCGCTCGTTTATCTTCTCTCGCACTTTGGCCTCATCTCTTGCTCCATTCACACTGTCCACATCACTGGAGCTCACCATTTCTCCTTCTTCTCGCTGCTGCTTCTTCTGATTCTGCAGACAGACCAGACCACATTGAGAACCTCATCAACCTCCTCATTCAACAGATTATCCTTTGTATTTCTGCCACATCCCACAGCTTCCCCCACCAAATGCAATTTCCTCTCCTCTCCCCTTTCAATGTTCTTGAAGGACTGTTGCCTCAATATCTGGTCTGGTGCACTCTTCCATCTTCACCGTGCACTCTCCTCAAAGCACTTTGCATTCAAATGTGAGTGATGCAACACCTTTCCCTTTTACTTCTATCCTTCCCACCAATTAGAGACCCAGCAAGTCCTTCTAAGTGAAATAGTGATTCAGTTGCACTTTCTATTTGGTACTGCATTTGATGATCACAGAGTACACCCTTAAATCCTTGAGGTATGTAAAAGTAACTGAGGATGTAAGGGTTAATGTTATTCAGCTGCTGTGGCCAAACCACGGCATGACTATAGTAGAGATGCATGATGTCCAGGTGCCTTGTGTAAATCAAAGAAGTAGTTAGTTAGGGAGTATCCTGTCTTTGCTAGTGTTTGCGATAAGCGGTAATCCTTGGAGCCTGGAGCTGTCTGTGACCTCAGATTGTAACATGATGTACTGCTGCTGGGTTACAGAGTGCTTGAAGATAAGAAAAATTGTGGATAATGAAGCAAGGAGTAAATCATTATAACTAAGAAAAAATAAATCGTTAGGATAGCTTGGTTTGTGAAACTTAGCACGTAGGCTTCTTTGTTGTAAGTATAAAAGAGGGACCCTGGCATTTGAATCTTGGAGTGAGGATCAGTACAGAGCTCGGGTTACACGGTTTACCCTTTCTCTGTATCCCTCACTCCCGCTAGCAAAAGAAAAATAAGTGCTTGTTGTATGCTCCTTGGTTCTGTTTGTCTTTGCTTTATTACAGCGTGGAACGACTTTCACAAGAATCCAATAAGATATACAAATAATTTCCTTTATTAGCTAAGGTATGGAATACCAAGAGCTTGAAGAGTATTTGAGAACTATACAACACCAGTTAGATCACAGCTTGAGTACAATTGTGGTCACCCCATCCTATGAAAGATGCGATTGCACTGGAGAGGAGACAGAAATTTACAACGTTTCCAGTATTGGAAAAATTGTAGTTATGAAGAACCTTTGAAACTGAAGGAGGCTGGGAGCAGACTTAATTGAGGCATACAAAATTTTATACGAGGCTGAGGAAAGTAAGAATGACCCATCTCCCTTGGCAGAGGGGTTTAAAATCCAGGGGGGAAGGGGGGCATAGGTTTTAAAGTCAAAGTCGACTTTATTGTCATATGTACAGGTGCAATGAAAAACTTACTTGCAGCACCATCACAAGCACACAGCATCATTCACAAGAAAAACAAAAATAAGACAGAATATAGATTTAAAATAGTTGATGGGATTCATGAAAAAACTGTTTCAGCCAGAGGGTGGAGGTCTGGAACCGTGCAGCTTGAAGGGTGGCAGAGGGAGGAATGCTCCACCTCTGGGAAAGTACATGTGCTGGTGGGGCGGAGGACCCAGTGCTGGGAGGTGGGACTGGGCTGCACGGGACGGCTCCTCCTGTGCTACAGATTTACTCAGAGATCCCTCCATCCAAATGGACCGGTCCACCATTGACTTTCCGGGCCCCGGGCTGTGGCCGATACTGTGGTGGGAGCCGTTGGAATAAGGTTTCAGCACCCCACCCCAACTTCTACCCCCACCTCTAAACCCCACCTGCACCTCTACCCACACCCCCACCCTACCCGTACCCCCCACCCCGACACCCCTATCCCCACCCCCTACCCCCACACTCCACACCCCACCCCCACCCCACCCCCTACCCCCAACCACTATCCCCCACCCCTAACCCCACCCCCTACCCCCACACCACCCACCCCACCCCCTACCCCCACACCACCCACCCCACCCCCTACCCCCACACCACCCACCCACCCCATCCCCCACCCCCCACCCCTACCCCCCAACCCCTATCCCCCACCCCTACCCCCCCAACCCCTACCCCCCAACCCCTATCCCCCACCCCTACCCCCCAACCCCTATCCCCCACCCCTACCCCCATCCCCCCACACACCCCACCCCCCACCTCTATCCCCTACACCCCTACCAACTACCCCCCGCCCCAACCCTACCCCCACCCCCGAATCCCCATCCTACCCCCTACCCCCACCTCTAGCTCCTTCTTCATGCTCTCAAACTCTTCGATGTCGTCCAGCTTCAGCTCCAGCCGGGTGGGTTTCCGCCGCAACATCCCGCCCGCTGCCAACCAGAGGGGGAAGGGGGGGTGGCGCGCATGCGCCGCCGCGCTGCGCGTCGGGATACGTTGCAGGCCTGCGAACTCCAACTCCCGGCAGCCCGCGCGCCGCCCCGTGACCCGTGACCCGGACCGAGTTGGCGGCGGCGAGGAGGCGGTGAGTCGGAGCGGCTGCTGTTTGTTCTCCCCCGTGGGGCCGGGAGGTGGGAGCCGGGCGCTGGGCTCCTTGCCTGGCACGGCACCGACCGTGGGTAGCGCTGAGGGTGTGGCTGGTCTCGGAGAGAGAGCCGGGGGGGGTGGGGGGAAGGCCGGGTCATCCCGGGCGGCGGGCGTCAGTGAACGGCCCACGGCCGCTGCCGCTCGCCCGGCCTCCTGCGTCTGTCGCTGGGCAGCGGGGCGACGCCCGACCGGGAATCCCACGCAGCCTCAACCGGGTTGCAGTGGATCCATTTCTATTGAATATTGGACCTTCCTCGTTACAGGCCGGGGGCATAAAGAGTGGAGGTTGGATTCAGCTGGTCCTTCACATCACTTCCATTTCCTGCCAAATTCTCGTGTCTCTAGCACCCAAACATCTTATTTATGGTAACCTTGAATATACTCAATGGCTGAATACCGAATTACCCTCTGCAGGGAAGTCCTATTCCGATTGGAAAAAAATCGTGCATCATCCTTCATGCTTTTCTGCTTATTCTATGACCCTCTTTGTTTTTGTCTCTCCTGCTGAAGAACAGCCTCCCAGCATTTAGTTTGTTAAGCTTGCTAAGAGAGTATACATTTCATTGAGATCAATCTTCTAAGCTCTAGAGAGTACAGGGCCATCTTACACATTCACTGTTGAGAGGACTGACCTCTGAGCCCAGGAATCATTCTGGTATCCTTTCATTATATCCCATCTGAGGCCAGTATATCCTTTTTTTTTAAACATTGTTCTCCAGGTGTCTCACCCAAATCCTAATTTCATAGAAGATAACAGCACAGTACAGGCCCGTTGGCCCACAATGTTGTGCCAACATTTTATCCTGCTCTAATATCTATCTCACCCTTCCCTCCCACATAGTCCTCCATTTCTCTATCATTCATGTGGCTATCTAAGAGTCTCTTAAATGTCCCTAATGTATCTGCCCCCACAACCTCTGCCGGCAGTGCGGTCCACGCACCCGCCATCCTCTGTGTGGGAAAAAAAACTTACCTCTGACATCCCTCTTATACCTTCCACCAATCACCTTAAAATTATGCCTCCTCGTGTTAGCCGTGTTAGCCATTTTAGCCCTGGGAAAGTTCAACAGAACTTTCTTACTCTTATTTTCTGTATGGTTGGCACTTACTTGGTTCCTCAGATGAGAGGTGATTAGAGATGGACAATAAGTATTGGCATTGCCAGTGATGTTCACATCCCATGAATGAGGAAATAAATAAAATAATAAAAACCCTTGAAATAAGGAGTTATCTTTCTAATTACTCGTACGTGCACTTTAATTTTCTGTAATTTTGTGTAAGAGGACCCATTAATCTCTTTGAGCATCACAGTTTAACAGTGTCTTTTGTTTTTAACCTGTTTTCTTAATTTTCTTCCGATAACATGGATAATTTCATTCTTTTGCCCTGTGCTAAAGTGCAAAAAAAAAGTCATCTTTCACTTGAAACAGGAGCAGAACATTCAGTCTCTTGAGTGAACTGCCTTCAGTTGAAATGTATAAATTTTGGGCAAGTTTCCCACGGTGACCTGTACTTCAGATCCATTTCCCTGAGTACTCTTGTGTACTAAAATTTCTTTGACCCTTTCCTAGCAGCCTTTTAGAGGAGACTATTCCAGATTTCAGTTATTCTTTGCACAGAAAAGGTGATTACTGATTTCAGTCTTTGAATTTATTCTGATATTACCATTGTATCCTCTTGTTCTGGATAGTGGGTGTAACATGACCCTTATCTACTCTGGTTAGGGTTAAGACATGTTGTTGGGTATGGAACCAGAGGTTTACCCTGTACCTAACTTATTGTCATTCAGGAAGTTAGTGTATATAACACCATTTCAGAGAAAATTACTCTACATCTTGGTGTTGCTGCATCTGAATTAGAACACGTGTAGAGTGAAGAAAATTGGGAAAGTTTTTCATTGTTCAGATATGCATCAGAAAACCGAGGTAGATTATACGCTGTAGAACCAAATACTTTGTCTTTTCTATTTTCCAGCGTTGGTCAAAATAGTTGGTTAAATTTGCAAGATTTCCTCACTCGCAATCAATGAAAAATGTCTGATGATGAAGATGTTCCATTGCCCAAGAAATCCCGGATTTACTATGGAAGCCTTGAAGAGAAAGAGAGAGAAAGGATTATCAAAGGAGAAGGAGGATATCTGGGGAAGGAGGCTGTGAAAGTTGGAGTTGAAGCTGGGCACATTAACATATCTGGTGGTAAGTAGCAGTGATTGAGTTTGTTGCATCCAATCCAGTTATAAAATGTAGTTACTAAAACTATATGTTCAGTAGTTGAACTGTAACCTTTAGTTGGTTCTAACTACTTTTGTGCATTTTAGAAAGATATTCTCCCCTAATGTAAATTCTTAGGCACACTGGGGTTATGGAAGAGAGACTTTAATGCCTCATAACATTGCAAGGCAATGATTATAGCTTCTCTGGAGTGAAATTAAAACACATTTAAATGTCATGATTCAATTTTTGCAGACACAATCCTTAAAGGTTTGGGTGGAATAGCAAGACAGAACTGTGAGGAGGCTGAAGAGTAGAAATTAGTCTTTTCTGGTCCGATGCATTCTGTTAGAATTATAGAATCATAGAGGCATACAGCACAGAAACAGCACCTTGTTCCTTCCGACTGTAATACCTATCAACTGTAAGGCCTATATTAGGCCTTCATCCCTTTCAGCCTTTCTTATTCAAGTACCCATCCAAACACCATTTGAACTTTGTAGTAGTATCTGATTCCACTACCTCCTCTGACAGCTCATTCCAGATATTCACCACTCTCTGTGTGGAAAAACATACCTTAGATCCCCTTTAAATTTCTCCCCTCTCACCTTAAACCTGTGGCCTCTGTGTAATATTTACAACTATTATGCAAAGTAATAATTACAACTGTAAGAGAAAGAATAGCTTCAGCATTTATTCTAGATTTCATGTCTTTGTTTTGTTCCAAAGAGCTTTAAAGTATAAAGTGCATTCCCAGTTGTAATGTGGGAAACACACTGACAAAACACCACACACAAAAAGTGCTAGAGGAGCTCAGCAGGTCAGGCAGCATCTCTGGAGAGAAATAAACAGTCAACGTTTCGGGTTGAGACTGGCCTATTTGTGCACAAGATCCTGCAGTCAACAATATGATGATGAGTGACCAAACACCTACTTTTCATAAAGAGCCATGGGATCTATAACTCCACATGAGAACTTGGTTTATTATCTCATCAAAAGGCCTGCTTAGATTTGTGCTCCAGTCTTTGGATTGAAACTTTAACCCATAACCTTCTCCCTGAAGAGGCAGGAGTGCTAGCAACAGATTGGGGAGAAGCTGGGTGTTATGGGGAAAGTATAGAAATTGTGTTTCATGTGCCATGTAAAAGTTTGCTTGTCTTCTGCCCAGGGGAGTTCTATGATGTTGAAGATCATATCAGCGAGAGGCAGGCTGAAGTGCTGGCAGAGTTCGAGCGCCGAAAACGAGCCCGGCAGATTAATGTTTCTACAGATGATGCCGAAGTGAAGGCCTGTCTACGAGCACTCGGGGAGCCAATCACACTTTTTGGTGAAGGACCAGCGGAGCGACGAGAGAGGTGAGGTTTGAAGTAGCTCTAGTGGGATTTGACAGTGAGGAGTGGTCTGATGACCTTTTCTCTCAGGAGTGAAACTATCATGGGGTTTGGCATTTTTTTAGTATTCATTTTCAGGATCTGGCCATTGTTGGTCAGGCCAGCATTTATTGCCCATCCTTAATGGTCCTTGGGGAAGGTGGCGATGAATCATATTGTTGAAACGCTGCAGTCTTTCTGGTGAAGGTGCTCCTGCTTTTGGGCAGGAAATTCCTCCTATGTTTAAGCTTAGCAGTACAGGTACAACTGAATGGCTTCAGAGGCAGACAGGGTGGTGAAGAAGGTGTTTGGCACGCTCGCCTGCATTGGTCAGGGCATTGAGTACAGGAGTTGGGACATCATATTACAACTGAGCAAGATGTTGGTGAGACCACACTTGGAGGATTGTGCAGTTTTGGTTGCCCAGCTATAGAAAGGATGTCATTCAGCAGGAAAGGGTGCAGAAAAGATTCATAAGGATGTTACCAGGACTGGAGGGCTTGAGTTATAAGGAGAGAGGGGATAAGCTGGAGCTTTTTTCCCTGGAGCATAACAGGCTGAGGGGGCGACCTTATAGAGGTTTATAAAATCATGAGGGACATAGATAGGGGGAATGGTCACAGTCTTTTTCCCAGAACAGGTGAGTAAAACTAGAGGGTGTAGGTTTAAGGTGAGAGAGGAAAGATTTAGTAGGGATCTGAGGGGCAACTTTCACACAGAGGTGGTAGGTATATGGAATGAGCTGCCAGAGGAAATGGTAGAGACAGGTACAAATGCGATACTTAAAAGGCATTTAGACAGATGCATGGATAGGAAAGGTTTAGAGGGATATGGCCAAATGCAGGCAAATGGGACTAGCTCAAGTAGGCAACTTGGTCAGCATGGACGAGTTGGGCCAAAGGGCCTGATTCCCTGCTGTATAATTCTGTGACTCTAAGAGTCAACTACATGGGTTCGGTCTGGATTCAGATGTAAGGATGGCAGATTTTCTCCCTGAAGGACGTTAATGAATTGGATGGGTTTTGAGAACTACAGTCTGATAATTTTCCATGGACATCATCACTTGATTTCTGCCCCACTCCCCCCCCCACCCCATTCCAGATTATTATCTGAATGTAAATTTGAATTTGAGTCTCTGGATTAACTGCTGCCCCATCACAATAGATCTTTATTGTTGGAAGGCACTGTTGGGTAGATTGGGAGAGGACCCTTGTTTTCCAGATGTGTTGCTGAGATGTGTTCAGAGGTTTTCATAGTTATTTTCTGATCCTAAAATTTTACCCATCAAAATAGAAACCTGATCCTGAGGTTATAATGTTGTACTAATGGCTCTTATTGAAAATGTCGTGTGCATACTTTGTTGGAGAAGTTGCAGTCTGCTGACAGATTGCTGAACTTGTTTTGTATTCTTTCTTCAGGTTGAGGAATATCTTGTCTGTGGTGGGTGCTGATGCCTTAAAGAAGACAGAGAAGATAGAAGATGCAAAGAAAAGCCGACAGGAGGTGTGATGTGTATACAAATGTTTGATGTGTATTCATTTTTGGATGGGTTTGTAATGTATGATTGAGCAAGTGTTTGTGGTTTGAAAGTGGAGGCTCAGTAGTGCTGGAAATGCCTGTGATGTGTTATTAACGAGGGCACGCACGCATACTGGCACCTTTTTACTTCCCTGATCAGATTTTACTCCGATTAGAGACGTGTACATCAATGTGAACTTCAGGGATTCCCAGATAAAGCTTCATTCTGTGAAACACTAGTTTTTGAGGGTGGGCAGGGAGGGAGCATGTCCTGCTTCCTGGGTTAGTGGAGTGGTAAATGTTTGTCCTCTGAAATGAAAGTATGCACAGCTAGCTTCTTGGGGGGGGGGGGGGCGCGGTGTGGGGGAATGTATGGTATAGTTTTTATTTTTTTTTATGAATGGTCTGGAGTGTTGTCTTCAGGGTTTAATGGTCAGATTTCAGGAATGGATAACTGGTAGATCCTGTAGTGTATTTTCTTTTCCATCTTTCATTTATTTCATAAAATCTTGGCAACCCTAAGATCAAGCATCTACCCACCCACATGCAAAAACTCATGCACACAAACTGATTCTGGTGAACAGGAGTAAGCACGAAGTGTGGTCCTCTGTCTCATTTTCACTTACTGAAAAAGGGGACACATGAACTGTGGTTCTTAAGATGCTGCATTTTTGAACAAGTTTGAGAAAATGGTTCTTCTTGTTTGGGTTGGTGATCACCAGATTAATGCATGAGAATGCCTTCAGTGTCTCAGTGTGTGAAAATGTTTGCGGTGTGAAAATGGTTGTGATGAGCTAACAATGCATCCATACAGTGCATCCATAATATTGTATGTATCACACAGAATTAACATTGGATAAATAACCCTCCACTAGCACCTCCTCACCAAACAGCTAAAGAATGCACTGATTTGATTTAGCTTTTCTATTTCTTTATCTGCAGCATCAGCAGACCTGGTATCATGAGGGTCCCAGCTCCCTGAAGACTGCTCGTCTCTACATTGCTCGATTTTCCCTGCCAAGGTGGGTCTTGATGACACTAAACTGTCTGGTTATGAATATAAGAGGATTGCTAATTTGTGTTTTTGTTGAGAAACAGGTTATGGAGAGTTGAGTAGTCAGTTGTTGAACCCCTGTTTTTGGTGAATTTCAAACCACTTTTGAACCTGAACATGAATTGCCTCTCCGTATAGGTAGTAATGAATAAATGTGGACATTCCTTTAGTTCTGTAACTGAATCATAGTTTTAGAATAGCAGGGATAAGAGTGATGATGGTGAAAGAATTGTTGTCCTTTCCATGTTTCCAAGTTGCAGTCAGTACCAGAAAGGGCCAACATAACCACATAGGTAATAGGTGTCAGACTGGGCTGTGAGATAAACTATTTGACCTCGCCGGTCTGCCTGTTGCAGACATATTTATCCTTCACAGCATTGCTAAGGGTGACCTCTATACAGAACCTGTGAATGCAAAGTTCCATCTTCAATTGAGGTTACTCTCCATCATGTTGTAAAGTAGCACTACAATTAAAATTACAACAGATCTGGCAACTCGGAACTGGATGTTTATGAGGCATTGTAAGCCATCAGCAGAAGCAGAACTAGTTCACCAGTCTGTAACTTCATGGGCTGGCATAATTCTCATTGTACCACTGCTGCTAAGCCAGGTGACTAACCCTGATTCAGTGAGGAATGCAGATGGGCATGGGAATGGCAGCACTCATGGGAGATGCCACTCTGGAAAGCTGTAGCACATGACTGCAAGCAGCACACAGCAAGCGATCCCACAGCCAAAGATCAGATCAAAACTCTTGTGGCCTGTCATATACAGTCGTGAATGATGGAGAGCAAATGCACTGCTAGCTGGAGGAAGGTGTAGGAATGCCTCTGTCATCGACGTTGGGGGCAGAAGTGACAAGGGCAGGGCTGAAGCATTTGTAATCACTTTCAGCCAGAAGTGATGAGTGTATCATACTCCTTGGCTTCCACCTGAGATCCCCATCATTGCAGAAACAAGTCTTCAGCCAATTGGATTCAATCCATATGTTACCAAGAAATTCTAGCAGAATAGGAAATGGCAAAGACTATAGAACCAGACAGCATCCTGGCTAAGTTCATTGAGCTGAAATGTTAATTCTTTTTTCTCTCTCGTCGGATGCTGCTTGACCTACTGAGTATACCGAGCACTTTGTCTTTATTTCAGATTTCCAGCATCTGTAGTTTTTAGATTTTCAATGGTTTTTAATATACTGTATGTGGTTATATCCTTTAACATGTGAAGCTGTTTATTGCAATATGGAAGCCAGTACTATATGTATAAAATGGCATTATTAGCATGATACGACTTTATTGGTAAAGTGTATATGCAACAATCAGACCAATGAAGCCATCGAACTAAAGCATTTATTTACAATATAATAAACAGCACTGATATTTTAGCGGGTCTATGTGTACATAACACTGCAGAGCACTTGCGCCATCTTACTGGGATAGCTTATATATAACATTGCACACCAATAATACAATCTTCAAAAAGCAAATGATTGCAGGTACTGGAAACCTAAACAAAGGAAGAAAATGCTGGAAATAACAGGTCAGGGAGCATCTGGGGAGACAGAGGGCAAGTTATTGTTTCTGGCTGAGGGCTTTCATCAGAACTAGCAAAAGTTAGAAAGATGTTTTTTAAATTGCTGAGGAGGGGAGGGGTAAAGAGAACAAAAGGGATGCCTGATAGGGTGGAGACCAAGAGAAAATTGATGATTGACATTGGTGTTGGGCGAGGTGGTGAGGGCTTGTTAATGGCAACTAATCTTTCAGGAGGAGGTGTAAGTAGAGGGAGAGCAGGTGAGAGAGAGAAGTATCAGTGCTGGAGCTGTGAGATACAGAGCAGCTGCTGGAAAACTGAAGCAAAAGAGAATGCTGGCATAGCCCAGCCAAACAGGCAATGAATGTGGAGAGCAGAAAACTGAATTAATCATACAGGGGATGACTTTGCATCAGAACTGGCCAATTCCATCACAAACTGGAAAGGCTGGTTATCTGAAATTATCAAATTCAGTGTCAGAGGGGTGTAGCATGTCTAAGCTGAAGATGCTATTCCTTGATCTGACGTTGAGCTATGTTGGAACATTGTAACGGTCCAAAGACACAGAGTTGGGAGTGTGGTGGGTAATTGAACTGCTATCCATTTTCGCTCGGTCTCCACCCTATTTGTTGTCCCCTCCCCTCCACTTCTCTACAAATTAAACATGCCTTTTCTTTTTAACTTTTCCTACTACTGATAAAAGGTTAGTGACCTGAAATAAAATTAACTCTGTTGCCTGACCTGCTGAATATTTCCAGTATGTTCTCAGTCTTTGCTCAGACTATCATATTGGAATAGTGTGTGTGTACCATCCTGCAATTCCCCTTTATCATGAGTGTGTGCAAAATGTGAACTGGTTTCCTGGTGTACTGTATTCCTTAGGGCCTTGAAGCGATTAGAAGAGGCGAGAGCCAACAAAGAGATTCCAGAAGCTTCCCGTACTGCTCGACAGCAAGAACTTCACAAGAGTTTAAGGGTGAGTATGTTGGTCAGATTGAGGATGTGAAGCTCACCTATGTCTGCACTGAGCAACCTTTTACATTAATCTTTTGTTCCATGGCAGATGGAGCTTTACTTGAAGCCAATAGATTATGCTTGATGTGAGAATACCTAACTGGGTAGTACAAGGGCATCTTTATTCCCCATGGAGCCTATCTTGTACCCAGCCTTGGAATGTTCAGATTAATAGATGTACTTAATTTGCCACTGCCTAATGTGATATCTGACCAGGTATAATTTCTGGGGTTGTGTGGAGAAATATCTACTCTGTATTTAATAGTGGAAACATTTGATGGAATATTATGAAACAGTGAGAGTTTCAGTTACCAACCTGTTGAAGAGTCTCTCTCTTTAATATTGCAAGATACTATGTTGTAGAATGCTATGATGTGGGCTGCCCCAGCAACTGTTGTCCTAAAGTGAGCCTTCACTCACATTGGCACTTTCACACTGCAGAGGCACAGAGTACTTGCCAAAATGAACTCCCTTGCAAAGTACAGTGATTGACGCCTTTCATTTGCTCTGCAGATCTGGCAGTACTCTGATTTCCGATAGGGTTCCTTTGCCTTTTTTCTGGAGAATAAGTAAAATGTGGAAATAACAATAAATTCCATCTTACTTAGCTCTGCACACTGATAGAACACTGGAGGCTCAAAGAAGAATAACACAGTGGAGGATTAAAGATGAAAGTTTGGACGCTAAAGATTGTTCAAATTGATGGCATAATGGGAAAGTTGATTGATGTATCACTGTATACAGATGCCCTGGGAGTATTTGATGGAGCAGTGTTGAGGGAATTCTGTTCTGTATTTGTTTCATGATGTTAGTGTCTTGGGAGTGTTTCATGAGATAAAGTGGGGCACCTTTATCCAATATAAATGTTGTGGTGTTTCTAATCTGAGGGTGTTTCCTGATATTATTAAAAATTTTCCCAGCACTGAATTCTCTTCACTTCTAAATTAAATCATTCTTAATGAAGATCAAACATCTCAGTGGTAGAGCCAGGTTGTACTTAATTTGAATTTCAATATGATTTTTCATTTTTCTTCAATATGTGAGAGATGTCAATGTTGGGAATGGGTACCCTTATAACTTGTGTTGCCTTGTGGCACTAACAACTTCTCTCTGTATGGCGTAAAGTTGTTGATAACATCCATCTGTTCCATTGCAAAGTAATGCTGTGTCCTAGTAAGTGCGTGTTAAATAATATCCAAGAGAAGGGCCCTTGGTACTTCCACGTAGCACTGTGCACTGTTCCATTACCTTGCTAATTTTAGGGAAGTTTAAGTTGTGGGTTCTCACCTGAAGCAAACGTGATGCCAACTTGCACTTTTAAGAAAGGTCTTAGAATGGTAAAAACAGAAGACATTGATTCTCCCTACTCCTCTCTGTCCGCCTCTCACTCTCCCCCTCTGCCTGTTCAACTCTCACTCACATCTGCTGTCACTTTGTTTTTGTTGCAGGCCCTGAATAACTTCTGCAGCCAGATTGGTGATGACCGTCCCATTTCCTACTGTCAGTTCAGCCCCAACTCCAAGCTTCTGGTTACAGCCTCCTGGTAAGACTCAAAGGTGTCAGTACCTTGTTGCAACATTGGGATCTCATAGATGTTTCACTGGGTCATGGGCTGCCTGGTATCGTACTGAACATTAAGGGCTAGATCCTGCCTCTGAGCCGTGGTGTTGCTGAATTAGTTGGAAGCCATGCTGTAATGCCTGCCGAGCAACAAGGCAATTCTATGACTCTTGCTGAAAAGTGCATGTGACTGATGACTGCACAAGCTCATAAAAAAGAAAATTGATTTTGCGTGTAAAATCAAATCAAAACAAACAGAGTTTCTATGGATGTATAAATAGGAAGAAGGTGGCTAAGGCAGGTGTGGGACCTTGAGAGAGCAAGGCTGGTGAATTAATAACAGGAAACAGAGAAGTCGCTGATAGGTTAAATGAACTTTTTTTTACATCATGTGGAAGACACTCCAAATATCCCTCAGGCAGCAGGTGAGCCAGTTTCAAATGTCAGGGAGGAACTTGTAAAAAATTCCTGTCACAAGGGATAAAGTATTATAGAAACTCACAGGGCTGAAGCAGGACAAATCGCCGGATCTGATAGTCTGCACCCGAGGGTTTTAAAGAAAAGTGGCTGCAGAAATAGACATCTCCTTAAATTCTGGGAGGCTATCAGAAGATTGGAAAACAGCTGATTTGGCTCCCTTGTTCAAAAAGGGAGGAACACAGAAGGCAGGAAACTATAGGCCAGTTAATTTAATATCTAAAATTGGAAAGATGTTAGAATCAGTAATCAGAGAGAAAATGACTAATCATTCAAGAAAGCTGAATATAATTAAACTTAGTCAACATGGTTTTATAAAGATCAATCGCGTTTGACTAATTTGCTTGAATTCTTTGAAGATGTGACAGGGAAAATTGGTGGAGGGGAACCTGTAGATGTAGTGAATTTAGATTCCCAAAAGGCATTTGATAAGGTGCCACATAAGAAGCTGGTGCATAAATTAAGAGCCCAGGATATTGGAGGAAGTGTGTTAGCATGGATTGAAAACTTGCTGTCACATAGAAAACAGAGTGTTGGAATAAATGGGTCCTTTTGAGGCCAGAGGGATATAACTAGTGGAGAATCCCAGGGATCAGTTCTGGGCCCTCAATTGTTTACTATTTACGTTAATGACCTGGAGAAGGTAATGAACTTTAAGGTTTCCAAGTTAGCTGATGATTAGAAAATACATGGCTAGGCATGTTGTGATGAGTACATTGTGATTTTGCCACTGGATACAGGTAGATAGAATGACTGGGTGAAAACCTGGCAAATGGAGTTTAATGTGGGGGACTGTGAGGTCATGCACTTTGGTAAGAAGAATCAAAAGGCAGATTATTATCAAAATGGAGAGAGACTGCAAATGAGTGATGTTCAGAGGGATCTGGGTGTTCTAGTGCATGAATCATTAAAAAGTTGGCAGGTCCAACAAGTACTTTAAAGACAAATGGCATGTGGCCTTTATTTGTGAAGGGGTTTGAGTTTAAAAATGGGGACATTTTGTTACCGTTGTGCAGGGTGTTGGTGAGACCACATCTGGAAAACTGTGCACAGTTTTGGTCCACTTACCTTAAAAACAAAGGTATAGTTTGGAGGCAGTCCAAAGGTGATCCACCAGGCTAATTCCTAGGATGAGAGGGTTGTCCTATCTAGAGAGGTGAGACAGTTTGGGTGTGTATTTCTTGGTTTCTGAGGGGGCTTGACAAGGTACCTGTTGAGATGTTTCCACTAGTGGGAGAGTCACGAATAAAGGGATATAGCTACATAATAAAGGGGCAGTCATTTAAAGCTGAGGTACATAGAAATTTCTTCTCAGAGGGTAGTGAATCTCTGGAATTCTCTGTCCTCAAAAGGTGGCGGAGGCCAGATCATTAGCTATATTTAAGATGGAGATATATTAAATGTTTGAAAGATCAAGGAATTGAGGGTAATGGGGAACTGGCACAGAAGAGGAGTTGAGGCTAGTGTAGATCATCCATAAGCAGACTTGATGGGCCTACTCCTGCTCCCATGCAGCCTCCTCTACATCGGGGAAACCAAGTGTAGACTAGATGACTGTTTTGCAGTGCACCTACACTCTGTCGGCAACGACCATCTCTAGCTTCTGGTGGCATGTCATTTTAACTCTCCTCCCCATTTCCACACCGACCTATCTGCCTTTGGCCTTCTCTATTGCTGTGGAGAGGCCAAACACAAATTGGAAGAACAGCATCTCACTTTCCTCTTGGGTAGCGTACAGTCCAGTGGTATGAATGTCGAATTTTCCAATTTCAGGTAACTTAACCCCTGCTGTTCTCCCACACACACTCACCTGTACATCTAGTTTTCTCTCCCATCCCACTCCCCCACCTGGTTCCATCTGCCCGTCATCCCCTCCCTATCTGGTTCAACCTAAAACCTACCAGTCTCTATCCCACCCCATCCTGTACTGCTATTTGCTGTTAAGCTTCCTCTTCCCTCTCAGTCCTGATGCACGGTCTTGACCCAAAACGTCGACTCACGCCTTTTGTCTCTACAGGTGCTGCTTGATTCATTGAGTTCGGTGTTCTGTTTTTTGTTCCAAATTCCTTCATCTGCAGTCTCTTTTGTCTTTATATTCCTGTTCCTATTTTCTCATCTTTTCGTGACTGGAAGGACAAGATCGGGCTCTTGTTGCAATGTTTTCCATGGTGCATCTTATGCTCATACATGAAGAACAGCATTTGACTGAGGCAGCGGAAGCCTGTCTGGGTCCATATCTTATTGCAAGTCACCAAATTTAAGAAATAGGGAAGAATTGACATATTGCTGAAGAATGGAATAATTTGGTGAATTACTATGGTCAAGTGTCTGTGCTTACCTGGCTGAGCCATAAGGCTGCAGGTTCAAGCCCTACTCTGCCATTCTGACACTGGTGTCAGATTTTTGGATCAGAACTTATACCGAGGCCACATGTGCCCTCTTAGGTGAGTTAAAGATCACACAGCGAAACTTGATGAAGAGGTGGGTGGTTCTTGCTAGAGTCCTGACCACAATTTATCCCTGTTAAAACTACTATCTTTGGTGCCCCACGGGTATGAGAAGTGACTGCTGGTTTTCTATTGCTCAACAGTGACTGCACTACAAAAAGATTTTTTTTGTTATCAATTTTGAGATTTGGGCATTGCTGCAAGGCCTGATTTATTGCCCAAGGTAATGGTGAGCCGTCTTTTGAATTTCTGCAGTCCCAGTGAAGGTCTTCTGCAGTGCTGGTGTGGGTGGGAGTTCTGGGATTTAGACCCCACAATGATGAACAACTGGTGATGTGTCAGGATATCTGGATGGTGTGTGACTTAGAAGGGGTGCCCAAATGCTGTTTAGGTTTTCAAAATAAGGGAGGTGAGGTGAAATATGTTTTCTGAGGGTCCTGAGTCTTTGCCTCCAGTGTCTTTTGAGAGTTCTGGAGTCTTTGAATATTTTTAAGGCAGAGGTAGACAGATACTTGAAAGCAAGGTGATGAAAGTTTACTTGGGATTGATGGGCAATATGGAGTTGAGATTAGTGTTAGTTCACCCATGATCTTATTAAATGGCAGAGCATATTTGGGGGGGCTGAATGGTCTACAGCTGTGCATAATTCGTATGTTCACTTCTACTCCTATCCCCAGCTATATTTATACAACATTGCAGGTTGGCCCAGTACAAACAAACAATAGCATGGAGTCCTTGAGCAGGTGCAATTCCCCACTGCCCTGCTGAGTATTCTGACTTCTGGCCCCCTCCACTGAAAGTGTTTGTCTCCTGGACCTATCTCCTTTGGATTACAAACATCTCCACCTGAAAAAATTATTCCATTTTACTGAAGTAGTTTCCTTGTCTTTCCTTTTCCCGTCTGCCTGATCTCTCCTGCTCTCCACCTCCTCTGTCGCTACCTTCCTGTATCTTTAACTCTTGCTTCATTCTCCTGCTTTTCTTAGTTCTATCCATTGCTCTCCCCTCTACCTTCTCCTCCTACTTTGGTCCAATTAACGTTTGCTCTCTCCTATCCCCAACCCTGTTGCATTAATCTACTTCATATGAGTGCTGCATTTGGTTTAAATGATCCAGGGATCCATTAACATAATTTAAAAAAAAACATTGTGTTGCCCACACATTCCAGTAGCCCTAGTTATGTTGAAAACTTGTCATCTAAGTATTTTTGGCTGCGTTTACACCTCCCTTGCCAGCAGTGATCCTGTGGTGTCTCTGTTTTGCAATCCCCATTTTGCTCCATCCATACATCTGTTCCAATCAGTGCTGATGTCTTGGCATGCTGCAAGCTTTGCTGTTTTACTAGGAATGATATATAAAAAGTACTTTAAAATAAAGAGCACAGTGTCTAACATTAAAGTGAGTCCAGTTTGTTTTATCAACTGGCCCACCACTCACTGCTTCATCGAAAGACTACACTGATCCATGGATTCCCGTGGCCCACGTCAGGCATAAGAATTTGAAAGTGTTCTAGTCATAGAGAGACAGTACGGAAACCCTTATGCCCACTGTGTCCACAATGATCATCATGCATCCATTTTTAATCTTGCACGAACCCATTTTTATTCCCCCCACGTTCCCATCAACTCTTCCCTCCCCAGATTCTACAACTTACCTACACTCTAACCTACCAGCATGCACATATTTTGGGATGTTGGAGAGGAAACTGTAGCACCTGAAGGAAACCCACAGGGTCACAGGGAGAATGTGCTTATGTTCCTTTTGATTTCTGCATTATTTGATTACATGTTTTCACAACGGTTTGTTCTTGCTTGTCTGTAGGAGCGGATTATGTAAACTGTGGGATATTCCTGACTGTAGCCTTATCCGTACACTGAGAGGTAAGACACTCACATACCACAACTTATGTTCCACAAAATCCCATGGTAATTTATAGATAGGGAAGGTCTTTTGGTCATTCTTAGACAGATTTAGAAATGTTCTGTTGCAGCATAACTTTGTTTCTAGTTGATTTCTGAGTTTTGTGACCATCTATCCTCATGATGATTATTCTGAATGAACAATTCATTGTCAGCGACAACAGCTTACAATTGCATAGCACTTTTTAATGGAACAAGGACATGGGACCTCACAACAAAGATTTGCTGCTGAACCACATAAAGAAATTTTAAGGTAGATGACCAATAGCTTACTCAAATGTTAGGTTTTATGGAGCACCTTAAATGAGTGGAGAGATTAAGGAAGGGATTCCATATTCTTGGGCCTCAATGGCTGAAGGCACAGCTATCAACATTGGAGCAATTAAGTTTATGGATGTGCAGGTAGTCAGAAGCACAGCTTTTCACGGTAGATGCATACAAAGCTAACTAGTCTGTAGTTATCTGTCTTTCATATATCTCTTCCAACACGTGAACTTTTAAGTTGACCTCCACAATAACAATGTGGACAGAAGTGGTGCGTCTCACCTCACCCAATAGCCACTAGGGCAGAAGAGCCATTTCATGAATATATTTGCATTTATTTTAGTAACAATCGGGATGAGCTGTCCTGTTGCTGTTTATAATACTTCCATTTAACAGCATGCAAATAGTTTTAAACAGTGTATTTTTGTTGCAACAATGTATGCCTTTTCCCATCTTTATTTACAAAGAAGATAACTCTTACTATCACAATTTGGAAATACATCAGTTTCGGGATTCTTCCATTTTGTTTTTAATGTCAGTAACTGGTGTCAAGGGCATGGTGGTCTCCCTGTATCTCTACCAAGGGCATCACTTCTCTTAACCCTAATTCTTTTTCTTGGGTGCATTTACCAGTTGCCCGGTGGTGAGGAGTGGAAAGTTATGCATTTTTCTGTCGAGTTTTCAGGCCTTCTCAACATAGTTTCTTGCCCTTCTCAGTGTTACAAAATCTGAAGTGAGCGGAGGCTGAGAGTTGCCAGACAAAGTTGTATCTGTGCTAAAGAGCTGGGATCTTAGCTGAGTAGAGTTGGAACTGGATTCCCTCAAACAGACTTTGGCTACAGTTGGCTGCTTTAGGATGCTGAAAATGTTTGGATTTAAGGTCATCGCTGACTAGATTTTCTGTCTTGGCAGGTCACAGCACGAACGTGGGTGCCATTGTATTTCATCCTCAGGCCACCATCTCACTTGATGAAAAAGACTGTAATATGGCATCGTGTGCAGCTGATGGCTCAGTGAAGCTGTGGAATTTGGAAAGGTTTGTGAAGGTTATAGGCAAGGGTGAAACAGGCATTAAGAGTTATATTAACTTGAAAACAGTTCTGGTAGGTTCAAATTGTCCGACTATTTCGAATCTACCATTTGAGAGGTAGTGCTGGTTTCCCACAAACTACTTGCTCATGCTTTGTTGTTTGATTAAATACTCTGAGCTCTTCTGTTGCATTAAAATAACCTCGTGCCTTTTTGGTTTTTAAATATCTAAGCCTGCAATTAACATAAAATAATCCATATGAACCAGAGATGTCTTTATGCTTCTGGTGAATGTGCACATCACAGAACTTGTTTGGAATTTATTCTCCATGTGAAATTCTAAACAATTCAATATTCAACCACTTTACATATTGCGGTTCAATTTGCATCACCATTTACACACGTGGACGGAGGGTGTGCCCTTGAGGTGCAGAGGTTAAGAAAATGTTAACAAATCAAATAAGAGAAGTGAGCCTACTCAAGCCTGCTGCACCTTTGAGTAAGAGCATGACTGATCTGACCTTTGGCATCAGCTCCACTTTCCTGCCTCACTCCCTTTACACTTGATTCTGTGTACACTTGATTTCCCCTATATTCAGCCTTAAATCAACTTAAAGACAAAATCACAGCTGTCTTGAGTGGAGAACTCCAAGCGTGGAGAACTCCCAACAGTCATAAACACCTGAGAGAAGAAGTTTATCTTCATGTCAGTTTTATACTAAGACTATGCCTCCCTAGTTCTACATTTCCATACCAGGAATATCATCATTGCAGCATCTACCTTGCCAAACCCCCTCAAAATCTTGTTTCAATGTGATCATCTCTTATTCTTGGGCTTATTCTGCTCAATCTTTCCTCATAGGACACCCCCCTCATTTCAAGAATCAATCTAGTGAAACTTTGCTACATCGCCTCAAGCCAAGTATATCCTTCTATATCCTTCCTTGCATAAGGAGAGTAAAACAGTGTACAGTACTTCAAATATAGTTTCCCCAAAATTCACTACAGTTGCTGAAAAATCTTCTCTAATACCCCTTGCCCCTTATAATAGAGGTGAACATTCCATTTGCTTTCTTAATTAATTGCTGAATGTAAATGTTAACTTTGTGTTTCTTGTATGAGGGGAGCCAGATCTTTCTCAACATCAACATTAAATAGTTTAACACCATTTTCTAATATTCTTCCTATCTAATATTCTCACATTTCCCATTTATACTTCATGTGCCATATTTTTGGTCAGTCACTTAACCTATTTCCCTCTGCAACCTCTGACTCTTCCTCACAACCCAGTTTCCCACCTGTCTTTGTAGCATTGTTTCACTTGGTCCTTTCATTCATACAGGTGGTGAATTGATGAACCCCCAGCACTAATCCTTGAAGCATCGCACTTGCCAATTCGAATGCACCACTTCTCTCACTACTCTTCTCTGTCTGCTGACCAGTTCTCTATTCATACTAATATATTCTAAACCCAATGAGCCTGTGAATCTGTACGGGAGCCTTTCATGTGGCACCATTTCAAATGCACCACATCCACTCCTTTCTCCTTATCTGCTATGCTAGTTGCACCCTCAAAAAAAATCATTAGGTATTATTTGCCTTTCATCAAGCATTTTGACTCTGCCTTATTATGATGTGACTTTAAGTGCTCCTTTATCACTTTCTTATTGGTGGATGCCAGCAAGATTCTGACAACTATCATTAGGCCTGTAATTTCCTGTTTTCACTCCCCCTCCATTTGGGAAGGGATCTCTACATCTCGTTTAATAATGAGGTGAAATATTTCCAATTCCATATAGTGTCAAATTTACGATAACATGCATGTGCAATGGTAAAAATCCACATTTGTAATTAGTAATGTAAACCTACACAAAACAAATACAGCTGGAATGATGCAGTACTGAGTGTGATTCTACTTTCTCTCATAACATATGAAGTCAGTCATGCAGCTTTATTCATTAAACTGTTTTATTTCATAAATGCAGTTTATTATGTAACATGATTTGTGATTATGTAACTAATATATCCAACTGAATCTATATCAACACAACTTAAAAGCAATGCAGTATATCTCAGCCATACTTGGATTTATTCTTATTGACGATATTTGTGAGTTATAGTCAGTGTTAAAAGCTCAAATTCACCTATACCGCCTCCACTCCACTACCACCACCGTTTACGTCTCTCTTGTTCTGTAACCTATCACAGACCTTTGTTCTCTCCACCCTCTCTGCAGTGTAGAACATTCCTAACCCTACCTTTACCTAATTTTGAGGAATAATTATTGACTTGAAGCATTAATACTGTTTTTCTCTCCACTAGATGCTGCCTGACCTGCTGAGAATTTCCAATATTTTCTGTTTTTATTGCAGGTTTCCAGGATCTGCAGTTTTTTTTCCCCTGCTTTGCTGGTGGTGTATTCCTGAAGTGGTTCCAATCCTAACTTACGGTGTGCATCTGGCTCACTGTTTTGGTTTTAGGACATACTGCACTTAAACTGAGTTGCCCAGTTGTCAGAAACTTGCTGGCATCCATCAATAAGAAAGTGATAACAGACTGTTCAGGCCAGGACTAATCACCTGCTTAAGTCAGGATCTTCAGGTCTTCAGGATTGAAGTCCAGCTCTGCTATGAATTATTATGAAAATCTAGATGGATTTACAATGTAGGAAGGGGATAATCTCTCACTGAGAACATTTTGTTCACATAGTTGGGCTTCGTAGGTTTAACAATTGAACATCTTCATTTATTAAGAGATAAGTGGCTAAGAGTCTGATGAGAGATGTGAACATCTGCTAATGTTCCATTTGAAGCATTCAATACAACATGTCACATTAACCCACTACTGATTGTGACATTCTCTGCTAGGTTTGATGCTGGAGTTAGAAGTGGTAAAGAATGGTGTCAGTGAATTTGTACTTGATAAAGTTATGTGTGAGAAGCTGTCATATATGTGTCAATTCTGTATTAACAGTTAATTCAGCTCAGTAGCATTTCCCCTTGAGTTTGACATTGTGGCTGACATATTTAAATATGTTGATTCCAGCTGGTTGACTGAAAGTGTTTGTTGATTGTTTCTAATCTGCACCAAGTTGACGTGTTTATACAAAACATGTGCTATATCAACCCAATTGTCAGCCTGAGCCCACTTGTGACTCACTTGCCTGAGCCTGCAGATTGTGGGTTCCAGCTCCACTCCAGAGAATCAATCACATAATCTAAATTGACTCTCCAGTGCGGTACTGAGGCAATGCTGCACTACCAGAGATGCTGCTTTCAGATGAGGCTATAGCCTATGGCTCCTATCTCCCCTCTGCGATGGATACAAAAGATCCCAGATTACTGTTTCAGCGGAAACGTTGTCTCCTGGTGACCTGACCCTGAATCAGCAACTAACATTTCATTGCTGTTTCTGGGAGTTGTGTGCTCAAATTAGTCGCCATATTTCTTACAACAGAGACTTCAAAAGATCTTTGTTGGCTGTAAACCACTTTAGGGCATCTTGCAGTTGTGAAAGGCCCTATAAAAATGCAAGTCTTTGTTTAATAGTAAATACCCCACATGTTTCTCAGTGCTTTGATCTTTTGCAGTGATGAGCCAGTAGCCAACATTGAAGGGCACACAATGAGAGTCGCTCGAGTGGCATGGCATCCATCAGGCAGGTTTCTAGGGACCACGTGGTAAGTAACATCTAATACACGTATTACTTAAGTTAACATTAAATGAAAACATTAGATTGAATGTGAATAATTCAAAAGAAATTGAAGATCATCTGTGTTCCATAATGTACTGTGGTTGCTAGGATTTAAATACATGGGATTTAGTTTTGGCTTTGCTATTGCTTCAACCACCTCATATTCTGTAAATCTGTAGCTGTTCTCATCATTTTCACGTATTTACTGAATGTGTATACACTCCAATGTGTCTCATGCACTTGCTCATTGGTGCCTTGTACGTTAAGCAGTAGCGGCGCTACATTCTTGAGTTAGCATGCTACTGGTGTGCCTCCTATTCAGACACTCATTGATGGTGTTCCTGCACTCTGTCATACCACACAATTGTTTCCTTACTGCAGATAAGACTTGGTTATTTCAGTGGTTACAGATGAGATGATGATGTTTTGACTGTTGTTTCTGCTCTTTAGTTATGACCACTCCTGGCGACTATGGGACCTGGAAGCTCAGGAGGAAATCTTGCACCAGGAAGGGCATAGCAAGGGTGTCTATGACATTGCCTTCCACCGTGATGGCTCCCTGGTAGGAACTGGGTGAGTAAGAGCAAATTCTGCATGCACCTAGGAACTGATCCTTCACCAAGCCAATGTCCTGCCACATGTATTAACTGTGAAACCTCAGCCTTTGTGTTCTTATTGCGTGCCTCCTCGGTGCACTGATAGCACAATGCAATCCAGGTTTTCCTCCCACTAGTTCATTGAAAGGAAAGTAAAAGAATACTTCCTTCACCGATCTGGGAGAATAGTGTAGGGAATTCAGTTAGCATTTGGCAGGTCAGGCAGCATATATGGATAGAGAAACAGAGTTAAGGTCGGAGATCCTTCGTCAGAACCGGGAAAGAGATAAAGAAGTTTTAAATTGCAGAGAAGATGGGGAGAGGGATAGGTAGGAAAAAAGAAATATCTGCGATTAGGTTGACAATAGGGTAGGTATGGAAATCCACAGTACCCTTTGCTCCTTCAACCTGATACATTATTTCCATTTCCCTTTACACGGATGCTGTCTGACCTGCTGAGCATTTTCCAACATTGAGGGAGTTAGCAAACCATGTGGGATCGTGGGATCCCCATGCACCCACAGGAGGGGCAACACCTGTCCTTCCACCTCTTCCCTTCCCACCATCCAGGGACCCAAACAGTGTCTCCTGGTGAAGCAGTGGTTCACTTGTACTACTTCCAATCTAGTGTACTGCATTCAGTGTTCACAGTGTGCCCTCCTTGGCAGTGGAGAAACCAAACACAGATTGGGTGATCGCTTTATGGAGCACCTGCGCTCGGTCCGCAGGGGTAATCCTGACCTTCTGGTTGGCTGCCTCTTTAATTCCCACTTCCACTCTGACCTTTCTGTCTGCAGCCTCCTACACAGTTACAGGGATGAGCAACTCGTCATCTTCCATCCAGGCACATTACAGCCTGCAGCACTCGATATCAAATTTTCCAGCTTTAGATAACTAGCTCTTCCTTTCTCTTTGTCCGAGAATTGGCCATTATTGCCTGCTGTCATTTCAGCTCAGCTTTTCCTTTATTTTTTGTATAGCCTGCCCTGCTGGGCATGTCCCACAGCCTTACCGACAGGATGTTACACACACAAAGGAGCCTAGATTGATCTTGAGTGCTATGAGATTCTATAGTCATGCATTTGTTCCTAGGGAATTTGGTTATACTCAAGGGTTTATGCAGTTTTACATAAGAATTAACATATAAATTCAGTATGTCCTGAGTTTCATAATGGGTTCTAAAATAGATTGGAACAGAAAGAGGTGGCTAGGCATTAGTATAGCAACAGGAAAGGCTAAGCTGTGCTTTGCTTGATCAGCATTGAACAGTCTAGCTCTCAATGATCAAGAAAAGCAGAATGGAGCACCTCCAAAGATAATGCAAAATGTATTCGATGTGTTAAGGGGCATCAAATGTTTTACGCAGGACTTAGTTTATTGTTTATGTAATACAACTCAAGGAGGTTTCTCAATGGAGAGTGGTTTAACAGCTAAGCAATTAATGTAAGCTAGAAGCGTGACTGCCCACCCTAAGCACTCCAGCTGGGAGAGCAGCAGTCCACCTTGAGTCTCTAGCCAAAAGGGTGATCACCCACCCAAGAATTCCAGCCAAGACAGTGACTCCTTGCCCTGGTCCTCCAGGCAGGAGAGAGACAGTCCTCTCCTAGACCCGAGCTGGGAGATTGCCTAGCAGGGAACTATTGGAGGTTGGGTTCAGGATTGCTGATCTGTGTGTGGAGGTAGGGGTGTGTGGTTTGGAGTGGCACAATTGTTCTGCAAGCTGGATAATCAAGAGTTAATTATTTCGGGATAAAGCAAGCCAGTGGCAGAATAAAGAACATCGCCTTAATTGAGTGCCGGTTTTGTAACCCCAGGACAACTCAAAGTCTCCCAATACTTTTGAACTTTGTTCACTGCTTTTATGTAGGAATCCTGGAGCTAGCAGGATAAGACTTTTCTTTTCAATGAACCTTGGGGTTTGAATCCAGAAAAGATTTTGATTTATAATTCCTGGATTTCAAAGCAGCAAGCTAGTCAGGGAGGGATGCCTGCCCAGAGTAAAACTTGTTCAGTTTATCTTCCAGCAGCTTGACTGGAACATCAACACACATTGCAAACATAACTCTCATTCCTGAGTGAATCCTATCCAAGTAAAAGATCTCGTTAAAAGATAACATTATTGTTCGCCTCCTAATAGCCAGCAGGCAATAGGGGGAGCAGTTATGCAAACAAACTGGAGAGGGATGTAAGAGAGTAGGAGATTTCAGCTTCCCCAATATTAACTGGGGTCACATCAGTGTGAAAGGCACAGAGGGGGTGAAATTTTTAAATGCATCCAGGAGAGCTTTTTAAGCCTCTATGTAAATAGTCTTAACTAGAGAAGGAGCAGTACTGACCTAATGTTAGGGAATGTAGCCAGGCAAGTAGTTGAAGTGTCAGTGGGAGAGGATTTTGGAGATAGTGACTGTAATTCTAAATTTCAAGGTCCTTCTGGAAAGGGATAAGAGTGGTCTGGAACTTGTCCTGACTCGGGAGAAGGCAAGTTTCAATATCATAAAACAAAACCTGACAAAAGTAGAGTGGGAGCAGTTGCTTGCAGGTAGGTGGACATATGGGAGTCATTCTAAAGTGAAATGATGAGAGGTCAAGGTCTTTCCCATAAGGATGAAAGTTCCTTAGACAGCAAGTCTATGGAACCCTGGATGTCAAGGGATATGGAAGGCTGAATCTTTTTTTTAAAAAGGCATGTGGCAGCAATAGAGAACTGAAAACAGGGAAGGCCCTTCAGGAGGAAAGAAAATGTACGGGGGGGGGGGGGGTGGTTTAAGAAAAATAAATTAGGAGGCAAAGATGGAGCACAAATATCGCTGATGGATAAGATTAAGGAAAGTCCAAAGAATTTTATATGTTGATGACAAGAGGGTAACCGGGGAAAGAGTTATTAGGGACCAAAATGGCAATTTTTTGGAGTCTGAGGACATAGGCAAGATTGTAGATGACTACTCATCTCTAATGACGAGGTCAAGGACATCGTAACTGGAAAGTTCAGGGAGGGGAGTGATGAAGTTCTAGAATGTGTTATTGAAAAAGGTGTTAGATCTCTGAGTGGGCTTAAAAGTGGATAAATCCCCAGGATCTGCTGAGATGTTTCCCATGCTGCTATGTAAGCCAAGGGAGCAGATTGCTGGGGCTCTGACAGATAAACCCGGTAATCTCAAGTGGATCTAATATTGGTGGTGGGGAATATATTGGAAAAAATTCTGAGGGACAAGATTAACCTGCATTTGGGAAGGCCAGGATTAATCAAAGGTAGCATTGTTTTGTTAGGGAGAGATCCTGTCTGACCAGTTGGATTGAATTTTTCAAAGAGCTAACAGAATATGTTGATGAGGGCATTGCATTCGATGTGGTTCACATGGATGTAAATAACATCTTTGTCCTAGTCTCACCTGGTAAACTAATCCAAACGGTTTGAGCCCATAGGATCCAGGGCATTAGCAATTTGAATCCAAAATTGGCTTGATACTAGGAGGCAGAGGGTGTGATTGTGGAGGGTTGGTTTTGTGATTGGAAGCCTGTGACCAGTGGTGTACCACAGGGATCAATGCTAGGACCCTTGCTGTTTGATATATACATTAACAATTTGGATATGAACGTAGGAGGTATGATTAATAATTTTGCAAATGACATAAAAGTCAGTAGTGTTGTTGATATGAGGGTAGTCATTGGTTACAGGATAATATCAATCAGTTGGTAAGATACAGAGCAACGGCAGTTGGAACTTCATCCTGAGTGTGAGACAGGTCAGTGTGAGAATGGGAAGGAGAGTTAAAATCACATACAGCCAGAAGCTCGAGATGGATGTTGCTGACCGCTCTGCAAAACGGTTGCTCAATCTACACTTCACCAGTGTAGAGGAGGCCTCATTGTGATCACTGAATGCAGTAGGCCAGTTTGGAACCTCAAACAACAAGCCCCCTTTAAATCTTTCCCTCTCACCATCAACCTTTGCCCTGTAGTTTTAAATTCCCCTACCCTGGGAAAATGACTGTGACTGGGTACCCTATCTACATCCTTCATAATTTTTATAAACCTCACCTTCCTTCTTTCCAGGGAAAACATACCCAACCTATCCAATCTCGCACAACTCAGGCACTCCAGTCCAGGCAACGTTTCTGTGAATCTTTTCTGCACCCCCTCTAGCTTTATCACATCCTTCCTGTCCCGTGGCAATGAGAGCTGCACATTGTGCTCCCAAGTGCAGCCTAAGCATCCATTTGTACAACTGTAATGTGACGTATCAAGTTCGGTGTCATCTGCAAACATACGAATCATGCTGCTGCATTCTTCAAATCATTAAAATATATATAATGTGCACTAAAGGACCCAGCACCGATCCCTGCGGCATACCACTAGTTACAGATCTACAATCTGAAAAGTAAGTGTCCACTACCTCCGTCAGTCTCCTTTCACCAAGCCACTTTTCTATCCAATTTGCTACCTCACCTTGGATCCCTTGTATTCTAACCTTCTCGACCAGCCTACCATGTGGGACCTTGTCAGAGGCCTTGCTAAAGTCCATGTGGAGTCCACTGATCTGACCTCATCAATCAGTTCGGTCATGTCCTCAAAAAAAAACAATCAAATTTGTGAGACATGATTTTCCATGAGCAAAGCCATGCTGACTATCCCTAATCAGTTCTTTCCAAAGCAGATGTGATAGTGGCATTTAAGAGACTTCTAGATGGATACATGAAGATGCAGGGAACGGAAGGATATGGATCACATACAGGCAGAAGAGATTTAGTTTAATTTGGCATCATGTTTGGCACAGACATCCTGAAGGGCCTGTTCCTGTGTTGTATTGTTGAATGTTCTGTATTCAAATGCAAATAAATCCTGTCCCTCAGAATCCCATCCACACCACTGATGTAAGGTTCACCAGCCTGTAGTTCCCTGGCTTGTCCTTGCAGCCCTTCTTAAATAAAAGCACAATATTAGCCATCATCCATTCTTCTGGTACCTCAGTCATGGCTGAGATGATACAAAGATCTCTGCCAGGGCCCCAGCAACCTCCACCCTTACTTCCCACAACGTCCTACGATACACCTGGTCAGGCTCCAGGGATTGTCCACCTTTATGTGCTTCAAGACCACCAACAACACCTCTCTTGTAATGTCAATATGCTTCAGGACTTCACTGTTCTCTTCCCTGAATTCCCTAGCTGCCATGTCCTTCTCCACTGTAACTACAGATGAGAAGTTTTCATTTAAAATCTCACCCATGTCCTGTGGGTCTACACATAGATCACCACACTGATCCTTAAGGGGACTCTCTCTCCAGCTACCCTTTGCTCTTCATCTGCTTAGACAATCTCAGATTAACCTTTGGATTTGCCCCTGCAATCCCTTCAGCCCTATGAACCACCATTTACAGCCAAGCTATCTCCTGAAGCCCTAACTCTGGAAATTCACTCCTTAAACCTTTTTACCTCTTTCCTCCTTTGCAACAGTCCTTATAGTCTACACCTCTGCCACCTTACCCCAATTTGTGGCTTGATGTTACTCGGTAATGACCCTGTGAAATGCCATAGGAGATCTTACTCTAAAAGTACAAGTTAATTTTTAATTGATAATAATAGGACCAACCCCTGAAATAGAAGATATTCGTCAATTCAAGAAGGAGAGGATATATTATTGCCTGATTTGGCTGCATGTCGGAATGTTGCCAAGCCAAAATGGCTTACTCTTGAGTTTTTCTCCTTCTGATCAGTGGCCTTGATGCCTTTGGACGACTGTGGGACCTACGGACTGGTCGATGCATCATGTTCCTGGAGGGACATTTGAAGGAGATCTATGGAATCAGCTTCTCTCCCAATGGGTAAGACAAGTGAACGTGGACTTGAGGAAAGTCTTTGACAAGATAAAACATGGGAGGTTACTAAAGAACATTGCAGGTTATGGACCCAAAGGAAGGGTAGCAAATTGTTTAAAAGGGAGAAAATAGCATAATTAGGAGAAGTTGTCCCAGAGTTGTTGATGGTGTTACTCTGGGTTCAATACAAAGGCAGCTTTTGTTCTCTGCGTACGTGAATGATTTTTATATTGGATTTATTGTGATGAAGAAAACTTCAGATTGTACCTAATCAGGAGGTGCAGTTAGTTCCATGGAACACTACAGGAAACTGATAGGATGAGCTAAAAAGTTGGAGGCAGCATTAAATGTCAACAAATGTGAAGTGATGTATTTTAGTTTTAAAAAACACAAACTGAAATAGGCTTGATGCTGAGGAAGAGCAGAGGTATTTAGGGGTAATATTCACCGGGGCATTATAATGATGACATGGTAGATAAAGCAAAAAGAAAAAGAAGAATCTAATTCTAGATTTTATTGTGATAGGTATAAAATAGAAAATATGAGGTATTGAGGACCTGATACCGAACCTTAGAAATTCCTTCATTGGAGTACACTGTACAGTATTGGGTTTTGCCTTATGTGAAGAATATTGAGAGCTTCAAGATAAGACCATGGAAATTCACTGGGATGTTGCCAGATACAAGGGAATGCAAAAATATCAAGAAAATTTGTAAATATATAGTCTCCCTTCCTTGGGATTACCTAGATTAAAGGCAATATGATTCATATTGTTTTAAAATTGGCACAGGGTTACAGAGATTCAGAGGACAGGAGGGATAGTTTGGGGATACATTCGTGACCAAGACAAAAGATTTTGAACAAAGAGCTGGAGAAATCTCTTCAAAAAGATATCCTAAACATTGCAAGGAAACTAATATTGACTCTCAAATGGGGATTTGCCAAATCAATATAGAATGATTGAATTCCTTTGAAATGCTTAGTTGATCAGAAGGAGCCAATATGGTTTTGGAAAGGTCATGCCTGAATTTTATTTTTGAAGAAATTATGAAATAATGGACAGATGAAAGTTCTATAGAAGTTATTTATATGAACTTCCAGCAGATGTTTAATAAAGTACCTCAAAAGAAACTGTTAACTAAAGTTGAATCTTATGGAATTAAAGGTAGTTTAGGAGGTAGGAAAATGGCTGAGGCAGGAGATGGAGGAGTGGGTAGGCATAATGACCAGGTAGGGGTCCCACAGGGATCTGTATTCAAGCCATAACCATTAGTCCTCTCATTTACCAGCATTGGAGGCAGTCCAGAAGAGATTCACCAGGCTCATACCTAAGATGAGAGATTGTTCTCTCATGAACAGCTAAAAAAGTTAGATTTGTGCTCCTTGGAGTTTAGAAGAATTCGGGAGTGATCTTACTGAAACACATAAGATCTGAAGTGAGTGTGGCAGGATAGACATTAAGGTGTTTCCACAAATAAGAAAGTTCTGAACAAGGGAAAGATAATGGGAGGTTATCGAGAACAGTGGTGCATGGGAACCTCTCCTTGCAGAGGGTGGTGAATCTCTGGAATTCTCTGCCTCAGAGGATTGCAGAGGTTAGATCATTAGAGATATTTAAAGAGTAAATAAATATTTGAAAGATTGTGGAATTGCAGGCTATGGGGAACTGGCACAGAAGAGGAATTGAGGCCTGGGATAGATTAGCCATGATTGCACTGAGGGCAGGTTTGAAGGTCCAGGTGGTCTATTCTATTGTCTTGTGCCCTTGCATTCACCATGTTTTAAAGACTTTTAGTGGCAAAGAAAGCCACATATCCAGGTTTGCCAATAGTACAATTGCAATAGATAATATGACTGAGGTATTAGATTGTGCAGCCAAACTATGGCAAATGGATTTCACTGTAAGCAATTAGGAGCTCATCTACTTCTGACCTAGCGTACTGATAGAGTACTTTGTAAAGGATGAAACGCTAAAAACATTGGTGGTCTGCAGAATCTAGGAAGGGCAAATAGGGTCCATGTATATAGATGATGCCATTGGCATGTATAGAGAGGTCAGTTGAATGCTGGTCTTTACATTTAAATGACTAGAGTACAATAGAGGCTCAAGTTGTGTTAAAACTCTGCTAAATCCTGACTATTCCCCAGTTGTAGTTTTGGAAACAGGATTGGATACTGCACCACAGGAAGAATAAATTGGCCTTGGGCAAAATCACACAAACAAGGGTTATATACCTTGGAATTTAGAAAGTCAAGAGGTTTTCAGTAAACAAAGGGGCATTGTTAGAGAAACTAATTCTGCTAGTTGGTGAGTTAAGGACCAGAGACATGGTCTAAATGAACAGTTAGATCTTTCAAGAGTGAGGCAATAAAGCACTGCTGCATGCAAAGGATCAGAGGATTTTAAATTTTCTACAGATGGCAGTTAATGACAGATCAGTTGTATGCTTTATCAATGGGATTTTTGGATTTTAATTAATCCAAGGTCTTAAGGGATATGACAAGGAGGTGGGGCACAATGGAAACTTCATTGGCTGAACAGGCTCAATTGCCCAGTTATGTTCTTTAATGTGATTTGATTGATTTGCAAACGGAGGATAAACTGTGTGCAGGGATTGGTTAAGCAGAATAACTTCCTGTAATTTCTGCATGCATTTACATGCTGTTACCAGGTCTCCTGTATGTGGGGAGCAGCTGATTTACAAAGTGGAAGGACGCTGTAACTGACTTTCTCTGTGTTTGACCTTTCTGAAAATTACCCAGGTTCCAGAAGAACTCCAAGTGTAGCCTTTCTGAGAAAGCAATGGGAGGTAGCTGGTATGCTGCATGCTTTTTACAGGCACAGCAGCAGCCATTCTCCTTCACGAATGACCTTAAATGAATGAGAAGCACGAGGAAGAGAAAATCTCTCGTGTGCCGTTCGTTAAGGAGTACAAGTTGCATCAACAACTGATGTTCTTGCATGTATTTATTGGTGATTAAAGTCCAGTTCCTGCATAGATGCTGCCTGATCTGCTGAGTTCCTCCAGCACTTTGCGTGTTGCTCCAGATTCCAGCACCTGCAGTCTCTGGTGTCTCCGAAGTCCAATTTCTCCTCCTCTATCTCTTGTCTGTAATGTTTCCAACATGTGCCAGGGAATTTTAAAGGGGAGAGTGAAATCATGGCATTGGCTGTTTTGAAAAGAATCTACAGTGTTTGTGACTTCTGACAGGCGTCAGTGGTAAGGTGTTGCTCAAAACAGGCATATCTGGTTACTCTGCTGATTTGGCTGACTCACTAACAGCACCATAGAAATGGAAGGTGGTTGGGGCAGTAGCTGGTCTTGGTCACAACAGTGCTAGTTCCCAGAACTCTCAATTGCAAAATGTAAACAACTGGAATCATAGGCAGTAACTAGTGTACAGTCTTTACTCATAATGGTGGCTCTCCCGATACTAGACTCCTGAAAAAGCTGCTCTGCTCCAAGCTCTGTCGCAGCATGAGATTAACTGAGGAAATGATTCAAAGCCTCCTAGAAAACGTGTAACATCCCCACCAATTCTTGGGGATCCCTGGGGCATGACCACTTACAATGGAGGAGGAGTATTTGGAATGGTGTTGAGAACCTTGAGTTCATTCATTGGGAACACACCAAAGCACAGTGTAAATGACGAAAGAGTGCACCCCCTCCCGTCTGCCTCTTCAAGCATCTCCATTTCTACCTTTGGCAGAGCTTGAGGGTCCCATATTGGTCTGAGAATCCACGGAATTAGAGATCGTCGATCCCAAGGGACTTCCTAAGAAGAGGAAGAAGAAATGCCCCACTACTTCCTGCCTAACGTGTACAAATCCTGCACCTTTCTGTGTAAAATGAATAGGTACAGCAAATTCCCTGCCTTGTGCAATATACAGGGTGCTGTGTATCCCTGTAAGGTGTGCAGAAAACTCTCCCATTTCTGTCCCTCTGTATTGTGTGCAGACACTTGATCTCCCCATAACATGTGCATAACATCCTCCACCCTCAGCCCTCCTGTTGGTGGACTTCTGGTCTCCACATAGCATGTGTGAAAACTTCCTCCCCATGCCTGTTACTCCATATTGTGTATGGGACCACCTGGTCTCTCCATAATGTGTGAAGACCCCTCAGTCCTCTTCTAGTGTGTCTGGACTCTCACCCATCCCATGTAATGTAGACCCCACAATCTCCATGTTACATGTACAGGTTCCACCAACCCGGTTTCCTCTAGAGTGTGCAGACCCTCCTGTAACGTGTGCAGCCCCAGTCCCTCTTCCCATTCTCCTGTAAGTGTGCAGAGTTGCTTCCCCATTCCCCTCACCTCAATGCCGTCCTTGCTCCCCTATAATTCAGTGTCATACAGCAGGGAAACAGGCCCTTCGGCCCAACGAGCCCATGCTGACCATCAAGCGCCCATTTACATTACTACTATGCAGACCCATTTTATTCTCCCCACATTCCCGGCAACTCAGCCAGATTCTACCCCTCACCTACATACTAAGGGCAATGTACAGTGACCAACTAATCTACCAACCCGCATGTCTTTGGGATATGGGAGGAAGTTGGAGGGTTCAGGGAAACTCTGCAAACTCAGATAAGATATCTTTATTGGTGACATCTACATCGAAACACAGTGAAATGCATCTTTTGTGTAGAGGGTTCTGGAGGCAGCTCACAAGTGTCGCCACGCTTCCAGCGCCAACATAGCATGCCCACAACTTCCTAACCCGTACGCCTTTGGAATGTGGGAGGAAACGAGAGCACCCGGAGGAAACCCACGCAGACACAAGGAGAACGTACAAACTCCTTACAGACAGCGGCGGGAATTGAACGCGGGTCGCTGGCGCTGTAATAGCATTACGCTAACCACTACACTACCATTCAGCAGAGAGTGCTGGATGTCAGGATGGAACCCAGGTTGCTGGAGCTATAAGGCAGCAGCTCTACTAGCTGTGCTACTTTACACTCTAATGTACTGCAGTTGCTGATACTCTCTATCCTGAAGGAACTCTGAACTTGATGTAATCCTTTGATAAACTACCAACTCTTTGTGGTGCTGCCATGTGTTGTACTACTGTCTACAGGTCATTGTGTACACAAGTAATACGATACCCCTTAGGTTATTAGCATTGTAACAAAAGGAACACCAGTTAATGAGGCATAACTAATATATCAGCACAATTGCAGTAGTTAGCTGCTTCAGTCAGTTTCTTACTGGTAAGTCTTATAGTGACCACGTTGACTTTATATTTCAGATATCATGCAGCAACCGGAAGTGGAGACAACAGTTGCAAAGTCTGGGACCTACGACAGCGGAAGTGTATCTACACCATCCCAGCACATCAGAACCTCCTGTCTGCAGTCAGGTTTCAGCGTAAGTATCACACCCTGGAAGCCTACACCAATACAACTGTGAAATTGTACTTGGAGCACAGAAGATTGGTCGATTTAAATAAGCATTTTCAATTTTTTTGACTTTGGTAAAAATAAGAAAAGCCTTTTTTCTGGCAAAAGAGTTGGCAACCAGAGGGGACAACTTTTAAGGTAATTGGCAAGGGAACCAGCAGGAGGAAGATTTATTTTTATCCAAGAAGTCATGGTCTGGAATGCACGCCTGCTGGGAGCGGATTCCACTGGAGCTTCCAAACAGAAGTTGAATAAGTACAGTAAAGCTTCATAACTCTGGCACCCTTGGGACTTTAGTATTGATGGACTAGGGGATTTTCTGGACTATTGGATGTTATTTCTACCAGTATCCCAACACACTTGTATTTTACTTTTTTTTAACGTTACACAGTAGTATGATCAATTTTCCGGTGAACCCGGTGCATTAAAACAGACTGAGAAACGTACAGACACTCTGCACTCTGGACCCTGGCCCCAGCTGCAAACTCACCACATTCCCTCACCCCTGGTTCCAGACCCCAACCCCAGCTCTGGCTGCACACCCCGGCCACAGTCTCTCTCCAGATCCATGGCTCCGGCTGCACCCCCAGACAGGATTTCCAAACAATCAGATGCCAGATTACCGGAGTTTTACTGTGCTTTGTGTAAAGTATCGCAAGTCAGGGAGAAGGAGCAGTGTTACCACACAGGAGGCAGCATCTCGGTGGATGTTGCCAGGCCCAGAAAATAACAGCTGCAGAGAAAGATTGGATCAATTGGAGTGGTTTTCTTTGGAGCAGATGAGTCTCAGGAGTGGCATTTTCCAGGGTTTAGGTCCATAGTCTCTTGAGCCTGAAGGAGTCCAGGAAAGTGTTGCAGAGTAATGAAGTGAGGCCAATTGGATAACTCTTCCAAGCAATCAAAGAGCCCACACCAAGTATTATTTGCTGTAGATTGTCAGAGTTCAGAATCAGGTTGATTATCACTGACAAATGTCGTGAAATTTGTTGTTTTGCAGCAGCAGTACAGTGCAAGACATGAAAATTACTATTTAAGTTGCAAAAAAATAAATAAATAAAATTGTGCAAAAGAGGAATAAGGAGGTAGAGTTCATGGGTTCATGAACCATTCAGAAATCTGATGGTGGAGGGGAAGAAGCTATTCCTGAAACGTTGAGTGTGGGTATTCAGGCTCCTGTACCTCCTCCCTGATGGTAATAATGAGAAGTTGTAGTAATGAGAATCACTTGGAAAGGAAAGGAAAGGCCAGGGTGTTGTTTCTCATAGTTTATACTCTCCAACTTCTGAGAGTCGCTCTGTACATGAAGTGGAGGAGCAGCGGAAGCTGTGCTCCAGGCTCAGTGTGTGAGCCGAGGACCGTGATCCACTGACGGCGTTTCCCTCTCGGGGCTGGAGGGAAAAGCAGTTTCATCAGTAAGAACCATTCTCAGAATATGTTCAGCTTGTGATTTTGCGCGCAGTTGTGTCAGCCTCCTGCAGGGGCTCCTCTCCTGCCGGCCACTTCCCCTCACTGCAGCTGCCAGCTTCACATGGTTAACCTGACGCTGCTCTCGAACCACTCATTCATTCTGCTTTGTGGGTGGGTGAGGGAAGTAGTTTTGATTTTTAAAGCAACATAATTACTAAGGAGAAAGGTGACAAATTGACACAATTCCCCCAATCCTCTTCCTTCCCTCTCTCCCACAAGCCAGCACCACAGCCACACTGGCATTCCTGTAGTAGCCAGGTGTTGTGGACCCTGTGACTTGAGGTTACCAGATTTGTGGGCTGGTATTCCTAATGATTGGAGATGTCCAACCTCATTCCATGTAGCACCAATGCAAGTGGTAGAGAAGCTTATTGAATGTCCCTTTATAACGGTGCTACAAGTGAGAAGTTAATGCCCAATAGTATCTGGTTCTTTGATCTGCCTTATGTTACACCTTGAACTCTGAAGTGCTTCCTTCTTGCTGCTCTTTAATTCTCCCGTCATGTAACTAACTGCTGATCTATGTCTCCCTGAAGCCACAGACGGACACTACCTGCTCACCGGTGCCTATGACAACACAGCAAAGATATGGAGCCACCCTGGGTGGTCACCGCTCAAAACAATGGCCGGCCATGAGGGCAAAGTGATGGGACTGGACATTTCTCCAAATGGACAGCTGATTGCTACATGTTCTTACGACAGGACCTTTAAACTCTGGACATCTGAGTAGACCAAACGCAGCAGATCTTCGACAACAAGTCACCCTAAAGAGGGAGTGTCAGATGCTCTCTGTCAGTCAAGCAACCAAACCATTGGGAGCTGATCACCAGGTCCCACACCTTGTTGTGAGGCAAGAGTTGCCATGGTCTGCTGGTCATTGATTTTATCACTGTCATTCCTAGGCTTACAGGAACTTTTTTGGCTTTTGGACTTCACATTGAATTAAAAAAACTGATTGTTTCCATTCGATGTAAATGAGTGGACCTATTCCACAGGCCTCCGGAGAAGCAGAACCCTGAATTGGAACAGGTGTTGAATGACATCTCCATTTCCAAAAAAAATCTTTTGTCTCTTCTTCATTTTCTGCTGAATGCTTTAAAGAACAGAAGCACTGATTCCAAGCTGTTGGGGTCCAAAGTTAACCGATACCAAAAGCACCAAGGAAATCTTTGATCAGTTTAGGGCTATTTCTAGAATTGAACTAAAAGTTCTCTGCTTGTTAATGGAATGCTGTGTGGTAACCCTGGAATCTGTCAGTAATGTGTTAACCACATGGGCAAATGGCCTCTCCTTTTTTAGGAGTGCTTTATAATAAATATTTTGATAAATAACTACCTCTGTAACTGTTTCCATGAGACGGTGCATCAGATAGAGAATGATTTCCATCCAGTAGACACAGCAGAATACAACAGATGCATTAACTGTTCAAACACTTGGATTAGATTCCGTAACTAATTTTTTATTATTCTACTTGTAATCCTCCCCAAATCTTCAAGCTTTCAGCTTGGAACTCATTCTTGGATTCTATATATGAAGCCACAATCCATCCCAGTAATGCATTCCTGTACAAATCTACAGCTAACCACTTTTTGTTTATGCAAACCTGCTGAATTTTTATTATACATTCCATGTCCAAAATTATGAAAACAGTTTTTGTTCACATGTAGTTACATCCTCCAAAAGAAACAAAGGTATTTTCCATTTCAAAAGGTAATTTTAGGAATTTATAATCAGAACTTATTTGAAATTCATGATGGCCGAAACTATCCACAAAGCACTCAACCATTTATCAACTCTATAAATATGTGAATATACAAGATCCTGAGGGGTATTGACTAGATGAATGTGGAGAGGACTATCAGAAGTTCTAGGCCTGGGGTCACTTTAAAAATAAGGGGTTGCTCATTTAAGAAAGGTGAGATGCAGTTTATATATATATCAGGGGCTCTTTGGAACTCTGAATCAGATTTATTATCACTGACATACTTTGTTGGTGAAACTCTCTTCCTTAAAGGGCATTAGAGGCAGAGTCTATGAATTTTTTTGAGGCAGAGGTAGATATGTTCTTGATAAAGCAGGGGTTTGAAAGATCAGTCAAGAATAGGGAGCTGAGGTTAGATCAGTGTCCCAGTGAATGGAGGAGCAGGTTTGAGGGGCCATTTGGTTATTCTAATTCCTATGTTCATATATTTGATGACAAGCCAGTCACCAATAAAATAGTGACAAACTTCTAACTTGGTTTAACAATACAGGATGAACCTACACATGTTTCGTTAGTACAATAGTTCTTTGTTTTATCCAATGATACAGCAAGCAGATTTGCGTCATGTTTTGTCACTCATACTCAGAAGTAGGTTATAGGATCGAATGTATTGGTATTGATTTATTATTGTTGTACCAAGGGACAGTGAAAAACTTGTCTTGCATACCATTTGTACAGATCAAGTCATTACACAGCATTGAGGTAGTACAGGGTAAAAACAATAACAGAATACAGAGTAAAGTGTCACAGCTACAGGGAAGTGCAGGTAGCAAGGTCATAAGGTAGATTGTGAAGTCACAAATCCATCTCATCGTATAAGGGAACCATTCAATAGTCTTATAACAGTGGGATAGAAGCTGTCCTGGTGCCTGGTGGTATGTGCCCTCAGGCTCCTGTATCTTCTGCCTGATGGGAGAGGGGAGAAGAGAGAATGACCCGCGTGGGTGGGGTCTTTGATTATGTTGGCTGCTTCACCAAGGCAGCGGGAGGTATATTCAGAGTCCATGGAGGGGAGGCTGGTTTCCGTGATGTGCTGGGCCGTGTCCACAACTCTCTGCAGTTTCTTGCAGTCCTGGGCAGAGCAGTTGCCATACCAAGCCATGATGCATCCAGATAGGATGCTTTCTATGGTGCATCGATAAAAGTTGGTGAGTGTCAAAGGGAACGTGCCAAATTTCTTTAGCATCCTGAGGAAGTAGAGGTGCTGGTGAGCTTTCTTGGCCGTGGTGCCTATGTGGTTGGACCAGGACAGGCTATTGGTGATGTTCATTCCCAGGAACTTGAAGCTCTCAACCCTCTTGACCTCAGCACCATTGATGTAGATGGGTGCATGTACACCGCCCCCTTTCCTGAAGTCAATGACCAGCTCTTTTGTTGACATTGAGGGAAAGATTGTTGTCATGGCACCATGTCACTAAGCTCTCTGTCTCCTTCCTGTGCTCCAACTCGTTATTTGAGATACAGCTTACTGCAGTGGTATCATCTGCAAACTTGTAGCTGGAGTTAGAGCAGAATCTGGCCATGCAGTCATGAATATATAGAGTAGGGGGCTGAGGACACAGCCTTGTGGGGCATCAGTGTTGAGAATAATCGTGCTGGAGGTGTTGCTGCCTATCCTCACTGATTGCGGTCCGTTGGTCAGAAAGCCAGGGATCCAGTTGCAGAGGGAGGTGTTGAGTCCCAGGTCTTGGAGTTTCGTGATGAGTTTGCTTGGAATTACAGTATTGAAGGCAGAGCTGTAGTCAATAAACAATAGTCTAACGTAGGTGTCTTTACTGTCCAGATGCTCCAGAGCTGAGTGTAGGGCCAGGGAGATGGTGTCTGCTGTAGACCTGTTTCGGTGGTAGGCAAATTGCAGTGGGTCGAGGTTGTCCGGGAGGCTGGAGTTGATGCGTGCCATGACCAACCTCTGAAAGCACTTCATGATGGTGGATGTCAGAGCCACCAGTCAGTAGTCATTAAGGCATGTTACCTTGTTTGTCTTAGGTACCAGGATGATAGTGGTCTTCTTAAAACAGGTGGGGACCTCAGATTGAAGCAGGGAGAGGTTAAATATGTCTGCAAATACTCCCGCCAGCTGATCAGCACAAGATCTGAGGACACAGCCAGGGACACCATCCAGGCCAGATGGTTTCCTCGTGTTCACTCTCCAGAAGACTGATCTTACATCCTCGACAGTGACCACGGGATCAGTTGCATTGGAGGCTGACAGGGTGGGTGGTGACAAACTAATCCCTTTCTGTTCAAAATGTGCATAGAATGCGTTAAGCTCACCAGGAGGGGATGCACTGTTGTTGACTGTGCTGCCCGACTTCGCTCTGTAGCCCGTTATAGCACATAAGCCCTGCCACAACTGACAGCTGGTCTGGAACTCCATTTTGAACCGGTATTGTCTCTTGGCATTCCTGATAGCTTTACGGAGGTCGCATCTCGACTTCTTGCAGAGGTCTGGGTCACCTGATTGGAATGCAGCAGTCTTCGACTTCAGTAGGGAGTGGATCTTCAGGTTCATCCATGGTTTCTGGTTTGGGAACACCCATATTGTCCTCTTTGGTACACAGTCCTCAACACACTTGCTGATAAAGTCCGTGATGGTGGTGACATACTCATCAAGGCTGGCAGCTGAGTCTTTGAACATGGACCAGTCCACTGTCTCAAAGCAGTCGCGTAGAAGCTCATCTGTATCCTCAGACCAGCACTGCACGACTCTCTGTACTGGATCCTCCCGTTTCAGTTTCTGTTTGTATGTAGGGAGAAGGAGCACAGCCTGGTGGTCTGATTTACCAAAGCGAGGGCGAGGGGTGGCTTGGAAGGCATCTTTGATGCTTGTATAGCAATGGTCAAGGGTGTCAGGGCCCCTGGTGGGACAAGAGATGTGCTGGTAGTACTTTGGTAACACACTCTTGAGGTTGCCCTGGTTGAAGTCACCTGAAATGATGAAGAGGGCCTCACGGTATCCTGTTTCAAAGCTGTTGACCACAGAGTATAGTTCATTGAGTGCAGGCTTCATGTCCAACCTCACTGATTCTTAGCTGGGTATTTGTTATTCTGGATATATCCAGACTATCTAAATTCTTCAGTCAGATTATACCTAACCCCACAAAACTGTTCCAGGTTTAATCCCTGTCAGTGGTTATAGGAAGGAAGTGCAAGTTCTCGCGCTTGCTATTAAGTGATTCTTGTAGGAAGATGTGTGTGTAGTCACTTGATGAGGCCAGGATTGAGTTGGCTCTAATCCCTGCTGCACTCATTGTCAAGATCACAGTTGGCTGAGGTACTGATTAGCAGGGGTCAGTTGCCTTATGGTTGGGGCTAGTTGGTCCTCCATTAGTGAACTGAGGCGGCTACACATACAGTCTGTGGGATGCATTGCAGCAACTCCCAGGTATACATCTTCCAACACCTCGGACAAGGTGCGTGGAAGCACCATTACCTCCCACTTCCTCTCCAAGTCGCACTATCTTAACGTGGGCACTCCTCACCATTCCTTCAACACCTGAATCAAAATCCAGAAGCTCCCTGTTTAACACACTGCTTTGCAAGAGGGAGTGGCTTTTCATTCATAATTTAAATGCTTCTAACAGATTTCCCCCTTAGCTCTAAAGAACATAATTTAATTGATCCTCATAACTAAAGATTTTCTCTCCACATAACTGGGAAAATCCAGATAAACAACATTTGTACTCCTCCCAAGCCCTTTACATGTTCCTAAGTGTGTTGCTGAGCAGTATATACAAAACTCCGGCTGAGACCAGATGCTCAATTTGTGTAGATTTTGTCTTGGTGGATTTAGTATCATTATTTACATTGGCAAGGATCGTGTAATGCTTTCTCACTGTCTTATCAACTTGCCACTTTCAGAGATTTGAAAATATACAGATCCAACTCCCCCTGAGCCCCACCCCCTTCTGAAACTGGAGCATTTAGATTATGCTACCTCCCCTTGTTATCTGGAGTCTATTTCAAACTGCCCATTTAATACAACACCTGAGGCATCTTAGTGGACCAGACATGTAGTGCAAACCTGGGTAAAATGTCACTACGGTCAATTGGATCAGAAGCTACCCTCATTCGATGCCCAATGACTTCCAAAGCTAATAATATCTTCATTTGCCATCACAATGAGTTTGTTTTCAGTATCTTTAATTAATATTTTGGTAAAAGTTCTACAGATTCAAAATAAAGGGCTATTATTACAGTCTACATACCAGCACATACGTGGAGTCTGACAAAAATAATTAGAGAAACACAAGATCCAGATCAAACAGCATTGAATAGACAGACAGGGTCTGTCCACAGGGTCTTAATGGTCAGTACACACTCAGTATACGTCTGGTTATTTTGTGTGTCTTTTATGAAGCCCTGCAGCCATCTGCAGCTCCTTTAACATTGGCCTTGACTACCCCCTCTAGATGACACTCCCTCATCCTATAAATAAGAGTTGTGAGTTTACAGACTTTAAACCTTACACATTTCAATTGATTAGTCCGGTTTACTTTAATGTAAATCACTTCAGGAAACCCATTTACTCTCACCGGCCAGTGCTCCATCTCAAAGCTCACTTCGAACTTATCCGGAGGTATGGGGATCTCCCTGCTGTGCTTCTAAAGCTCATCTAATTAGGACAGGGGCTAGGTCCATTCAGAAAGATCACTGGTATCTTTCACTGTCAGTAGAACAGGCTGGTCCCGTCAAACAATTCGAAAACAACGAGAGGCGGCCCAGAGGTGCTGTGGGTAATCATGGTTCTTATTAGAGATGATGAGGGATTTTGTCAGTTATGCAAGATTAGTGCATTGTAACGGCATCTAACTCCCACAGGAGCGATATATCTTCTTGCTGTGAGTTCTATCTTGCTGCCTTGGTGAAGCAGCCAGCATAATCAAATACCCTATGCACCTGGGTCATTCTCTCTTCTCTCCTCTCCCATCAGGCAGAACATACAGGAGCCTGAGGGCACATACCACCAGGCTCAAGGACAGCTTCTACCCCACTGTGATAAGACTTATTGAACGGTTCCCTTATACAATGAGGTAGACTCTTGACCTTGTTTGACTTTGCACCTTATTGTCTACCTGCACTGCACTTCCTTGTAGCTGTGACAATTTACTCTGTATCCTGTTATTGTTTTTACCCTGTACTACTCCAATACACTCTGTACTACCCCAATGCACTCTGTACTGCCTCAATGCACTCTGTACTACCCCAATATACTGTGTAATGAATTGATCTCTACGAACGGTATGCAAGACAAATTTTCACTGTCACTCGGTACAAGTGACAATAATAAACAAATACCAATACGAATACCAATAAATCACTTTCACCAGCCCATTAGATGATGGTTGATTTATATCTCAACTGAATTTGGCTGCAGTTGCTACCCCTCTGTCCTCCCTTGTCCAGTAAATATCCGTGAATCTCAATCATGAGAAGTTCCAATGGGGAAATGGGTCGGGTTTCCATGATGCTTTACATGAAAAAGTGTATCCTGATTTCACTCCTAAATGCCCTAGTTCTACATTTTCAGATTATGCCCTGTTGATCTGGAGTCCCCCAGCAGAAGAAATATTTTATCTGCATCTCCCCTATTAAAGCATAATTTTAAACACCTCAATTGGATCACCCATTCACTTCTAAACAGAAAGGAATCTGAAACAACCTGGCCACGTAATAACTCTTGAGCCGGAGAGCATTCTGGTGAATCTACACTACATTCTCTCCAAGGCCACTATATAACTTTTGAGGTTTATTCCCCGAATACTCCAGACGTGGTATGACCAATGAACAACTAAAGCATCATTTCCTCACCTTGGTTTTCTAGAGGTAAAAGCCAACATACCATTGCCTTTTTGATTATTTTTTCCTGCTGGTTTTCAATGATTTGCATACTTAGATTCCCAGATTTGCAGAACATTTTCCAATTTGTCCTTTTAGGATACAAATTAGACAGGTTAATATTTTCCTTCATTGAGCCTTGACTACCACAATTTTGCTCACTTAAGTCCCTTTGCAACTTCCTGTTCCTACCTGCACAGCTTACATGTATGCATCTCTTTTTAATTCACATATAATGAAAGGATTTGTCCGGCCATGGCTTCCAAAATGCTCATCAACTTCTAATTTGTTTCACACGTTTCTCACCTGTAAATGTACAAATGGGCTTCAAGCAGGCATACAAAACAATATAGTCCACATAACTTGCATTTTTCTGAGCTTCCCTGGACTGTTGAATATGTAGCTAGACTGGACCATCCTGTATTTGACAGGTACAAAGTTCCCTTTCCCTCAAAGGTATCTCTGGCATTTATTCAATTTTGGATTTTCATTTACGTTGTTGTTAATTAAGACATCTCACAGATACCTGCGCCTAAACCGATGGGGATCTCATAGAAACCTACAAGGTTTTACAGACCTAGACAGAGTAGATCCAGATAAGATATTTATTATTTCTGGTGGCTCCAGAACTGGAGGTTGGACACAAGGAATGAAGGAATGTTCACTTAGAGATCAGGAGAAATTTCTTCAACCAGATAGTGATGGAACTGTGGGATTTTCTGCCATAGAAGGCAGTGGAGATCATGTCATCTATTCAAGAAGGAATTAAATATATTTCTTCTTGTTAAAGGAATCAAAGGAAATGGAGAGAAGATAGGAGCAGAAAGCTGAAATGGATGACCAGCCACTATTGTGTAAAGTGACCTATTTTCTCTATTTGAAGTTTCTGTCTCGATCAAGGAAACTAATTGTTAATCATGGTGGGAAAGCCAGCAGCTTTTCTAATCTGTCAGGAGTGTGTCAGAGAATGTTTATTACTTCATTCGGTATCACCAAAGCAGATGATCTCATAGATATCACATTACTGTTTGGGGAACTTGCTCTGCTCAAATCTATAGCTGCAGTTCTTGAGTTTGGACAGTGGCAACAGTTCAAAGGCCTCAGGCCATTGAAGCCAGAAAATAAATACAAGTCCCCATTTTATGATGATGAAGATTAATGACATTCTGGGCTCTGAGAAAGGGGTGTCTTTTCTGTTGTGGATCATGATCTTGTGTTAAAGGTGGATGATGATATTTTCCCATCTGATGGTATGCCAACCCAGCAGCCTCTGACCAATGGGAATATCTCTATAGCAACCTAAGGGTTGATAATAACAAAATCTTCCAGGCAATGAAAGATTAACGGCATTATTTAGACATACAGAAACAGGCCCTTCGGCCCACCAGTTCTGTGCCGACCATCATGCACCCATTAACACTAATATTTTATTCTCATATTCCCAGCAGCTCCCACTCACCCACACTAAGGGGACAATTTAGAGCGGCCAATTAACCCACTGACCCGCACGTTTTTGGGATGTGGGAGGAACCCGGAGCAGCCGAAGGAAACCCACAGACACAAGGAATATGTGCAAACAGCTCACAGCAATGAGTAGCCAAGGGAAGAACGTTCCTGTCAATCAAAGAATGAACCAATGACGACCAGCTTGTCAACAGCCCATGTGGCACAGTCCCGGAGGCTCAACAGTGAAACATTGATTCTATTATCAAAAGTATTTGGCAGCTTTGTTCAATGCCACACCCGTTACAAAATGTCAAAGTATTTGTCCCAATTCCGTTCCTACCACTTAGTAGAATCGACCATTTACCTGTTGCACAATGTGAGGCAGCGCATCGTGTCCTTGTACCTGACCTGGAGAAATGTAATCTCAACATTGCCAAGGACTATGACCTGTGTCCCTCTGCAGGATGTGGTGTAGCAGACAGACAAGTGCTGGGAGTCTGTCCCAGACACACGGATACTGGGAGTCAGTGCCCCAGACACACGGATACAGGGAGTCAGTGCCCCAGACACACGGATACTGGGAGTCAGTGCCCCAGACACATAGCTACTGTTATTTCGTGTACAACCCTCACTAGCTGGGAGTTACTGAACCAGACTCTTACTTTCTATCAGTCAGTGCACTAGAATCTGACCTGCTGCTATCAGTGTACCAGACACATAGGGCCTGGGAACACTCACTGCCAGTCATTTCACAGGCTCTCACCCACTGGGAGTTGAGGGTGGCACAGTGATGCAGACTCAAAACTGCTGTCCTGCAGCTCCAGCGACCCTGGTTCAATCCTGACCTACGGTACCGTCTGCATGGAGTTTGCACATCCTCCCTGTGACTGTGTGGTTCCAGTTTCTTCTCACATCCCAGATGTGCTGATGGGTTAATCACAACTGTAAATTACCCCCTAGTGTAAGTCGATAACAAAAGAATCAAAGTGGAGTGACGGGTGTGAGAGAGCACGAATAGGCTGCAGGGGAATGAGGAGTGGGATTACTCTGCTGGAAGCCAGCACAGAGCCAGTGGGCTGAATGTCCTCATTCTATGCTGTAATAAGTAGGGTATCAGTCAACCTGTCTGGGAGTGCGTGTACCACTCTCTCACCTGTCTGGGAGTGCGTGTACCACTCTCTCACCTGTCTGGGAAGTGTAACCTAGTCTGGACATGGTTGTTTGTGGTAATATTGTTGAGATATTGTTTGTGTCCTTTGCACTTCTGGCTCAGATCCAGGTGTAGACCTGACCACAAGTTTGCTTTCTGGGCAGGGGCCGCACACTAGGATGTGATGCTGAGGGATTTCTGATTCCTGAGTATTAGAGTAAAACCATAATTGCCAACAGTCTCAGCAAATGTTTCCTGCAGCCAATTGTTGCCTCAGACACATCGAACCCTCCACATCAGCTCAGTTTGTTTCCCGCGGCCGGTGTGCCTGGGATATCCTGTGAAGGGGGAATTGATGGGAACTCTGCAGATAGCTATGAAGCAGGAGCCCATGCAGAGTCAGGGCTGCGCTCCCCAGAGGAAGAGCCATTCAGCCCCTGGATGAGGCAGAGCTGACCAGCATTCTCTACTTGTTCAGGCACCTCAGGGACAGGTCACGGCTCCGGATCAGAAGCTTCTGCCTCCAGCTCCCACTCTGGTGACATGAACCAAAAAAATCTGCCTGGTCGCCCCGGTGCAGTTCTGAGGGAATGCCATTCTCCTGGAGGTGCAGGTGTTGGGTGGGTTCAAAAGCTCACAACGCACAATTTGAAAGAAGGACAAATGACAATCAAAAACATCTACAGATGCTGGAAATCTGAAATGAAAGTCAGAAAATGCTGGAAACACTCAGCAGGTCAGGCAGCACCTGTGGAGAGAGAAACAGTCAATGGTCTGGGTCTGAAACCCTTTGTGGTTTTGGTACTGCCTGACCAGTTTCCAGCACTTTCTGTCTTTATTTATAAAAGAGTTTCTCCCCAGTGCAATTTAGCCAACTTTCAGTCCCCGAATCACCAACTAAAACCCAATTACCTAGTCATTACCGCATTTCTATTTGTGAGGTCTTCAAATTAATTGTCCCATTTTCTACGTTACAACATAACCACACACACAAATCAGGTAGTCCATTGGCTGGAAGGCACTTGGAGACACCCCGAGGATGTGGAAGGTGCTACGTAAATGCGAGCTCGTTCCCTCAGCCCAGATCCCACAGTATTTTCTTGGTCCAGAAGAGGGAGATGACAAGAATGATTGTAATTCCGAACATGACAATGGTGATGTAGGTGACAGTTCTGCAGGGTGGGCTCTGGCAGCACTTCCACATGGTGTTCTGAGAGAGCCGGTCCTCCAGTGCTGGCGCCGCTTGTGTGCGCAGCGGCAGGCCGTTCTCCCGCTCCACGTCCAGGCTCAGGGTGTAGACGGTGGGCCGGCGCAGCAGGAAGCTGGCTTTGCCGGGACCCTTGTAGAACAGGCGGCCGTGGTCCAGGTAGACGTGGACGGGCTGCAGCCTCATGCGGCTGAGGAGCTCCACGTTGGTGCGGAGGCCGGTCACCAGCTGCCCGGCCCCCAGCGGGGTCAGGTGGCGGCACAGGGGGCAGGACATGCCCGGCTCCATCTCGGGCACAGACGCCAGGCTCATGCGGGCCAGGCACTCCAGGCAGAAGGTGTGCTTGCACTCCAGGATCTTGGGCATGCGGAAGGCGTTGTCGTAGGGGTTCCAGCAGACAGCACACTCGCACTCAGAGCCATTTCCTTCCAGCATGGTGGCAAGGTCTGAGCCACATACACACACACACACACACACACGTATCACTGTGTAGTGAATTGACCTGTACGATCGGTTTGTAAGACAGGCTTTTCACTGTACCTCGGTACAAGTGACAATAATAAACCAATACCAATACATGAAGCTTCCCTTCCTTCCCACTCCGGCTCGCACAGCGGCTTTTCTCCGGCGTCTTATGTGGCTCTGGACAGATCGGTCGCTCACCCAGAGTCTCCCCCACCTCTCTCTCTCTCTCTTGGCAGGAACTACCAGTCCGTGTCTCACAATGGAATCAAAGCTCGGTTACATCCTGTCCCGCTGAAAGCTGAGAGCTTCACTCGCAGGTACTCAGGCTCGGCAGGTCTCTCGTTTATCCCCAGCCCCCGGATTCCAGCCTTTCTCATCAGCCGCAGCCTTCAGAGTTAAGTTAACCAGACATGTTCGGCCGACTTTGCACCAGCTGAGAGACACCCGGAGTGTCCTTATTTGAAACGGACGGCTGGTCTGCTGCAGGAATCCTTCTGGAAGCGGAGGCTCTGTGACACAGGGAGGTGAGCGCATTGTGTTCCCTGTGAGGAGCTGGCGGAACAGGTTCCACTGGTTTCAGCCTGGGAGAGATCACGTCTCAGGCAGCCGCCTCCTCTTGGCTGCTTCACTGTGAGCAGCTTGGCCCGGGCTCACCCCGTCAGTCACAGGCCGGGGACATCAGTGCGGCTGCCCCCGGTCCGAGGGCTGGGGGGGGGGGGGGGGTGCGTGGGGTGGAGGTGGGGGTGCAGTGAGCACGGGCAGGTCTGTCTCTACCGGAGCAGGTACACGGGCACATAAAGCCTGCCGGGGTCATCGGAGGGGGTTTGCCCAGGGGCAGGTGATGCTCCTGAGGTTGAGGGGTGGAGGGGAGGAGGGGTGGGGAGTTGGGGTGGAAGGTGGGAGTTAGGGGGTGGGGAGTGGAGGGTGGGTGTGGGGTGGAGAGGGTGGGGTTGTGGTGGAGAGTTTGGGGGGTGGGGGTGAAGAGGGTGGGGGTGGAAGGAAGGTGGAGGTGGGGGTGGGGGTGGGGGTAGAGGTGGGTGGGATTCGGAGAGGGTAGGGGGTGGAGGTGGAGGGTTGGCGGTGGAGAGGGTAGGGGTGGGTGGGGTGGAGAGGACGGGGTGAGGGTGGAGGGTTGGCGGTGGAGAGGGTAGGGGTGGGTGGGGTGGAGAGGACGGGGGTGGGGGTGGGGGTGGGGTGGAAGGTGAAGGATTGGGGTGGGGATAGGGATGGAAGTAGGGTGTGGAGAGGGTGGGGTGATGGGGGTGGAGAGCCGGGGTGTGAGCCGGAGGGAAGCTCGGTGTAAAGTGACGATTTAGAACAGAACAAGACCTGTCCGTGACAGAAGATGCAGCTGGAGCTACAAACTCTGGGAGGCTCCACGTGGCTCACTCGGGCCTGACTTAGCCGACACGGCCCTTCTGGGTAGAGATTTCAAGAGACTCGCCACCGAAGAAATTTCTTCTCATCTCTGTCCTTAAGGGATGAGCCCTTAATGTGAGTCCTTGACCCCAGTTCTGAACACCCCAGCCAGGGGAAACGTCGTTCCCTTCCCTCCCTCTACTCTGACATGCTGTGTAGGAACTTTGTTTCAATGAGTTCAACTCTCATTCTAAACTCTAGTGGGTTCAGGTGCAGTTTGCTCTTTCTCCTCATGAGACAATGCACCCTAACCCCTAATCACCCCGATCCCAGGAATCATTTCTCGTGAGCCTTTGCTGTACCGCTATTGCAAGTTCCTCCTTCCTCAGGGAACCAGACCTGTTCACAACATTCCAGATGGTGTCCCATCAAATCCCTGCATAATCCCTGCATCTCCAGCCCACACCATGCTGCCCTTCCTCGCTCATCTGCCCTAAATCCCATTTGTCAGTAAAATGGTCACCTGAAGGAACTTTGTGGATGACCTTTGTGAAGAGTAAAACTTTTGCCTTACTGTAATAACATTTAAATTAATCCGTCACGTCAACCTGACGCAGAGCTGGTAACGTCAACATAAGCTAAACAAAATGCAAAAATGATTTGTTTTCACCCTGGAAATCTTTGCAGCAAACCTCACTAACACAGAGGAGACACAGAACTGGCGCTGGAGCCTCTCCACAGGACCCAGTGGTGAAGATTGGAGGGGAAGACAGTGTTGGATGGAAAGGGATTAGGGTGAACCATCTTGCATCGGCCTTGAGGTATCATGGTGGAAGATGAACAGGACTTGGAAAATCCACCTGATAGATTTCGCCTGAATGAAGCATTGACTGTTTACAAAGAGGAGCCCTTTAAGACCTGGAGCCAGAGCTGTTGACAGCAGCTACACTAAAGTCAATAATGATTTGACAAGGTATATGCTGCATCCTTTATGTACGGATATACATTAGGAGCAGGAGTAGGTCATCCAAACCATCGGGCCTATTGTCCATCTGATAAAACCCTGACTGACCTGATTGCTGCTTCCACCCTGCATTCTAGTCTACCCGTGGTAACCTTTCAACCCTTGCTTATCAAGAATGCATTGACTTCTGACTCAAGAATATTCAAAGACTCTGCTTCCACACCTTGAGATAGAGAGTTCCAAAGACTCACAGCCATCTGAGAGAAAATATTTCACCTCATCTCTGTTTTATTTTTGAATAGTAATCCCAAAAGAGGAAACATCCACTCCACACCTACCCTGTCAGGACCCCTCAGGATCCAATATATTTCAATCAAATCCCCTCTCACTCTTCTAAAGTCCAGCAGATACAAGCCTAAGCTGTCCAGCCTTTCCCCGTACGACAACCTGCCCATCTCAGGTATCAGTGCACCTTCTCTGATCTGTTTCCAGCACATTAACATCCTTCCTTAAATAAGGAGACCAATGCTGTACACAGTATTCCAGATATGGTCTCACTAATGCTCTATAAAACTGAAGCATAACTTCTTTTATATTTAATTCCCCTCACAATAAACAATAACATCGTCAGTTTTTGTAATTCTTGCTCTACCTGAATCATTTAGTGAATCATGCACCAGGAGCCCAGACCCCTCTGTATCTCAGAGCTCCTCAATCACTTCACATTTAGATAATATCCATCCTTCTTCATTATTATTTTTCTATCCAATAGGAACCACTTCGCATTTTCCCACATTATACTCCATTTGCCAGATCTTTGCCCACTCATTTAACCTATCTATATCCCCTTGTCTCCTCCTGATGTCCTCTTCACAACTTGTTTTCCTACCTATTTTGTGTCATCAGCAAAGTTAACAGTCATTATCTTTGGTGCTTTCATCTAAGTAATTTATATAATAATAAGTTGTAACCCAGTGCCAATCCATGTCGCACGCCAATTATATGGAAGCCTTGGCCAGCCAGAACGCACCCATGTTTTTACATGAGGATCACCATCTAAAGCTGCTGATTGCACAGGCGAGACCCACAGCGTGAATTAGCACTCACTCTCTTGCACAGAACGCAGTGCCACACACAGCTTCACATTCCTAGTGCTCATCTACATCACCTGACCAACCGCTTCCCCCAGCCAAACTAAATTCTTCCTCTCCCCAGAATTTTGGTTTCCAATAACCTATTGCATTTAAATGTTGAGGCTGATGAAAAATCGTCTTTTAATATCTCTGCTACTTTTCTCCTGGTCTCTTCACACCAGTGTTCAGGATCTGCGTTGACCACCTCTGTGGTTTGTATACAACGATCTGATTTATTATGGACTGAAACTTTCCTCTTAGAAAGTGTGGCCTTGGCTGATAAGAGAAGTCAAAGGTGATATTAGATCAAAAGAGAAGGTGGATGAAGTTGGCAAAGGGTCCAGTAAACTTGAGGATTAGCAAAAGTTCAAAATTCAGCAAAGAAAGACCAAAGCAGATTCAGACTCAGATTATTATCGTCATACACACCAGGGTGCAATGAAACTCCTTGCTCGCATGAAGCTCACAGAGTAAGCAGTACACATGGTAATAATGCAGGCACGGTAGTGTAGTGGTTAGCATAATGCTTTACAGCACCAGTGACCCAGGTTCAATTCTGGCCGCTGTCTGTAAGGAGTTTGTACGTGCTCCCCGTGTCTGCGTGGGTTTCCTCCGGATGCTCCGGTTTCCTCCCACATTCCAAAGACGTACAGGTTAGGAAGTTGTGGGCATGCTATGTTGGCGCCGGAAGCGTGGCGACACTTGCGGGCTGCCCCCAGCACACTGCTCAAAGATGCATTTCACTGTGTGTTTCAATGTACATGTGACTAATAAACAAATCTTAAATCTTAAATACAGTGACGAGGGCAAAACAACAGAGTGGTGCAATGATTGCAGTGCAGTCTGAAGTAGTGCAAAACGAAATGCTAAAGTGACAATAACGGAAGAAGTAGAATTAAGGGTTCAAGAACGTGGCAGCACCACTGGGAAGGAGGTGTGACAGAGGTGTGAAAGTCTGACAGCAGTGGGGAAGCTGCTGCTCTTGAGTCTGGTCGTCCGGTCTTTCAGGCTCCTGAAGGTAGAGGAGAGAAAAAGGAATGGCCAGGGGGACAGGCACCCTTGACTGATAAGGAACAAGAGAATAAAATACAAGGGGAAGCGAGTTAGGGACATTAAAAAAAAGATTGTAAGAGTTTCTATTTATATGTAAAAAGCAACAGTTAATGTGGGTCCCTCACACCCAAAACTGTTGTAGTGGGGATAAGGAAATGGCAGAGAAATTAAATAAATATTTTGATCTGTTTGCGTAGAAGAAGACACAGTGTTACGGACTCAGTGAAAGTCCCTTTAAGATAGAGAGTGTGTGTGTATGTGTGTGTGGGGCGTGCTTACGTCAATAGAAGATAAAGGACGTAATGACGTTGCTGGAGAGGTTAGAAGAAGAAGAAGGAGAGAGAGAGAGAAGGGAGAGAGACACCAGCCTGCTTGTTTTCTCTATCGATGGATGAGAAACAATAACTGTGTTTGCCACTGAAATCCATGTATGGAAGTTGGAAGTAATCCGGTGGAGTTCACTTTGTTGCTGACCTGTAGAAGGAAACAGGTATTTGTGTGTGGACGACCACGGTTCGGATGCTTTCGGGATGAGGAAGTCACTACCGAGTAAACACTGAAGTGTCGTTTGGGTTCCATCGTGGAACATTTGGATTTCGTATGTACTCTCTCTATGTTTTTCTACATCTACATCTTATCTTCAGACAACGGTGGTTGTTGAAGAAGCCCTTGCTCATGTTTCACCTTATGGCTTGCGGAACTGAACTTTAAGAACCATTCCGGAACTGGGAGTTTTGGACTTTGTCACACACACACACGAAGAGTTTAGTTTTGGGGTTAACGTTCGAGGTTTAACATTTTTGAATTCTAACATACTAACATTTTTACTTTTATTTTACGTATTATCATAAGTAGTGATTAATAAAATAGTTTTTAACACTAAATCATGCTCAGTGTGTTTCTTTTGTTGCTGGTTCGTGACAAAATTGGGGGCTCATCCGGGATAGTTCCCAAGGTTAACGAGATTCATCCGGGATCCAATCCAAAGATTTTTGAGGGAGGCCTGATAAATTCTTTTTAATTGGCTTGTGTGTGTAGAAACCAGCAGCAATGGATATTAAGGCATTTTTGGAGTCACCAACCCAAAAGGGATTGGAGGTGGCGAAAAAGGATGATTTGATAAAGATTGCTACAAGGCTAAACCTTACAGAAGTAAAGCAGTCTATGAGAAAGGCAGATATTCAGAGACTGATAGCTGGCCATTATGTGGAAAAGAAGGTGTTTGAGAAGGAAGTGTTAAAACAGTTTCCTGGCAGTGAAATAGCAATTTCTGAGGCACAGGTGCAGCTGGCAAAGATAGAGGCTGAACGAGAACAAACCCAGTTAAAGATAAAGGCTGAACGAGAGCAAAAGAGATTAGAAGCTGAACGAGAGCAAAAGAGATTAGAGGCCGAACAAGAGGAATTAGAGACTGAACAAAAGCTAACTCAGATGAAGATAGAGGCTGATCTAGCAATGAAGCAGATGGAATTGAAGAGGATGGAGCTGGATAGTGAGGAGAAGGAGAAACAGAGGCAGCATGAGTTACAAATGAAGCGTAGGAGTTTGGAATCTGATTCTGAAGATGGTTTTTCAGCCAGCAGGGAGGTTCGATTAGTCCCTCCTTTTGAAGAAGATCAGGTTGATCAGTATTTCCAACATTTTGAAAAGGTTGCTGTGAGTTCAAACTGGCCAAAGGAAGGATGGGCTCTTATGGTACAGAGTGTGATTAAAGGTAAAGCTCAAAAAGTTTATTCTGCTTTGTCTGCTGAGGATGCAGCTGATTATACCAAGGTAAAACAAGCTATTTTGAAGGCCTATGAATTGGTACCTGAGGCTTATAGACAAAAATTCAGAGATTTGAGGAAATCTGCGGATCAGACTTATATGGAATTTGCCAATGGAAAGAGAATATGTTTTGAACGATGGTGTCTGGCTAAAAATGTAGATGGGGATTATGATAAATTGACAGAATTGATACTAGTGGAAGACTTTAAAAGATGTGTTCCAGCTGAATTAACAACATATTTAAATGAAAAGGCAGTGGAAACTTTACAAGAAACTGCTAGGTTGGCAGATGATTATGCTTTAACCCATAAATCCAAATGGGGACAATCTAAAACCTTTCAAAAGAGTTACAAAGACAATCCAGGTAAACCAGAGATTAAATTGGGAGGTAATCAAAAAGGAAAAGATGAAAAGAAGCCAGGGCTGGAGAAACCTGTTGAGCGTACTTGTTATTACTGTAGGAAACCTGGCCATGTGATATCTAATTGTGCCCTTTTGAAGAAAAGGAAGGAAGCTGTGCCCAATGCTTGCTTTCAGGCAATTAAAAATCAAAAAGGTTTAGGAGATGCTGTTAAAGACCAGTCCTTGCAAGAGGGAAAAGCGGAAAAGTTGGAGGAGGTGAGAAAAGAATTCCGTTCGTATGTATCAGAGGGTTTTGTTTCACTGAATGATGAGTCACCCCAGGTGCCAGTGAAAATTCTTAAAGATACTGGGGCTAGTCAATCTCTCTTGCTGGACAGTGTTTTAAATTTTGGAGAAGAAAGTGACACTGGTGAAGTAAATCTAGTACGAGGCGTTACAGGTGAGACCATGTCTGTCCCTTTTCACAGGGTGATTTTAAAGTCAAAGTTCGTAGAAGGACCAGTCGAGATAGGGATAAGACCTAGTTTGCCAGTGGAAGGAGTTTCTTTGTTATTGGGAAATGACCTTGCAGATGGAGAAATTGTTCCTGTGATACGGTTAACGACCAAACCAAGGATTGATGAGTCTGAGAATGATCCAGATGTTTACCCATCATGTGCGGTGACTCGAGCTAGAGCTAAAGAATTAGCCAAGACAGACAGTCCGATGCAGTCTGATGTGGTTCCTTGTGACAGTCCTAAACAGGAAGAAAATTATGATGCCTTATCTGAGACTTTTCTGTCTTCACTGGAGAATCAACATCCTTATAGTGAGCCTGAATTTAAAGATTTGTCTTTGTTGAGGAAGGATTTTATGGTGGAACAGACAAAGGACCCTGAGTTGACAGAATTGAAAGAAAAAGCACTCTCATGCGAGGAGATTGAAAAAGTGCCAATGGGATATTATGTCAAAAATGGAGTGTTAATGAGGAAATGGAGACCTCCTCATGTTCCTGTTAATGAGGAATGGGAAGTTATTCATCAGGTTGTTGTTCCAAAGGTTTATAGGGATGAGATTTTAAACCTGGCCCACAGTATGCCTTTGGGTGGTCATTTTGGTGTGAATAAAACTGTAGGGAAGATCTTGAAACAATTCTATTGGCCTGGTTTGAGTAAAGATGTGGTGATGTTTTGTTGAACCTGCCACACATGTCAGATGGTAGGTAAACCAAATCAAAAACCCCCTGTGGCTCCTTTGAAGCCAATTCCTGCTTTTGGGGAACCCTTTTCGAAGGTGATTGTGGACTGTGTTGGCCCCTTACCAAAGTCTAAGACTGGAAATCAGTATTTGTTAACCATCATGTGTGCCACTTCTAGATTTCCAGAGGCAATACCCCTTAGAAATATTAAGGCCAAGACGGTGTCAAAGGCTCTTGTAAAATTTTTTACCTTGTTTGGTTTGCCAAAAGAAATCCAATCTGATCAAGGTAGTAATTTTATGTCAAAAATTTTTCAACAAATAGTCTATGAGCTGGGAGCAAAGCAGATTGTATCATCTGCATATCACCCAGAATCTCAAGGAGCTCTGGAGAGATTTCATTCTACTCTCAAAAATATGCTGAAGACGTATTGCTTTGAAAACACCAAGGATTGGGACGAAGGTATCCATTTACTTTTGTTTGCCGTTAGAGAATCAATCCAGGAGTCAATAGGATTTAGTCCATTTGAGCTTGTATTTGGACATAGGGTGAGAGGACCTTTGGAGTTGTTAAGAGAGCAATGGGTTAATGAGGAAGTTCACTTGAGTCTGTTGGACTATGTCCAAAAATTTAAAACTTGGTTGGAGAGAGTCTGCCAGCTAGCGAGAGAGAATTTGAAAACTAGCCAGATAAGAATGAAGACATATTTTGATAGACGTGCTCGGCCTAGGACATTTGCAGTGGGACAAAAGGTGTTGGTATTTTTCCCTAGCCAAAATAATCCCTTGCAATCTCGTTTTTCTGGACCCTATGTTATTGAATCTCGAGTGACTGATCTAACATATATAATCAAAACACCAGATAGACGCAAGAAAACACAACTCTGTCATGTAAACATGTTAAAACCTTATTATGAGAGGGATTCAGTTGTGGCCTTGGTGGATGGTGTAAAGGTTGTTTCTAGAATGCCTGATGTTGATGTTGAGGAAGGCCAATTTAGACCAAATATTGTTCCATCGAAACTAAAAAACCAAAATATCATGGAGAACCTTGAAACGAAGTTGGACCATTTACAAGTTTCACAAAAACAACAGATGAGAGAATTAATTTTAAAATTTAAAAATCTGTTCCCAGATGTTCCAAACAGAACATCGATAATTACCCATGATGTTGATGTTGGGGATGCAAAACCAATCAAACAACACCCATATCGAATGAATGTGGAAAAAAGTAAACTTGTTGATCAGGAAATAAAATACATGTTGGAAAATGATATTATTAGACATTCTACTTCAAATTGGAGTTCGCCCTGTGTTATTGTACCTAAACCTAATGGAACTGTTAGATTTTGCACAGATTACAGGAAAGTGAATGCTGTAACAAAGTCTGATGCTTACCCTATTCCTAGGGTGGATGATTGCATAGACAGAGTGGGAAAGGCAAAATTTCTTACACAGATTGACCTATTAAAAGGGTACTGGTGTGTTCCATTAACAGATAGAGGAAGGGAAATTTCAGCCTTTGTAACCCCTTCTGGATTGTATGAATACAATGTTTTGCCATTTGGAATGAAAAATGCTCCGGCAACATTTCAAAGAATGATTAATTCAGTGATTCATGGGTTAAAACATACAGATGCCTACATTGATGACTTAGTGACTGGGAATGATACTTGGGAAGATCACATCTCTGCGTTAGAAAGGTTGTTTGAAAGACTTTCCAAGGCTAACCTTACAGTTAACTTGGCTAAAAGTGAATTTGGCCATGCCACTGTGACGTATCTTGGTTATGTTGTAGGTCAAGGCAAGCAAGCTCCTGTTCAGGCAAAAGTTCAAGCAATATCTGAGTTCCCTATTCCCACAGGTACGAGGACTGTTAAAAGATTTTTGGGAATGGTTGGATATTATCGAAAATTTTGTAAAAATTTTGCTGATATTGCTCTTCCCCTAACTAATCTTCTGAAGAAGGGAGTAAAGTTTGTTTGGACAGATTCTTGTCAAGAAGCATTTGAGAAACTGAAAGCCATTTTATGCTACCATCCTGTGCTCAAAACACCTGACTTTGAAAAGCCATTTTCATTAGCAGTAGATGCCAGTGATGAAGCTGAAGGAGCTGTGTTGTTTCAGAAGGGTGACCTTGATGATATTGACCATCCTGTAGCTTACTTTTCAAAGAAATTTAATGAGCATCAAAAGAATTATTCCACCATAGAGAAAGAATTACTGTCGCTTGTTTTAGCCTTGCAACATTTCAGTGTATATGTTTGCACCGCTCAGAAACCATTGACTGTATATACAGATCATAACCCACTGGTGTTTCTGAGCCGAGTCAAAAACAAGAACAGAAGGCTGTTAAACTGGAGTTTAATTTTGCAAGAGTTTGATCTCATGATAACTCACATTAAAGGCAAAGATAATGTGATTGCTGATTGTCTTTCCCGATGTTAAATGGGAAACATGTATCTGTACTAATCTGATAGTCTGTAGTTGTGTAGCATGATAATTATTAACATTACTAACTGTATGCGCGGTTAAATTTTTCTTGGGAAAAATTTTTTTTTAGGTGGGAGGTGTTACGGACTCAGTGAAAGTCCCTTTAAGATAGAGAGTGTGTGTGTATGTGTGTGTGGGGCGTGCTTACGTCAATAGAAGATAAAGGACGTAATGACGTTGTTGAAGAGGTTAGAAGAAGAAGGAGAGAGAGAGAGAGAAGGGAGAGAGACACCAGCCTGCTTGTTTTCTCTATCGATGGATGAGAAACAATAACTGTGTTTGCCACTGAAATCCATGTATGGAAGTTGGAAGTAATCCGGTGGAGTTCACTTTGTTGCTGACCTGTAGAAGGAAACAGGTATTTGTGTGTGGACGACCACGGTTCGGATGCTTTCGGGGTGAGGAAGTCACTACCGAGTAAACACTGAAGTGTCGTTTGGGTTCCATCGTGGAACATTTGGATTTCGTATGTACTCTCTCTATGTTTTTCTACATCTACATCTTATCTTCAGACAACGGTGGTTGTTGAAGAAGCCCTTGCTCATGTTTCACCTTATGGCTTGCGGAACTGAACTTTAAGAACCATTCCGGAACTGGGAGTTTTGGACTTTGTCACACACACACACGAAGAGTTTAGTTTTGGGGTTAACGTTCGAGGTTTAACATTTTTGAATTCTAACATACTAACATTTTTACTTTTATTTTACGTATTATCATAAGTAGTGATTAATAAAATAGTTTTTAACACTAAATCATGCTCAGTGTGTTTCTTTTGTTGCTGGTTCGTGACAACAGAAATAACAACAGAAACTAAGTGAGGAATGCAAAAAAACTAACAGTATCGGAGAAATTAGTGGGACTGAAACTCATGACGTTGCCATGACCTGAATCCTGAGTTTCTGAAAGAGGCGGCGATGGTGATAGTAGATGCACTGCTTGTCATCTTCCAAAATCCCAGAGATTCTTGAGCAGTTGTGATAGATTGGATGGTAGCAAATGTAAACCCACAAGGAGGGAGACTAAGTACAAGAAGCTATAGGCCAGTTACTCTGGCATTAGTAGTAGGGATCTGTTATTAAGGAAGTGGTAACAGGTGACTTAGAAAATAAGAATGTTGGGCAGAGTCATGACTTTATGAAAAGCACTCATGCTTGAGAGACCGATAGGTGTTGGGTTCAGAGGGGACTGGGTGTCCCTGTATATAAATCACTGAAACTCCATAGTATGTTGGCTTTCATTGCCAGAGAATTTGAGTACAAGAGTAGAGGTATTTTGCTTCAATGATGGGCAACATTGATTAGATTGCATCTGAAATATTGTGATAGAGGGAGTGTAGTGAGGGTCAACCAGGTTCATTCCTGGGATGGCCGGCTTGTTGCATGAGGAGAGAACATCAGAACACAAGAAAATAGGAGCAGGAGGAGGCCACTCGGCCCCTCAAACCTGCCCCACCATTGAATGTGATCATGGCTGATCTGCCCCAGCAACAAAGAATCTACTGGAGGAACTCAGTGGGTCAAGCATCATCTGTGGGGGAAAGGGACTGTCAACACTTTGAGTCAAAACCCTGCATCATGACTAAGTCGAGAGGGAAGGTAGCCAAACAGTGTAAAAGAGTTATTGTGACGTCTGACTCCTGCTGATGGCTCTTTTGTTCAAGTCGTTTGATTTTAACTGGATATTCTTCTGAAAGTGGCAGAACTTGCAGCTCTTTCAGAGGCATTATAGTATTGGAAAGATTGAAGTTTAAACATATACATTGCAGTAGGTTAAGCTCCCAGACTAGTGCATAACATCTTATGATCTCAGCAAGAATGGGATTCACAGACTTCGCAGGGACTAGGATTCGACAGATAAATGTAATACAGAAATTGTTAGCAGCAGGACAATTGCCAGAAGAGGTTGCAGAAGTTAAGGTGAAAGGGAGTCGTCAAAGGACAAAAAGGAATCATATGGGCTGTGAACTGAGTCAAACCATGACCCGTAGAGGTCACTAGTGGAGCAAAGCTACTCCCATATAGGGTTAATACTGGTCCTGGGTCAGAAGGATCTATGTCATCAAATTAAATGTTTAAAGGACAGAAGAAAATAACAATATTGCCAGTCAGAATGGACTGGACCACATGTGGTACTATCAGGCACGGTAGTGTAGTGGTTAGCGTAACGCTATTACAGCGCCAGTGACCCGGGTTTAATTCCCGCCGCTGTCTGTAAGGAGTTTGTACATTCTCCCCGTGTCCGTGTGGGTTTCCTCTGGGTGCTCCGGTTTCCTCCCACATTCCAAAGGCGTATGGGTTAGGAAGTTGTGGGCATGCTATGTTGGCGCCGGAAGCGTGGTGACACTTGTGGGCTGCCCCCAGAACACTTTACGCAAAAAGATGCATTTCGCTGTGTTTTTCGCTGTACATGTGACTAATAAAGATATCTTGTCTAACTAACAATAAGCTGGATGGTAACAGTCTTTTCTCAAGGGTGGGGGAGTCCAAAACTAAGGGGCATAGGTTTAGGGTGAGAGGGGAAAGATTTAAATGTGACCTGTTACGAACCAGCAACAAAAGAAACACACTGAGTCATGATTCAGTGTTAGAAACTATTTTATTAATCACTACTTATGATAATACGAAAAATAAAAGTAAAAATGTTAGTATGTTAGAATTAAAAAATGTTAAACCTTGAACATTAACCCTGAAAACTAAACTCTTCGTGTGTGTGTGGCAGAGTTCCAAACTCCAAGTGCAGGAATGGTTCTTAAAGTTCAGTTCCGCAAGCCATAAAGTGAAACATGAGCAAAGGATTCTTCAACAACCACCGTTGTCTGAAGATAAAACGTAGATGTAGAGAACATAGAGAGAATAATTACGAAATTCAAATGTTCCACGATGGAACCCAAACACCTCAGTGTTGACTTGGTAGTGAGTTCCTCACCCCGAAAAGCATCCGAATCGTGGTCGTCCACACAAATACCTGTTTCCTTCTACAGGTCAGCAACAAAGTGAACTCCACCGGATTACTTCCAATTTCCATACATGGATTTCAATGGCAGACACAGTTATTGTTTCTCTTCCATCGACAGAGAAACTAGCAGGCTGGTGTCTCTCTCCCTTTTCTCTCTCTCTCTCTCCGACTTCGACTGACTTCTTCAACAATGTCATTACGTCCTTTATCTTCTGTTGACATAAGCACGCCCCCCCACCACATACACACACACACCCACACACACACACACACACACACACACACACACACACACACACACACACACACACACACACACACACACACACACACACACAAAAACTAACTCTATCTTAAAGGGATGTTCACTGAGTCCATAACAGACCTGAGGGGCAACTTTATCATGCAGAAGGTGGTGAGTATGTGGAACGAGCTGCCAGAGGAAGTGGTTGAGGCAGGTACAATGGTATCATTTAAGAAGCACTTGGATAGGTACACGGAGGGGCGGGGCTTGGAGGGTTATGGGCCGAATGCAGGGAATTGGGACTAACTGGCTGGACAATGTGGTCAGCATGGACTGGTTGGGACAAATGGCCTGTATCCTTGCTATATTGCTCTATGACTCTAATACTCTTGATGCTGTTCAGAGTTGAATTGGAATTGGAATTGGTTTATTATTGCCACATGTACTGGGATACAGTGAAAAGCATTTGTTTAATCTGTAAAATTAAAGAATGCAATCTCAACATCCTTCTGATCTTCCTTTCCTTATATACTTACCTCCCTGATCACAATATCTTGACTGACTTTATATTAGGTAATATTTTCCCTGAACCTATTTAACCATGCTCCAACGAACTAATCCAATTTATTTCAATGATCAAGAGTAATCTCTCCAAGTTTGCTGATGATGCAAAGCTGAGTGACAGATGGGCTGGAAAGAGGGAGGGGAAAGGCTGCAGGCAGATATGGACAGGTCAAGTGCATGGGCAAGGATGTGGCAGGTGGAATATAATTGAGGAGGAGTATGAGACTTAGGCTCTTTTCTCTGGAGTGGCAGAGGCTGAGGGGTGATCTGGTGGAAGTGTATAAAATTATGAGGGGCATAGATAGGGTGGACAAGCAATATCTTTTTCCCATTATTGAGTGATCCAATACCAGAGGGCATGCATTTAAGGTGAGGGGGGTAGGTTCAGAACAGACATGAGGGATATGTTTTTTACTGAGAGAGTGGTGGATGCCTGGAATGCGTTGCCTGATAGGGTGGTGGAGGCAAATTCATTGGGGGCTTTTAAGAGGGGCTTGGATGGGCACATGAATGAGAGGAAAATAGAGAGATATGGGCATTCTGTAGGTAGGAGGGATTAGCTATGTCGGCACAACATTGTGGGCTGAAGGGCCTGTTCTGTGCTGTACTGTTCTATGTTCTATGAGATCATTCACCTTGGTAGATAAAAGAGAAACGTGGAGTATTTTTAAATGGTCAGGGAATTAAAAGTGTGTGCCCTTGTACACCAATCTTTGAAAGTTATGCAGGTACAAGCAACTAATACATTGGCTTTTGGTACATTCACCTTTATTACGAGAGGGTTTGAGCAGAAGAGTAGATACATCTTGCTACAACTATATCGACCCTGGTGAGACCATATCTAGAATGTTATGTCGGGTATGGTTTCTCTGCCTAAGGAAGATGCACTTGTGATGGAGGGAGTGCAGAAAAGGTCCATCAGATTGAATCTTGGGATGGAGGCACACAAGATGGCAGATGCTGGGATCTGGAACAAAAAAAAGGCTGCTGGAGGAACTCAACGGGTCAGGCAGCATCTGTGGAGGGAAATGGACAGTCAACGTTTTGGGTCAAGACCCTTCATTTGGACTGTAAGGGTAGAGGGGAGATAGCCAGTATAAAGAGGTGAGGGGAAGGGGTGGGGGCAAGAATCTTGGGATGGTGGATTTGTCATATAAGGAGGATTTCAGCACTTTGTGCCTGTACAGTTTAGGTGATCTCATTAAAACATACAAAATTCTTGCAGGGCTAGTCTGAGTAGATGAGGGGTTGATATTTCCACAGGCTGATGTGTCTAGAACCGGAGTCACAGCTTAAAATAAGGAGTCAGCCACTCGGGACAGAGATGAGAAGAAATTTTTTCCCCCAGAGTGTAATGAACCCTTGAAATTCTCTGCCCAAGGGGCTTGGTTGTTTGATATGTTCAATGCAGGGAGCGATAGATTTTGAGTTATTTAAAGGAATCAAAGGAATCAGTTTGTGCAGGAAAACGATGCTGAGGTAAAAGGTCAGCCATCATCATCATGGCCTCCTCCTCCTGTTTCCCCTGAGTTACCCACAGGTCTACTGTGAGAATACACCCCCCCCCCCACATCACGTACACTGGGTCACAGTCAACAGGATCCCAGGCTGTTCTGGGATTCACACGGAGCTGCTGGCATTTCTCAGGGAAATCCAACCCAGTAGCTGACATCGGATACAACATTGTGTTGGATAATAACTCAGATCAGACACAACATTTTATTGGATAATAATTCACTTTGGACAATAATTAATTCTTGACAATAATTCATGTTCAACAATAGTTCATGTTGTGTAAGTGATGCTGGGCCACAGTGGCACTTGAAACCAGTTCGACAATATGTTGGACAATAACACATTTATTATGATTGTATTGGACAATAATTCATCTTAGGCATTAACACGTGCCGGATATATTTGTTTTGGCCAATATTACAAGTACTGCTTTACCCATGTTGGCATATAATTTGGAAATGTGAAGGTGTCCACTTTGGTGCACAGAGTATTTTTTAAGTGGTGGTAGGTTGGACAATATTGATGTTCAAAAATACCTGGGAGACCTTGTACACAAGTTACTGAAAGCAAGATGTGGATGCAGAAAAGAGATTAGGAGGGGAAGTGATATGTTGGCCTTTACCATGAGAGGATTCGAGGACAAGATTAAAGATGTTTTAAGTGCAACCATATCATGCCCTGGTAAGCTCACACCTGGATAATTGTTCACAGTTCTGGTTTCCTTACTAAGAAGGAACATGCTTGCCCGTAGAGTACAGGGATGATTCATTAGGCTGGTTCCAGGGACAGAGAGATTAAGTAGATTAGGCCTGTATTCTCTGGGGTACAGGAAAATGATAGAAGATCTCATTGAAACTTATGAAGCTTGACAAGCTGGATGCAAGGAGGTGCTTCCCTGGATGGAGGGTCTTAAACCAGCAGTTACAATCTCAGAATATGGGATAGACCATTGAGGACTAGAAAAAATTTACGACGATGTTGCCAGGACTCGAGGGGCTGAGTTATAGGGAGAGGTTGGGCAAGATAGGACTTTATTCCTTGGATCATAGGAGAATGAGGGGTGATCTTATGGAGGTGTGTAAAATCATGAGGGGCATAGATAGGGTGAATGCACTCAGTCTTTTTCCCAGGGTTGGGGAATCAAGAACCAGAGGGCATAGGTTTAAGGTGAGAGGGGAGAGGTTTAATAGGAACTTTTTCACCCGGAGGGTGGTCTGTATGTGGAATGAGCTGCCAGAGGAAGTGGTTGAGGCAGGTACAATAACAACATTTAAAATACATTTGGACAGGTACATGGAAAGGAAAGGTTTAGAGGGATGTGGGTCAAATGTGGGCGAATGGGACTAGCTTAGATGAGCATCTTGGTTAGCACGGATGAGTTGGGCCGAAGGGCCTGTTTCCATGCTGTATGACTCGATGACTAAGATGAGGAGAGACTTCTACACTCAGAGAGCAGTGAATCTTTGGAATTCTCTAGCCTGGCGATTCAGTCATTGAGTTCATTAAAAACAGAAGCTGATAGATTTTGGAATATTAAGAGAATCAGTGAATATGTGGATGGTGCAGGAAGATGGTGCTGAGGTCAAAGATCAGCCAGGATCGTGTTAAGTGGTGGCGCAGGCTCAAAGGGCTGGATGGCCTGCTCCTGCTCCCAATCCTTGTGTCCTTATGGACAATAAAACATGTGGTTATGCTTGTATTGAACAATAATTCATCTTGGAGATAATTCACGTGGGGATCACATTGTCAGATGGTAATTCATGCTGGACGTCATGTTCCTCCGCTGAGTACTGGTTTATGCTGGAAAGGAGTTTGTGTTGGTTGGCACATTATGGTGGACTGGCTGTTATGCTCTAATTCATGCTGGGATCAGCGTCATGTTGAGCTGTGCCATAAGCTGGACAATATTTGATGCTCTTCACCACCATTTCTGTATTGGACCCAACATCATGTGGAATAATTTTGTATCTTTGACACCACTGCATTTTATGTTGGACATTACCTGAAGTTACACACATTCTGTTGGACACGACATCACATTGGACATCAACTTAGGTCGGAGGGCACTTGGAAATAGGGCAGAACATTAGTTTGGAAACAACCTGGGCGTTATTTTGCATTTAACTCTATGATGCAGTTTACTACTTATTAAATTCATTAAATTTCTGTTGGATACTTCCTTACATTGAACACTAATCCCTGTTGACACTTATTGTGTTGAGTGCTAATATATATCGGACACTACTCCGTCAATCACTACATCCTGTGAGAAAGTACCACTTTCCATACCCCTGCAAGGGAAGAGTTATCCTCGTCCGAGAAGAAGAATTTAAATAACCAGAAAACAAAGTGTAGAAATCACTCTGGATGAGGTCAGCACACAAGGGCAAATTGGAGCCTATCAGCTTCCATTTAATAAGGCTATAATTAAAACGAGAGAAGGTTGATGGAGTTTCATAGATAGAACCAAATACAGATTTACATATAGATGTTACGTAAAATGAGAAGCCAAGTTGATAAATGTCAGTGTGAAAATCCTTCACCATGCATCTTAAGTTCCTTGAAGTTCTAGTTCTGCTCAGTTTGATGCATTAGCCACTGCTGCCGATACTGGTGCAGGTACTTGGTGCTAATGGACCACAAACACCCAGACAGAACTGATGAGGACGCTCAGAGTCACCAGGATAACAGTGATGATGGTCACATAGGACTTGTGAACGCAACACCAGCAGCTCTGTCTTTGCTCCCTTCGATTGTCTGGTTCCAAGGGACGACCCACATCCAGGCTCTGACTCACTGAGCTGGCAAAGACTTTGTTCTTCACCTTCTTCTTCTGGGACCCTGGCCCCTTCTTCACGAAAAGCTGGCCTTTGCCCCGATTGAAGTGAATGCTGTGGATCCTCTGCATTGTCTCGGGCAGGCAGGACAGGACATTGGAGTCATTGCCCAGTTTAGGCAGGCCCTCCTTGGGCACGATGGTCAGTCTGCGACAGATGGGGCACTGGATGGCTTCAGCCACGTGTGACTTCATGTTCATTCGGGCCAAGCACTCGAGGCAGAAGGTGTGACCGCAGACCAACAGCTTGGGGGCCCTGAAGACATTGTTGTAAATACTGAAGCAGATGGCACACTCCAAGTCACAGTCCTTCTCTTCAGACATGCTTGAGATAGAAATTCACAAAACAATCACTCAGGAAAGAACTGGTCACCTTTTTCACCAACCTGCCATTCCTCCCCACTCTATAAAGTTTTCTGTCATGGTATAGTCATTATCTTGTCAAGAGGTTGGTCTATTAATCTAGAGAATGGAGTGCATCCGCTCTGGACTGTTTGTGAATTTGAAATCTGGTTTAGAAACATCTAGGAATAGTTGTTTCTGTACTTAGACAAGAGGCTGTCAGTGTTGTAACCTCACAGCTTGTTCACATCTCAGGAATGAAACTCCTGTCCTTATCTGATTTTGCCTATTCGCAATAATTACAAGAAATGTTGGAGATACTCAGCAGGTCAGGCAGCGTCTGTGGAGGAAGAAACAGAAAGATTATCTGTTCTGATGAAGGATCATCAGCCTGAAACTTTTGCTCTGTTTCTCTCTCCACAGACACTGCCTGACCTGCTCAGTGTTTCCAGCAGTTCCCGTTGCCCTCTATGTAACTACAGTCCCAGATCAACATTGCTCCTTCAAAAGATCCAGCAAGGGAGCTGTCAGCATGGAAGTTCTACCAATGGTTTAAGAAGAAGGCTTCACATTAAATGGCAGCATCATCACTGACATCACCACTGAGAATGAACATTTACAAATGCTCTGCAGTCGTATTTATTCATCATGAGTGAGTGTTGAGTAAGATTGCGGCTGTATAAAACTTTGGTTAGGCCGCACTTAAGATTATTGTGTGTAATTCTGGTAACCCCATTGTAGGGAGAATGTGGATGTTTTGGAAAGGGTATGGAAGAGGTTTACCAGGATGGTGCCTGGATTAGAGGGCATGAGCTATAAGAAGAAGCTGGACAAACTTGGGTTGTTCTCCCTGGAGCATCGGAGGCTGAGGGGAGACCTGATAGAAGTTTATAAAATTATGAGAGGCATAGACAGGGTAGAAATGTCAAATACTCAGGGACATTTAAGGTGGGGGGGGGAAGTTTAAATGAGACGTGCAGGGGAAGTTTTTTTACACAGAGAGTCGTGGGTGCCTGGAGTGAACTGCCAGGGGTAGTGGTGGGATCAGATACGATAGAGGGGTTTAAAAAGCATTTAAATAGACACATGAATATGCAGGGATGGAGGGATATGGATCGTGTAGAGACAAAAGAGATTTAATTTAATTCAGCATCGTGTCTGGCACAGACATTGTGTGCCTGTTCTTGTGTTGTACTGTTCTATGTTCTATTTTCTAAGATAGAGCAGTCTGAACTAATGGATAGAGCGTGTGATGTGAGTGGAGGGAACAGATTGAGTGCTGGTAGTGTACATGGGTGGTAGGTTTGACCCAGGTTCAACTCTGACCTCTGGTGCTGTCTCTGTGGAGTTTGCACCTTCTCCCCATGACTGGGTGGGCTTTCCCAGATGCTCCAGTTTCTCCCATATTCCAAAGACGTGCAGTTTTGTAGGTTAAATAGTCACTGCAAATTGCCCCTCCTGTATAGGACAGTGATAGGTGAGAATTTGGGAGGGCAGAGAGTTGCTGAGACTGGGGGGCCATTAAATGGGTTAGAACAGGATGAGTGTAAAAGGGTTCTTGATAGTAAGTACAGGCTCAGAGGGCCTGTTTCCGTGCTGTATATCTCTATCTGTAGAGAGAGGCAGTGTGCAATGTGTGTGGACAGCAAGAACAGCTGAGACAATGGAGAGAACAGGGGAACTGGGCAATGGGCTGTGGAGATGAGGAGCGATCAGGTGGCACTTGATCAGAATGTTCTGTGACCAAATTCCCGGGAATGCTTGTAGCCAGAACAGGCAACAACTCACTTCTTCACTTGCTTCAAAATTACGTCACTTAACCAATGAATTTATATACTCCTCCCCATTCTTCCTTGCAGTTGCTTCCAGTTTACGTCGGGGGCACTTTAGTCGGTGAGTGGCCGTTCACCATAAACCCCTCACCTGCCAGGTGAGTTGCAAAATTTAGAAGGTGCGAAATGAGGAGAGAGCGCTGAGGGAGACAATTCACCGACCGGCGGGGAATCCGATCCTCCCCAAAAATTGTTTGACTTTTAAAGACTAAATTTTACATATTTCCAGGTAACTTTGGAGTGGCACATAATGTTACCTTTCAAACCAAAAATAGTTTCTCCTCAAAGAGGATGCATTAGTTATAAAACTAAAAGTGTGTGCATATAACTCAGGTACCAAAAGAATTCCTTTATCTATTGAATGAGAAGTGGGCCAACACCGACTGCCAATCCCTATTTGCCCTTGAACTGCAGGGTTTGCCAGCACGTCAGGGGCAGTTAAGAGCAGGCCACGTTGCTGTGACTCTGGAGTCAGGTGCAGGCCGACCCAGGTAAGAACCACAGGTTTGCTTGCCTGTCAGACATTAGAAATCCAGGTGGGTTTTTAAATAACCACAACTATTATTATCCTTAATGCCGGGTTTATTTAATTAATTGACCTTAAATTCCCCAGCTGCCAAGATAGAATTTAAATTCTCATCTCCAGATCATTAGTCTAGATCTCTGGATTGCTTCAGAAAAAGTAAATTTATTGAACTCATCTAGCTAATGCCGGAGTTTGTACATTCTCCCTGTGTCTGCATGGGTTTCCTCCGGGTGCTCCAGTTTCCTCCCACATTCCAAAGACGTACAGGTTAGGAAGTTGTGGGCATGCTATGTTGGCGCCGGAGGTGTGGCGACACTTGCGGGCTGCCCCCAGAATACTCTATGCAAAAAGATGCATTTCACTGTGTGTTTCCATGTACGTGCGACTAATAAAGAGATCTTAAAAGTTACAGCGGACAGAGGGATCAAATGCTGTTCAATGCATTGTTATCCAAATACTCTTTTGAATTATTCAAAAAGGTGCATTTTATGTACTAGTAATATGGATGACTACGGCTTGTATGACTGAAGAACAGAAATCATGGAAACATTATATACGATTAAACCTACGATTTACCAGGTTTTCTATTGTCTCAGCTGCCTGTGCCCCAAGTTCTGGATTCTCCTTCATAAGACACTCTTTAAAACCCACCTCTTGCTTTAGTCAATAGTTTTGATCCTGACAACTGAGATTTAATTGTGTTCTGTAGGTATTAGCCATAAAAGCAAACTCCCAAATCCATCAGGGACCAAAACATTCATGTAGGTTTTGAAAAGCAACTACTAAAGATGTATAACTAAACGTTGCATTTGGCAGTCTATTCAATAACACCCAGAGTTTGTTGGAATTATGGTGTTAATATTTCTAGGCAACAATGGCAGGTTGTAATGAAGTATAAAGCCAAGGAAGAGTGCATCATAGATTTCAGCTTCAGGGTTAGGCAGAAGCTAAGCTTGGTCTTCTTATCCCAAAGGCATTTGACAAGGTTCCCCATGGTAGACTCATACAGAAAGTCATGAGGCATAGGATCCATGGAGACTTGGCTTCATGGATTCGGAATTGGCTTGCCCACAGATGGCAGAAGGTGATAGTAGATGGAGAATATTCTGCTTGGAGGTTGGTGACTAGTGGTGTTCCTCAGGGATCTGTTCTGGGACCTCTGCTCTTTGTGATTTTTATAAATGACTTGGTTGAGGAAGTGGAAGGATGGATTGGTAGGTTTGTGGATGACATGAAGGTTGGAGGGGTTGTGGATAGTGTAGAAGGTTGTCATAGGTTACAACAGGATATAGACAGGATGCAGAGTTGAACAGAGAAATGGCAGATGGAGTTCAATCCGGAGAAGTGTGAAGTGATACATTTTGGAAGAACGAAGGGAGGGTACAAGGTTAACAGCAGGATTCTGAGCAGTGTGGAGGAACAGAGGGACCTTGGAGTTCAAGTCCATAGATCCCTTAAAGTTGCTGTACAAGTTGATAGGGTGGTTAAGAAGGCATATGGTGTGCTGGCCTTCATTAGTTGGAGGACTGAGTTCAAGAGCTGCGAGGTAATGTTGCAGCTCTATAAAACTCTGGTTAGACCACACTTAGAGTATTGTGTTTGGTTCATTATATGAAGCATGTGGAAGCCTTAGAGAGGGTGCAGATTAGAATTACCAGGATGCTGCCTGGATTAGAGAACATGTCTTATGAGGAAATGTTGAATGAACTAGGGTTTTTCTCTTTGGAGCCACACAGAATGAGAGGCGACTTGATAGAGGTGTATAAGATTATGAGGAGCATAGATAGAGTGGACAGCCAGCACCTTTTCCCCAGGGCAGCAATAGCAAATACCAGAGGACATCAGATTAAGGTCAGAGGAGGAATGTTCAGGGGAGATGTTAGAGGTAGGTTCTTTACACAGAGATTGGTTGGTGCCTGGGGGTGGTTGTGGAGGCTGATGAAACAGGGATATTTAAAAGGCTCTTAGACAGGCACATGGAAGTAAGAAAAATGAAGAGTTATTGACTGTGTAGGAGGGAAGGGTTAGATTGATCATGGAATAGGTGTTCATATAGGTCGGCACAACATTGTGGGCTGAAGGGCCCATACTCTGCTGTACTGTTCTATGTAAGACTGAATGGAGATGTGATAGCCTTCTGCTGGGTGAGGTAAATCATGGTTTTGAAGGAAAATAATTTGCTGGTCTCTAGGAAAAAGATCGGGGAAAGGGCGCTGAGATGATGGCTCTTACTCCAAGCTAGCGTTGACGATGGACTGAATGGTCTCGTTCTACAGCAGAACAATTCCATGATTTTCCCGCTGCTTATTATGGCGTGCACCTCAAATTTCATTCTCTATTCCCAGATTCCATCCCTCTCCTCGCCCACCGTCTGCAGCCAAACCAGACGGTCTGCAACCTCGGTGTCGTCTAGACTGAGTTTCCAACCCGAGGTCTTCTCCATCACCAAGGCCGCCAATTCCACTTTTCCCTGACCCTGCCTCAGTTCACTTTCTGATCAAACTCTCCATTGTTGCCAGGAATGTTTACCTGGCCACCTTCCCACCTTCCACACACTGACCTCATTCAAAGTTCTAGTCCTGTTTCTGAACTGAGCTACAATGACTCCTTGTTAACCACAGCCTCAATATTAAAATTCTTCTTTTCTACTCCACCCATGTTTTTGTCCCTCCCTACCTCTGGAACTTACCCCCAGGCCTACTTCTCTCTGAGATCACTGTGCTCCTCCAGTGCTGGTCTCTTACCCAGTCCTGCCACAATATACCACCCTCTGTTCCTTCAGCACTAAGCTCTTCCCATTCCTTTGACGTTACTCATGGTTTATTTCTGTGATCCGGCTTTTAGAAACTATATTGCAATATTTAACTAATAAAATGACTTTGCAGGAAAGCGTTCAGACAAAATCGATCTGAGACATGTCTTAGGACAGGCGGTCAAAAGGTCAATCAAAGCAATAGGTTTGAACGAGGGCTTTAAGAGAGATGGAAAGGATTAGCAGGGCGTTCCTGGGCATAAGGCAGGTTAAGGTAACTGCACTGGAGTAACTAAAATTGGGTTCATGCAAGAGGAGGAGAATGGATACCTCCAAGTCATCGTATACCAGAATTTGTCACAGATGTGAGGATGTCAAAGGCCTTGGAGTGTTTTGGAAACAAAAAAGAACGTCTGTGACATTTACAAACCATGGGTAAATGTCACATGAATCCATATCGTGTGGAGCGATTGATGTAATTAAAAACTTCTCCAGTCAGATTTGGCAACCCTCATGTATTACCCCAGGGTCTGTCTGAATGGACATACAGTTGTGGGCATGCTATGTTGGTGCCGGAAGCGTGGCGACACTTGCGGGCTGCCCCCAGCACACTCTACGCAAAAGTTGTATTACACTGTGTGTTTCGATGTACATGTGACTGATAAAGATATCTTATCTTATCTTATCTTGTCTTATCTTATCTTATGCACACTCCTGGGACCAAACCTGGGATAACTCAGGTAACATATCGCACTTGCTGGAGCTTCACTGATCCAACTCATACGCAGGTGCCTTCATCTGAATGCAGACAACAGACAGCCAAATGGTGCAGGTTGCTGAGTTTGATCTGGATCTGACACAATGGGCACAGTGAAGTAAAAGACATTTGATAATCAAATGAAACAGGGAGCCATCGGTCAGAACCTCAAGCAGAGGCAGGCAAATCAGCTGCACGTTTTGCATGGAACTGTGTGTTAAGGAGAGTCTGGCAACCGTCCAAGGATGCTGTGCTTTCTCCACCCCTTTCTCCTCCTCTGTTTCCATCACAGAGTCATAGATTCACAGGGTCACAGAGAACAGAAACAGGCCCTTCGGCCCTCCCTGCCTGTACTGACTGCCATGTACCGGCACTCGGTCCGTCGCCTCCTGTACTTTGCTGATTCAACTGCTCATCCAGATACTTCCTAGTTGTTGTGAGAGTGTCTGCCTCCACCACCCCGTCAGGCCGTGCGCTCCAGATTACACCACCCTCTTCCTTAGATCCCCTCTGCCACCTACCTTAAAGAGTTTTAGACACCTCTGCCACAGGGAAAGGTTTCCTATCACCTCCTCTATATTTGCCCTTCATAATTCTGCCAGGTCCCCTCAGCCTCCTGCGTGCTAAACGTCTCTGTCTCTCTTCATTACTGAAACGCTCAATCCCAGGTAACATCCCAGTGAATCTCCTCTGCACCCTCTCCAGCACAATCACATCCTTCCTCGAGTGTCCTGACCAGAACTGCACACAGTGCTCCAGCTGCAGCTAACCAATGATTTAGAAAGTTGTCCCATAACCTCCCTGCTCTTGTACTCTAGCCTCTGGCTAATGGAGACAAGTATCCCACACACCTTCTTCACCACCGTCTGCCGCCACCTTCGGGGATCCTTGGACTTGCACACTGTGGTTCCTTGATCCCTCAAAACTCCTTAAGCAAGGATGCACTTGTCATTAATGGCCTGGAGATGGGAATGAATGCAAGGTTTCTTAGTTTGCCGGTGACAGGAAAATAGGCGGAAGGGCATATTATGATGAGGACATTGTGATTCTGCAACAGGATGTAGATTGAGTGATCGGGTTAAAACCCAGCAACTGGCATTTAATGTGGGGAACTGTAAGGTCAAGCACTGCGGTAAGAGGAATCAAAAGATGGATTATTATCTAAGTGGCTGCAAATGAGTGAAGTTCAGAGGGATCTGGGTGTTCTAGTGCCTGAATCATTAAAAGTTAGTGGGCAGGTCCAACAAGTAGTTAAGAAGACAAGTGGCATTTTGGCCATTATTGTGAAGGGGATGGAGTTTAAGGACAGGGAGATTTTATTCCAGTGGTACAGGGAGTCTGTGAGGCCACACCTGGAGTACTGTGCATAGTTTTGGTCTTCTTACCTAAAAAAGGATGTTGTAGCTTTGAAAGCAATCCAAAGGGAATTCGTCAGACTAATTCCTGGGAAGCGAGGGTTGTCGTACCAAGTGAGGCTGGACAGTTTGGCTCTGTATTCCTTGGAGTTTAAAAGAACAAGGGGGCGACCTTATTTAGACAAATAAGATCCCTTGGGGGCTTGACAGGGTGGAGGTTGAGATGTTTCCAATAGCGGGAGAGTCAATGATCAAGGGGACACAGTAACAAAATTAGCGCTGGGCATTTAAAATTGAGTTACGTAAAAATTTCTTCTCTCAGAGGATGGTGAATCTCTGGAATTCCCGAGGGTGGTGGAGGCCAGATTGTTAGATATATTTAAGGTGGCAATAGATAAATATTTGACAGATTGACGAATTGAGGGTTATTGGGGAATTGGCACAGAAGAGACCAGCACAGATCAGCCATACTGAATGGTAGGGCAGGCTTGAGGGGCCAAGTGGCTTCCTCCTGCTCCTGTGTTCTTGTGTCTGCTATCCTCCACAGATTCCACGGCCCCCACAACACCCAAGGGCTCTGGTTGCTGCCCTGTTGGGTCCACTTACTGACATTCAAACCCAGACTGCCACCCCTCACGCAATACATGTCATGGATGCAGAGGTGTCTCCCTGGGGACGTGGCGATGGGCCCACTGAGAATCAATATGCTATCTTCCCTCAACATCTGTGATCTGAGCCCACCAGAGTCCTGTTAGCCTGGACTGTTGCCACCCATGCCAAGGTGATGCAGTTCTACACTGCACGAGATCATCCTCTGCAGTCTCCTCCACTGAACGTGAGCAGCCTTTCACCAGCCGTACAGCATCTGTAACATGGTGCTGTACTGGAGGAGCAGCACATGCGACCAGGAGGTTCACCGCCATGCGAACTGCACTGACTGACGGTTTGGTCGGAAATGCCGATCTTTTATTTGCATGCTGCGGCCAAGCTGACGGCTGGAAGCTCCTGGGGAAACAGTGGACGTGTTAATGGAGGAACCCAGCAGGTCAGGCAGCATCTGTGGAGGCAGAAGGATGGTTGATGTTTCTGGTTGGGACACTGCATCAGGACTGAGAGTGTAGAAGGAAGATATGCAGTATGGTGGGGGGGGGGAGGTGGTGGGAGAATGAGCCACGGGCTGATAGGACCCAGGGTCTGCCGGGGCATCTGCAGGACTCCCTGGGATCTTCTAACAAGATGGTGAGAGATCAGGAAATCCTCCCCCAATGGATGATTATAGAGAGTAAATTTGCTAACTTTCAGTGTGCAGCTGTGGCTGGAATCCAGTAGTTTCAAGGGGGCATAATGTCTCGGTAGTACCTACCACAACAGGGAAACACTGCTTACTAAGTAACTAAACTTATCAACTATCGTATGTCAGATGATGCTGTTTCCTTGGCTAATGCACATTCTGAATCACCTTCTGCTTCTAACATTACCTGCCCTCACCATCCACCCTGAAGCTACTTCACATATCGCTGCTGTGTGATTTCCTCAAATTGGTCCACAGCCAGGGTTTTTGCTCAAAGGTCCACGTAGAAACCAGCTTCTATTTTGCAGCGCTCATCCTGGGCTATCTGGTGCCCCATTATAGGAAGGATGAGGCTTTGGAGAGGGTGCAAAAGAGGTTTACTAGGATGCTGCCTGGATTAGAGGGCATGGGCTATGAGGAGAGGTTGGACAAACTTGGGTTGTTCTCTCTGGAGTGGCGGAGGCTGAGGGGAAATCTGATAGAGGTTTATAAGATTATGAGAGCCAATATCTTTTCCCCAGGGTTCAAATATCTAATACCAGAGGGCATGCATTTAAGTTGAAAGGGAGTAAGTTCAAAGGAGATGTGCAGGGCAAGTTTTGTTTTACACAGAGTGGTGGCTGTCTGGACATTGTGTAGGAAGACGGATTAGTTTAGTTGGGCATTTTATTACTAATGCAATTGGTTCAACACCACATTGTGGGCCGAAGGGCCTGTTCCTGTGCTGTACTGTTCTGTGTTCTATCTCTGGAGGATGATCAGGTGGCCAGGTAGTGAGCCATCCAGGTGAACCATCAGTGTATAGGAGACATTGTGTTGCTAGTAACTTTATGACCAAAAACTTTCATCTTCCCTGACCTTAATGCCAAGTTGAATTTTCATGTTGAAGATTTCTATGAGGATTGCTCAAAGTGCAAGTGAAGGGGTATTACACTGCTCCCAAAGATGTGAGTGTTGGTAGGGTAACTGACCGCTGTAAGTTGCCCTTGGTGTGGAGGTAGGATCTGGGACCATCGACAGGAATGTGGGGAGAGTAAACTGGGATTCATGCGAATGGTTGTGTGATGGTCAACACAGACTGGGTGGACTGAGGAGCCTGTTTCTGTGCTGAGTGACTATGAACAGAATGGGGTCAAACGCTGGCTGAGGATAGGATACAAAATTGGCTTGGTGATAGGAGGTGGAGGGTGGGGTGGGGGGAGGTTGCTCAGACTGGAGACCTGTAACCTGCGGTGTGCTGCAGGGATCAGTGCTGGCTCCTTTGTTGTTCATCAAGTATATTAATGATTTGGAAGAGAATGCAGGGGGAGTGATTAGTGAGTTTGCGGTGACACCAAAATTGGTGGTATAGTGGACAGTGAAGAAAGTTGTCGAAGGTAACATCAGGATGTGGATCAACTGGGAAAATGGGCAAAGGAATGGCAGATGGAGTTTAGCTCAGACAAGTGTGAAGTGAGGCATTTTGGGAAGTTAAACCAGACCAGGACATACACGGTGAATGGCAGTGTTGTTGAACAGCCAGACAGGGTATAAGTAGACAGTTCCCTGAAAGTGGTGTCACAGTTAGACAGAGTGGTGAAGAAGGCATGTGGGATGCTCGCCTTCAGTGTCAGAAGCACTGTGTATAGGAATTGGGACATCGTGTCGCAGTTGTACGAATTATCGGTTAGGCGTATTGAGTGCAGTTCTGGTCGCCACACTACAGGACGGATGTGGTGACGCCAGAGAGGCTGCAGAAAGGATTCACAAGAATGTTGCCAGGGCTGGAGGGCCTGAGTTAGAAGGGGAGACTGGATAGGCTGGGACTGTTGTTCTTGGGGTGAAAGAGGCTGAGGGGTGACCTTATAGAGGTTTATAAAATCATGAGGGGCGTAGATAGCGTCAATAGTCACAGTGGCTCTCTCAGGGTAGGGGAGTCTAAGGCCAGACGGCATGGGGCAAGTTTTTCACACAGGGGGTGGTGGGGATATGGAACCAGCTGCCAGACGAAGTGGTAGAGGCGGCTACAATTACAATATTTAAAAGACATTTGGACAGGTAGATGGATGGGAAAGGTTTAGAGGGACATGGGCCAACTGCAGGAAAATGGGATTCACGTAGATAGGTTGCAGTAATTGAAACTTCCCTCCCCATCCCCACATCGACCCGTCGGTCTTCTCCATGGTGAAACCAAACACAAACCAGAAGAACGGCATCTCACATTCTACTTGGGTAGCTCCAGCCCAACGGTGGGAGCATTGAATTTTCCAACTTGAGGTAAGCCTCGCCCCGGGCGTTCTTTTCCCATTCCTATTGGTCCACCTTAGTTCTCTCTCCCGCCTCTCACCTTTTCCACCCTCCCCCACCTGCCTGTTAACCCGCACACCCAAGGGTTTCCTCTCCCTTGGCTCCCCATCATCCCTCCCGTATCTGGTTCCACCTATCACCGTCCAGCCCGTCTCTACCTTCCCTGTCCCCCCTCACAACCTGGCTCCGTCTGCTAGTTATTCTCTTCCCTCATGTGTTTCCAACTTGCACCCACCAGCCTCTGTCTCCACGCTTCATTCACCCCCCCCCACCCCCCCTTGGCTCCATCTGCCTATCATCCCCCAGCTCACCGTGTTCCGCCTATCACCAACCAGCCCCTGCCTCATCCCCCCCCCCCATCCCTTTATACTGCCTATCTTCCTTCTACCCTCTCAGTACTGGTGCAGGGTCCCAACCAGAAACGTCGACCATCCCTCTGCCTCCACAGATGCTGCCTGACCTGCTGGGTTTCACCAACGGTTTGTTTTTAGCTCCAAATTCCAACATCTGGTGTCTCCACGAGCGTGGAAAGGTACCTTGGTCAGCACGGACGAGTTGGGCTGAAGGGCCTGTTTCCGTGCTGAATAATTCTACGAATCTATGACAGGCTTGTCATTCTGAGGAGTGACAGAGTGATGCTCAGGTATACCTCGGAGTCACAGTGGGACGTCACTGCAGAAAGGGTTCTGACCACTGAGCTTCTTGCCTCACTCTGTGTATTGTTGCTGGCAGGAAGGAAAAGCCAAACGGAATATCCAACACGATCGTAGAGAGCATGAGAGGGCAAACGGTGAGAGGTTTTAACTGGCGCAAGAGTCTCAAACAAGGGGACATCTCTTCATACAGTCATAGAGACGTGCAGCATAGCAACAGGCCACCTGGCTCACCACGTCCACGCTGACCAGTGGACACCCTTCCACATTAACCCCGCCACCCAGCACTTGGTCCACTGCCCTCTATGCCTCAGTGATCCAAGTGCCCGTCAAGAGACTCCTTAAATGCTGTCAGTGACCCAGCTTCAACCATGCTCTCAGGCAGTGCATTCCAGGTACCTTCTGGGTGAAGAAGGTCTCCCTCACATCCCCTCTGAATCTCTTCCCCCTTATCCTAAACCTACATCCTCTTGTTTTGTCTGCCTCTGATATGGGGAAAAGTTACCTGCGCTCTACCCTACCCGGTCTATATTTATGAAGTTCATTTAAAGCTGAGGTATGTAGACATGCTTCCTCACAGAGAGCAGAGAATCCTGGAGTCCTCCACTGCAGAGCTGTGGAGGCCCGATCATTGGAGGTGGTTAACGTGGATGGAGATAGTCTTTGAAAGGTCGGGGAAGGAAGCTCTATGAGGAACAGTTGAGGCCAGGGGTTTGATGGGACAGACTTGAGTGACTGAGTGGCCTACTTCTGCTCCTATTTGTGACTTTGTGGAGGGAAATTCACCATTTCACAATCGTAATTGTGGTGCAAATAGAATGAATTCCTTTCCACTACCACCCAAAGAACTAAACATAACAACAAGGTTGTTACATTTGCCCATGTGGTGCTAAAATGATAGAAAACCAAGAAACAGATCCTGTATCTAAACAAGAAATTCTTCATATACTGCACAGGGAATTATACTGGGTATCATCCTGAGGATATCGGGCTGTGTGTATAAAGGAGGAGAGGGGAAGAACAGTAGCATCTTGCATGATTTGGAATTCCCCAAGACACTGAGGGAGTTGTGTATGAGTGGTCATTGTTTCAATGTATGAAATGTATGAAATGAACTCAATGCCCACACTGTAAAGTCACACCGGTGAAATGCTGGGCTGTTTGGGAACGTTGGTTGAAGGATAAGCATTAGTCAACACACTGAAACACACTGCCATGAAATCTTTTCCATCCACCCAAGAGAGTAATCAGAGCTTTGGTTTAATGCCCCTTGTGAAAGACGGGACCTCCTCTGGAATCAGAACTGGCTAGTAGTGGAGGTGTTATTCTGGCTGGGGGTCTGTGACCAGTGGTGTTCCACGGGGACTGGTGCTGGGGCCTCTGTTGTCTGTGATATATATCAATGACTTGGATGAAAATGTAGATGGGCAGGTTAGTAAGTTTGCAGACAACACAAAGATTGGTGGAGCTGTGGAGAGTGTAGAGGGCTGTCAAAGGATACAGCAGGATACAGATCAGTTACGGATATGGGCAGAGAAATGGCAGATGGAGTTTAATCTAAGCAAGAGTGAGATGTTGCACTTTGTGAGGTCAAATGTGCAAGGAAAGTATACAGTTGATATCAGGACCCTAAACAGCACTGATGCACAGAGGGATCTTGGGGTCCAAGTCCATAGCTCCCTGAAAGTGGCTATGCAAGTAGATAGGGCAGTAAAGAAGGTGTATGGCATGCTTGTCTTCACTGGGGCATTGAGTATAAGAGTAAGAAAGCCACATTGCAGCTGTATAAAACTTTGGTTACACTGCACTTGGAGTATTCCATGCGATTCTGGTCACCCCATTACAGGAAGGATGTGAAGGCTTTGGAGAGGGTACAGAAGAGGTTTACCAGGATGCTGCCTGGATTAGAGTGTATGAGCTATAAGGAGAGGTTGGACAAACTTGGGTTGTTCTCCCTGGAGCATCAGAGGCTGAGGGGAGACCTGATAGAAGTTTATAAAATTATGAGAGGCATAGACAGGGTAGACAGTCAGAATCTTGTTCCCAGGGTAGAAATGTCAGATACGAGAGGACATGCGTTTAAGGTGAGAGGGGGAACATTTAAAGGGGATATGTGGGGTGTTTTTTTTTACATGGAGTGGTAGTTACCTGGAACAGGCTGCCAGGGATACTGGTGGAAGCAGATACAATAGTGGCGTTCATATAGACACATGAACATGCAGGGAATGGAGGGATATAGATCATGTGCAGGCAGAAGCAATTTAGTTTAATTTGGCATCGTGTTCAGTGCAGACAGGGCCGCAGTGCCTGTTCCTGTGCTGTACTGTTCTATGTTCCATGTAACAGAGCAGCACTCCCTCACCATTACATTGAAGTGCCAGTTTAGACATTATGTCGGACACAGATTTGAACATGAACTCAAGAGCGCTCTGACCAACAAGAGCTAACCTGGGACAACTACCCTGAGACCCTGTGGGTTTGCGAGGAGGGTGTGGCGAAAGACGCAAGGGTCCTTGTCACATTTCATCCCCAGCAGCTGCGTAGCAGAAGATTCTCTGATCTACAGGCTGTTCCCGGGGACACACACAGAGACGGACATCAACTCCTGCTGGAAGGTCATCAACTCGGTGAAAGACGCCCTTTGGGCTGCCCGAAACTTGTTGGTCTCCCACCACTGTGAGATGTCCGTAGGGGAATGCTGCCGGCTGGCACATTCCAGGCTGCAGGAGTACGTGCTGAGGGACGCACTGAAGCTGGGTGCAGCCAACGCAAGGGCTCGGTGGGGAAGGATGACATTTTAGGGTTCTTCTGCCACAGGAGAGGGAGGGGTGGGGTCAGACAAGGAAGTCCCTTAAATATTGTAAATATGGGATTGGGGTAGCACCCCAGGGAGCCACACGTGTGGCATCGGTACTGTGGGTTTTTTTAATATATAAAAAGGTAATACTAATGATTGATCTGTACACAAATGTAAAGGTTTGCACTGTTTTATTGTTGTATATAGTTTGTTTTTTATGATGAATAAAGTTTATTTTGGAATAAAAAAAACTTCTATATGTCCCAAAAAAAACTACCCTGTGACTCCCGGCCAAATAATAGATTCAAAGAAAATGTTACTCCTTCAAACATCTGCCGCATTCAATCCTGCTGCCATTTCCAGTCCAAGGAACTCGCCCAATCAATTCCTCTCCCCAGGCATTTTACTGTGTCGAAAGGTGCCACATAAATGCAGTTTGTTATTGTTGATTGCTCCGTTCTTTGAGCAAACTAAACAACTGCACTCAACACCTATCGCTGATGTAAAAACAGAAAATGCTGGAAACACTTAACACGTCAGGCAGTGTCTGTAGAACAAGAAACCTAGTTAATACTTCAGGTTAACCCTGTTTCTCTTTCCACAGATGCTGCCTGAACTGCCGAGTGTTTCCAGCGTTTTCTGTGTTGATTTCAGATTTCCATCTATTGTTGAGGACCTGATGTGGGGTTGGTAATTCTGAGTCATAGAATCAGACAGCACAGAAGCAACCCCTTTGGCACACTGAGTCTGCAGTGACCGCTGAGCACTTGATTAATTGACCCTCTATGAATCCCATTTTATTCTCCCCACATTCCCATCAACTCCCTCCTGCCTCCCCCCACCCCAGATTCTACCCCTCACACTGAGGTCTATTTACAGTAGGTGATTAACCTACCAACCTGCTTGTCTAGAGGTCCCATCATATTGCCAGTGTGCTGCAACCATTTTCAACCCGTCTACAATATTTAGAACTAATAAATAAGACTGCTTAACAGAGAATAAGTGAAACATTTTTCTTCAATGGCACAGTTTATTTTTTTTTGCTAGAATGTGGGAGATTAATAATTCCAAGAGGGTCCAGAACTAATTTGGAATGCTGTTACCCTCGTTGTTGAGATGATCATACTAGGGGGAATCTGATAAAGCACATTAGCCACTTAATCTACAAGCAGTGCAGTGAATCTGCACTAGAACAGGTGTTTCCTCTGTTTCTCTGAAAACCAAATATGTTTACAGGATAAATATTTTCCCAAGTAAAGCCTTTGTTTAACAGGCAAACTTAAGAGATACTCACGTTCTTTGATTGCCACTAATAGCTCAGCAGACCTTCTCATCCAAGCCAAGCTTCCCTTCCCGATGGTGTCCCGTCAGGAATTGTCCCACAGTTTGGGATGTTGATGCTGGACTGCGCAGAAGCTGCCTCCTACCCAGAATGAGGAGAGTTGCCTGTCCTTGAAAACACTTGCATGCTTCCCTCTGAAGTCCCGGACATAACACTCCCACAGGCATGTCTGACGTACAGACAAGCACACAGACACAAAAGGTCTTTTTGTGCCCATACATTCCCCTGGTGCATTATTCCTTTGAAACCTGAGAGCATCACTTAAATGAAAGAGGTATCTCTTGCGCTGGGTTACATTGGACAAGTCTGTCACTTGGGTGGGAGGGAGGGAAGTTTTACCTGAACTCATTCTCTGCGAAGTTGTGGGGGTCTAGTTCAATGCTGGTTTTACACCCAGCTCCACCCTGAGGTATAACACCCAATCCTGTGGAGCTGAGTTAAAGTTACCCCTCCGTAAGAGTTCTAACCTTCAAATGGTGTGATTATTTTCCTGAGACTTGAATCAATTATTCACAGAATTGGCCACGCTTAGTTTCCCAGGTGGAATTTAACATTTTCCTCATTGAACCTTGCCAGAACACCCCATCTCCCCTCTGCTGTTTTTACTTCCCTTTCCTAACCTTTTAAGAGTCTGGGGTTGTCCATTGCAAAGTGATCACCTCCTCATAGAGAGATACAGCAAGGAAACAGGCCCTTCGGCCCACTGAGTCCATGCTGACTATTTATACTATTCCTACATTAATCCCATTTTGGAAGCAAGAGCGTCTGGTGGGGTGAGGGGGGTGGGAACCCACGCAGTCACAGGGAGAATGTGCAAACTGTCTGCAGACAGCAGCAGAGGTCAGGATTGAACCCGCGTCTCTGGCGCTGTGAGGCAGCAGCTCTACTGGCTGCGCCACTCTGCCACTCTTACTTGGGTTGTTAGAATTGGCCGGGTTCCTGAAGATTTCTAGAGCCTAGCTTGAACACAAAAGCCTCACACAGAGGGAGGAATGCAACTGATCTAGTCAGACCTGGTGCCATTAGAAGTGCAGAGGCAGAAACCAATGAGAGAGGAGAGACGAAAGAGTTACTGAGAGCTGTGCTGTACCCACTTCTTCCTCGTGTGAGTTGACAAAAACAGTTTACAGCCATCAATTGCATATCTGTTCAGGGAAATATTAAAATGTGGAAACCAGAAACCATTTAAAACAAATTTTACCATCCAGTACACCAACCACAGTTTCCATTTAATTCTAATGCTCTCCTCATAATAGTGATTTACATCGACAGCGGAGCTGTGGAGAAGCACGGCAGGTAGAGCTGCTGTATCACCGCTCCAGAGATGCAGGTTCAATCCTGACCTCCAGTGCTGCCTATGTGGAGCTTGCACGTCTTCTAAGTAGATAGGGTGGTAAAGAAGGGGCATGGCACACTTGGTTGAGGTGCTGAGTATAGGAGTAAACAAGGCAAGTTACAACTATATAAAACTTTGGTTAGGCCAAACTTTGGTTTGGGAGTATTGTTTGCGATTTTGGTTGTCCCATTACAGGAAGTATATGTAGGCTTTGGAAAGGGTGCACAAAATGTTTACCGGGATGCTGCCTGGATTAGAGCTATCGGGAGAGGTTAGGTTCTCTCAGGAGCGTCAGTGGCTGAGAGGAGACCTGATAGAAGTTTATATGATATGAAGGGCATAGATAGACAGTCAGAATCTTTCTCACAGGATAGACATGCCAAGTATCAGAGGACATGCATTTAAGGTGACAGGGAAAACTTTTAAAGGAGATGTGTGGGGTAAGTGTTTTTTAGAGGGTGGAAGGTTCCTGGAACGGACTACTATAGGTGGTGGTGGAAGGAGATACTTTAGTGGCGTTTAAGAAGCTTTTAGGCACATGAATATGCAGGGAATGGAGGGATCACGTGCAGGCAGAAGGGATTTAGTTTAATTCGGCATCGTGTTCAGCACAGACCTCATGGGCCGAAGGGCCTGTCCCGTGTTGTACTGTTCTACGTTCGACTGCGACCACAGGGGTTTCCTCCGGGTGCTCCAGTTTTCTCCCACATCCCATAGACATGGGGTTAGTAGCTTAATTGGCCACACTAACAATTACCCCTCTTGTGGGTGGCAGGAGAAACAGGGTGGAGTTGCTGGGAATGTGAAAGAGGAGAGGTTACCAGGAACTATGTGGGGGAATGGGATTGATGGAATTACTTTGGGAGCTGGCATAGAAGTGATGGGCTGAATGGCCTCCCTCCCTGTTGGAAGAAAATATGACGAATATAAATATAACATCAGTATTTACTACAAGCCCACAACCCCCTTGACTACACGTAACTACTTCCTGTGAGGACTCCATTCCTCTTATCCAGCTTCCCCATCTCCCTCCCACCTGTTCTGCCAAAACCATCTTCCACCCACTTCCAATACATCTGTCTTTTTCCTTTAAATGCACCACTTCCACTGGCTCCCCCTACACATCTGTCTGGACACACTCACAAAAAAACTCCAATAGATTAGTCAACCTTGACTTGCCCGTCATAAACCCATGCTGAGTCTGCTCAATCCTGTTATTCTTTTCTAGACGTTTCCTTGTCACATCTTTCATCGCAGATTCCAGCGTTTCCCTGCTGTTGATGTGAGGTTAACAGGTTCCCCATCTTTTCTCTTTTGCCTCTCTCAAATGGTGGGGTTATGATTGCTGCCCTCCAGTCCACAGGTACCGTTCCAGAATCGATGGCCTTTTGAAAGACTCCAATCTCTATAGTTGTCGCTTTCAAAACTCTGGCATGTAGATCATCAGGTCCTTGGGTCTTACCAGTCTTATCTCACTAACTACTCTAGTACTGTACCTTCATTAATACAAAGTTCCACAGAAATATCTATCTATCCCCCCCTCGACTATCGAATCCTGGATGAAGAGTCGCCAACCCGAACCACTAAATTTCTCCCCACAGATGCTGCCTGACCTGCTGAGCATCCCTAGGATTCTGTGTTTCATTTGACCAGTAAGCTTGTCCCGTGATGTCAAGGGTGCACTTCCAAATGTCATGACCTCTTCCCCACCCCACCCCACCCTCCCCAAGACCCGAAAATAAAAAGCCCAGTCCTCAAAGACTATAGTGGTAACAGAGGTCATCAAACAGGGGCCATTCCAACAGTGAGTGCCTCTATATTATTAAACATGTGAGATACCAGGCCAAGGTCCAGCACAATTATAGCTCCTCTTTTGTATTTAGTTAACTTGATGCTGATAATGGACTTTCAGAGATCTAGGTATTACAATGGTCCACTGTTGTATTATAACACTCGGGACACTTTGGCACTCCAAGGTCTTGATAATATGTTACATGTTTGGTACTGACAATACTCAAATGCGTATCACTACAGTTGTGAATGTGAAAGACTTTTCGGCTGCAGGCCAATTCACCCATCACATGGTGATGTGTTGTTTTCCTTAATTAAGCTCCTTCCAACCCCACACCCCCAGCCTTTGTACCCTCTCTAAAGCTGAAGACAGCTTTCATCCAAGTTATTAATAAAAATGGGACAGTCCCCAAACCAAATCTTGTGTGACTCCATTAACTTGGGTCCCAGCAGAGCCACAGTCAATAATAACAACCTTCTGTCGCTGAGGAAGCAGCAGGTTTCTCATCCAACTGCAAAACTGTCCATCAATTCTACATGATGGACACTATACAATTCTACAATTTTATAAATGAGGAAGTGGAGGGATGGGTTAGTAAGTTTGTGGATGACACTAAGGTTGGAGGTGTTGTGGATGGTATGGAGGTTACAGCGGGACATAGAGAGGATGCAAAACTGGGCTGAGAAGTGGCAGATGCAGTTCAACCCAGATAAGTGTGAAGTGTTAATTTTGGTAGGGCAAATATGATGGCAGAGTATAGTATTAATGGTAGTACTCTTGGCAGTGTGGAGGATCAGAGGGATCTTGGGGTCCGAGTCCATAGGACGCACAAAGCAGCTGCACAGGTTGACTCCGTGCTTAAGAAGGCATATGGTGTATTGTCCTATATAGGACACTGGTCAGACCCCACTTTGAGTACTGTGCTCAGTTCTGGTTGCCTCACTACAGGAAGGATGTGGAAGCCATAGAAAGGCTGCAGAGGAGATTTGCAAGGATGCTGCCTGGATTGGGGAGCATGCCTTATGAAAGCAGGTTGAAGGAACTTGGCCTTTTCTCCTTGGAGCGACGGAGGATGAGGGGGGACCTGATAGAGGTGTATAAGATGATGAGAGGCATTGATCCTGTAGACAGTCAGAGGCTTTTTCCCAGGGCTGAACTTGTTGCCACAAGAGGACATAGGTTTAAGGTGCTGGGGAGTAGGTACAGAGGAGATGTCAGGGGTAAGTTTTTTACTCAGAGAGTGGTGAGTGCGTGGAATGGGCTGCCGGCAACGGTGGTGGAGGCAGATACGATAGGATCTTCCAAGAAACTGTTAGATAGGTACATGGAGCTGAGGGCTATGGGTAAGCCTGGTAATTTCTAAGGTAGGGACATGTTCAGCACAGCTTTGTGGGCTGAAGGGCCTGAATTGTGCTGTAGGTTTTCTATGTTTCTATGATCCAGTCCAGTTCAATAGTTTATAGCGCGTTACCTGTTAAAAACTTCAGGAAAATCAAGGTAAAGTTGCTGCCCACACCCACCAATCAAGAGACTTCTTTGGAAAGTTAGAGACACAAGAGACCGCAGATGCTGGAATCTGGAGCAACACACAAAACGCTGGAGGAAGTTAGTGGGTCAGGCAGCATCTATGGAGGGAACTGGACGTTTCAGGTTCAGACCCTTCATCCGGACTGGAAAGAAGAGGAGGGATGGCCAGTATAAAAAGGTGGGGGGAAGGGGCAGAGCAAGAGCTGGCAGGTGATAGGTGGATCCAGGTGAGGGCAGATGGGGACGGGAATGATGTCAGAAGCTGGGAGGTGATAGGTGGAAGTGACAAAGGGCTGAAGATGATGGAAGCTGGTAGGACAGTGGGGCACGGAATATCGGGAGGGAAGCGGGGAGGGGAACTGGTGGGAGGGGTGTGTGGGTGATGGGCAGGATGGAGCGGGTGGGGGAGGGGAAAGAGGGTGATGGGGGCCAGTTGGATCAGGAGGAGAGAGGAAAAGAAAAATAGGGGAAAATGGACGGGGGGGGGGGGAGGCATTTACCAGTAGCTCTTGCTCCAGCCCAACCCACCCCCACCACCACCTGTGTATACTTTTTATCTCCTCTCTTTCGTTCCAGTCCAGATGAAGGGTCTTGACCTGAAAGATCGACTGTCCATCTCCCTCCATAGATGCTGCCTGACCCGCTGAGTTCCTCCAGTGCTTTGTGTGCTGTTCCTTGGAAAGTTGATGAGGAAGCTATTATCTACCAGATACCATGCTAAATTGGTCCAATAGCCTTAATTCTTTCTCAGTGATCATCCAGTGTGTCTCCTTTTTATTAATTTTGCCATAATTGAAATTAATCTATTGAGCCTGCAAGTTCCAAGTCTGACTTGTTCCTCATTTTAAATAATGGCACCACAGAGTCTGGGAAAGACTAATATTCTGCAACATCCTTTGAAACCTCAGGATATCTCAGAGAGTTCTGCAGCCAGATATGTTCTGAAGAGTAGTTGCTGATGAAATGTAAGAACTAAGGCTGCATTGTGGGAGCACCTTCTCCAAACCAAGCCACTAAGTTAGGGGGAATTAGGATTGGACAACAGATACTGGTCTTGCCTGTCAACCTGGATCCACACAAAGCTTTCTGCTCTCATAGACACTATATCCTGTGCCACCTGTTGTGAGTAAAGTTAGACGCATGTTCTCCATACCTGCATCCAAAGGGCGGCATGGTAGCGTAGCAGTTAGCGTGACACTATTACAGCGCCAACGATCGGGGTTTGATTCCCGTCACTGTCCGTAAGGAGTTTGTACATTCTCCCGTGTCTGCATGGGTTTCCTCCGGGTGCTCTGGTTTCCTCCCACATTGCAAAGACGTACGGGTAGGTAATTTCAGTTTAAAATGGGCGGCGTGGACTCGTTGGGCCGGAAGGGCCTGTTACCACGCTGTAAGTAAAACTAAAAAAAATATGTACGTAGTGAGAAGCTGAAGTCTCAGTAGGTTCCTTAGGGACACAACTTATCACATCCTGCCATATCTGAATACCTTCTCCAAACCAATTCGTCTTTCAAACCATTTTGTTTCCTCCAACTCCATCTTCCCTCACCTTATAGTTTACTGCATGGTATCTTGTCATATAGCCATCCAAACTAACACCCAGACACACCCACTGCTGTTACAACCTTCATAAATTCAATTAAGTTAGTTGGACATAACTTCCACTAAACATTCTGGCTCTCTGACCAGCTCATGTTTGTCTGAATGCTGTGGCAAATCACAGACTCCAGTTTATGTCTCCGTGACAGATAATTATGTGAATTTTTTCATTTCCATTTTAAATTGTGGAGCGAGACTGACGACTTTATAATCCTGGGGGATAGGTCCGAAATCGATGGAGTTTAGGCAAATGATTCCCTTGGGCAGCACAGTGGAACAGTCAGTAGAGCTGCTGCCTCACAGCTCCGGTGACCCAGTTCAGTCCTGACCTCAGGTGCTGCCTGCGCGGAGATTGCACGTTCTCCCTGCGACTGTGTGGGTCTCCTCCGGGTTCCTCCCACATCCCAGACACTGAATTGTCCCAAGTGTACAGGTGAGTGCAGTGCTGGTTGTAGAATCTGGTGGGAGGTGGGGTCATTGTTAGCAATCTGGGGAGGATAAAGTGGGCTCAGTGTAAGTGGATTGTTTATGGCTAGTATGGACTTGGTGGGCCGAAGAGCCTGTTACCATGGTGTATGACACTATGTCCAATGTCAAAAATTTCTTCACCAGCTTCTTTTGATACTCCAGTGTGGAAATCATCATGTGCACATTTCATTATTTTCCCCAGTGCCATTTTTCCAAACCTATATTGGATCTAGTTACTTCTTCTCCTGGGTTTACGTTTACATCCCCTTGTATCCCTGGGGCTTTGTTCTTCTCAGTTGAAGACAGATACAAAGCTGCTGTTCAGCAAGGCTGCCTTGTCCTTTCAACATGAATTCTGCAGTCAGTGGTTAACAAGTGCGGTCCGGAAGAGAGCTGCCACAAGATCACGTGACTTGTGTGGCCTTCACCTTTGTCCTGATCCTACCTCCTCTGGTCCATCAAGATCTATCTGGTGGTCCTGGAACTAAACAGTGAGCCCCTGACTGGCAGCAGGGCCTCGAGCAATGTCATTGGCTGATGTGTGGCAGACAGAACGAGCCCCACCCAGAAGTCGGTAGTTGCCCATCCCAGCTTGGGTGTCTGTCAGATATAAGCAGGAAGTGCTGGGGATATCCTGCAGGTCAAGCAGTATCCGTGGAGCGAGAAAGAGAGTTAATGTTCGGACCAACGACTTTTCATCAGAACTGAGGAAAATGGTGAATCTTGAGCTGAAAGGGACAGGATGGAAGGAGTATCTGTGATAGGGTGGCGACCAAAGTTGTCCAAGTGACACAAGTGCTGTTGGTGCAGTCCAAGGGAGGGAGGTGAATGCTTGTTAATCACATCTGTTGTCTGCTTGGAGGAGGTGTAGATCGAGGGAGATGAATAAGAGCAGCAGAGAGAGAAAATTAAAACACATTGCTGGAAGTGTAAGATACAGAATGCAGCAGCTTCTGGGAACCTGAAGTAAAAGCAAAAACGGAGATACTCAGCAGATCAGGCAGCATCTGCGAAGACAGAAAAGCTAAGTTATTGTTACAGGTGGATGACCTCACATCAGAACTGTCCAATTCACTCACAAACAGGAAAGGCTGGTTATCTGAATTTGTTGAACGGTGAGGGCTGCAATGTGCCCAGATGGAAGGCAGTGTGCTGTTCCTCCAGCTTCATCAATGCATTTGTCTCCCCTTAACATTCAGAAGCTTTTAAAATGTATTAAAAATGAAATAAACGATTTAAAGATTTTAAAATTGGTGGAAGTCTTAAATTTCTAGATCATTAAAAACATTAAACCAAACACCAATGATGCACTTGATGGTCCACGCCACCACCCACCGGCTCCTGACCCACAGTAATGGCCACAGCAAAGTCTCATGGACCCCACAAAACTCCTGGAGTTCAGTAGCCACCACCCACCCCCCCCCCCCCAGGTGAAACTGGTCTCATCGCCGAACTGGGAATCAGGGGTCTGCCCCGAGCAGGTGCTGACAAGGCTCGAGTTAGAGGGGACATTAAGGAACATGGGAATAAAAGATGTCGACACAAGGGACTACGGGTGCTGGGATCTGGAGTGAAAAATGAACTGCTGGAGAAACTCAGCCAATTTCAGACAACCTGCTCCCCACCCCCGTCCCTTTTCTCTCTTCCTGATCTACCCAGTTCCTCCTACACCCTCCGCACCCCCCACTTTCATGCCTCTCTTCCACCATCTCCATGTGCCCATCACCCACACACTCCTCCCACTGGTTCCCTTATTTGGTTCCATGGTCCACATCAGATCCCACCATCTGCAGCCCTTTGTTGCCTCCAGCCGTCACCTCCCGGCCGCTGTCACTACTCCCGCTCGCCCCTCCTCCATCTGCCTATCACCCTCCTCACCTCTTGCCCCAGCCCTTCCCCTCACCTCTTTATACTGGCCATCTTACCTCTACTCTTTCGGTCCAGAGGAAGGGTCTCAACCCAAAACATTGACTGTACATTTCCCTCCATAGATGCTGCCTGACTCACTGAGTTCCTCCAGCAGTTTTGTCTTTTTGCATGGGAATAAAAAATTGTCACCGTCAGTTCTACCACTGAACACAGCAACGTCCAATTACCTACATTTAGTATCTTAATGCCACTCTGTAGTATTCAACCTGATACACTATCTTAAATCCTATCCTGATGCCTCAAATGCTTCTTAATGAGGTTCCACAAAGACTTCAATAGCAACTCCTGTGGATAACATTAGTTTGCTCAATCTTTCATGGGAACTGTCTGTCCTGGCGTTTATCCAGAATGCACCAGATCGATACTTCTGCTGATGGTCACTGATAGATCTACAGAGTTAAAACAGTTAAAGGGTGTCACTGTACTCCTGATTAATCCTAGAAGCAAAGGCGAGGCCAAAGGAACACTAGGCAGTGTATTCTTTTGGCCAAAAACATTTAATATGTAGAGGTTCAGTTGTTTTCATTCTAATTAGGTTGGATAGACTTCCGGATGTTAAGGGAATCAAGGACAGGGATACTGCTGGGAAGCGGCATGGAGATAGATCAGCTATGATTGGTGGGGCAGACACGAAGGGCCAAATGGCCTCCTCCCGCTCTTATTTTGAGTGTCCTTTTGGTATGTTGGGATTGGTATCTGGCAGCGAGGTAAACTTTGCTGCCCTCTGTCCCTGTATGTGAGAGGTG